>NC_139010.1:77687947-78315103 GCF_964374135.1 Grampus griseus
ACCCCTCTGCAAGAGAATTGCCCACCTGTGCCCCCACAGGATGGAACCAGTATGTGCATTTGCACTACCCTTACACAATTGGCAGGTGGCCAGGCTGCTGGGACATCGGGTGAATACCTGACCCAGAGGGCACCTCTCTATTGGCCGGAAGCAGAAATGAGGGGCCGGGGGCCCTGAAAATGCAGAGAGCCTCCCGGCTGCTGGCTGTCGCGAGGATGGTCATATTATTTGTCTCCAGGTTCCATGAATTTCTCTGCGTCCTAATAAAACTCTCTTTACTTAAACTCGTCTGGATGAGCTTTACTTCTAGCAATAGAAACATCCCTAAGAGGGTTCTGTTTTGCTGCGTATAGTGTTCAAGATGTCAGGTGAGAGATCGCGGAGGTGAGGGAAGGGGGCATGGCCACAAGCGAGAAAGAATGGACGTTTCCTATTCTCCTGGCTTTTGAACTGCGATACCTAAAGGGGAGACAGCATATTCTTAAGGCGGAGAACCTATTCTCCTCCAGAGAACAGCAGGAGGTCTCCTGGGGCAAGTCATCTTTAAAATGGATGCGAGAAAAACGGTGCAGTCAGCAAAGTTTGCCTGCCCCACTCAGAACTTGCACCTCTGTCCTTTGGGACCTACTTTTTGATCCCTTCCTCTCCCACCAAGGATAGTGGTTGAATAGTCTCTCAAAATTCACATCCGCTGGAACCTCAGAATGGGACCTTATTTGCAAATAGGGTCTCTGCAGATGCGCTCGGTTAAGATGAGGTCATACTGGATTAGGGTGGGCCCTAAATCCAATGACTCGTATTGTTAAGAAGAGAAGAGGACATGTAGACACGTAGGAAAGAAGGCCATGGGACCATGGAGTCAGATTGGAGAGATGCAACTGTAAGCCAGGGAATGAAGGATTGCTGGCAGCCACCAGGAGCCGGGAAAGAGGCAAGGAACAGATTCTCCCCTGGAGCCTCCAGAAGGAGCAGACCCTGCCAACGCCTTGACTCCAGACTTCTGACCTTGTGAACTGGGAGAGAATAAATTGTTTTAACCACCCCAGTTTGTGGGAATTCGTTATGGCAGCTGTGGGAACTAATACAATTGGGAAAAGGGCTGAGGCCCTCCCTGGAATGTTGGCATTTTTAGGTGACAGTAGAGAAAATGGCCAAGTTTCACACCAAAGTAGGAATTGCTGATGTTGACTCTTCATTTGGGAAATAGTTTGGGAAAACGATTTTGGAGTAAGTGTAATCAAAATACAAACAAGTGCGCCTGCCTGTTCTATTTACGTTATTTACACTTTTGACAGAAAGAAACCTGTTTGGTGAGCACCCACTTCTGCAGGCAAAGTAACAGGAGTTTTCACATTTCACTTAATTCTCACAACTGCCCTGGGAGGTAGGAATTATTGTGCCCATTTTACTGTTCAGGAAATGGGGGCTCAGAGAACGTGAACAATTGACTAAAGGGCACAGAGCTGAGAAGGGGCAGACCTAGGATTCTAATTCCAGACCTCCTCCAAAGCCCAAACAACTTCCAACAAGTCATTTTGTCCCTATGAAAAATCGTTTCTTTTCAATTAGGGAGAAAGTGGCATATTCAGAGTGTAAGGCTGGAGTCCCAATGCTAAGGGCATTGCCACTCTGGAGGAGTAGGAAATCTGACCCGCTGTCAAAAGTCGTGGAGTCCTGGGAGAGGGGGATGGTAGCTCCTCTCAGGGAGGGGGTAGCTGGCAATGCAGCCCCTGGAGGAGGGCCTTGGGGGGGGTGGGGGAGGCATGGAAATGATACCCTTCCTCCCTTGCCCATCTCTTTCCTCATGCCACACTCTTCCATATAGCTCTCTAATTTGATCCTTATAACTTCCTCAAGTGATGTGATTAGCCCCACTGAACAAGTTGATGGGGAAACAGAGAGGTTGAGGGCTTTGTCCAAGGTTGCACAACTAAGGACCTCAGCACAGGCCTCCTTCTCATGGGGTAAGGTACGCCACTGCAGGAGGGAAAGTCAAATGGTTCCTGTTTGCGAACCATCCTCTCTACTTCAACAGATGTCTGAGGATGAGAATAAATCAGTGAACAAGAGAAAATTCTGTTGTGTGGTGGCCATTGTTTTTGGCTGCTCAGACTGTGTCCTCCTGGGGTCCCCTCCCCTCTCTCTACTGCCACGGGTATGTGGCTGACCAGTTAGAGGACCTTATCTACTTGGCCACTATGATTGGATCAGCAATGGCCACATGATCCAGGCTGGGCCAATCACAAGTCTTTAATTTTCGGTTGGAACTGGGGAGGGATGGGGATTGGCTCTTGCCAACCTGGACAGAAAAGCAGATCCCAGAGCAAGGACCGCATGGGGAGAGGGCGGGGTGGGTGGTGGAGACCTTTATCCTGGACTCCTCTGTGCCCTAGGCCACCCCCATCTGCAATTATCTTTTCTCTAGAGGAGGTTTGACTTTCTGAAAGAAGTGCAACTCATACAGGCATTCTCCACAGAATTGGACTGCATACTCCCCTGAGACAGGCTGACAGACCCCAAAATGAGTCATGGCCCCAGCAAAGGAGTTTATTTCTCACTATGTAAATAGAAATAGTTTGAGGCAGTACAGGTTGGTGGCCAATAGTTATGGCTTTGTTTCCCTGCCATCATTGGGGCAGAGGGCAGAGGCCCTCTCAACTTCATTATTTGACTTGTGAAGTCACCCTGGGCGTGAACATCGGCCAACGGATAGAGAACACTGAAGATCAAGTGTGTGTGTGGGGGGGGAGGGTCTTCATGGGCAAGGCCTGGGATTCACAGATATCAAGGGGTAACATGGCCCCAGATGTCTGCAAAGGAGTCTGGGAAACGTAGTTCGGCTAGTGCCCAGGAAAAGAAGAATCAGATTTTGGTGAGCAGCTCTCAGCTTCTGCCATTCTTAGTGAACATCTTCAAATCTTGTTACCCCGCTTCGCTGCACACTCCCCGCCTGGACACTCCATTCTTCATTAGCACTGGTCCTTTGGAGCCAGTCTCAGGGTCCGTAGAGGAGAGAGAGCCCTGTGGTGGACCCTCTTCAGAGCACTATCTAGTGCAGAGGGAGGGAGGGCCTGGCACACAGAGGCCCCCTGCGAAGACTTGACATCTGAGGCATGTGCTACAGGTCCTCCTCTGCTGCCCCCATGCCTCCCGAGAGTGTTTCTGTTAGAACCAGGGCAGCGCTGGCCTCTCCACTCTTTCCCCTGCAGAGCCTGGACTGTCTGAGACAACAGCGGGCTGATGGGAGCGTCCGAGTCACCAGCACACAGTGGGGGTTTTTCTTGCGCTCCTTGGTTCAGCATCTAAAGTGCCAAGGCTGAGCCTCCGGGCACTAGGATGCCCAGTCATCTACAATAGCTTCCTGGAGCCCCTTGGGGAGTGTCCAGTCACGGCCCGCCTCCCTCGGCGTGCTTTGGGGGCCTCTGCCTTTGCGGACGATCTACGTTACATGCAGAATCTGCTGTCCCTTCTCTGCCTTGGGGACTCCTCTTCCCGCCAGGCCCTTTCTAGCCATTAGCAGAGACTGGTCTCCAGGAGGCCTGTCGTTTGACGGCTCACCCTAGCACAAGCCCCAGAACCCCACCACCAACACCACGACAAATAGATGTTAACACCCGAAGCTGAAACCAGAGGAATCCTCGCTGGCTGGGATCCCGGGTGGGGGAGTTCTCGTGGCTTCTCTCCCAGCCTGGCAGTACTCTCCTCTTCATCATACTCTGGCTTGGTTAAATATCTGCAACATTAATTATTACAATGTATTAAATCTGGAGAAATAAAACCTCACTGCACCCCCTTTGCTGCCACTCCACTCCCCCACAGAAAGGGAGTATCTTATTTTGCTAACTGCTTCAAAACAGAAAACTCCAACAGAAAAAATTGTCCCCGTGGCTCGTATTTCTCATCATTTGGTCATTAAACAGTGATGGCTATAAACCTATAAAGAACCTAAACTGAACCTTTTAACAATCCGTGAGCAGGACTATCATTTCTTTAATAGAACCTGCTGACCGTGCCCCGCTCAGACACCATTTGTCACTTTCAGCACTCAATAATCAATAAGCTGGCTTGAAAATGAGTAACAGTCACAATATATTATCTTTCAGACTGGCCTTATACTAACCATACAATGGGACCAAAGCAAGAGGGAAACTTACGTAAATGTTAACAGGTGCGGAGCATGAATTAGACTGGTGCCCGTGTCTCCCTCACTAATTTGCTTTGAGTTCTGTTGAGCTGGGCCTTTGCTACAGCTCACTGCTGAGGTCAGGCAGTGGCGTGGTGGTCAGCACGGTGTGCGGGGGCCAGATGTGACAGAGTCTCTCACAGCCCCTATCACACAGGTGCAGACATACTGAGGTTCATGCCAGGGACCCTGAGTCATAGCTTCAGATAGAAAAGGCCCAACTGGCCACACACCAAATGCCAGAGATGGAAGGCAGTTTGCTTAGATCCAAGAGAGGGTCACAGCCCAGATCCAGCTTCACGGACTTGTGTTCTGTGGGAGAGAAATGCCACAAAGAACCCAGGCCACCAGGTGGCCTTGATGGAGAGTGGGTTCCAGAAGCAACAAAGCAGCAGACGATCGCAGTGATCTTCCTGGATGAGGTGACCCTTGGCCGTCCCTCTATAGCTCACCTTGTGTTTGTCGGCCGCATCTGGTACTTCCATAGCGGTGGAGAGCCCCCAGGTCCCTGCTTCATTTGTTCATTCATTCACGTATTCATTCAACAAAATGGCACTGAGAGCCTACTTAAGCGCCGGGCACTGTTCTAGGTGCCAGGGGTACAGCAGCGGAGCAAACACAAAAATCCCTACCTCCTGGAGCTTACCTGCTAGTCAGGGCAATAAAACAGACACACTATGTGAATCCGCAACATGTCAGGAAGGTGGTCAGTGCTAGAGAGAACCATAGAGCAGGGTGACAGGACAGGTTCAAGTTCAGACCAGATCTCCGCTGGTTCCCAGGTGCCCCATCCAGCCTCAGATCTACCTTTGGCTACCCGCTTTCCCTGGGAACCGATCTCCCTTGGGGTCCTAAGGACACCCTATTCGGGTCAAGGCCAGGCTGCCAGACACCACTCTGTGTGAGGACCACGCCCCATCCCCCCACCGTGAGGCAGGAAGCTCTGTCCCCACTTCATAGCCAGGAGCCCAAGGCTCGGAGGCAGCAAGTCACTGGTAAGTAGGGCGACCAAGTGTCCCTGTCACCTTGAGACTTTCAGTGCTGAAACCAGGGCAGTCCCAAGCAAATCGGGATGGTTGGTCAGGCGAGTGTCAGAGCTGGATCTCAGACTCACGTGGGGCTGAGGCTCCCCACTGCCCCTCTGAGGAGGCCTGTTCTAGCTAAAGCTGGTGCACTCTTGGTACACCCTCAAAGCAATCTGAGGCAGCAGCTGTCACTCAAAGTTCTAGTATGACTAGGCTGGCAAAGACAAACTTAGATGATTTGGTCTTATTCTCACCGAGTCTGGAATCAAACACACCTAGGATCCAATCCCAGCACAGTCACTCAATAGCAGGGTAACCTTAGTCAAATTGCTTAACCTCTCTGAGCCTCAGTTTCCTCATCTGAAAATGAGAGTAAATATGCATATTTCAGCAGTGCCTTTATGAAGCTTTGGCCTCATGCGTACGATGCAGCCCACGGCAGGTACTCCGTTGGTGGTGGTGTTATTAATACAGAGTATTTTACCCCAGGAGCTAATGGGAAGAGCTCCTTCTGCCCCTAGGGGCGGTGCGGAGGTAGGGCCCAGCGCTGCCACCTTTATTATGAATCAGCTGGCTACGTGGAGCCTAAAATACTCTCCGTGGGTAACGTCTCTGTGACTGATATTAAAAATGACTGATTTAAGAGAAAGTGCTTCACCCCTGTTGCAAACTAAGAAGGTAGGGCTGGACGAGTCTCAGCCTTAAATGCTGCCAGTATTTCATCTTTGGGTAGTCATAAAGTTAAAGGTTAATAGGCTGTACAAATGACAGAGTTTAAAGGGAAAAGTGGGGAGGGGGTGAGGCGCTCTCTGGCGGCCAAGGGCGAGTTGGAGACAGGTGTGGGCTCACCTACAGGGAGGAAATATGGGGGTGGGAGTGGCTGAGGGGGTCTCGGCCCCTGGGCCCCTTCTCCTGTCCATTCCCATAGGGAAATTCCTTATCCCAAGAGCTCTTTTCCTGAAGTGGGATTTCTTTCCTGGATGCGTGGCCTTAGGGAGGATGCGTGGCCTTCGGGAGACTGAGGCTGCGAAGGGTTGTGAAAGTCAACGCTGAATTCAGAGTGCTGAGAAAGAGGCCCTGGGTGGGCTAGGGAGAAGGCAGGGGCTTCAGACAGAAGGGCACTGAGCCCCATTTTCCCGCAGGTGGACCTGTACTCAGAGCCGTGGTTCTCAATTTTGGCAGCGGGATCACTGGGGAGCTTGTGGTTCAAATGCAGATGCCTAGGCTCCAGCTCAGATGTGCGGGGTGCCCGGGAATCTGTATTTTAACAAATTCCTACCCACCTCCAAAAGTGACTCTAAGGTGATCTACAGGTACACTTCGAGAAACCCTCGATCAGTGAGTGCATTAGAGTCAAGTTCTAGACATAGATTCCTGGAACTGGTGATGACAGGACTTTGGGGATTATCAAGCCACAGGCTGCACCCAGATCAACCTGGCACCTGTTGAAATTCAGGCCTCGGGGGTTTCATCTGCCAAACACAGTGTTGATGCTGCTAATGAGTGGCCAGGGGTGGGGACCACTACCTCCCACCATAATGTGGCCAACGGGGAAGTGGAGGTGCAGCCCATGAGTGACCCGCCCAAGGTCAACCACAAACAGCGGAGCTGGCCCGCACACCACAGACCTCTTCTTCCCATTGGCAGGGTTCCGGGCTTGCTTCACCAATCACGACCACAGAGCCTTGGTCTCATGGATTCCTTCTTTCTACATGCATGGGGCCAGCTCTGTCCTGGGCTCCACCTGGGGACCAAAAAGCAAACGGTACGAGTGGAAATGTGCTGGCTGCAGGTGCACATATAGGACCCCATAGAATTCCGAGTTTACTCCCAAGCTGAGGTTTTGGACCCGGCAGGAAACGAGCTGCCTGCAAACACGCACTGATTGAGGGAGGGAAAAAATGTTAAATGCAATTCAGCAGAATCCATCTGTGCGTGTCCCCTCTGACAGAAGACTTTTTAACTGAGTTTCTTCAAATGCACCAAAAATATCTTCTCTCTGTAAGGAATTTAACAGATTACAAAACACACTGATGGCTGTAGCTCCTTGGACCCTCACAAAAACAGCATAAGGTGCTAGTCACAGCTCCACCTTAGAATAAAGAATCTGAGGCCCAGAAAGGCCAAGAGACCTGTCCAAGGTAACCTTGTGGGCAGAATCATGGCTCCCCAAGATGTGCATACGCTGATCCCCCAAACCTGGGAATCTTTACCTTCACGGCAAGAGGGACTTTGCAGACGTGATGAAATTAAGGATTTTGAGCCGGAGACAGGGTCCTGCATCATCCTTGTGATGACACGTGTCCCTATAGGAGAAAGAGGGAGACAGGAGAGGCAGAGTGGCAGAGAAGGACGCATGCCTTCCTTGCTGGCTTTGAAGATGGAGGAAGGAACGGTGAGGCGAGGCTATGAGCAGCTTCTAGGAGCTGGAAAAGGCCTGCAAACAGGCTCCCCTCAGAGCGTCCAGAAGAAATCCAGCCCCAAAGACACCTTGATTTTATCCTGATGAGACTCACTTTGGACTTCTGAACCGCAGAGCTGTGAGATAATAAAGTTGTGTTGTTTTAAGTCACTAAATTGTGATGCTTTGTAAGAGCAGCCATAACAAACGAATGCAATCACACAGAAAGAAAAGAGCGGAATTGAGCCCAAAGTCCCCGGCTCAGTCCAGGACCCCGCACTGCAGAGGCCAGTTGGGAGGTACAGACACAGGTGAAAGGAAATACTGGGATCTCAGCTACTTTTTCCCTTTGGGAGCAGTGATTACAACAGCGAGATGGTAGATGATTCAAACTCCAGCTGAAGCCCTGAGCAGGGAGTTGTTACGTCCCCTCCCTTCCGGTCCTCAGCCCTGGCCTGAGCTTCCTGCCCCACAAGCCAGCCTCCACCTGCCCCCTGCCTACAAAACGAGGCTCCACCCTGCCCAGACCCCAGAGATGTTGGTTCTGTCCTTCTTCTCCAAGGCCGGCCTGATGGGGACCCGCGCCATGCAAGCGCCCAGGTCCTGTCTGTGCAGGCCGAGGCAGTGAATGCCCTTGGGCCCTTTCAGGGTCTGGGGTCTTGGCCGAGCCCCTGGCCAGGCCTCAGCCTCCTGCCTGCCCTGTCTTGGGAAGGAATTTCTGGCGATCAATCTTGCCATGGTCTCCATGAATTTTAAATAATAGCGGCTTTGCTCTTTGTCGCTCACTCCCTGGGTGCGTCAGACTCTGCAGCTTTTACAAGATCGTATTTCTTCACGTTTTCATACAATTATTTTAAATGGACAAGATAATGTTGAAATTCTTATTTAAAATGTATGCAGGTAGAGAATGAGCCTTCCTGCTTTTTATATTTAACACCAGATGGAGCAATAGAAGGGAATTTTAACAACAGAATTGAAGTGGAAGTGTCTTAGGCGTTCATGATGGACTATGGTTTTAAGCAGCTGGTTTTCTTTGATGAATAAATAATTGCACCCAAAATAGAGAGTTTGGCCGTTATTAATCTCCTTTTAGACTGTGCACATTTTATTGATTCTTAAGTACAAGAATCTTGCAATTTCCACCAAAGAGTCACTTTCTTAATTAAAATGTAAGTTAAAGAAAAATAAGTTTCAGCAGCCTTGCCAGAGGCGGGGGGCAGAGGTCCTGATTCCTTCTAGAAAGAATCCTTTCCAGACTAATGACCTCAGAGATACTTCATGCAGCTAGCCCATCTCCAGAGGAGCTGATGAGACTAGCAGAGGCCCAGCCAAAATGAGGCAGCAAGACAGCACCGCCCAGGGAGCCTGGGTGCCCAGCACCTCCTATTTGGTTTCTGTCCCTGTGACCCCGGAGAGATGTTGGCCCTCCCTAATTCTCTAGTCCCCCCTCTTGTGTGGGCATCTCTTGCACAAACGTTGAGGCAATTATGTTTTATTTTCTGAAATACTTACTAGGATTTTATAAATAGAGGACATTATAAAGAAAATTCAATGGTCTTATTGAATAGATAATACATATTGAGCTCTTTAAAATAAAGGGGGTAGGTATACTCAGAAAGTTCAGGAAGAAGAGAGAAGTAGCTAATACTTACAGGGCTCTCATGTGGTTCTCAGTATACAAAAATTGTGCCAGGCAGACACGGCCATTATCCCTGCTTGTGGATGAGGAAATGGACACTCAGGGAACGTGAGCATTGAGGCCAAGGTTCCCCGGGCACGAAGGGGCAGCACCGGGTTTTGAAGACAACAGCCCATCTCTAGCGCCCTTTAATGTAACGTTATGTTCTACTGCCTCTTAAATGAAAAGGTATTAAAAAGAAAGCGAAAGGGGCTTCCCTGGTGGCGCAGTGGTTGAGAATCCGCCTGCCGATGCAGGGGACACGGGTTCGTGCCCCGGTCTGGGAGAATCCCACGTGCCGCGGAGCGGCTGGGCCCGTGAGCCATGGCCGCTGAGCCTGCGCGTCCGGAGCCTGTGCTCCGCGAAGGGAGAGGCCACAGTAGTGAGAGGCCCGCGTACCACAAAAAAAAAAAAAAAGAAAAAAAGAAAGCGAAAGCTACCGCTCCCCCAGCCCCTCCCACAAAAGGAATCACTGTCAACAGTTTCTAGTAATTTCTTCCAGAAAAAAATTAAACGTTTGCAATTGCACCATATTCTGCTTAAAAATGTCGGAAATGTGAAACCGCTGGCACATTTTCTCATTGGTAAAATGGTGGGTTTGTGTGAACCGCACCGCCCCCCAGCTTCCGGGGGCAGCTCCCCTCCTGTCTGTTTCATCGGCCGTGGGTCTGTGTCTGCCTTTATGAGATGGAGCCTCATGGCTGAGGGAAGCAGCACGGTGATAATGTGCGAGGGCCCTTCCAGCTCCAAAGCTCACCTTCCAAGAACATATGCCACCCCAATACAGACAGGTCCCTAGCCTGCCCCTGGAGGAGATGGGGGTGTCCTGTGGTCACTGGGGTGGGGGGTGGGAGGGAGGGCTGCAGACAGAGGCTGGATTTGGATTGTGCCTCCGAATTAGTGGGAGAGCCAGCAGCCCTTCCAGGCAGAGGAGCGAAGGCAGAAGTCCAAAATGAGTGTGGTGTCAAGTGACAAAATCACTCTGGAAAGTTCTTTATTTTTTTTAAAAAACTTTTATTTTATTATTATTTTTTAACATCTTTATTGGAGTATAATTGCTTTACAATGGTGTGTTAGTTTCTGCTGTATAACAAAGTGAATCAGCTATGTGCATACACATGTCCCCATATCCCCTCCCTCTTGCGACTCCCTCCCACCCTCCCTATCCCACCCCTCACGGTGGTCGCAAAGCACGGAGCTGATCTCCCCGTGCAATGCAGCGGCTTCCCACTAGCTATCTATTTTACATTTGGTAGTGTATATATGTCCATGCCACTCTCTCATTTCGTCCCAGCTAACCCTTCCCCCTCCCCATGTCCTCAAGTCCATTCTTTACCTCTGTGTCTTTACTCCTGTCCTGCCCCTAGGTTGGAAAGTTCTTTAAATCAGCCTTAAGTGTAGTATCCACGCCATGGTTATCTGCCACTCGGGAGACTGACATGTCATCTCCCAGCAAGCCCAGCTTGGGCACAAGGGTCTTCCTGGCGTTTGGGGCAGAGCGCCATCATGAAACAGTAGGTTGGCATTGGGGGGGCTGGGGTATAAAGAAGACAAAACTTGAAATCCTAGAGTCACACTCGACTTTGCTCTGATTCTCACTTGGAGAGGGGCACAGCAACAAGGCTTTGGAAGCAAGAACAGGGTCAGGTCTTGGATCCCACACTCCGCCCGGGCACGAGCTCCAGCAGAATCAATTTCTCTCACTCTCCAGTTATTGGGGGAATATACTTAGGTTGCATATATATACGTGATGCAATTCACAGGTCCATTGAGAAGCCAGTCAGCCCTCCTCGGGGTCATCTACCCGGAACAATTCAACTATTAAAAATTCTTACGGGTCCTGGATTTACCCTTACAATAAATGGTGACAATTCTTTGGTTTTCCAAATGTCAAATTTATTTCACCTAACTTATTTCCTATACTGAAAGCCAATGAAAAAAGGGGCACATATTCCAAATTTTACTTGACATATTACCACCTAGAAAGGGTCAGGGGGTTTTCTTAGTTCTCTAGCCATTTCTACTTAAGGTGCTGTCTCCAATGTCTGAGATTTACAACTAATTCTGATAAACTTCCAGTGGAATCAGGATGGTTATGGCTGTTTTTCTTTGATGGAGAATCAAACATGTGACTTGAGTGAATATTTGCCTTTTATTACCCATCCCTGTCTGTAAAATATCTGGTTTATGTGCCAAGAAAAGTATAAACATATGGCACAGTATTGGTTTTTCAGTAACTTGGTTTAAGCCAGAGGGGAAAAAAATCCCATCCTAACACTATTTATGAAACAATTAATGTTGTCAACAGCCTTCCCACCTGCTGAGTTACGCACAGCCATCTAGACTATGATGACTCCAAGAAGTGTCAACAATTCTAATATGAACTGTTGAAGCAAATCCATTTGAAAGGACTTATTTCTACAACTTATAAAATGTGATGATAGATTGCTCTCCAACTGTAGGGTACAAAAGATGCCTTATTCTCCAGTAAAAGCCCTTATCATAAAGCTAATGTCAAGATTACAAGCAACCATGATGTGCCAGGCATTCCCACGAATAGTATCTCACTGAATCCTAACAACTAGGTGAGGTGGATGTTATTACTGTTAGCCACGTTATAGCTGAAGAAGCTAATTCTCATTGAGGTAAAGTACCTTGTTCAAGGTCACATTTAGAGGCTGAACGTGGATTTTTGTCTCAGTCAGGTTGGGTTGCTATGACAAAAGCCCATGCACTGAGTGGCTGAAACAACAGAAATCGATTTCTCACGGTTCTGAAGGCTTGAAGTCCCAGATCAAGGTGAGGGCATGGTCGGGTTCCGGTGAGAGCCCCCTTCCTGGCTTGTAGACAGCTGCCTTCTCAGCCATGTCTCCACATGGGGACGAAGGGGAGAGAGAGAGAGAGAGAGAGAGAGAGAGAGAGAGAGAGAGAGGAAGAGGGTTCTGGTCTCCTCCTCTCCATAAAAGGGCACTAATCCCATCACTGGGATGGGATTTGACCTTACCCAAACCTAATTATCTCCCAAAGGCCCCACCCCTGAATACCATCACATTGAAGTTTAGGGCTTCAACATACGGATTTAACGGGGAACACAAACATTCAGTCCATGGCAGATTTCAAACCTGATCTTTGGGATCTAAGGGACTATGCGTCTCACAGCAGGTCACCCTGAGGGGCATAAGTTGAACCTCATCTAAATAAATCAGGTATTTCAAAATTACCTTGTTTAAAAATCAGAGTTTCAAAACCAGTTTTAAAAAAGGCAAAATACCATATGGAACACTTCTGAAAACTGTTTGGCACCTTCCATATAAACTTAAACATGATCCTACCCTGTGGACCCAGCAGCTCCACTCCTGAGCACTTACTCAAGATAAATGAACACATATGTCCACACAGACTTACACAAAAATATTCATAGCAGCCCTAACCTGGGAGCAACCCAAATATGAATCAACAGGTGAATAGATAAACAGTGGTGTGCTAGTCGGCAAGAAAAACAAATGAGCTACTGATACCAGCAGCAATTTGAATCAACGTCCAAAACATTCTGCTGAGCCAAAGAAGCCAGACACAAAAGAATAGATAATGCATGAGTCCATTTATATGAAATCCTAGAACGGGCAAACTAATCCATAGTGACAGAAAGAAGGTCAGTGGTGGCCTGAGGCTGGGGCCGGGAGGGCAACTGCAGAGAAGCAGCAGGGAACTCTCTGGGCAAATGGAAACGCTCTCTCTTGACATGGTGGGGCTTACACGGGTGTATGCATTTGACAAAAGTTATCGAACTGTACACTTTAAATTGCTACATTTTGATGGCATGCAAATTGTACCTCAATAATGTTGACTTTTCAAAAGGCAAGATAGAATGGTACATTGAAGAGAACGTAGTTCTCCAGGTGAGAGGACCTGACTTCATTAGCCCTGGAATTTCACGGCATCCGAATGTGTTGCTTCATCCCTCCGTGCCCCAGCTTTCCATCCATCAAACAGAGACAAAGATGCTAAGGCTGTGCTGGGGAGGATTGGGCTGCACAGAAAGAGACCTTAAGCAGATTTCCTGAGATGCTTACAACACTTCTGCTTACACCCGTTTGGCTAAAATCTGATTGCATGGACACTCCTGGCTGCAAGGAAGTCCTTTAGTCCAGGCAGCAAAGTGCCCTCTAAAAACTGGAGTCTCTTACCAGGAGGAGGGGAGAAGATGCTGGGAGAGGCGTCCAGTAGCCTCCGCCCCAAATACAATCTGAGGATCTTCCTGAACAACCCGAGACATCCAAGGGATGCCTCTGCAAAGACATCCGCGCAAGCTGTTCTGTGGAGCTCAGAGCACATGGTTACCAATATTGGTTATTGATGAGATCTTTATTGATCAGTATTGATTACTCCTCCTTCTGAATGGAATGTTTTCTATGCAAAAGCTGTCACTTTAGATGTCCACTAAATAGTGCTACTGCTTTTGTATAAAACTTGCATTGCTCTCCCAGGAGTCAGAGTTCCTGGGAGGTCCATCAGTTGGTCAAGTCTAGGTCTCATGTTTAATAATTATTAAAATAATAATAAATAGGGAATCCCCCAGTGGTCCAGTGGTTAGCACTCGGCACTTTCACTGCTGGTGCCCAGGTTCAATCCCTAGGCGGGAAACTAAGATCCTGCGGCCAAAAACAACAACAATAATAATAATAAATATTATAATAATGATCATAGCACACATTAATGAGCCCATATTGTGTTCCAGGCTTTGTGCCAAGGTCTTCATACTCATTTTCTCAGTTAATCTTCTCCACACCACCTCAGGGTTGTGTAGAGGACGTTTGCTGTGTCTTGACCACAGAGCGTGGGAACACCAGCCTCATACAGGGAACTTGCACCGTTGCACAGATCTTGGAGGTGGAGACAGAGGCTCACTTCTGTTCAGAAGCTACCGAGGTGGGGCAAACCTATCTCCCCACCTCTGGCAGCAGGAACATGGCTTGTGACCTGGGCTTGACCAATCTGATGCTCTTGCCAGGACTGTGCATCTTGGGAGGAAGGATCGTTAACTGGCTGTTCCCAGCAGAGGCTGGTGGCCATGCTGTTGAGGTCCTATGCTGGTCGCTTCGGCAGCAGCCACCCAACTAGCAAGTTCTGGCAGGACTTTGTGTCCGCCACGTCTAGGTTCCCTTGGCTGCCACTTTTTTTCTGAGTCAGGTCTCCAGCCTTCCCAGCTCTTCTTGAATAGGCCCATGTCCTTGCAAAGCCTTTCTTTCTGCCAAATCCCACCGCCACGTCTGTTGGGGCCCACCCTGAGCCCCAACAGTGCTTGGGGGTGCTGGCTGTCCCCTCTGTGATGAGACACAAGACTGGCCTCCCTCCCCGTGCCTGAGCCCAGGGTCTCTCAAATTCTCCGTGAAAACAGCTGCCTCACTTTCTGTTCCCAGTCTCTCTCCTTATCAGGGCCCCAAATCAGTCACCAGACAAATGTCTCTTCTCTCATCATTCTTTCAGGGTAAGTAAAACAGAATTCTTGCTCATCCTTCTGCCAAAAAACAAAACAAACAAAAACCCCCCAAAATTCCAACTCCATCTACATAAACTTAGTGAAAGAGAGACCACCGGGGTCACTCATTTTAAAATGAGCCAAATCCTAAATCGCATTGTATTTTTATCTAGGAACTACCACGCTACGAAAATAGTAAATACTTTGCACACAGAAGAACCCACTCTGGTTAGTCTGATACTCAGACGACTCTGCAGGAGGTAGACTCAGGCACTGCTGGACTGAGCTGGCTGGTCTTGTCAGAGCACAGCCAGTTAACTTATTCTCAGCCATCAGCTTCACCATTCAGTGAATTTCCAATCTACTATTATTTGTTCAAATAAACTTACTTCAATTTATTTGACAGTCATTTTGTCCTTAGATTTCAAAGCAAATTGATGCTTAATAGAAACCCACACTCACTCTTCTGTGTTCATTTTGTGATTTGTTACAAATAGCATAAATACTTTATGCTCAAAATACTTTCCTTTAAATGTTTCATTTCAAATGCACTTTGCTGTCTAAAAAAAATTTTTTTTCTGATTACAAAAATTATATTTGCTTAATGTAGAGAATTTGAAAATTATGCAAAAGTACAAAGTCTAAAATAAAATTACCCTTTATCTCATCATTAAAAAAAGAACTGTGAAAGTTTTATTATATTTTTAGTTTCTTTTCCTACACACACACACAAACACACGTGCGCACACAGTGCTTTTTGAAAATTGTATCCATATTGTGCTTTGTAACATAATATTTTTGATTGAAATTATATCATAAGAACTCTTCCTTGTCATTAAATAGACTTCAAAAACACCATTTTTTTCTTTCTTTTTGGGGGGGCGTGCTGCGCAGCTTGTGGGATCTTAGTTCCCCGACTAGGGATCGAACCCAGGCCCTCGGCAGCAAAAGCGCAGAGTCCTAACCACTGGACCTCCAGGGAATTCCCCCAAAACACCATTTTTGATGGCTTATGTGACATTCCATCACATATAGGTATGTTTGCCTGTACCCAACTTATTTAAGCATTTGCTTTTTTAGATCATATTGTATTAAAATAACAGTGAAATATCTCTGTGTGTGTGTGTGTGTGTGTGTGTGTGTGTGTGTGTGTGTGTGTGTGTGTGTTTAAGCTTATAATATTTCTTTAGGGTATATTCTAAAGGGAACCTATTGGCACAAGTTCAAACTTTTTAAAAGTTCTTAATCATACTGACAAATTATTTTCTGGAAAACTTATACTGATTTATGTCCCAACTGTGATATAAGACTATTTCTCTACATCTTCGCCAGCACTAAATATTCTCTTCCTCTTAGTTTTGTTAATTTCATAATCATAAAGTATTTCACTGCCGTTTTAATTTACATTTATCTGTTTGATAGAGAGCATAACCCCTAATAACCCCTAATCAGTTCATTATGTCTGAGGCTTACATTCTTTGCCTAGATCTCTGTACTGGTTAAATATTTTTGTAATGATGCATAAATACTTTTTACACATTAAGAATATTAACTATCATATTTACAACAAAGAATCTTTCTGATTGCTTTTTTGTATCCATAGGCATCTTTTGGTTGCATAATGAGGCCATATATCTTTTGAAAAGGCCTAAAATTCTCATCTGATAATAAAAATAAATGCAAAATAAAATTAAAATAAATGACTTGCTATACAGACATTCCATTTACAGAATCTGTCTCTTTCATGAAGCATGTAGAGGCTTAACTGTGCAGGTACAGAACTAACTTCTAAACTAAAGGCAATCTTTACGAAAGGCACGTAACTCAGCTAGATGTCCACAGTGGCCTTTTTTCAGAACTTTCGCTGTGCTTCCTTGTGGTTCCAGTTTCCTTCCTCTCCCCTCCTTTCTGATGGCCTTTGATCTACATAAACTCCTTCCTCCCTCACCTTTTCCCTGCATTCAGGAAAACTTTCTGCTTCTCACCTGTTAACTAACTTCTGACAGACGGGAAAGAGAGGACACTTGGTCAGATTGACCGGGGTTCAAATCCTGGATTTGCTGCGTATCTGCTGTGTGACCTTTGGCCAGGTCTCCAAGCCTCAGTCTCTTTGCCTGTAAAGCAGGGTTACTTTGAGGGTTAGGATCAAGGTCAAGTTCAGCCTGGCATGCAGGAGCTCAGTAAGCAGCCCCTACTATGATTCTGGCTTCCTGAGCTACATGTCCATCTCTTTTCAAGATCAGGGAAGAGATGTATCAATATCGTTTCTCATTCTACTTCCCTGGTCCCCCTGCCCCATACCTATTATTAATTAGCGGGTAACTCAACAGAAGAGTTACTGGTACGATTCTTATACTATGTTATTAGAAGTGAAGTTTTCTTGTATTATTTAATAATGATACTTTTTTGCTATTTTTAAATAATGGAAAATGTGTGAACTGTGCCTCTCCTTACTGCCAGGTGCTCTATAACTGTAAATTGTAAAATAACATTTTAGTGAGTAATATTCCTTCTTCAGATCATACATCGAATATATGTCATCTTCATTGTTTAATTGACACTTTATTCCCCCTATTAAGATACAAGCAGAAATAAATTTCACTTCCTCCCCTGTAGATGCAATTTCATTTCAATCACACGTGTCAGTGGGAGCAATAAAGCATCAATTAAGCAATGAATTCCTGACAAATACATGGCCTTTGATGTGTAATTGCCCCCCTCCAATCTCATTTTCCTCAAGGCCAAGGCTTCCTGGACCATTTATCTTCCAAGTTTCACCCTCTAAAATCCAGCAGGAGCTTCTCGCCCCTCTCCCCCCAGGATGGGCATCTTGGATACAGTTCACCCAGAGGCAGCTGGGCTGGTGGGGCTCTTGTAATAGCGAATTAACGGCCTTGTTATTCAAATCAGGAAACCAGGTCTCAGGGAAGCAATAGCCTTGCATGACCCCTTCACGGTCTCCCCCTCACCTCTGGGAATCCGAGCTGAGCCTGGAACTCAGGTCAGCTCGCTTTCCACCATACTAATTCTTGACTGTAGAGGCAGGGTGATTCCCTATGCAGAAGGAAGGAAGAAAGGAAGGAAGGGACGGAGGAAGGAAGCAAGGAAGGAAGGAGGAAAGGAAGGAACTAGAAAAAGCCCGGGATGCCTGGGGTTGTATCTCAGAGAAGGGGGACTCCCTGGGAGATCCAGGGGTGGTGGGCGCCTGGCTGAGAAGACTGTGCAGACAGACACCCCTCTCTACGCCAAGTCCCCTGAGTCGGTGACATTCCGCAAACACGTTTGAGGGTCCCCTAGGTGCTGGGTTCCGTGCAGGCCCTGGAGACTGGATGACCCAGGGCAGTTCCAGCTCTCAGACATCCTGGGGACAGCCGTGGGGCCGTGCTCAGTGCCAAAAGATGAATAAACCCAGTGTGTTGAGAGCCTGGGGGAGTCGGGGAGGGAGGGACTGACACAATAACACACAGTGGGCACTCAATAAAGAGTGTTAAACGGATTTTTAAAATTTGAAGCGGTGATTGTTTCACCACCAGAAGAGCTCGCCGACTGCCTGGTCTGGAAACCTGCCGCGGTGAAACTGCCACCTTGCCCTTGGGCTGGGTGGGCAGGCGACAGGCTGGATGGCCACTGCTGACGATCCCAAGAATGTTAAATGTTTGGGGGCCTCTGCCATGTCCTGGAACCCGACGGTGGCTCCTTTTTCAGGAAAGGCTGTCACAGGTGGACTGTGGTGTCTGGTGCCGGGGGTGGGAGTCGGGGTGAACGGGCCGTGCCTGTAGTGTCATTTACGGGCATGTTTAACTTCCACTCCCTGTTTCTGAAGAGCGATTTTCCGCAGAGACATGAAGAAAAATAGGACAAACTTGGCTCATTTTGGCTCAGATTGCTCCAATTTTCCCACAATCTCGGCCCCCCTGTATCACCTGCCCCAACCTGCCTGTTTGGGCCACTTAATGCTCTGCCTTCGGACCTAATAGAGGCTGTTTGTTTGGCCTGGGCCCAAAGGCTAGACTTGTTTTCAGGACAGAAGCTGGAAGAAAAACCAATCTGGACATCTAAATCACAGCCAGGACTCATTACATAAATGATATATTTACACAATTGATCCCTTTTCTACTGGGTAATTAATTTGGCATTGAAACTCTTAACGATTTAATTGTCATATGTTTAAACTGAAATGGTTGCTACAAATTTCCCAAGACAAAAAGCAGATTGAGGAGAGGGCCTTCTTTTGTCCTCCAAGTGGGGACGCCTCCCGTGTTTCAGCGTTCCCACCAAAGCAGGGCAGCAGCTGATAGCCCCCCTAGGGCACACGTGGGAGGAACGTGTCTGTCTGCATTAGGTCCTTTAAGGGATGGGCGGGTCTGGTGAGGAGTGAACTTAAATCCAGAAGCTGTAGATTGGGATCCTGCTTTCACGCACTAGTGGGACAGCAATGGTGCTCCAGCCAGACCCCCGGATCCTGCACACACACGGCCCGCCTTGCGCCACCCCTGCACTGCTGTGGGTGCTTCTGCTTCCAACTGCAAGCACGTGACTTTTTCGGCGGACTGCCTTGGGGCTCCCGGAGCCACTTTGCCCAAATGGCCAGATTTCTGGAAAAGCCTAGGAGTTTGTGTCCCCCACATGGCGGCCTTGGCCAGACTGCCTGGAGGTGCAGGAACATGACAGGCTCAGCAAGCATCCTTGCCTCTGACAAGGACACTCTGAGGCATAACTCTCACTTGGGAGCTGCCCCCACTAGGGATCGGAACTTGGCCTGACATCGCACCTGGCTAGGCTTCCTTCCCATCTGCTTCTGCTTGTTCTTCCCAGGTCTCCTGGGAGCACCGCTTTACTCAAGAAATCCTTACCTGAGGGTCCGCTTTGGGGGAACCCATCCAAGGATAACCGCTGTCTAGCTGAGTGACCTTGGCAAGCCTCTTGACTTCTCTGGCCCCAGAGCCATCACCTACAAAGTAGCCAAAATAGTAGCAGCGATCCCAATTCTGGCACTTGTGGAGCGGGTGTCTGGAAGCTCCTGTGCAGACACTTCCACACGCTGTCTCGTCTGATCCTCTCAGCAGCTCCAGAAGGAAGATACTCATATTATCCCCATTTTACCGATGGGGATATTAAAGCACAGAGCAGTTAAGCACTTTGTCGACATTCACATGGCTGGTAAGTGGCAGGGACAGGATTCAAACCCAGGCAATTGGTGGCAGAGCACGCCATCTTCGCCCCTCCCTCATGCACAGGGCAGCCCACCCAGCAGAGCTATGGTGCAGATGAAGGAGAAGGTTATGAAGCAGTGGGTGAAGCAGAGGGCCTGGGGTCACCTCAAGACAAATGATGCTCGCCCTAGCATTCTGTGTCAACTTAGTCCCCAGGGGAGACGGGGGAGATCGTCCAGGTCATGGGTGCTGCCACATCGCTCCTTCCTCTGTGCAGACCTCATGGTCTTGCAGGGAGATGCAGTGGGACGCCTGCTCCAGCCAAATCCTGCAGCTTCTCCCAGCTCAAGAGGCTCCTGCATGGCTGGTGAACACCCCTCGCCAACACACACATAGCTTCCTGGAGTAGTCATGCTGGCCTGCTCCCTCTGTAGATTAAAAACATCTGTGTAATAAGGGCATCGAGGCTACATCTTAACGCCACAACCAAGATTTCCTGAGAGAGAAAACAGTCATGAGGTATTTGTACAACCTCAGGCCTCTCAGCTGGGTTAACAGAGAAGGCGATGGTGGGGATTTGATGGGCCAGGGAGCTCTTTGCTGGTTCATCTCGCACATTCTCCCTGAGCCTCCAAACCCAGGCTACCTGTGAGGTATGACATCCCAAGCTTATAGCTTCATACTTGTAAGTATCCTCTATCAGCGACATGGTGGTATAGTAAAAACTTAAGGGCATGGGCTGAAAGTCAGATAAGGCACATGAAACACTGAGCATCGTGACTGGCTCCTAGTCTTTCAATACACGTGCTACAAATATTTTAGGGAGTTCTCTTTTGAATACACTTCAGAAAGAATCAGTCAAACTCCTTCCAAATTGACAGACAAATGAGAATGAGTTTTCAAGCTAGCCTAAGCAGAGAAGGGAAATTTAGTGTAAGGATACACAGAGCCCAGAGACAGAAATGCAGCCAGGCCTCAGGAGGTGAGTGTGACTCTAGGGATAAGAGAGTCACCAGGGATCAGGCCATCTCCTCTCTACTGGGCTTCTCTTTCTCCAGACCTACTTCCTCCACTTCATTGTGCCTGTGGCTAGTAAAACATGTCCAAACACTGCCAATCAGTGGGCATTGTCATGTGCTACAAACATGGCTCCTGGGAATGGAGGATGGGGAGGGAGAGGGAAGGACAATTCCCAGCAAGGAGATATCTCAATAAATTGAGGTCCATTTCCTGCTGGGAGTGAGAGCATAAGGCTGTGGGCATAAGCAGTGGCTTATGAAAAGAAGGCTCTACAGTCGTCCCTCAGTATCCATGGGGGATTGGTTCCAGGACCCCCCTTGGATACCAAAATTTAAGAATGATCAAGTCCTTTATATAAAATGGCATAGTATTTGCATATAACTTATGCACATTCTCTGTATACTTTAAATCATCTCTAGATTACTTATAACACATAGTACAATGTAAATGCTATATAAATAGCAGTAAATACAACATAATTGTTATGTAAATAGTTACAGGAGAATGGCAACTTCAAACTTTGCTTTTTGGAACTTTCTCGAAATTTTTTTTCTGAATATTTTCTATCCAAGATTGGTTGAGCTGTAGAAACCCAAGATGCAGAGGGCTGAGTGTACTCAGAGGTCGTATCTCAGAGTCCCACCCCTTCTGGCTTTGGGTCCTTGGGCAGGTTGGTCAACCTCTGCTTTCTCAAGTGTGGTGCTGCAGAAATGTAAGAAGATTCATTCAACACATGCCTAGTACAGCACCTGGCCTAGAGTAGGCACCCAGGACATTTTAATGAAAGGATGACGAGAAAAATGTCAGTCTTTCAATAAAGGCTTGCCCTGGTCACTAGGCTTAATCTCTAGGTTTGGTAATCTGGGAATTAAACCCACAGCTGAAGTGTATAGTCACTCACTTCAAGCTGAGTGACTCTGCTTCAGGCTGAGTGTCGAGCAGGACTTCGCTCCTCATTAGGGGTTGGGCCCAGGTCTGTTTAGTCTGGGCCCCAAGATGAAAGGACAGCAGTTACCCCGGGGGAATTCTCTCCATCTCTATGGCATAAAAGGGCTAGGTCCACTCTACGAGCACATTTCAAGCCTCTGTTTGGAACATGCCTGCTACCATCCCACTGGCCCAGGCAAATCAGGCTTGGCTAAGCCTGACAAGGGACGGCCAAGTACAACCACCAGCCTAAGGCCAAAAGCAAGTCTGGGGACAAGCTCCACATCGATGGGGTAGGAAGTGAAATCTTCGCATGGACGCTGACTTATTTTGAATAGCAATTTAATCTGTTACATCCTCAAACCAGGTTTTCCTCTTATGTTCTCCCAATTATTGTATTTCCTCAATCTAAGGTACGTATGCTTTTATATTTAACTTTTCTGAAATTGGGATATGAATGACAATTAGTGTGTACATTTAATGTAGTGATTTCTTACTTGTTTTTTTTTGCCTAAAAACTGTTATTAAATTGATGGTGCCTTTCAAGATTGATACTGTCTTAGAATGGTGGAAATTCAGCAATTTATGACCATCTTCCAGGATACTGGAATCTCAAGCATGTTCAACTCTTCTCTCTCCCTGAATCCTGTGTCGAATTAGTTACCAGGTCCTGTGGCTCTGCCTTCTCAGTGAATCTCAAATCCAGCTCCTCTCTTCCATTCTCATGGCCATTTTCCTGGTTCAGACCTCATAACCTCTCCCCTGAACTGTAGCCATAACCTCCTGCCTGGTCTCCCAGGCACCAGACTCTCCCTGCTCCCATCCTACCTCACTCAGATGGCAGGTTTATCTTCATGGACTGCAGCTCTGATCCTACAGTGCTTTTGCTCCAAAACCTTCTCTGGCTCCCCACTGCCACAAGACTATCCCAACTTCCTAGGCTGACATTAGGAGTCTCATGACTTGGACCCAACCCACCTTTACAGCTAACTCTCACTCCCACTGCCCCCCTCCTCACACACAGACACACGGGTCCACGCACATCAAATGGGTCAGCCCCATCCTGCACGTGCAAGTCTCTGGGTCTTTGCACATGCTGTTCCCTCTACCTGGAATGCCTTCTCCTCCCCTCCCATCTGTGCTTGTTGAAATCGTCTCCATCTTAAAGACCTGGATTCAATGCCACCTGCCTCTCCTCCCCCAACCATGAGACTTTCCAAGACTGCTGCTCCCCTTCCCCCCTGTGCCCTCTCTTCAGAATTCACCTCCGCTTTCTCAGATCTCACCTGGTGCTTCCTATCTCTGTGCTAGCACGCATCCTGTTCCAACTTGACTTTAAGCTATTTGTGGCCTTTGTCTGACTCCTGCCCTCCCAAGGAGAGAGACCACATCTCAATCAAGCTTGTGCCCCTTTATGGGGGGTTTGACACATGGTAGTTGCTCCATACATGTTTGCCAAATTGAATTCAGTTGTTCAGCATTTTAGTCACCCCATGTTGCAGAAAATCAGCATAACACAGGGAGTGTCAGCGTGTAAACCACACAGATCACAGGGTCCTGCATACTTCAGGTAATCAGTTTATCTGATCAATCGTTATAGCCCTTTCAGAGTTTTAGAAAACGCTTCCATCTTTCAGAGAGAAATCTTCAGAGATATTGTTGCTTTTGGACAGCCTATTTAGGAAGAAAACTGGGGCACTCGTGTCCTGGGATGATTTCCTTCTGGCTGGCGTTCCTGAGAGAACCAGCCTCATGGAAGGTCATTTATGAACTGCAAGTGTGAGAATGCGCCCCTCTTTCAATTCTATCTAATCTACAGGAGTTTTTCAGGGAGGTGAGAAAAGGGCACGACAAAATCACAGCACTTTTGAGCTAGATCTGTCTAGCGCAAGCCTTCACTTTACGGATGAGGAAACAAGGACAATTGAGCTCTAGGGAGGTGACATGACTCAGACAAGCCACACAGGTGCCAGTGACAACCAGGATTGACTCAAATCCAGGCTTCAAGCACTTTTCCTGGGTTATGGAGTGAATGTTTGTGTCCCCCCTCCACTCAAATTTCATATGTCAAAGCTGTAACCCCAGATGTGATGGAACTAGGAAGTGGGGCCCTTGGGAGGTGATTAGGTCATGAGGGTGGAGCCCTCCTGAATGGAAGTAGTGCCCTTCTAAGAGACACAGAGAGTTTCTCCTTCTGCCAAGTGAGGATACAGTGAGAAGGTGGCCATCAGAAAGCAGGAAGAAGGTCTTGCTAGAACCCTGATCTCAGACTTCCAGCCTCTAGTAATGTGAGCTATTAGGGCAGCAGACTATGGTATTTTTGTTAGGAGAGCCTGAACTAAGACACCCTGTCACCTCCCTCCTGCCCTCTGTCCACCCTGTAACCTATGATCAGCTACCACTTACTGAGCGTGGACTAGGCAGATATACCATGCTGAGCACTCCTCACACAGGACCTCATCTCGACCTCACCACTGCCCTGAGAAGTGGGCAGGATCATCACTGTGGTTCAGATGAGGAAACCAAGACTTAGGGGTAAATACTTGCCAGAATTCACACAGCCCACGAGCAGCCAATTTGGGATCTAACGCAAGGTCTCTCTGATTCTAAATCTATTATTCTATGCTTCAACTGAATTCCCATTCCCTCTCAAGCCCGTGATAATCTACAACAAAAGGAGAGAGTTTTCTTTCATGACCTCTCGGAAAAAACCTGAGCCCTGTGTAAAGACCTCAGCTCAGTCTGGCCTGACTCAGCATTTGAGGGCCTCGTACTAATTTCTAATAAATGGATTTGAGCCGAGTTTTCAGGGAAGGTAAAGACTTGGCAGACTGGGTGAGGAAGAGGAAGGCAAGTTGCTCAATTTTTTTGAGACTTCATACTTTTGTTTATTTTCTGAAAAGGAATAATAAATATTCCTTTTTTTAAAAAAAAAAGATTTTTCTGATGTGGACCAGTTTTAAAGTCTTTATTGAATTTGTTACAATATTGCTTCTCTTTTATGCTTTGGTTTGTTTTGGCCGTGAGGCATGTGGGATCTTAGCTCCCTGACCAGAGATCGAACCCGTACCCCCTGCATTGGAAGGTGAAGTCGTAGCTACTGGATCGCCAGGGAAGTCCCTAAATATTCCTGATCATAGCCTCATGAGGAAGGTGGGGAGGTTAGGTGTGAAAGCGCTTTCCAAAGTGCAGCACACATTTAAGGCCTGGTTGGGATGACCTGGGTAGTTCTGGGTGCACAGGATCTCCTGTGGGACCCTCAGCTCTGACCCCATCCGGATCCTCACTTCCTTATTGCAATGGACTGAATTGTGTCCTCCTGACCCCACCAAATTCATATGTTGAAGCCCAATCCCCAAAGCAATCATATTTCAAGACGGGGCTTTGGGGAGGTAATTAGGTCCTGAGAGTGGAGCCCGCAAGAAGGGATTAGTGCCCTTATAAGATGAGACATGAGACCTCTCTCTGCCATATGAGGATACATACAGCAAGGAGGCGACTGTCTGCAAACCAGGAAGAGAGCCCTCATCAGACACCAAACCTGCCAGCACCTTGATATTGGACTTTCCAGCTTTCTATCCCCTCCTTCTCTGACAAACCCTTCAACTTATTCAAGTGACCTTTCCAGAACTTAAATCTGATCAGATCCTCTTGCTTCCTGTTGAAAACCCTTCCACTGATTTCGATGGTAATGACTGTGCTACCTTCATGTGGCAGAAGAGAATTGATGGTTCAGGGAGAATGGGTCGTTCCCCAGGCACTGAAACAAGGAGCACAGATGCAAAGAATATCGGAGCTGAAAGGGAGGCATCCAGGACAACAAGCCTATGTGGACCACAGGGGTGGTGAAGGGGCTCAGCTCAGATGGCTCCACTGAGGGCTGAGAGGGAAAAGCTCCCCCCTCTGGTGTGGAGAGAGAGTTGCTCACACACAGGGGACTGAGCCTGTGGTTCCTGTGTCCCTTGCTCCCTGCCTTCACCAGCAGAAACAGGAACTGAGTGGGAAGAGGTGAGGGAGCCCCAAGTGGGTCACTGGGCCAGCTCCATGGGGTTCACAAGACAAGAGGCTTTGGAAAGACTGTACCTGTGCCTGTTGCTGGGAGGTGGATTTTTAAATAACAACTTGATTGAGATACCGTTTATGGATCACACAATCTCCCCATTTAAACCACACACTTCAACAGGACTTAGTATAGTCACAGAACTGGGCAACCACCATCACAATCAATTTTAGGCCATTTTCATCATGCCCAAAAGAGACCTGGTACCCACTAGCGGTCACTCCCCATTTGCCCTCAATCCCCCAGCCCTAGGCAACCACTTTTTCACTTGTTGTCTCTATGAAGTTGCCTATTGGGGCAAAATTTCATATAAATGTAACCATACGATATGTGTTCCTTTTATGTCTGGCTTCTTTCACTTAGCATAATGCTTTCAAAGTTTCACCCATATTGTAGCATATATCACTATTTCGTTTCACTGCGGAGTGATATTCCATTGTATGGGTATAACCCGATTTTCTCTATTCATTCCTGGGATGTGGACTTTTCAGGATAAGAATCCCTCTGGAACTTGACAAATCCAAAAATGATTGGATTTTCCTCTCAGGGAAGGACTAGACATGCAGCCACTCTAAGGACATTGTGTATCATTTTATATGATTGAGGACAGCATGGCTGTGCATTTTCTCAGAGTCACAGTCATTGGCCTAAGGGAGGGATCTTTGGTGGAATTCCTGGCAGCACTGGAACCAGATGGGAGAGAACTTACCAGGAAAGAGGGCCAGAGCACAGGCAGCCTGAGGCAGTTTCCTCAGGACCACAACTGCAGGCTTTTGTCCCTTCTGCCTACAGGACCTGTAGGTCAGGAGAGTTGTCACCCTCAGGACCAATGCAAACCCTGGCTATGTTAATTGTGGGGAGCCTCCATGCCTGGGGCTTTGTAGTCTTGGCTAGAAGCCTAAACAGTCCTTCCCATTCCACAGATAAGCAGCTGGACTAACCCAGGAAGCTGTCCCAAGAAGAAGGACCCTATGGAAGGAAGCAGACGTTTTAGAGAATATGGAAATACTCCCTCCCCAGGAGCTCACACTTGCTGACCTGTATGTGTGCATGTGTATATATGTGCTGTGCATGTGTGGTGGGGATGTGTGCATGTGTGTATATGTGCTGTGTGGTGGGGATGTGTGCGTGTGTATATATGTGCTGTGCATGTGTGGTGGGATGTGTGCATGTGTGTATATGTGCTGTGTGGTGGGGATGAGTGTGTGTGTATATATGTGCTGTGCATGTGTGGTGGGATGTGTGCATGTGTATATATGTGCTGTGCATGTGTGGCGGGATGAGTGCGTGTGTGTATATGTGCTGTGCATGTG
The DNA here is from genome assembly GCF_964374135.1 of Grampus griseus. NCBI lineage: Eukaryota > Metazoa > Chordata > Mammalia > Artiodactyla > Delphinidae > Grampus > Grampus griseus. The sequence continues at coordinate 77,715,187 of NC_139010.1, forward strand.
TGGTGGGATGTGTGCATGTGTGTGTATGTGTTGTGCACGTGTGGTGGGGATGATGAGTCAGGTGCCATCCTAAGCACCCTTTGCCAGACCTCATTCTTTTGGGAAAAGTCGGGTGTTAGTCACTAGCGTCTCCAGGCCCCCTCTGCCCTCTTAGCTGCTTGTCCCCCCTGCACAGTGCCGCAGAGGCCCTGCTCTGCACAGCCCACCTGCCTTGGATCAGCCTGTGAGGGGGCCCTCCAGGGGTCCTGCTGCTGGAGCTCCTTTAGGTTTTGTAAAATGTGTCACCAAAGACCTCAAGTTCTCGTTAAACCTTTTAAAAACTGCTTTTGGGTATGAACAGGCTACCTGAAGGACCCTAATCAGCTAGGCAAATCCTCTGCCATGGAAACTGTGAGTCCGTTCATTCATTCACTCCTTCATTCACTCAAGCATTCAGGCATTAACAAGCGGTTACTGAGTACCACTGGTTGGCCATCTGTGCTCTGAGTCCTGGGAAGAGGAATTAGACAGGCCCACCGCCCTTCCAGCAGCTCACATCTAGCCTGCAGTCAGGATGGGAGCCTAAGGGATCGGTTACAAGCGGGAACATAAAATGTGCCCTAAAACAGGGTCAGGAAAGGAGGGAGGGAGGGTGAGAGACAGGACCATTTCCTGTGGTGGCCAGGTAAAGATCAGCAGAGATCTGCAGGTGTTTCACTCTCTGTTTCTCTCTTTCTGCTTTTGTTCTCAAGCCAAAGCCGGGAAGGGTAAGACCGCCGGGGTTTTAAATGCTTTGTGCCTGGACGGTGGTTTCTCCCGCGCAGCCAACAGGTTTGGTTTAGAGGATGTCCCATAGAGGGCGCTGTTTGCCTGACTTTGACTGCAGTTGCGGGCCCAAGTGAACCGAGGCAACACCACTCGCCAGAGGGCGAGTGAAGGGCTGTGTCCGCGCCTGGGGCCTTAGGTCCACGAGCTTTCTGGAAGTGGGAGGGGAAAAAAGATTTAATCTGTGTTTCTGGCTGTTCAAACCCAGCATCTCTGAAACTTGGGGGACGGGCTGGGGGTGCTGACACCTGAGCATCTCCTCTCTCCCTGGTCAAAACGCACACACAAAAGCCAGCGTACCTGCGCGCCCTGGGAGGCAGGACACCGGGAGAACTTGGGTCAAGAGACAGTGAGGCTCCGGTAGCGGCGCCACAGGTGCAGGGGCTGCTGTTCCAGAGGACTCTTCCTCCACTCGCCTGCACCCCTCCCCATCTGGGTCTGGTCCCCAGTTGCAATCAGCCAAGAGACCACTTCCTCAGCCAGAACTTTTCGGCGACGTCTGCTGAACGCTTATTTTTCCTGGGAGGCCAGCAGCTTTTCTGCTTGTTTCAGCTTAAAGGCGGCTCCATGCGTCAGAACTTTGGCCAAGTTTGCACGCCTCTGCCTCGAACGGGAAGAGCTCCCAAAACGCAAGCGCGCACACACAGACACGCACGGGCCTCTTCGTCACAACCTCTGCCGCTTGGCCGGCAGGTGTGGGCGCTGCCCACCGAACGGGTTTGGACATAGGCCCCTCGAGCTATTTCTGCAGTTGGAGAGAAAATTACTTCTGGGTGTCCAGCACCCAGTGTTGGGTGACCTTGGCCCGGTCTCCTCCTCTCTGGGAGCCTGTTTCTATCTGTAAAACCTGAGTGTGAGATCCACCCTGTTCGAATCTCAGGGCTGTAACTGGCTCCAATCAGATATTTGGATGGAATAGGGTTTTATATTCCAGTAAAGCCCTGTACAAACTCAAGGGAGTAATGAGAATGAGAATAATAATTGTTTATGGAAGTACCATTTACAATGCTTCCAGGTTCCCAAAGCAAATCAATATAGGGCTCACTACTGTAGGTGAATGTTTGGTGAAAGAAGTGTTAAATGTGCCCTTCGAGATTTGGTGGGGGAGGGTCTGAAGCCCCAGATCGGAAAATAAAACATACCCACTTCTCAACTGGGTAACCAAAGCGGTCGCGCCTGCCAATGCAGGGCAGCCTTGAGTTAGGTGAGGGCTTGATCTAACAAAAGAAAGGCGATGGTAAAGGAAGGGGCCACAAAAAGACCTCGGGTGTATGGAAGCTCACAATGGGTGGAGGGGAGTGACGGCCACTTTTCCACCTTTCTCTGACCAGGGAGCTGTTCTTGGGAAGGGACCCCACAAGTAATTCTGGTTTATTTGATGCTTAAGTTTAGAGTCTTAGATGCCTGTTTTCCGGCTTTCTTGTGCAATTTGGAGAGTCGTTTTTAAAGTCCATGGAGTAGAGTAACCGTCCGCACAGCTCACAGGTCCAGCAGGGTTCTCTAGGGACTTGACGGCAGGCGGGACGTGCTGCGGTGTCGCTGCCAAAGCCGCCACAGAGGAAGGTACGCCATTGTGCCTTCGGTTCGCACTGCTCGTCTTAAAGCGTTAGGCAGCTCCAAAGGCTGGCCAGAGAGACTTCCCGGGAGAAAATGCAGTCTTCGGGGCAGCGGGCTCAGAGTTGCTCGTCAAGGTTTGGGTCCCGGCGACCAGAGGAAAAGAATGCCCTGCAGAGCGTAGCCGTCGGTGCCGAGATGCCGCTGCCCCACCGCCCCACCAAGTGACGCGCGGGCGTCAGCCTGTTCTGCGCGCACACCTGGGTGCGCAGAGAGGCACAACCGCTCACGCTCTCCGGGGAAGGCTCACTCTTCGGTTTCCCAAGGCCAAAGGCCAAGGCCATGCGGATTTCTGAGACGGCTGACGCAGTGCAAGGACTTACACCCCGATTCCCTTCCTATCGACTAGATGGTGGGTGGGGAACCCAAATCCCCCTCTTCCTGGCCGCGCCTTTAGCAAGCTTGAGGGAAAATGCTGAGGTCGCTGGACCCCCAAAGGGTAGGAAAGTGCTGAGTTCACCGCGTGCCGGAGGCCGAGTCCTGCCTCCTGGGTCGGCGCTGCGTGGCTCTCCAGCTGAGTCGGGGCGGAGGGCCCCTGCCAAACCCCTGGGGGCGGGGAAGAGGCAGCTGCGAGCGCGGATAACCCCGAGGTGACCCGGGCGGGCCTGGACCGCCCCTTCCCCCTCCCGCGGGCCATGCGGCTGGAAGCGGGTCCCCGAGCTGCAGGGGGGAGAGGGAGGCGCGGGCTCCGGTAGCCGCGGCTGTCAGTGCGCTCCGGCCGGGGGCGCCGCCGGCTCAGCGTCCCTAGCTCGCCTCCTGCGCTCGCCGGAGCGCTCCGAGTGCCTCTTTAGCAGGAGCCAATATCCTTTTGTGCTAATAGGCTTGTCCTCATTTGCTGCCTAATTGGACTATATAAAGCCAATAATAGGCGGGCTCTTATAGCCCGAAGCCAAAGCGCCAAAATCCGAGGGAAGGCGAGGAGGGGGCAGTGGCGGAGGCGGCTGCGGGACCCGGGCTCGGCTGCGCCTTCGCCTGCCTAATCCCATTTGCCATTGTACGCGCCCAATCGCCGTATACTCCCCGCATTTAACTTGGATGACATTTTGATTTCATCATTAGCATCCGGCGCCGGATTGACGCAGCCCCAAGCCGGGGACTGCTCTAGCCGCCTCCTCCCCGGGAGCTGCAGCCGCCGCCTTGCCGCCTCGCTCCCTCGGTGCCGCTACGGGGCCGCTCCCCGCCCCTCAGCACCCCTCCCCCATGCGAGCCAACCCCGGCCGGGTCCTCACCCCGCCCTCCCGCCGTTGGATTTGCGCCCGGGGCGGCCCCCGACTTTGCGCCCCGTAGTTGAGTTCCGTTTATGGTCTGATTTCCGGCGCCCGTCTGCTCGCCCGGCCGCCTGCCTGTCCCGTTCCCTCCCTCCCGGGGACCCGGAGGAGAGGGGACAATGCCGGAGCCCGGGCCGGACGCCCCCGGCACCGCTAGCGCGCAGCCCCCGCCGCCGCCGCCCCCGCCTCCCGCGCCCAAGGAGTCCCCATTCTCCATCAAGAACCTGCTCAACGGAGACCACCACCGGCCGCCCCCTAAGCCGCAGCCGCCCCCACGGACGCTCTTCGCTCCGGCCTCGGCCGCCGCCGCCGCCGCCGCCGCCGCCGCCGCCGCTGCGGCCAAGGGGGCCCTGGAGGGCGCCGCGGGCTTCGCGCTCTCGCAGGTGGGCGACCTGGCTTTCCCCCGCTTTGAGATCCCGGCGCAGAGGTTTGCCCTGCCCGCGCACTACCTGGAGCGCTCCCCGGCCTGGTGGTACCCCTACACCCTGACCCCCGCCGGCGGCCACCTCCCAAGACCTGAAGGTACCGACCTCTCTTTGAACTTTCGTTGTTCTCCCTGCGCGCCTGTCCCAGTCCGGTCCGCGCTGCCTTCCACCGCAGCCCTGGGACCCCCGCACCCTCAAACGCGCTGTTTGGCCGGCTTCCTCCGTCCCCTGGCTTGCAACTCCTGCCCGCGCGCTCTGTTGCGCTGCTAGGGAATCCAATCCCACTTGGTGAGAAAAGAAATGGAGTTGGAGTCCGGGGCGCGGCGCTTCCCGGGAAAGTGGCCTCGGGCATGAATGGGGAGGCTTCAGGTGGCTGGGACTGGGGACCTGGCCTGGATGGAGGGAGTGAATCTCCGCGGGCCCCCGGCGAGGGAACTGAGGGAAAGAAAGGAACCGGCCGTGCTGCCCACTCCGGGTCTCCCTAGCCTCTCCTCGGGAGAAGGTTGGATGCCAGGATGTGGCACCCCTCTTCTGGCCCAGCCGGGAAGGAGGAGGCCCGCGGGAATGGTGAGGCCTCGAGGCCTGGGGCCCAGAGGCCGGCGCGGGTTGAGCCTGCCGCTCCCAGGCGCCGGGCCTCGCTGAAGGCTGTGTCCGTGTGCGTGTGTGTGCGTCCGTCTGTCTGTCTCTCTCCAGCCTCGGAGAAGGCCCTGCTACGAGACTCCTCCCCCGCCTCGGGCACCGACCGCGACTCCCCGGAGCCGCTGCTTAAAGCCGACCCGGACCACAAGGAGCTGGACTCCAAGAGCCCGGACGAGATCATTCTGGAGGAGAGCGACTCGGAGGAAGGCAAGAAGGAGGGCGAGGCGGCGCCGGGCGCGGCCGGGGCGAGCGTGGGAGCGGCGGCGGCGACGCCGGGCGCCGAGGACTGGAAGAAGGGCGCGGAGAGCCCGGAGAAGAAGCCCGCGTGCCGCAAGAAGAAGACGCGCACGGTCTTCTCGCGCAGCCAGGTCTTCCAGCTCGAGTCCACCTTCGACATGAAGCGCTACCTGAGCAGCTCGGAGCGCGCCGGCCTGGCCGCGTCGCTGCACCTCACCGAGACGCAGGTCAAGATCTGGTTCCAGAACCGCCGCAACAAGTGGAAGCGGCAGCTGGCAGCCGAGCTGGAGGCGGCCAACCTGAGCCACGCCGCGGCGCAGCGCATCGTACGGGTGCCCATCCTCTATCACGAGAACTCGGCGGCCGAGGGCGCGGCGGCCGCGGCCGCGGGGGCCCCGGTGCCAGTCAGCCAGCCGCTGCTCACCTTCCCGCACCCCGTGTATTACTCTCACCCGGTGGTCTCGTCCGTGCCGCTGCTCCGGCCCGTCTGAGGCCCGAGAGGGGAGGAGGAGGGAGCACCCGGCCCCCTTCCCAGACCCCAGAGGAGACTGGGCCGGGCCGAGGGCGCAGAGACGTCCAGCGGCCTTCGGGAACCGGGGCTTCGGCGCGCGGCTCCGGCCTCCCCTCCCCCAATCGGTAGCGTTTTTGTAAGTATTTGCAATGCATTTTCGTGCAATTCACCCCTAATGGATTTGAGGCGCTTCCCCTCTTACTTTTGGTTTTGGTTAATATTAAGAGAAAGCAGGAAAAAGACAAAATTTCCAGGTCAAATATTTCGGCTGAAAAAGCTTTTGCAAAATGTGCCGCCCTCCCCAACCCCCGCCCCCAGTTTGCCTTGCGCGGTGGCTTTTTGGGTTTTATTTTTATGGAAGGAAAGTAAGCGCAAATCCTGAACCCCTCTAATTGATTCATTTTCTATAGAACTATTTTCAGAAGTCGAGAGAGAGAGAGAGAGAGAGAGAGAGAGAGAGAGAGAGAGAGAGAGAGGGAGAGAGGGAGAAATTCACGTTGTAGTACTTTTATTTCTGAATTTCTGGGTGTGGTTCTTCCTCTCCACTCCCAATCAGATATTCCCCAGTTTTCAGAACCTGAGCAGCCTCTCATAAGAACCCCGACTCAGGCCACTTTTCTCTCCCCGGCAGAGGTCTGTCGCAATTGACCTCTTCATCTGTCCTTTTTGGGACCGATGAATTCTCTAATTAAGTGTTTAAAGGGAAAAGACGAGGCAGCCCGAAATCAGACTTCTGATTATTGAAACAACTCCACATCTGGCCTGGTGTGGACGGTCTTATTTATTAGCAGCCTATATGTGGGGAATTTCATTTGTTGGTAAATTATTATTAATGTTACCTTTATTACTTTGTTCCCTATTTTGAGAGAATATTTCAATATTAAAAAAAACCTTATCTTTTATCCTCTCCACCTACCGTTTTGTTCTGCAGTAACTGTTGTACTTTTGACCTGTGCAATATTGAACAAAATTTCCTGAGAGCCTGCTTCTTCCTCCACGGAGAGAAGCAGACGTCTTCAATGCATAATTCCGGTCATTCGTTTATGAGGAAGAAATTAAGAAGGGGAAAGGGGAGAAGGAAGGAAACAAGGATAGGTAGCAATGCTCAAAGGAGTAAGATAGGCATACCGGAGCGCTTTAAGTGAAGGACAATCAATTTAGGAGAATTTTAACTTATTTGATAAATGTACAGATTTCTTGTAAAGTTCACCCTCAACTCCTCAGGGCTCCTTGCTCTGCCACCCAATCTGTTTTCTTTCTGTCGGCTACACCTGTTGTTCTGCGATAGTTTGTCCCTCCCACCCATCTCCCTCACCTCTGTCCGGATTCAGTCGCTTTTTAAGAAAAAGAGGGAAAAAAATCACAAAATATTGTTACACTTAATGTTGTCGTGAAATGGAATTAATTAAAAAGAAAAGAAAAGCGAGGCATTTCCTGTTGCCAGAGTGTGTAACTTTGGACGATTTTCCCCAGAGCAGGTATCTGCGAACTCTCTTCTGCCTCGCTCTCTGGCTGCCTCTGCAATGGCCGAGTCCGACCTGGACGCACATCCCTATAATCCAGGAGGCGGCGGAGACAGAGGCGGCTTTGTTCGCGACCAGATCCGCTCTCTCCGTACCGTACGCCTCTTGAAACGCCCTGTGAGCAAGGGAAGAATGCGGGGCGGAACGGGTGAGGACCCGGGCTTATCTAGTTCGCGGAATTGAGCGCAGCGACAGCCGCAAGCTCAGAGACCGCTGGTATTTCCGATCGCAGGGCAGCAGCCTCGCATTCCATTCCCAGACCGCGGGGTCCTTTGGAAGCCGCGAGCTTTTGGGCAGAACATCCCTGAGCACTCACTGGGCCTGAGCGGGGTCGGCTCCGGCTGCCTCCAAGGTCGGGGGAGGGAAGAAGGGAGTGAACTTGGAGTTTAGCTGCGGCCCGAGGCAGATCGCGATGTCCAGCTGGGAGAGGCCAGGCTGCGAGCGGGCGACCCCAGGGAGGCCAACCAGGCCTAGGGACGGCGGCTCCCAGCTCCGGGACAGGGAGGCCTCCGCAAGCCTGGAGCAACTGTGGCTCCCGGGGCGGCTAGGGTGTGGGCGCGGTCATGGTGAGTCCAGTGCCGGGGAGCAGAGACCACCCGACTGCGGCGGCGACAACCGAGAGGACTTTGCCTCCTCCCGGGCAGATCCTTTCCTGTGCACCGCGCCCAAAGGCTCACGGGCGCAGGGTTTCTCTGGGCCCTGTACCCCGATCCCGGCAGCCGCCGGGAAGTGCAGCGCTAGCGGTTCCCAAGCTCCTGCCGGGCGCCCGGCCTCCGCGCACCGGGTGGGCGGCCTGCCGAGCGCGGCGCTCCCGGAGCTGCTCGAGAGCGCGGGCCCGGAGGGCGGAAGCAGGTGCTTGGGCGCCCCTTGCCAACGCGGCGCGACTGCCTGCCTTAGGGCTTGGGGTCTGCACGCCCAGCTCCTGGCAGGGCGCGTTTGAAGCTGGGGAGCCGAGAAAGGGGAGACGGTGAAGATCCCTGTGAGCACACCGCGGGCGCGTCCGCTGGGGAGCGCCTGCACCCGCTCTCACTCCCTCTCCCAGAGCTTTACAGTTGCAGTTGCTCAAACCCAATCCACACGATTGATTCTTCTGTGGCTGAAACGTCAAGTATCGTTTCCTATGGATGGGAAACTGCCTCCGAATAAACTGGCATGTGTAGTTATGGCAAAATTTAGCCTGGACCTCGGTGAAGATGGATCTCCCTTTATTTTCCTCTGGTTTGGGATAAAAACGAGGGCACGTGTCACAAATGAAAAATAAACAGAAATTCGGGGTCCAAATATGTCGTTCCTTGTGTTACCTGCAAACACAGTGATGCCTTTTACTGTCGGCAATACTAACTGCGGGACAGGCCAATAACAGCTCATTAAAAATAATGTTGCAATAGCAAACACGTTCCTAGATTTTACAGCCAGAACACGATGCTATCAAGCGCCAAGAAAATACTCCTTTATTTGTGTTTGGATTCTAGAAAATGGTTCTTGACTGACCTGGTCTTTACAAAGTCGAGAAATAACTGGTTCTCCACATGCACAGTTTGTTCTTTGTCCTGCTCCTGCAGCCTCCCTTTCCCTCCCTTTGAGGACCCCGTTGCCCTAGGCCGGTGAGTCCCTCCCAGGAGCCAAGGTGAAGCCCTGGGGGAGGAATGTGGCTCGGCCATCGCCTGGGACTGGCAGTGATATGAATCTAGGAGCCCGCCCAGGCAGGAAACATCTGCTTTGCTCCCGTCGGCTGAGGGTCGTGGTATTTCTCACAATGCAAGAGACAGAGAGCACGGAAGCTGCTCCCCGAGCGCGAAGCATCCTAGGCTCTACCGCAAGCTTTCGTGTCGGGAGAGGCCAAGACAGCACTTTGATGGAACTGTCGCATCTCGAGAGCTAGCCCGGGGCCGTCTTTCCCCACACAGAGTGCTTCTCTAGGCGATGCCTCTGCAAGGATTGCCAGGAACTGCTGGAACCGCTCAGCAGAAGGGGCTCTGTGGCGGAGTGAGTGTACCTCCACTCAACTCCTCCAAGAAATCCCTAGGACACTGAGCCAAATCCCCGATTTCATCCTTTCATCTTCCCCTCCCTTCAGATTGTGGAACCCAGCCTTCTCTCCTATCCTAACTTCAGATCCTTCCCTATTGGCACTCCCAATTAGTCAAGCCAGTGCAATGGCATCGGCTTCCTGGCTTAATCCTCTCTGCATTATCCAGACACGCATGCAGACAACGTACAGGATACACTCACCCTCAGGGTGCCATGAAACACTCACTGTCCCCCCCACACTTCTGTTAGACCTCCTAACAGACACCACATCCAGGGGCTCCCAGGGCCCAACCTGTATATGTGTTTAGCATCACATATACATTGTGATCACATAGCATCACAACAGCACGGTCAGGCACACTTTGTTCTGGGTGACCCTGGGCAGCTGGTTTTCTCTGATGGCCCCAGGCTAAGGCAAGCTGGGAAGAACCTTGTAGAAAGGATTGGGCAGGGAGCGAGGTGGTGCTCCTACTTCTGGGGCGTGAAGCTGGAAATCCTCTGGGCAGAGATGCCTCATGTTCCCTCGTCACAAGCCACCTGGGACAAACTATGGGAGCCGCCATCATCCCACTTCAGACCCCCATATACCTATGGGCCGGGGCCTCACTCGGAGCCGGGGTCCTCACGGTGCTGGGCTTTGCGGCTCTGAGTGCCCGGGAGCGTCTCCGGGCCCTGGGAGACCAGAGAGCCAGCTCTCGCTTGAGCTGTTTCTGTTGGCAACACAGATGTATTTCTTTTATTTGGTAGTAAATAGAGCGGGTGTGTGTACATCAAACAAGAGCAAGACAGATATAAACGGCCCCACCCCCGCCACTGGGCCTTCATTCTGAGCCAGGACGTCCCCTGCCACGCCAGAGCCCCAGAGTGCGCGCTGGAGGGTGGGGCGGGGAGAAGGAGGGGGAGGTACGAAGGTCGGTGGGGTTCGCTTTCTCGTCTGCAAGAGCACGCTGGGTCAGCCGCAGCCCGGGCGATGGGAGCTGGGGTCAGAGCAGTGGGGGCCTAGAGGGCTGCACAGCCTTCGACCTTCGGGAGCTTTGGCGAGAGCTGGCGTCGTAGGGCTGCCTGGGCCCGGGCCAAGCACTCCAGCTTCTACTCCTCTGCGCGCGCGGGGCACCTGGACTTCCCTGGAAAGGCCCTGCGGGGACCGGAGACGTTGCTGAGCACCGCCCTGCCCGCCTCCAAGGCTCCATTTTGCCCCACCCCTCGCGCTTGTCCACGCCCCGAGTCCTGTGACCCATCCAGGAGGCTTCTTCCCCTCAGCGATCCAAACTTAGAACGCAAAGCGGCTAGGAAAAGACCACTCTACTGGGTCACCGCGACGGGGTCAGGGTGCAAAAACCATGAGCCTCATAGAAATCCCCACTTGGGGTCCAGAGCACAGCCGGGGAAGCCCCTGGGACGTCGCCCGCCCAGGCACTTACACCGGGCCAGGCAGAGGCACTCCTCCGCCCCTCCTCGCGGCTTGCCGCCCACTCTCTGCCCATCCCCTCCCGCCCAGCCTGCAGGCAGTCTCTGCCTTGTGGGTGCGAGCGATCCGCGCGTCTGGGCGTACGCGAATCGCGGTGTGCACGCCTTTGTGTGCACGTGCGCCCCTCTGGGTGTGCAGGGCGAATGTTTACCCTTTGACCTCACAAATAGTCGGGGAGGGGTGCTGTGGGTGGTTGGCGGAAGGGAGAAAAGGGCTGTAAAGATAAGTGGGCCTGCTATACTTTGGAGCCCTGCGTAGTGACTCGGACCCGGATCTTGAGTTGAGATTTCGGACGCGCCTGTTCCCGAGCTTGCTTCTCCTGCGGAAGTACCCTGGAGGCTTATCGGGTGGGGAGCCACAGCTTCTGGGGAATCCGATCTCAGACAGCAGCGCAGCTGGGGTCCAGTTATCCGCCAGGGCTTTCCCCCCACCATTCTGCCTCCAGGATCCCGTAGCACTTCAACCGTGTGTCCGGGCAATTCCCGAGACAAGAGACAAGAGATCGCTGGAAGCAGCGTGCATCCTCGGACAGTTCCCAGGAGATGAGCCCTTGTACTCGCCCAGGTCCCTTCTTGGCTGCTGCTCCAGTCGATGCGTCTTCGCGGCGAAACTGGCCCAAATCTCTGTCGCCCGGGTTCCAAAAGGATCCCTTCTGGTTGCAGTGGACGGAGAGGAAAAAGAGTTGGGGGAGAAGTGTAGCGCGAGCGAGCGAGAGCACGCCGACAGAGAGTTGCGCCCATCATTTAGTCAGGAGCGACGAGGTGGAGTCACCTGGTGTGCCTCACCGGAGCGCTAAAGTCTTAAAGAAATAGAAAGAATCCCCTTCTCTCGTGAGCTCCTTCGCCGCCCTCGCCCCCCTTGGTGATGGAGTGCACGCATCAGATTTTCATCAAAGTTCTATTAAGTGAAACATAGGTTGCAGGGCACCCTTTGATTGAAACAGTTTAAATTTTAATTGTGTTTTTAATTTGACATATAGTTGCAGAAAGGAATGACACTGCGTCGCCAAGGGGCGGTCGATTTTCTTAATTTCTCCCAGAGGAATTGATGAGTCTATCAGGCCACTAGATTGGAAACCCATTAAAGCTCTCTGGTTAGGCTGTTAATTGGAACTTGATGGATGTGGGGAGGGGGGTGTTGGGACTCGGCTATGCTGATCCAATCTTCACGACTTTCTGTTTTCCAATAAATTACACAATTCATTTTCCAGCCGCAGATTACATAAATTGTACACCTCTGGGGCTCTCTTTTTCAAATAGGGAGCCCTTTTCCCCAAAAGCCTATTGCGAGATGTCATTTGCACCAAAGAACGAACAGCAGAGGCCCTTGAATGAAAATCGAAACATAATCAACGTTTATACTTAGAAAATTTATTGAGATCATTTTCTCTGGTATTTCCTTATTTTAAAGTTTGGACGCGCCATATATCATAATCCACTCGCGTAAAGGGGGGGTCAGCCTGTGTTTAATATTTATCGAAGCTTGATTCCAAGATCAAACTTGTTTATGACTTCATCTGTCATTTCGGAGGGAGCCTTCTTCTACTATTACCCGGCTCAGCCAGCCTATTTCCCAACTGCCGCAGAGAAGAGAGGATCAATTTTTATTACGCTCCTCGGCAAGTTTGCTCTGGGCCGCTTTAATATCGAGCAGTGGCATAATCTCGGGACCTAAACTTTAAGCGTTTTTTCAGTCTCGGAAAGTTTATCATTCCTTGGAACCCGTTTATGCCTAATTCCTAGGAAGAGTGGGGGGCATCCCAAAGATGATGAGAGGCCTTCCTCCTGGGTAGGGGCTGTTGATCTGACTGGAGTAGGGCGGGGCGCAGCTATCCGGAGGCTTGGCGGGTGGGGTGGGAGGTGAGACTGAGTTGAAGAATTGCCACACTTGAGGGCAGAGAGATGGGGTGTCTGTGGGTGGTGGTTCCTGAAGCTTAAGGTTCCTGGGAGTGCGTTTGGCAGCTGCGTTGAGCCCAGGAGAGGGCGTGTGGGCCTCTGCACTCGCCGTGAAGTCTTAGGGACCCCCCCCCCAAATGCCCTGAAGGGACGGCGGGAAGATCGTGTCTTGGCTCTCTGGCCCCTGCCCTGGGACTGCTGTCTGCCCGAGGTGGGGGAGATCCTGCAGGTGCCCAGTTGAAGAGACTGGAGGAGAGGAGAGTCTGCCTGGTCTCCACCACAGCCTCCCTGCCTCCGTCCTGCGCCAGCAGCACCACTTCCCCGGCTCAGTTTAGAGTGTGTCAGTGTGAGGCACACACTAGTCGGAGCTCAGTGAACGTTTGCTGTGTGTGACTGTGGAAGTGTTTATGCAAGCGCGTGCGTGAGGCTTCAGGCGTTCACATCTCAAGGTGCACAGAGTGCCGGGGTGGAGGAGGCCGCACAGGTCAGCTCCCCAGTCCCTCGCTGTTCCCGGGTCTGGGAGCTGCTTCTCCGAGGCCCATCCCGGAGGCCCAGCTGCTGCCTCACTTGGTCACTGCTCTGGCTGAGGCCAACCCTGTGGGCCCTTGACTCCACCCAAACATGTGCCCCGCGGTCCCGAGATGGCGGGGGTCCTCACAGTCTACCCCGCAGCCATCCCAAGCTCAAGGCCAATGCACGCCCCGCCCCTCGCCCCTTCCAAAGAGTCATGTATTGGCAGTGGAACAGCCTCGGGCTTCAATCTTGCTTACTCTGCTTGGGCTTTTTTTTTTTTTTCTGAGCCTCAGTTCCTCCACCCGTACATTGGGCGGGGGGTACAGATCTGCACCACAGGTTTGCTGTGAGGATTAAAGTGAAGAATGTTAGGATGCTCTTAGAATATTCCAGGTTGCCGGCACCAAGTATTTGCTAGCTCAGAAGGGTTCAATCAATGCCCTCCCCTTACCCCAAATCCTTTTTCGTCCCCAGTGGAGGGCAGGCTTAGCTCGTCCGGTCCGCCAATTTCCCGCCGGGTGGCTTCAGCGCGGGCCGGGAGACAGCTCCCACTCAGGGTGCTTGCGGGAGGCGGAGAGGTCGCAGGCGGGTGAGAGTCGGGTATTTGTTTTCAGGATGCTCCCTTCTACCCCCCAACCGTGCGGGAGCGCGCGGGACGGGCTGTGACGTGGCCCGGGAGCCTGCGCCGCGGCCCCGCAGAGGGGGACGCACAAATTGTATTTCAGCACCGGGTCCTTCCGGGTTAATGAGCTGACACCATGATTAAAGCTGACCATTTGTAATGTGTCTCGACCCCGCCGCCGAGCCCTGAAGAGGTTAATGCGGTGACGGAGGCCGGCACCTGCCCCTCGCGGGCCTCCCGGGCCGTGGCGCACAGCCTCTGCCCCCCCGCCCCGCCCCCTTGCCTGCCTCTGCCCCGGTTGCGCCGCCGACTCCTAATCAATTAGCCCATTAACGAGCCCTTGGAGGAGTTAAGTAGGGACAGGTTCTGCCACGGGTAAGGCTGCAGTCGGTAACTCACCGCGGCTAATGATATTATAAGCGCTTTGCTCAATAACCCGGGCGCGGCGCGGGCGAGGAGGGAACTGCACCGTCATGATGCAGAGTCTGGACATTTGTAGGGACTGATTCCAGAGTCTCCTCTCACCCTTGGCTGCATTTGGGGGGCACCCTAGGGTCAGGGCTCCAGGGATCATTTGGTCGAGCGGTCTCGAGGCCTCAGACCCAGGGGGTGGGGTTGCCTGAGCGCCCTGGAGCCTTGCTTCCACCTTCGGTTCTTCGACGCTTGTGTAGACAGCTGTGCCCCCGAAACATTTTGCCTGCGCCAGACTGGTTCCACATCCAGTACCAGCTGATCTGGGAATTAAAAGAACAAGAGTCAGGGCTTTGAGGGGGCCGTGAGGATGAGGTAGGGAAATATGGTTAATTGAGCGCCCACCGCAAGCTGTGCTCAGAGTTACGCACTTTGACCTCATACAGCTTCTGTGAGGTAATCGTTGCTTCTCCCCCCAATTTTAGGAATGAGGAAACCGAGGCTCAGAAAGTTTAAGTATCCTGTCCAAGGTCACCTAGCCATTTGAATACACTTTGTCTAATTCTAAAACCATGTCGCTATCCTCACCTCCTTCTCTCCTTTCCTGGAGCAAAGCGCTTCTCTTTTTGCAGCAATTCCCTCACCTCCAATATTTGCCTAAAAGTGAGAGTCACTTATGGAAGAGGAGGCCGAGCTTTGGGCTGTTTACAAAGGTTTACAGAGGACCTACAATGAGCTCCTAGTGATTCTAGGCTTTCCAGTGCTTTTTCATTCCTACCTAAAGCCATCCTCGAAACAGGTGAAGGGGAGATATTAATGAGAAGTTCATATAGCCTAGGAGGGCAGTGAGGCTCTGACTGGGATTTCACTTGTCCAAGTTCACGCAGCATGGAAATGAGGGTGCTGGGACTTGAACCCGAATCTCTTGAAACAAGATCTAGGGCTTCCCTCCCGCACCCCCAACGATCTTGCAGCCCCGTTGGGCCTGTGACAGGGTTGGGGTCTGTAGGCGGGAAAGGGCCCAAGTTGTCTGCTCCCAGGCCTCCCCGGTAAGCTCCCGGAAAGAGCATCAGTTCCTATGCGCACGCTCCTAAATCCCCCGCCCCCCGGCCTCCTGCGCCGGGCGCAGCGGTCTGCGGGGTGCCAGCCCTGCTGGCCTGCCCAGGCGAGAAGGAGTGAGTTTGGGGAGGGTCGTGGAACAGCCTGTGAGCCCCTCTGAGGGTTCGAGGACCCGTCGCCTATGGGAGGCGTCGGGTCACTCCAGCTGAGCCCCGAACTGCCCCTACCTCTCGAGAGGGCAGGGGTCCGAGCGATCAGTGTCGCCACACAGGGTAGGAACTTGGGCTGGAATCTATGTTGCTTTCGGTCCAGGCTGGCTCTTTGCGCGCTCCTGGGAGCACAGGCGCTGCATGCGGGGCCTGGGCTTTTTTGAAATTTTCCGGGGCCGCTCGGCGGCGCTGCGATTGGCCGCGTCTGAGTAACCTCTATGCAAATGAGGCCGCGCCACCTCTGCGCCGCCGGGGACTCGGCGAGCTGGCGGGCAAGGAAGGGGCATTCGCGCCGGGGCTGGGCGGCCGCACCTAAAGCCGGGCGGGCACGGACCCCAGCGCAGCCGTCCGGTGCCCGCGTGTCCCCCGCGCGTAGGGGACGCCTCGCCAGCTTCGCCGCCCCCTCCCCCTGGCTCCCCTCCCCCCTCCCCCGGCTCCCCTCCCCCCTCCCCCCACCTCCTCCGCCTGCCTGCCTGCCTGCCTGCCTGCCTGCCTGCCTGCACCACCTTCCACCCAGATCATCTCTAAAGGGAGTTCTTGGTTTCCTCCGATTTCTTATGAACCCAGGATGGGAAGCAAGGAAGATGCGGGCAAGGGGTGTCCGGCGGCCGGCGGCGTCTCCAGCTTCACCATTCAGTCCATCCTGGGCGGGGGCCCCTCGGAGGCGCCACGGGAGCCCGCCGGCTGGCCGGCCAGGAAGCGCAGCCTGTCCGTGTCCTCGGAGGAGGAGGAGCCGGACGAAGGCTGGAAGGCACCCGCCTGCTTCTGCCCAGACCCGCACGGCCCCAAGGAGCCCGGCCCCAAGCACCACCCCCCCATCCCCTTTCCTTGCCTGGGTAAGGATCGCACGCCCCCGGGTCAGCAGCGAGCAAGCTCTAGGGGAGGGAAGCTGTGCGGGGGCTCTCGCGTCGCCCCCCCCCCCTCGCCTGGCCAGAGCCGCGGCCGCGCGGGGTGCAGCGCCGAGGGGAGGAGACGCGCGCTCTGTGCTGACTCCTCCGCCCGGCGGGCGCTCGGGAAGAAACCGGGAGCACAGATGTGGCGCGGCGCGGTTTTGGGGAAGGTTGGGTTGGAGGGAGAGTGTACCATAGTGGGTTGGGCACAGGGCCTGCCGCACGCATGGCTGTGCCCTCAATATCCCCTTTGCACATCGTATACTTTCTGCACACGAAGTCTGGAAGTCGGATCTGAGCGGTCGGTCCTTCTCTACCGCAATCTCTTTCAGCGTCTTTTTCTTCTCTCTCTCTTCCGCTCTCTCGACCTCTGCCTCTCTCTCTCTCTCTCTCCTCCTCCTCGGAATGATTAGCACTCCAAGATGATTGACAATGGTGCCTTTCGTAGATGGTTCCTCTTTACAACATCTGACCAAGGGGAGCCCCGCGTTAGTCCTTAGCGTGATTTCAGAACAAACGGCCTGTGAAATGATGCCACACTATAAAGCTCAGGGAACTCTTCCAGTTCAGTTACAAGGCAAAATCATCTTTTAAAATGATGCTAATGTCCCCCCTCCAGATCTCCTCCCCCTGTTGCCACACGTCCTTTCACGAAGCTGGGAGCACAGAGACCCCAGACTCGAAGTAGCTGGATCCCTGTCCTGTTGCTTTTCAAAAGGCGGGTGCCGGGCTTTGGGTTTCAGCGAGAGGGAGAGAAGAGGATGGGGGTGGGGACCAAGGAAGATGGGACCAAGGCTGCAGGCGCCTGCCAACTCCCTGGTTCCGGCGAGAGCTGGGGGTCTTTGAGGCTTCCCAACTCCATGGCCTTCCTCTTTGTTCTCACTCCCCAGGTACCCCCAAGGGCAGCGGAGGCGCGGGGCCGGCGAGCTCGGAGCGCACGCCTTTCCTTTCTTCTTCGCACCCAGACTTTAAGGAAGAGAAAGAGAGGCTCTTGCCCGCGGGCTCGCCGTCGCCGGGGCCCGAGCGACCGCGGGACGGCGGCGGCGCCGAGAAGCAGGCGGGCGCGGCCAAGAAGAAGACGCGCACGGTCTTCTCGCGCAGCCAGGTGTACCAGCTCGAGTCCACCTTCGACATGAAGCGCTACCTGAGCAGCTCGGAGCGCGCCTGCCTTGCCTCCAGCCTGCAGCTCACCGAGACCCAGGTCAAGACTTGGTTCCAGAACCGCCGCAACAAGTGGAAGCGGCAGCTCTCCGCGGAGCTGGAGGCGGCCAACATGGCGCACGCGTCGGCGCAGACTCTGGTGGGAATGCCGCTGGTGTTCCGGGACAGCTCGCTGCTGCGCGTGCCGGTGCCACGCTCGCTCGCCTTCCCCGCGCCGCTCTACTACCCGGGCAGCAACCTCTCGGCCTTACCTCTCTACAACCTCTACAGCAAGCTCGACTACTGAGCGGCCCGCCGGCCCCGCGCCGCCCGCCCGCTCCCCGCCAGCCTGGCGCGGGCTGCCCCCACTCCGGAGCCAGGGCTGCGCGTTTCCAGAAATATTACGAGATACACCATGTGTATTCGTTACCTCTTATTTATGGCCTCTGCCCTACTTTTTGTTTTGATTGTTTCTCGTATTTATCGGCATTCCTCCAGCCAGATCATCTGCTTTCTACCCCAAACAAACCAATACGTTTTGAAAACCATGTTCTAGGGGATGTTCTACGGTGGTGGTGGGAAAGGGAGTTTCGGCCAGATCGACATTGATCGGTAGGAAAAAAAAAGCAGTAAAACACCAGACCAGGTACATTCTTCTCCCCCATATATACACCTGTATATATGTACACGCACACACGGCTGGCCAAGCCAGCCCTTGGGGGCTTCGAACAATGAT
Source organism: Grampus griseus (assembly GCF_964374135.1). Lineage (NCBI taxonomy): Eukaryota > Metazoa > Chordata > Mammalia > Artiodactyla > Delphinidae > Grampus > Grampus griseus. The sequence continues at coordinate 77,733,182 of NC_139010.1, forward strand.
CTCGACTCCTCTTTTCGTTTCCCTTGTCCCGAGGATGGGTAGGGGAGATGGGGGGGGGGAGATTTCAGATCTGTAAATATTTTTAAAAAGAAAAAAATAAAACATTTTAAGCATCGTTGCTAACTTTGGTGGAATTGATTGTCCGGCGTACTAACGCGCAGGTGTTCTCGCTTTTCCATGGAAGAGCTTGCAGGCGGGCGTCAGAAGAGGTCTGGCTCGAGCCCCGTGGAAGGTGGGGCGGGGGTCAGAGGTTAAAGGTTGGGACCTTGGCCCCGCCGAGGCGGCACGTGGGCTGAAGGCGCACCCCTTTCCACTAGCTGGTGCCCGTAGTCTCCGCGCGGCGGAGGCTCACCTCGGCGGGAACCCAACTCTGGAGCCCGCGCGGAGAGGTACAGACGGGGGGCGGCAGGCTTCACTGCCGAAGCAGTTGCCTCCCGGAACGAGCTTCTTTCCAGCCCTGGGAGCGCCCCGGGGTTGACGGCAGCAGGGCGCCGTGCGTCGTGGTCCAACCTGTGACAGGAGCCTCCTCTCCGAGGGCACAGGGCAGGTGGGGCGGCGCTGCCTGGATCAGGTATAGAGCCCGGTTTGCTCGTCCCCCAGACTGGCGCGCTCACAGTTTCCGAGCCGCGCGGTGCGGGAACAGGTCGCGGAAAGGCAGCACTTCGGCTGAAGAGGGATGAGGCGCGAGACTAGGCAAAGAAAGCGCGGGAGGCAAAGGCTCCTCCCCACACTGTTTTGTTGTTGTTTATAGTTTGCCTTGTGCGTGGCTAAGGGGCCGGGTCGCGGGCGAGTACGTGGCAGCGGGCACTGAATGGAACCTTGGTGCGCGGTTTGCGCGCCCACGGACCTCGGCGCCCCAGCACCTGCTGCCTCACCCTGGCTGGGCGGGCGCGGCACCGAGAGGACAGACGCGTGCCGAGTGTCATGCAAATCGCAGTCTCGCAGTGTTAGATCGCAGCCACCTGTTCCTTGTAAAACGTCAGAAAAAAAAATTGCCTGAGCTTTGAGGATGCTGATGGTTCGGTGTCACGTGGGGCGAGCTCCCGGGTCCTCCTGCCTCCAGCCCCGGGCTACTCCTTAGCCGCTGCAAAGGTGTCGGGAGTCGGCAGCGCGGAGCCCGGATCCCATCCTCTAGAGGGGGAATATTTGCGTGATAGACCTGTCTGTTTGAGCCGAGAGGCATCGAAATTATCTGCATTTTATGAAAGTATGCAGGATATCTGTTACCCGTCAATGTGACCCGCAGTGTCATGTCTTAAATGCCTGGTGTCTTGTCCATTTGTGAGGTCATATTTTTTTGTTAGATTTCATAAAATTCAAGAACACATGTGCCAGTGCTGTGAGGTCAATTGCATTTATTTCATTTCAACTGAGTTCAATTCAATAAATATTTACTGAGCCCTAGTACTTGCTGAAAACTATGCTAGATATTGGCTAGTCAGAGAGAGAAAACAGAATTGACACTGGATCTGTTTTTTTCTGATTTATTTGGTACGCATATTTCAATGAAGTTTTCTCTTTCCAGAAACCTGCTTTAAATTTTTCTTTCCTCTCAAACTGCTATTTGAATATTCCATGCAGAAATAACGGAACTGCCTTCAAGGAACTACTTGAATAGGAATATTTCACCCATATCATTTTTGTCTGCACTTCAATAGATTACATCACAGTATTGGGTCACTATATCCTTCTTGGGCTTACTTCCTTCATAGGAAGTTGTTTCCTGTAGGCAGTTAATGGCAGAGTGGTTTTTGCCCTTAAGATTTTAGGGATGATCATTTTCCAGTTTGTCATATAGCGGGTACTTCACTGTTTTTACTAATCCAGAAATTAGTAGTCAAAGGTGATCCAACAGTGTGATTAGTTTCTAGGAATTCCTCTTTCTTATAGGTAACTAAGTACACACACACACACACACACACACACACACACACACACATGGCTTTGCATGTGGATTTGAAATGTTCAAGACTCCATTGTGGCCAGGTTTCCTATCTCAAGACTATCAATTCATTTGAATAAGCAGCAAAATCATCAGCCTCCTTTCAGGCTCTAAACTGGATTTAAAAGATTGACGTTTCTTAAAACTCAAATCGAGTCCGGCTGCAACTGCCTGCCCAGAGGGACCTGAATCATACACACACTGGTTAATGAAATACGCTTAGATTTTATTAGTGGGTAATTCATGCTCAGAATCTCGAAACACTAGTAGAATTAAATAAACAACTGGGAGAGGGAACCAAATAAAATTATTTGGAGATAAAATTATTTAGCCAAAATTAGAATGGAGGCAAGGCACTGCACTTTAAAATTCTTAACCTAGCCATTAAGTTGTTGAAAGAGGAGAGAGAACCAAGTATGAGGACTGGTGAGGAGACAGGGCAAGAATCTGTCCTTTTGACAGGAATATCATCAATACACCGGGCAGAAGGGTGGTTGTTGTGTGTTTACTGTGTCACCATTCATAAAAAAGTGCACCTGAGTCAGCATATATGAATGCATAAGGACCAACAACACTTTTTCTCTATCAAGGTAGAAATTAAACACTTTAACCTCAGCAGTTTCCTCCCACTTCATACAAGATCATTTAATAATAAGATTTTTTTTTACAAAAGCCTGTGAAAAAGAGGTTATAGCATGGATTAAATTGAAAATTTTCAGTGCACTTTTGATATTCAAGAGTAACTGAGTCACAGCATTCTAGTTATAAATTAAGTATTGCTTTTCTTTCATGGAGACCAAATTATTTCTCATTACAGGAGCAACGTTCTTGATTCTCCTATTTCTGGAGGATTCTAGAAACAGAAAATCCAGCAAACCGAGCCTGCAAGTCTGGCGAGTTCTTGGGGTGGGAGGGGGTGGATGGAGAGAAGCTTGTAGGTGTCATTTTAGGGCCCTACTTGAACATATGTCTCAAAGAGGCTTTTGAGCTTTAACACACTGCAGAGTAATCATTTGTTTCTCAGTCTGTCCAACCTTCTGGACAAAGAGTTCCTCAAGAGCAAGAATCGGTCTGATTAATGCATCTTCCCGGTTTTCTCACCAGGCCTGGCATGCGCTGGGTGCTCAATAAATGTTTGCAGGAAAATGGAATGAAGAGATAAGCAGAGTATAAATAAGGATGAGTATCTTTAAGGTCAGTAGATCTTCGACAGTGGGAAATGTGAGAGCCTGGTTCATAGGTGGAATGTCCAGGAAAATGAGAAAAAAGTAGGGCAAAATATACACTTCATTTGAGCAAATAGTTTTTTCTCAATTCCAATTTTGGTCAACTTCATAGGCATATGCATGTGCAGTGGAAGGGAAACTAATTTAGCTCTATAAAAGTACTGACCAAAATAAGGTTTTTGTGTCTGAGAGATTAACTGAGATGGGGAGGGCCCCAAGAGTCAACTGGGAAGAGTATCTTTCCCGCCTACTATTCAGAGGACAGGCCAGGCGGCGGCCCCAGGGAGACTACATTTCCCAGCGTGCCGCACACGGAGGGGCGAGGGCGTGAGCGCAGCCTTGGCGCGGTGCTCTTTGGGAGTTGTAGTTTTCACTCGTCCGGCACCTGCGCTGGCGCCTCAGCCTGGTGGTGAAAAGAGGCCACGTGACCGGAAAAGCCGTCACTCGCCTTTGTGCCGGAACAGGTTGCCTGGGTTGACTGACGCCCGGCGGACCAATCGGCTGCCTAGAGCGAGACGTTGGCGTTTGAAATCAGCCAATGGCAGGCATTGGCTGGAACTTCCTCTCCGCCCCTTTCGTCCGGCCTGCGAGAGCTACGAGGGAAGCTAGGCGGCGGCGAGTAGCGGCGAAGTTGCTTCAGAAGGAGCTAAGGTAACGGGGAGAGGCGGCCGGGCGCAGTAGCGAATTCTCTGGGAACCCCTCCACCACCCCCCGCCCCCCGGGCCCGGAGCTGGCGGAGCCGTCCTCTGGGAACCGGTTCCTCTTCCACAGGTTTTCTTTTATTTCAGGAGCAGGCGGGGCGGCAGGCCCAGTGGGGGAGGCCGGGGTGCAGGAGCCCGCGGCGGGCCACGCTGGAGGCTGGAGTTAGGGGTGCGGTGGCGGCGACGCGGCCGGCTGGGGCGCTTAGAAGGGGCGGCGTGGGGTGGGGTGGGGGAAGATGAGGCCGGACCGCGGCGGGCGCGGCGGTTCCGCGCAGGCGCAGAGGCCGTGTCGGCGGCCTTCCCTAGGCCCGGCCCCCGTGGGGCCCCCTCGCTGCCGCGCCGTCGGCGAGTCCAGCCCCCGGACCCTTGGGGACTCTAACTAGGCGCTTGTTCTGTAGATGACCGGTTCTAACGAGTTCAAGCTGAACCAGCCACCCGAGGACGGCATCTCCTCGGTGAAGTTCAGCCCGAACACCTCCCAGTTCCTGTTGGTCTCCTCCTGGGACACGTCCGTGCGCCTTTACGATGTGCCGGCCAATTCCATGCGGCTCAAGTACCAGCACACCGGCGCCGTCCTGGACTGCGCTTTCTACGTAGGTGTCCTCCGCCTCCGCTTCTGCCCCCCTTTAATAGTCTCGGTATGGTGTTCCTGGTCAACAGTATCCGTTTTCCGTTGTTGGGCTGAGGCTTTTGTCGGTGGGGTCATTTGGATAGCTCCCCTCCCTTCCCCCAGCACTTACCTTGAGCCCCAGGTACTGTTTTTTTGTTTGTTTCTGTTTTTTTTTGTGTGTGTGGGGGGTTTTTTTTTTTTTGGCGCTGGGGACTTGCAGACGTCAAGAACTCGGTCTCCCCTTGTGTTCTAATGGCGCAACTTTGCAAACCTTTTGGACGTAATGTGTTTGAAACTCACAACAAGACAGTAACATTTGGCTGTCTTGTTAAAAGAAAGGTCTGTTTGCGAGTACATGGGAATGCCTGTTGACTGTCAGCCAGTGTGGTGAACAGTTCTTCCTTAATTTGCTGGCGTAGTAGTTTTCTCAGCTCCTTAATTTGCTTTATTTTTTGTACTGTTTTTTTGTTTGTTTACAGTGAGTAGCTGAGCCCAGTGTATCTCTCGTCCTGAGCATAAACTGGATAGTTGGCTGTAGAAACAGGAATTTTAAAATGCTTTTTAAAGCTCTGTAAGTTTTAAATGACTTGCACCTTTATTTTGTAGGATCCAACACATGCCTGGAGTGGGGGATTAGACCATCAATTGAAAATGCATGATTTGAACACTGATCAAGGTAACATAGCCACATTTTTACCAGTTCAGTGTTTTCTTAGTTAGTGCTTACTTGTAAATGTTTATTCATGAAGAGTAGTTCCTGAATTGCTTAGTTCCTAAGTTGCTTAGATACAAGTAAAAATGGCTTGAATTTAGGACTTTTTCGTTTAAATGATAACCATTAAATTACAATCACAAAATATTATGCATGTATTTTATCAGTGAAACTCATGATCTCCATCCACAGTGTTTACATGAAGTGGCACTTAAGTATTTGCCCTTTCCCTTGCCCTCAGAAGGGGACTGGGTCCCGCAGTGGACTACCTTTCAGTAGGATTTTTCCAGGACAGTGCTGATGTTTCAGCGTTCTCTTTTCAGAAACTAATTTAGTTTAGACTGAAGGAAGATAGGTTTTAAAAAATTTAACATTATAAAATAGCCAACCCTGTCCAGATACCATGTTAACCCCGCTTGTATAATTGTTTAGCATAGAATATGCTTCAGTTGCGTTTATTGAATGAAGAACAAGATGACACATTTTCTTTTAGTTAATTTCTAAGAGATATGAAATAACTTACCCACATTTTTGTGGTGACTTTGGAGCAGAGCAGAGATTGGAATGGAACCCGAATACACAGAGCTCTCTAGTGGAGGTTTTTTTTTTTTTGGTATATGCGTACGTTAGACATAGATGTACTTGAAGGACATGGCAAGGCACAGAGATAGGACTAACGAGGATGAGTTGGACAGTGGGATGGATAGAGGATGGGCACTATATCTTATCCAAAAAAAAAAATAAAGAAGGATCCAGTCAGAAGAGGCTTTTGCATGAAAGCCGTTTTGTCATGTAACTTACAACTGCAGGTGTTTGGTTTTGTTTGCTAGCAGCTTATTCTAGATAGGAAGTTAGCTTGCAGGTTTAGGTTCTATTTGTTTGAAAACTCAGGAGAAAAAAAGCACTGAAAAGGAAACAAAAGTTTTTGAAGTTATAGGCCATAATTAAGGGAATTAGCTGTTTATTCTCAGAAGGTCATTGCTGAACTTCACGAGATACCATTTAAACAAGAAAAAAAAGTATGTATTTAAACAGGTAGTTTTCCTCTTTGAGGATCAGGGCCACATATTGTTTGTTCTTTGTTGTATCCTTAGCATGTGGTATAGATTCTGGCACATAGTAGACATTTAGTAGATGTTAGTTGAATGAATGAATCAGATAGGGTGAAGAGTTGAAACTGAGAGGAAAGAAATTGTGTATTAGAAATTTGACCCACCATGAAAACCAAGTGGGTTAATCATAAGACTCCCTGCCTTCCTCATCCCCAGCTCTCAGATAATCCTGTTACCACTTAAATAAGTTTCTTTGAAACATCAGCTTAACTTGGTAAGTTTTATCCAGATACATTTGACCAGAGCTCTCCACTTGTTGGTTCATTTCATCAGGTATTTCTTGAGCACCTACCGTGTATAAGAACCTGTACCAGATAGTCAGAACTATAGAGTTAAACAAGGTTCCTGATTTGAAGGAATCTAGAATCCAGTGAGGAAAATAACAAATATGCCACCATTTTAATGTAATCTGAAACTGAAGTCAGCTTTTGGTATTACCATGCCAGTGAATCAAGCTGTGCACTGTCAGGTGAACAGAGATGAAAGGATGACTTTCGTAGTCGCGGAGAAATTTTTCTGTGTGTAGTAGTTCCATTGAGTGGGTGGAAGCGGATTTGTTACAGTGGTTACAGTGCGATGAATGTTTCCTTCTATTGTTCACTTGAGGAATCTTTGTTTAGTAAAGCTAGGTGTGGTTTGTTGGTTTGTTTTTTCCTACAGAAAATCTTGTTGGAACCCATGATGCCCCTATCAGATGTGTTGAATATTGTCCAGAAGTGAATGTGATGGTTACTGGGAGTTGGGATCAGACAGTTAAATTGTGGGATCCCAGAACCCCTTGTAACGCTGGGACCTTCTCTCAGCCTGAAAAGGTAGGCTCTTTATATTCGTAACAGGAATTATGGTCCTTGGGGTGGTTTGACTTGATAAATGTTTGATGAATATGATGTTCAATTTAGAGGTTAAGAGTTGATGAGTCTGTTTTACAAACTCAGCTAAATATGTGAAGGAAAACTAATTTTGGTATTTTGGTCAACATTTTCTGTCAGTTGTCGTGTTTGTACTGGATAGCACTAGTCCTAAACCCACTTCCATGTATTAACGCTTTCAGTCCTAGGGCTGAGAAGCAACTTTTCAGAGAAGTCATTTAGCAAAGACTGTTCCATTGCCTTCATTTGGGTCTGACGGCCCCAAACCAGGAAGTGGGATGGAGCATCACTCATTTTCACTTATGACCTGAGGTTTCTCTTGCGTTGACTAAGAGGGTGAAATGGGTTATCATTTGAAGTTTAGTGAAAAAGATGTCCTATATTCCCTGGCTTTTACCGTTTATTTATTTTTAATACTAACAGATGTAGTTTGAAGGCTGTAGTGAAGGAAGCTTCTTAAAACTGAAACTTTGTGTATTATTGTAATCTTTTTATCTGTACAGTGGAAATGTAATTGAGCATTCCTGCTGTATCCTTTATCAGACTTTATCAGGTGGTAGTTAATTTTAAAGATTGATTGTTTTAGCAATTTAAAGGTATCCTTCACTTGAGTCTATTTCCTCAATGTAAATATACTATTCAGTTCCTGTTAGCTGTCATTATATACCGTAGTGCATCCAAAGAGCCATTATTTTTGTCACATCACATTCGAATCTACTCCTGGCAAGACCTTTGTTCAGAATAAAATAATTGCATTGTTTCTGGTTTTGATTTATGGTTGTATGTAACGTGTTAAGAGCTGTGATAAATTGCTGACCGAATATCATATAATGGACAGCCACACTGAATCAAGCTGCTTATTGGTTCAGCAAGGTTCATTATGTCACTTTTTTTAATATTGTTTTTGATAAATGTATATACCTAGTCAGTAGCATGACAGTGTTTTTACTTGATTTATGATTCGTGGGGATAGAAAGCACTTTTAGAAGCTTGTGTGTCACCTGTATAGTAAAGATTTAAGATAAAATTCCCATTCTGATTGTACTGTTATCAACTGATCTCTTTCTGTGTTTCTTAAAATTTGGTGTTTCATATATCTTAGGTTAATTTCTGTTTTTCTGCAAACATGTTTTCTGAATAAACAGCGGTAAATCTTAATATGTCTGTTATTGAAATATTCTTGTGTTAAATCTACTGTTTTGAATCTTTTAAATTTCTTGTTTTTCCCTTGGTCAAATTAGCTGTTGAATTTAAAGGCCAGATTGTAGAGACTGTCCACTCGTTACATTGTGAAACCCAATTTGTTTTTTTCCTCCAGGCTGGTGGTATGTGGTTAACGTATTAGTGATTACTAACCATAAGGTTTAATTACTGAATGTTAAAGAGATATCTTACCATGTCATGAGGCCTCTTCATTTTTTATAATGATTTTTCAGGTTTTAAAATATTAGATGAGTTGCTTATTAATTGAAAGTAATGATCAGGGCATAGTTATATACCTGAAGTCTAGACTTTAAAAAAATGGTTTAACCTGATCAGGAACATACGTTTTGCCACCATTTTCATGAATTTGCTATCTCTGTTTAGTCCCCAGATAACATATTTGAAAATAAGTAACTTTAAATGCTTATTGGCAGGAAATTTTGTGATTTGTTTTAAAGGAATGTTTTTGTGGAAGTTGTTTTGATATTGAAGAAAAGGAGTTTTGAGGGGAAAAAGATAGATGCTTTTAGGGAATAAAATGCTTTTTAAATTTTCCCTGAAGATAACTCTGTCCTGAGTGTTCAGTATGACGTCAGGGTATAAGAATTTGCCTTGTCATGTGCCAGACCACTATCCTTGTCTTTTAATTTTGAGTTCGTATTCCACCAAAAGCAACTAAGAAGCTAATTAATGATAGCTCTCTCACTCTTCCTGGGAAGGCCTATTTATTCAGTGTGACAGCTGGGAGAGTCAAGATTTTTAGAGTTACAACATGAAATATCCTTCCAAAAGGTGGTCATAGAAAAATAACTTTGAAAATGATTGTTTTATGAAAAGCCAGAAGCCCATTGAAAGCTATCTTGAGTTTTTATGGCTTTATTATCTCCTTTTTGAGTATTTTCTACAATTTTATATTGTCACTGAATGAAACAAGAGGGCTGTAAAAACTGTATAATAATTTAACTTGTTTTAGTAACGAAGAGAATTGTTTCAGAGATGCTTTCGGAGAGTTAATTAGAATGTGCATTATGTGATACTTGGTTAAGTATTAAGAATATCTTGTGTTTATTATTTTGTGCCAATTGGATTGTGTAACTAGCATTTAAAATTTCGTACCTGTGTTTGTGAACCTGATCAGCTAACTTTTTTATGGTTTTATGATTAGTGGACTTTATCTTGGTGCGAAATGCCATTTGCAGGCAAGCAGATGATTTTCAGCAAGTTTTGGTCTTTCTTGAAAGGTGTATACCCTCTCAGTGTCTGGAGACCGGCTGATTGTGGGCACCGCAGGCCGCAGAGTGTTGGTGTGGGACTTACGGAACATGGGCTACGTGCAGCAGCGCCGGGAGTCCAGCCTCAAGTACCAGACTCGCTGCATACGAGCATTTCCAAACAAGCAGGTACTGACCTCTCCTCCCTGTGCCCGGGGAATTTGAAAATAAGAGGATCTTATATGATAATGATTTGGTCACTGCCTTTTAAAGCTTTGCTTTTGTTTTTGAGTAGTGATTTAGAATTTGTTGTAAATTTTTGACAGCCTTTTGTTAAAAGGTGGTATGTTAACTCAATTTTAGAGAAAGCTTTGATGTTCAGAGAGGATAAGTAATCTGCCAGTGGCTAGAGTAGAGGTTTTCAGATTCCTTGGTGATGCTAGTCCAGGATGCTTGACAGGTATACAGTAATCAGAGTTTTGCAGGTATTTTAATTTACAAAACAGTGAATTCAAATTTAAATCTGGAAATTTAGGATTATGGAATTTGCTGTTCTCTCTCTCTTTCTTTTTTTTTTTTTGCACCTCTTTTTACCTTAATGCTAATAGAGTTTAGTCAGTCTGCTAGCAGACCTGGATTTTTCTTTTCTAAAAGAATGCCATTGAGGGTAGAGAGGCGTTGTCCTTCATATAATGACGAACAGGGTAGGTCACCCTTCCCATCATCATTACTAGATGAGGTGACACTATTAATCTGCCCTTATGTCCCCAAATCCTTAAAGTTCAAAGGGAAGTTGGTGGTGGGGTCAGCTGCTGTAGGAATTTTACAAGAGGAAAAGTCATTAAAAACAGTGGGTGTCTTTGGAATCTAATGGCTATCCTTAGTGCTTATCAGAAGGCTAGTACCTCAAATGGTGATCACAGTTCTTCTCAGGATATTGTAAATTTCCATTGAAGATAAGGAATTGCAGTTATGTGAAACTTTAGAGATTTAAGTGCATGATTAAAATATGCTTGCATTTATGAATGTTATCATGTCTTCTATCTAAAATTTTCCGTCAGAGTTTATTTCCAGTTTATAATGGAAGTTTAAAAGTAACATTTTATTGATTTTTTTTCTCTCCATAAGTAGTTTTTTAGGAGTAAATCTTTTTCATACCTTGAAAAATTAAAAATATAGATTTCATATTTATCTTCATCTTTTACTTTCTTTGACATACTATTTCGAGGCAAAGTTAGGAAAGGTTTGAAATTATAAGCCACGTTTGAACATCACTGAAAATCTGTGTGGTTTGTGTGTACGCTTGACTTGGTGTAGTTAAATGCGAGAGGCAGGATGACCAAGATGGAAGGCTGGTTTTCCACTTGGTTTGGATTATTGGTACCCTCAGTGAAGGAGACACAATTCTCTTAGAGTTGTTAGAGGTGAGGAGGCGTAGAGCAAAGAAAAACATATTCCAGCTGATGGAATGAATTCTAGTCCCCTTCTGGACAGGACAACAAATAAATGATACTGAAACACTTTAAAATTCCTGTTGAGGTTTGACAGAATAACTCAACATTTTTGATTGCAGTGTGCAGGGTACTGGTAGAATGAAGAAGGCAAGTGATGGTGGCCTTTTATTTATTTACTTGTAATAAAACAGATATAAGTGTTCTTAAACTTTGGAGTGACCTTAACTATGTTAGTACAGCTTAAACACGTGGTTAAAACCTGGCCGTATTCTCTTTTCATTTTAAAAATAATCATCTTTCTTTACTGTGGGCTGAATTTTGGAATTGGGTTGAGTTTGGGAATCCAGGCCTAGTTTTGGAAGCTGGATTCACCATTTTTGTCCTCTGATTTCCTCTTGTCAGGGTTATGTATTAAGCTCTATTGAAGGCCGAGTGGCAGTTGAGTACTTGGACCCAAGCCCTGAGGTACAGAAGAAGAAGTATGCCTTCAAGTGTCACAGACTGAAAGAAAATAATATTGAGCAAATTTACCCAGTCAACGCCATTTCGTTTCACAACATCCACAATACCTTTGCCACAGGTATGCTAACCTGTATCTAGTTGTTAAGATAACATCATTTTGCTATTAATTGAACAGTGCACGTTTGTACTTGGGCAGTTTTAAAAAATTGTGCTTGCTTTTTATGATATTTAAAGGGAAGAAAATCTGGTATAATACTCCCTGGGGAAAATGTAACTTCTGTGACCTTAAAAATGGTTAAAATAATGGTTATTTTTGTATCTGCTTTTAAGGACTGTTGTAACTCTTGAAATTACTTGCAGGTGGTTCTGATGGATTTGTAAATATTTGGGATCCATTTAACAAAAAGCGGCTGTGCCAGTTCCATCGGTACCCCACCAGCATTGCGTCACTCGCCTTCAGTAATGATGGGACTACACTTGCAATAGCGTCATCGTATATGTATGAAATGGATGACACGGAACATCCCGAAGATGGTATCTTCATTCGCCAAGTGACAGATGCAGAAACAAAACCCAAGTGAGTATGCTTCACCTGTATTTGAGCCTTTTCTTGCATTCAACCCAGGATTTATTAATTTTTCTAAATTCATGAATAGCATTGTTGATGCCTGCTCGATATTACAGCTGACTCTAGGGTTGGAGTTGATTTTATCTTGTTCTCCCAAGCTTTCAATATCCGTAGGTTGATAGACGTCTGATGGATAAAATTGTGCCTAGTTGTTTTGTAGAGAAGAATGTCAAACTCTCATTCTTCTTGAATAGGCACTATTATTTGAATCTCTGGAGTTATTACTAGCTCATTGCTTCAAAATTAAGTTGAGGAATTCAAGAATAATTTAGCAAATTCTATTTAAGATATTTAAGAATTTGAACTACCAAAAATCTTCCCTCTCCACAGAGGTTGTTTCTTTAATATTTACACAAAATGAATGACCTTCAGGTCTTACTGGAAATTCAGAGTAATATGGCCTTGCTTGCGATAGCAGATTTCCTTAGTTTCGAAATTTTCATAGATGTCTTTGGCTCTTGGTTGTAACTGCTGACAGAGAGGAACCATTTCCATTTTTTGGTACCTAGGGCAAAGCTTTTTACTTAATTACCTGCACCAGGCTTCCAGGCTTTAGGGAAACCTGATACTTAGGCACTTGTTTAACCATGAAATACCAACCCCCAAGAGTCTTTGTCCTGTTCCTTGGCCCTGTCTACTCAGGCCCTGGAAGGAAGTCCTCAGTAAATATTTATGGAATAACTGACTTTTCAGGATTCCTGTACCTCTCTGAGTTAGAATGGTATAGAGTCCCCTGGCTAAATTGGTTGAGTCCCTGAGAAGGGGGCAGAGTATTAAATACTCAATATCGTGTGTTTTTACAGGTTTGACTTTAGAACAGACTTAGCATGTGAAGCCTGTTGGATAAAGGGCTGTGTTTGCATTTAATCTCTCACTTTTGTATCTCTTGTCCTGGCTGGCCATTTTGATCTCATGCTGTTCTTTTTTCTTTTGAACTTGTAGGTCACCATGTACTTGACAAGATTTCATTTACTTAAGTGCCATGTTGATGATAATAAAACAATTCGTACTCCCCAATGGTGGATTTATTACTTTTAACAAAGAAACCAGGGAAAAAATTTAATTTTAATATTATAAGAACCTGAAAATATTGGAAAAGAGGTTTTTATTGCTTTTTTTAAAACAAACACTTTCTTTAGTGCATGAGATGGTTTGATGGTTTGCTGCATTTAAAGGTATTCGGACAAACAGAATTTGAGGGCAGCGACAGCACTTTTGAGAATCAGTTTTGACCTTGATGGTGTTTGTTTCTATTGTGGAAATAAATGTTTGTGAATAAATGTAGGTAGTAAAACCCCCTTTGCATTCTTTGTGGACCTTAAATGGTAGAGAAAAAGGCTCTTGAGCCATTTGTTTCTCTTGCTGGTTATAGTTGCTAATTCTAAAGCTGCTTCAGACTGCCTCATGAGGAGGTTAATCTACAATTAAACAATATTTCCTCTCGGCCGTCCATTATTTTCTGAAGCAGATGGGTCATCATTTCCTGGGCTGTGAAACAAAGCGAGGTTAAGGTTAGACTCTGGGGAATCAGCTCGTTTTCAATCTTATTAGGGTGCAGAAGGAAAACTAATAAGAAAACCTCCTAACATCATTTTGTGACTGTAAACAATTATTTATTAGCAAACAATTGATCCCAGAAGAGCAAATTGTTTGAGTCAGTAATGAGCTGAGAAAAGACAGAGCATATCTGTGTATTTGGAAAAATAATTGTAACGTAATTGCAGTACATTTAGACAGGCATCTATTTGGACCTGTTTCTATCTCTAAATGAATTTTTGGAAACATTAATGAGGTTTACATATTTCTCTGACATTTATATAGTTCTCATGTCCATTTCAGTTACCCAGCCACTGGTGATTAAGGTTAAAAAGAAAAAAATTATAGTGAGAATGAGATTCATTTCAATATAATGCCCTGAAGCAGAACATGAACTTAGCTTGGCCTATTCTGGGTAGTACCAAATAGTATTTTTGTTGTCACACTTTTTGTTTTTTATTTATATTATTTGCAAATGTATGTTTCTGAATGGTACTTGGACCTTTACTGAAATTTATTTTATCCATGATGTATTTAAAAAAAATTCTTCTGATACAGAGAAAGGTCTTATTTGTAAGTATTTCAGTGAAAACTTAGTGTAAGTCTGAACCCATCTTTTGAAATGTATTTTCTTCATTGCAGGTCCACCTAATCATCTCGTGAAAGTGGTTTCTCTATGGAAAGCTTTGTTTTGCTTCCTACAGTTACATGCTTATCCCCTAAGGGATGTGTTATAGTCATTGTGGACGCGTTATTTAGTATGTGGATTTCTCTGTTTTCTGTCTTGCAAAAAACTTGTCTGTGTGCCCTTTCATACTGACTGTGTGTAGGATGAGGAGTCTTTGTGTCCTTTTGCAGTAGTCTGAAGAACTGTTTTCCCCCAGCAAGCCCAGTTGCTGTGTATGAGCAGTTTGAGCTCTTTTTGTAAAATAACCTAAACCTGTTAATTCCATGCTGTCTAATAAATCAGAGATTCAGAACCCTTAAATGTTGGATGTTTTTAAATGTTGGTAATTAATGTAATTTACTTCATAAAAAGGCTTCTGTAAAGCAAAACTCCCTTCATCGAGGGCCTGGTGGGGATGACATTGTACCTTTAGGTCCACACTGCCTCATTTAATTATGTCTATTCTGATGTACTTTGGGGATTCAGTCTTGGATAAAGTGATCTGTTGGAGTTCTGCCATTTCCCTCGTGCCCTCTCGCTGGATCAGCAGGGCCCTCGAGCCAACTGTGCAGCTTCACGGGATGGGCACAGACTGCATGGCAGCTGCCGGGCGCCTTTTGGCATGACTCTCTCCCGGTAGCTGGTGCAGCCGGGCTCCTGCAGCTTGCCCAGCCCGGTGCTGATGCAGCCAGCAGGCGCACTTGCAGCCAAGTGACAGACCCGTCTGTACTTATCCATCAAATGCTAAATCAAAGTGAAGCCCTTGGGATGGTAAATAATGTAATAGCCAGACACTAACTGATGGTATTGGTTCTTTAGTGTGATTATGTGCTTTTTAAAGTCATAACCACTTGGTTGAGGACAGAGCATAAATTTAAAACATTGTTTAGCTGAAAGAGAATTAATATAGTATTGTAAAAGGTGACTAAATTAAAGCAATGTGGGGGACCTGGTTTTGAGGGCATGGCGTGGCAGAACTTTTTTTGTCTTTCTATCGCGATGTCTTCTTGTCTCTTGAAACCAATGTATCTCACCTTAAAGGTGTCTACTGCCTCTTCTGTGGACCTCTTCACCAGCTCTTCTTCACAGATGGCCTGTTTATGATTATTGCCACCTTGCCCCTCAAATGACCCAGGTGTAACACCTTAGCATTTTCGTTGGTTTCCCTTACCCAGATTCTCTTCTCTGTTTTTAAGTGTCTCTTCTGTTTATCTTTCTTTTCTTTCTACTGCTACTATCCCACCACCTTAAAGGGTCCCCTCTGCCCATCTAGCGGAATGCAGCAGCCTCCAGTCTGGGCCCTAAATGCTCTGTCTTCTAGAGCAGTGACTTTCAAACCTTTCGGTTGTGACCCAAGTAAGAAATACATTTAAACCACGGTCCAGAACACACAGAGGTCAGTACAGTATGTATAGTGGTGACAGTCGTGTAAAGCATCACTTGCCCTTTGTACATGTGACACATCAGTTCCCTTCCTTCCTTCCTTTTTAGGAAATTCTCGTTATGGCCCCCTGAACGGATTTTATAACAAATGCCTTTCCACCTCTAATTTGAAAAACAGCTCTGTACCACACAGAACTTTTAAAACTCTTGCTCTTTTTTATCATGCTGGGCTTGAGACCCTCCAGCGCCCCCGTTCCCCTTCATTCACTTTGTAAGACTCTATGCTTCCAAGGCCTGCAGATCACCAGGAAGGGACCGCAGACTGTCAAGGTACTCTTAGAAGAATGGGGGTGGAGCTGGCTTCACTGGGAATTCTGACAGGTAGGTGGGAATGTTCTGGTGGCTGCAATATCTGGTCTGAGTTCCACCGTGTAAAAACTTAAAGGTATGTTAGTTGGGGGAACTCCTTTGTTCCATATGAGACAGCCTGAATCTTGGAGTCCAGCCTTTGAACCTGGCTTTGAATCCCAACTTTGCTGTTTAATTCATTGCATCACTGGCCAAGTTAATTTCTGAGTAGCAGTTTCCTCATCTGTGAAATGAAAGTAATCCCTAACTCATGGAGTTATAAATGAATATATAAATTGTTGACTAGGGCATGCCTGACACAGTCATCGCTTTCTTAGGATGAAAAAATATTCAATCCATTGCTCTCAGTTATTAGCTGTCTTTTCAGGTTCTGTTCTTTTCCATAAATTAATGTTCTTAGATATCTGTGGGATTCCAGGTTCTTAAATTTGTCAGTATATTCATCTTTTTAAAAACATGTATCAGCTGTTTTAAACATTCAGAAAAACTCAGAATCACATCTATAAACCCACCATCCAGATTTTAAAATGTTAATATTTTGTCATATTTACTTCCCTTTGTTTTAAAATAAAACACTGCACATGTTTGAAGCCTCATTGGTACCCCGTCTCACCACATTTCCACTTTCCATTCTTAAGTATTGTACTCACTTATGCCTTTATGCTCGTGAAGTATCCATATACAGGCAGACCTGGGAGGTATTGTTGGTTCGGTACACACCGCCGCGATGAAGTGAGTATTACAGCAGTGAAGGACGCACACAAGGTGTCTGGTGTCGCAGTGAATATAAAAGTTATGTTTAGACTGTAGTCCGTTAAGTGTGCAATAGCATTATGTCTAAAAATACGATGTACATACCTTAATTACTTTATTGCTGAAAAATGCTAGCCGTCATTTGAGCCTTCAGTGAGCTGTAATCTTTTTGCAAGAGTATTATCAAAGATCACTGATTATAGATCACCATAACAAACATAGTAATAATGAAAAAGTTTGGAATATTGTGAGAATTACCAAAATGTGACACAGACATGAAGTAAGCAACTGCTGTTGGAAAAATGGCACAGATAGGGTTGCCACAAAACTTCAAATTGTAAAAGAAAAAAACCGCAACATCTGCCAAGTACAATAAAGTGAAGCGTGATAAAACGAGGTCTGCCTGTATATGTTTAAAAAAAATTGCATAAATGGTATACTGTTTTCTGGAATGAACCGACCCCTATTTGACATCAGGTGGTGGTAATAAGATGTAGAAGGAAAGGGTTTTTTTTTTTTTTTAGGCTATGCTGTGGGCTGCATGCAGGATCATAGTTCCTTGACCAGGGATCAAACCCGTGCCCCCTACAGTGGAAGTGTGGAGTCTTAACCACTGGACTGTCAGGAAAGTCCCCCTGAGTGCCCCCCTTTCTTGAACTATGAGATCAGTCACTATGACAAAAGGAATACCAGTTCTCTGATGTGTTGGGTCTTCGAGGGTGAAAACTGCATAATCTAACAGTGGTTCTTCTTTCCCCAAGAAAATAGATGAGTGTGTTACTAGTACCCAATAGGTTAGGTGTATTAAAAATAAAACATCCTTGTTGCCATCTAGGAAGGAAACCATAGCTCTGGTTTCATGGTTCTTCTCTCCTGTGACTTCCCCTCCTCAGTCTTTGAAATATCTCTGGGTAGCCCATCTTTCACTTGGGAAAGTACTGATTTAAGCTATTAGGACTAGTTGTAGCAGTTTTCCTTTCAAAGTGGCACCTGGCTACGTTGCTTTGGGACTAGTGCTAAGAGAAATGAGAGCTGCTGAGCCTGGTGGCCACAAATACTGACTGGACCATTATGTACAAAGGCGCTTTGCCCTTGATCAGTGGTGTGTTGCAACAATGCTTTCATTTTGACGGATACCCACAGAACTTACGGAGTTGTCGTGGGGCATTGGCTTCTTAGTTGGGAATTATTTTGTGTCC
The DNA here is from genome assembly GCF_964374135.1 of Grampus griseus. Lineage (NCBI taxonomy): Eukaryota > Metazoa > Chordata > Mammalia > Artiodactyla > Delphinidae > Grampus > Grampus griseus. The sequence goes on from NC_139010.1 coordinate 77,751,219, forward strand.
TGATGTAAAGAAATCTGAACGTAAAAACTGGACTCTACTGTGATTTATAGAGAGCTATAATTGGGGGAACACGCATGAGTTAGCCTGCTTGTTTAGTATAACTCAGGATTTGGCAACCAGCTTTCAGAACTTACTTTAAATGAAAAGCAATTGGTGGTATTTTGTTTTGCTTTGTTTGAATACACCACTGGTGGGATGACTTTTCCAGTCACCTGACTTGAATAGAGAAATGGAAAAAGAAATGCTTTGCTTTACTGAGCAGGGTGTCAGACTGAAGTAATTGAAGGCTCATTTCCAGTGGTTTATTTCATTAACTAATTTCCCAAGAAATATTCTTTCACCTCTGACCATCCTAGCTAACTTTGTGCAGTTAACACAAACCTGAGGAAGCCGTACGAATTATGCCTACTGGTCTCAGAAGCACCTAAGTTTGCTTTTCCAATGTGGTAACGAAGTACCTTTCATCCCTTTATAGGACTCTGTTACAGACTATTGCAGTAATTTAAAACCTATGTACCTAGACTCCTGACCTTGTTATAACATCACTTCATAATTCTCAAAACACTTGGCAATTGAAGATTTTCTTAGCATCAGCCATGTATTCTTAAAGAGCCTAGATGATTTGTCTTTAGTGTTACATTACCCATATGTCCTCAGCCTGTAAGCCCTAACATTCTTACTGAATTGCCAGACAGAAATTCTTCAGTTTTTTTCATTATTTCACAGCTTAACATGGCAGTCAGTTATTAGCATTCTCCATTTAAAGAAATGCCCTTGTTGGGAACAATGGCAGCGTTTGCCTTCAAGCTTTGGGTGTAGAAGCAGCCCTCCGGCTGGGTTCACTGTTAGTTCATCAAGATCACTGGTGATACTGTGGAGAAGCACAGCTTTCCGTATGTGACTAACGTGAAGGGGGTCGTGGAATGGAGGGCAAAGATGTTACCCATTAGGCTGTGACCATGATCGTTGCCCTTAGTTGCTGTTGTTCATCAGGTGAACATGGACCTCAGTTACCAGCACAAGTTAGAATGGGCACTGTTTATTCAGAGCTTGGTACTTCCTTGCTTACTTTACTTATGTTAACGGAATGTGCTTTGTTAAATGTTGGGCTTCACCTTTACTTTGCAATAAGACCTACCATTTGTGCCATTTCAAAACATCCTGTGCTTGTGCCTGCCAGGCATTATCCAGAGTTTCGTTTTGGACTCAAATCTGAAGCTATTGAAGAGAAAGAGAAATCTCATTTATTTGGACTTCACTATCAGAATTTGCGATAAATTGACTTGTCTTAGGAGGAAAAGCAAATGAGATCAGAGGGAATACATTTAATTCTTGAAGGGAGACTCCTTTATGGAAATTAGCATATAAAAGTAGTAATATTGCTAATAATAGTAGTAATATTTGGTCTGTACTTTGAACAGGACTTCTGCCTGGAAGCAGTAGAATAACCATCTGCATAACTGGGGTTGGGCACATTCAATATTTATAAAGAAGCACTTTTTGGCTGAAAATAGTGAAAACAGTTTGGGGACAAGCCTGTGGAAACAGAAAAACTAGCCTCTTGGGATTACTTGGGAAATAGTAGGACTAAGCTGAAATTTAAATTGGGCTATCAAGGCAAAATTTTAATTTGGCTAGAGTCCAAATTTCAGAAAAGGTTTTCTTATTCATTATCGATCCAAAATGAATAGAGCCCAGAAGAGGGGATTATTCCTGTTTCCTCTTTTGGCCAATGTTTAGACCTGTTTTGCCAACCTTTCTGATTGATTTCATCTTTTTAATCTGGACTGGTTTCTCCCTGATTAGAGCTTCTTGTGGAGTGGATGAGAAGAAAAATAAGAGTAGGGAAAGTTATTTTTAATACTTGTTGCCTTGAGCAGCTAATTGTAGATTTGCAGTTAAAGGGACAAAAATGCCTGTGAAAGGTTCTGCTTTTTTGGTAACTCCAGAGAAGAACCTGGCAGGAGAGGGAAGTGGACATGTTGGAGGGAGTGGCAGCTGTGCTAGAGGCTAAGCCTATAATATATGTGGGTGGAGTTGTCATTACTTTTGGGAGAAGGGGATTCATCTTTGTTTTTATTGGCTCTCCAGAAATAAAGTTCAGGAACTGGAAACTGAAGAAACCAGTTTGAAACGAGCCTTGTCTGACATATGTGGGAACTTACTGAATGATGGGTATCCCAACTCCTTGGACACCTAGAGAACTGAGATCTGAAAAGCTTCATAATGTTGAGGGCCTCATAGAAAACATGGCATCATGGCTGTTCTTCTAATGTAATCTTCCATCACTGCCAATTGCTTGCTGGAAAAAATACCAGGGATCTCTCACAACAGCCTCATAGCCCTCAGGGATCAGAAGCCTGTGCCAGGCTGAAGGTTACAATGGCACACCCTTCAGGGTCTTCTGTTGGCCACTGCTTATAGCTAATCATGCGGATCTGTAATTCAGACCATATAGTCCTTCACTTTTTTTTGTTGTTCCTTTGATCCTCTCTCACTTCCTTCTTCCTCTTGCCCTCTCTCCTTTCCTTCAATCAATAGGCAGATAATGAAAGCCGTTTGTGCAAAAGTTGACTTAGGAAAATGAGGCCATTGGTGGGTTTTTGAAGTAGATGCTTGGGGCGCCATTGTGCCATTGGTCCAGGCGATGGGGGTGGCAATGGATAAAGCAGCCCGTTGCATGCCTGAAGACCAAGCATTGGCTCTGACGTGGCCTGCGTTATGCCATAATAATTGGGCCTTTTGAGGGCACAGTGAAATAGCACATTTTACTTCCAGTAATTAAAACAAAAACACATGCACTGTGCCAGGCAGTAGCTTAGGAGATGCCCTTGTCCTCACTTTGGGCCCAGCTCACATTTAAGCAGAACATACCTCTGGAGATTCAGAAAAACAGTAGGTGTTTGTGGGCACCACTGGATTGTAAAACATGCGTCTTAGTAAGCTGATTATTTGGATGGTGTATAGATTTTTCAAGTCTAGTAACTTTGAAGAGGAACATGTTGGGAAAATATTGAAGCAAAATTTCTACCCTGAAATACAACTTCTTGGGAAAATGTGGAGTAGGGTTAACAGCGTTGGGCTAGACGTCAGGAAACCGAGGTCTGGCCCAGTTAGCTGGGTGTCCTGGGGTGCGTGAGGGACTTGAGGCTCCAGCTCTTCCTGAGAGGCTCTCTGAGGCTCATCCCCATGCTGACATGGCCTGACCTGATGTCTCTTTCCTTTCGAAAGGCAAAGGTTCTCAGCTTCTGCAAGTATGGACTTGTTATATTAAGTATTTCAGTGGATGAAGTTTTGAAATAAAAACTGAAATGCTTTACCTCTTCCTGCTTAGAGTCCTTAAATGACTTGATAATCATCGCTTCTAAAGGACACTATTGTTTCCATAGTTTTTTCCCACTATTTCCTTCAATAGTCTTCCCTCTCACAACAAACAAATGAGAGTGATGTTATTTTACAGGTGGGGAAACCATAATAAATGTATGTATGCTACATGAATGACAGCCAGAGGTGGGGGGGAGTGTAGAGTTTGCTTGACCCATCTAAGAGTTTCCAGTTTCCTTCACAGGATGTGAGTTCTTCAAACCTAGGATGTAACTCTTGATAGAAGTGTTTCTTACTGAGTTTGAGGATGTAACGATGGAAACCATGGGCACTGACTTTGCCGTAGGTTGAGGGAGAAGCATGGAGAATATTTAAGTTGATCCATTGGGAAGTCATGCCTAATTTATCCCCAACAAGTTCCTCAATTTATCTTCAGCTGTACTCTTCCCTCCTCCGTGCTTATCTCCTCTCTTTCTCTCTCACGCACACACGCACATGTACAAAATCCACACACAGAATCCTTCTTCTGAAGGATTACTCTTCAAGGCCTGTTCCCACCTCCTGCAAGACACCTTCCTACATTCCCTCTATCACATTAATCTCACCTCTTCCTATGTTCCCAAAAGCATACTTTCTTGTATTTCAGCTACAGCACTTATCAAAGCCCCATCTATTTCTATTTTCAGAGTAAATTTTGTGCATAAGTAGTTTCTTACTGGTTTATGAGCCCCTAGAGGTCAGGAACCCCTTTGTTCACAGCTCCCTAGCACCAAACAGTGCGTTGTATGAAGTGAATGCAGTAAATATGGAACTAGATTGAAATTTGTCCATAGATTTTTCCCCAAGTGCCTATGTCCTTGTATTAGGTGCTGTGAGGGCCTTTAGAAGTAACATAGCATAGTCCCTAACCTCAGGGGTTTGAAAAAATGAAGATATTTTCAAAATGAATGAGTGAGATGAATGCCATTGTCTTAGCAGTGGCCAGAGAAGAAAGGATATTGATTTCATAAACTGGCTAGAATATCTTTTGCCAGATTGTAGCTTGAGGTGGATATATTCTTTAGGTTTTCACCCCATACTTAAAGCCACATAATTTTTTTTTCTTTTGGGGTGTTTCCATTTCAATGCACTTTTAAAAATACCTGATTGTGACATGTTTCTTGGGAGATCATGCTTGAAGACCTTGAGTTACCTTCTGACCATATTTCAGTCAAGGCTTTAATCACATCCTCAGCCATTTGAATTATTTAGCATCTTTTTGAGATTACATTTTTTATTCCTAATTATATGACAAAGATATATACCATGAAATATTTATCATGTAATTATGATTAAAACGCACAGTCTCCCCAAAGATGTGAGTAATAACGTTAAGTATTCTATATTTAATTAAAGGAGTCTGGTGGACTGTGCTGGGTTGCCTTGGTTAAGCTGAGAACTACGTTTCCCAGCATCCCCTTGCCTGCCTGTTTCCGGGTTAGAGTTGGCCCAAAGAGGAACATACACAGACTGGGATGGCCATTACTCTCTGAGGTTTGTTGGATGTCAGGTGCAGTGATGGATGGCAGCAGAGGTGTCTGATGGGTTCCTTGCTTTCTTCTGATCTGCATCTAGCATTTCTTTCTGACTCTTGGCCCTGAGGCCCACCACCAGATGGGTGGCTGCAGAATGACAGGACTGCAGCTGCGCAGAGGCCTCGCCCCAGCTTCCCTTTGCAGTCCTTTTGGTGTCTGGACATGCCTGCCCTCTCTGATAGACGGCTTGGTGACTGCTGATCCTCCAGCATCCCTTCCAGACCTTTACGCCCCTCCCTCAGCTTTTCCCACAACTATATGTGGTCAGGTTCCTATAATAAAGCCCTATTCCATGACCTCGTGGTGTCTCTGCTCCCCTGACTGAACCTAACTGACACAAGTAGGAGAATTAGAAGCAAGTGTGAAGTCTTTTTTCAAAAGGCATTTCATTCTTTCAGAGCCTTTTGCTTTTAACGTTGTTACAAAGGGCAAATGTTTAGAGGTGAACAAAGGTGCTAAAGCCTTTCTGACTTGCTTCCGTGGCCTCTAGAGCATGATAAGATGTCTTCCATGAGAAGATGGCCCTTCTGAGCCACTAGCGTTCGTGAGGGTGGGTTTGTGCTGATCCAGACAAACTCAGATTTGTGAAAGCTCCTAAAAGAGAATTGACACTCACCGTGTGTTTATTTCTGTCCTTCATCCCTTCCCCCCCCCTTTCTCTTTCACACACACACACACACAAGACCCTTACGCTTTTAGGACCAGTGGTAGGGATTTTTTATTAGGGGTCCAGGTTTTACCTAGAGTAGGAATATAACAAATCCATGCCCTTAACCTTACTCAGGAATGTGCCTTAATGCCACTAAGCTCACTGGCCACCAAAGTATTCCCTTTGTGGGTCACTTTTTGTTTTCCTAACATTTTCATTCATCCACCATCTACCCACCCATCCATCAATCCATTCTTCCCTTCCTCCATCCACCCATTTACCCATCCATCCATCCGTTCACCCATCTGTCCATCTGTCCGTCCATCCGTCTGTCCATCCATCCATCCATCCATCCACCCACCCACCTACACTTCTAAATGACCTGACTTGGACACAGCATTGGGTTCAGGATGGTGGGGTCTGTAGCTGACATGTTGGGTTTGAGTGCAGTTGCTGTTACTAGCTAACTATGGAATTTGCGGTTGTTATTTAATTTCTGAGCCCCATGTCCTTGGTCTTTTATGTGGTGATGATAATGTGGTGCCTATTTCATAGGGTGGTTATAAGGATTAGATGAGATAATGGGTATAAAGTGATTAACACTGATATATGGTCTGTTACCATTACAAAATGTTAATTGGTGATGTTATTATTGTCCCCAACTTTATTGAGATATAATTGAGGTATGATTGTTGTTATAATTAATCAAAGATGAATTTTTGCTTTTGTCTTCAAGAAGCTTACAGTTTACTGGGTCAGGCAGGCACATAAGCCAGCGAAGTGGCCTGAGGCTGAGACGAAGGAGATAAGAATTAGATATTTTTCTCTTAAGCCTAGAGATATTGGAGGTGTAGTGAATGAACATTATGTGGATACATACCAAATGTAAATATATTACATATCATGATAATAATCATTGTTAAAAAAAAAAAGTCTCTCAAATTACCACCCCCCAACATATCTTCTGCACAATTGCACTTTCAGTCCTGGACCAAGGCTCCATGGGATGGACACAAAGCCACAGGACTGTGTATATAACCTCAGCTCACCCCTCTCCAGCACATTTAAATGGATTTAAGATAATACTTGACTCAAGGGCAGCTGACTTTCTGGTTGGACCTGGAGTAGTGACCTTGGACTTTTGTTGTCTTGCTGAAGAAAGATGAGTTGGATCAAATGGAATTCCCTCCTAGGGCACTAAAGAGACTGAGGCAATGGTGGTGGGTTCCACAACTGAATGGTGGGTCCTACATATTTAGGGGCTGGGGAAGCCACTTCTGGCCCACGTGCAAGCAGGTAAGTTAAGGAGAAGGGAACAGAGGTGTGCACCGAGGAGCAGAGACCTTGGGGCCCCTGAGAAATGGAGATCTTGCTTCCACCGACATATTTGGTCTGGGGCTATTTTTTGCAGTGGTGTGTAGGCTGTGTCTTCTTTTGTATTTCTTGCCTTACTTGCATTTCTTGGAGTCTCTGAGATGCAGTTCTGTAGGTCCATTTATTCTTTCTTGTACGGACCTTGTCCAGTTGTATCAAGTTTATGTTCACCTTATAAAATAAATTGGGTAGCTTCCTTAATTTTTCTAGTCTCTGAAATGATTTAAAACAATGATTATAAATTCCTTGAAAGTTTGGTAAAAGCTGTGTAGAAAATCATCTGGACCTTGTAGGCTTTAAGTGTTAGGGGTGGTAGAGACTCTACATTAGCAGTTCAGTTTGATTTATTTAGGCAAATTCTTTTGAGTCGATTTTAGTAATTTGAACATATATATTTTAAAAACCTATTTATTTCATGTAAATTTTCAAATTTATTGTTCATAGTATTCTTTTGATTTAAAAAATCTTTACTGTTTACTTTACTATTCCTGATACTGATTATTTGTGACTTTTATAGATCAGTCTGGCTCTTTGGTTCTCTTTCATGCTTCTTTACTGGAACACAAAACTCACTAATTCTCAGTCTTATTTTAAACTAAATGTATATAAAGCTATATATTTACTTTTAAGTACATTCTTCATTGTATCTCACCAGTTTTGATATGAGTTATTTCATAGTTGTTTGGTCCCACACACTTAATAATTATTTCCACTGAGTCTCCTCTTTTACCCATGAATTATTGAGATGCACATTTAAAATTCCAAACATGTGGGCTATTTTTTAATTGATTTATAGCTTAATGACAGTGTAGTCAGAAAGAGTGGTCTGAATGATACCAATTTTTTTTTTTAACATCTTTATTGGAGTATAATTGCTTTACAATGGTGTGTTAGTTTCTGTTTTACAACAAAGTGAATCAGTTATACATATGTTCCCATATCTCTTCCCTCTTGCGTCTCCCTCCCTCCCACCCTCCCTACCCCACCCCTCTAGGTGGTCACAGAGCACCTAGCTGATCTCCCTGTGTCATGCGGCTGCTTCCTACTAGCTATCCACCTTACATTTGGTAGTGTATATATGTCCATGCCACTCTCTCACTTTGTCACAGCTTACCCTTTGAATGATACCAATTTTTGTGATTTAAGTTTTCCATTGTGACACAAGTAGGTTTTTATACATCTACAAAGATTTTTTTTCTCTACTTGTCAGGTGCATGGTTCAGTTTTTATATTTATTAGATTGCTGATTTTGTTGTTCAGATCTGTTATGTTCTCTTTTTTTCTTTAAATAGACCCAATCTTTAAATTGCTTTTTAGTTTGTTTAATACATTTATTTATTTATTTTTGGCTGCGTTGGGTCTTTGTTGCTGCACGTGGGTTTTCTCTAGTTGCGGCGAACGGGGCTACTCTTTGTTGTGGTGCGCAGGCTTCTCATTGCAGTGGCTTCTCTTGTTGCAGAGCACAGGCTCTAGGCACGGGGGCTTCAGTAGTTGTGACACACAGGCTCAGTAGTTATGGTACACAGGCTTAGTTGCTTCGTGGCATGTGGGATCTTCCTGGACCAGGGCTCGAACCCGTGTCCCCTGCATTGGTAGGATTCTTAGCCACTGCGCCACCAGGGAAGTCCTGTTATGTTCTTATTAATTTTGAACTATATCATCTGTCAGTTTTCTGATGTGTTAAGCTCTCCCACTATGTTGATTTGTCAGTTTCTGCTTGTAATTCTGATTTTTCTTTGTGTATTTTTTTGCCTTTTACTTTATGTATGTTTATATATTTTATGAATTACAATATTTTGAGGCTATGTTATCAGATATATACAAGTTTATGATTATTATAACTTCTAGGTGGATTTTTTCCTTTAATTATTACAAAGTATGCCTCTTCATGCCTATGAATACCTTTTGCTTTAAGTATTATCTGATGTAATATTACCCTGTGAGCTTTATTTTGGTTAACATTTGCATGTCATGTATATTTATATATATGTATGTTTTCAGCCTTGGGGATTTCACGTATATCTTTTTTTTTTTTTTTTTTTTTTTTTTTTTTGCGGTACACGGGCCTCTCACTGTTGTGGCCTCTCCCGTTGCGGAGCACAGGCTCCGGACGCGCAGGCTCAGCGGCCATGGCTCACGGGCCCAGCCGCTCTGCGGCATGTGGGATCTTCCCGGACCAGGGCACGAACCCGTGTCCCCTGCATCGGCAGGCGGACTCTCAACCACTGCGCCACCAGGGAAGCCCACGTATATCTATTTTAAGTATCTCATACCTGGATTAAAAATGCAAAAGCAATCTAATAATATCAGTCTTTTAACTGATGAATTTAATCCATTTAGATTTTGTATGTGTGTGTGTGATCACTGAACATATGAGTTTATTTCTACAGTTTCTACTGTCTTGTTGCACATTTTTGTTTACTATGCTTTTGTTTTCTCTTTCCTCTTTCTCTGCTCTCTATTGGATTGATAGAGTTTTTCATGTTCCTCCCTATTCTTCCACCTCACTTCTGGTTTGGAAACTATAAGTTGGTAGTTACCCTTAAAATATTAACACTCATAATTAACTGTAAAATCTTCTGTCATACTCTATAATTATTCAGTAATTCTAGCCTCTTCCCATCAACCACAGTGGTCTCTCATACGTTACCTACTCACTGAACACTCTATTCCACTATCCTTTAATTGATGTTTATAGTTTTAGTTTTACCCAATTTTAAATTATCAAAGTTTTTTTTTGTATAATCTAGCAGTTAATTAAATGTGTTAACATATATATTTTTTATCTTTGCCCATAGTTGTTTGTTCCCTTTGGTTAATTTTTCTTCTTGCTGAAATATATCCTTTAGTAGTTTTTTTTTGTTTTCCTAGTAAGAACCTGAGTATATGTCTGTATTCCAGATAATGCCTTTATTTTGTCCTCACTCTTGAAGGATAGTTTAGCTAGATATAAAATTCTAACTTGAAAGTTACTTTCTCCTCAGCATCCTTGTTTTTTAAAAATCATCTGTATTTCCTGTTGACAGGTCTGTTGTGAGACTATTGTTCCTTTACAGAACATCTGTCTTTTTTCCCCCTCTGTGTATTAGTCAGGATTCTCCAGAGAGAACCAATAAGGGGTGTGTGTGTGTGTGTGTGTGTGTGTGTGTGTGTGTGTGTGTGTGTGTGTGTGTGTGTGTGTGTGTGTGTGTGTGTGTGGATACTTGTTTTAAGGAATTGGCTCATGCAATTTTGGTGGCTTGGTGAGTCCAAAATCTGATAGAATAGGCTGCAGGCTGGAGACTGAGGAAAGAGTTGCAGTTCAAATCCAAAGGCAGCTTGCTGGTGAAGTAGAATGAGCCAATGTTGCACATGAAATCTGAAGGCAGTCTGTGGCAGAACCTCTTCTGCTTGGGGAAGGTCAACCTTTTGTTCTATTCAGGCCTTCCGTTGATTGGATGGGGCCCACCCACATTATGGAGGGCAGTCTGCTTTACTCAGAGTCTACTGATTTAAGTATAAATCTCATCCCAAACACCCTCACAGAAACAGCCAGAATAATGTTTGACCAAGTATCTGGGCATAATGGCTCAGCCGAGTTGCACATAAAATTAACCATCACACTCTGCAAAATATTGTCTTTGTATCCTTTATATTCTGTGGTTTCACTGTGGTGTTTCTAGGTGTGGATTTATTTATATCCCTGCTTGATACTCAACATATAGTACAAATCTTCAATTCTGGAAGATTTTCAGCATTTATATCTTTGAATATTGCTTGTCCAGTATTCCCTGTATTCTCTTGTTCTGGCTCCTGCTTGATGAATGTTGGAATCTTATAATTCTTCCTCCATGTCTCTTAATTGCTCTTTCATATTTTAATTTTATTTTCTCTCCATGCTGTGTTCTGGGTGAGTTCCTCAGAACAGTCTTCCAATTTACTAGTTCTCTCTTTGTATCTAGTCCAGAATTTATTCCACCTAGTAAGTTTTTCTCATTTCTAGGGTTTCAGTTCTTTTCATATCTACCTCTCCTTGCTTTACACTTGCCTATTTTTTTTTTTTTTTTTTTTTTTGCGGTACGCGGGCCTCTCACTGTTGTGGCCTCTCCCGTTGCGGAGCACAGGCTCCGGATGCGCAGGCTCAGCGGCCATGGCTCACGGGCCCAGCCGCTCCGCGGCATGTGGGATCTTCCTGGACCAGGGCATGAACCCATGTCCCCTGCATCGGCAGGTGGACTCTCAACCACTGCGCCACCAGGGAAGCCCCACTTGCCTATTTTTGATATACAGTTGACCGTTGAACAATGTGGGGGTTAGGGGCACTGACCCCTTTGCAGTTGAAAATCTGTGTATAACTTTATAGTCAGCCCTCTGTATCCACAGTTCCACCTCTGTGGCTTCAACCAACAGTGGCTTGTGTGGTACTGTAGTGCATATTTATTGAAAAAAAAAATCCACGTATAAGTGGACCCACACAGTTCAAACCTATGTTGTCCAAGGGTCAATTGTATAATTCCTTGAATTGCTTTAAATGAATTTATGCCTTCATTTACCTCTTTGAATATTTTGAACATAAATAAAATCTTTGGTTGACGGAGCTGTAAAATCAGTTTCATCTGGAGTTTAATACATGTTTCAATTTTGATTTTGGTGGCTGACTTGTAATTTTGTTTTTTTAGACCTTTTTCCCCCTACCCTCCAGCTTTACTGAGGTTAATTGACAAATAAAATTATAAGATATTTAAAACATACAGTGTGATGATTTGATATACGTATACATTGTGACAGGATTCCCCCACCGAGTTTTGAGTAGGGGTTTTAACTTTTGGTCCTTCGTTGTTGATGTTGATTTTTCTCTCTTTATACTTCCCTCTTCCTGTCTAGTAGTCCCCTTCTACCCAGCAGAAATTAAACTCCCTGCTGCTGCTTCCTGCTTCCAGTCCCAGAGATCAGCTGGTCAAGTCCATAGGAATGTTTATTTCTTGTTTTGGAGTCTGAATCTGTCGCTTTTTGTTTTCCCTTACAATTTGGCTGTCATTGCTGTGGTGTCTGGAGCAGAAGGGTGATCAAAATGTGAGCTTAGTGTGTTGTCTTGACTAGCTAGCTCATGTGTTTTAAACATTTTTGCTTTACAAATGGCATAAGATGGATGATCTGACTGGAAAGAGTTAGAAAACAAAAGTAGTGGTTCAAATATTTAGAGTCTCCTGGTATTGCCTACATTGAAAATAAATTTTGGTTGATGAAATGAACCAAGGGGTTGTTTTTGCAAATCTTAGGCCAGGTGGATCCTCTCTCGGATTTTATTCTACTACCACTACTGTTATGACCACCAGGTCAGGAGGAAGTGCCACTTGTCTTGGTTGGCTAATGGCAGGATGATTTTGTCCAGATCATTTCATGTTTCGGTGTGAAATGGAGATTGTGCCATCCTGATTTACGTCATTGGAAATAACAGCTGTGAAAACACTTTGAAAAACATTTTGAAGAGCTAGGCCACAGTGAGTGGTATTGTTATTAATACTCCTTGTTAATTCTCATTGGAGAGAGTAGTGTTGTGTGGTCCTGGAAAACGGTTTTGGAAGCAGGTGGATCTACGTTCTTACTAGTTGTGTGATCTTAGTGGGTAGATCAGTTAACCTGACTCATCTTCTTTAGAAGAGATAGACAGTAGCTGTCACTCCTCAGTCCTTTTACTTTGTTCTGTTAGCTTAGGATCAGAGGTCAACTTTCCTTTGTCTCATCTGGAAACTTCAGTAGGGCCAATTTCCATCTCAGAGTTAAATAGGGGACTTGAGAAGCCCAGGCACTTTGCCCTTTATCAACCCCCAAAGTGGTTTCTCTTTCCAGAGCTTTATCTATATGAAGCCATTCTCATCCCTGAGAAAACTAACCAATTGCATTTCATTGTTGTTTGATTCCTTGGCTACAGGGCCCTAGGACTTGGAAGAGGTTCGGAGGGACATGTCCAAGGGGCCCAGGGAGGCAGATCAGGCTAAGGGTGCTGGTTTCCTACCCAGCACCCTGTCCTCCTTGCCCACCACCTCCACGCTTCCTGAGGACAGGTGCTTGTGATGAGCACACCCACGGTGCGGGCTGTCTGTCCTTTTCTCTTCTTACTGTCATTCATGAGAGCTGCACCAGGAAGGAATGCATGTGGACCATGGAACCTCCAAAACGACAGAGGATTCAGACGTGGTGTGTAAGTAGGAACATCATTCCTGCCCTGCTGAGAGGCGACCGTGATTTACATGTAAGAATATGGACTTGGCCACAAGGAACCTGAGCGAGGAGCTCTGTGGCCTTGGGCTGGTTTGGGCTTCCTCACCGCTAACATGGGGATGTTGCAGTTGTGGATGCGGCTCAAAGTCCACAGCACAGGGAATGGCACTTTTTATTGCTCTGGTTGTGCCTGTCCTGGGGAAGGGGGCTGGTCCTCACTGCAGGGAAGCTCCTTGAGGGGTCCTGGGGCAGGGTCCTCAGGATGATTCTGCAGTACCCCTGACTCTGGTGTCTTCTTTAAAGTGGCCTCTTCAGTTCCTTCTTCGGCCATTTTCTAAGAATCTGACCAATACCAGTTCCTTTCTGAATTTAACTTGCTCTAAAGCCAAATCAACGTAGATGAAGCGACCAGGATCGGTGCATTTTCTTCTCTTGGTTCCTCATATGAATGAAGGTTATCGTTGCAAGAAGGTGGGACAGTCATATTTTATTCACTGCTTTGATGCTGAATCTTGACAAATATTAAAAGTGAAGAGTATACGGGGAGGGGATCCCAACCCAAGCCAGGAAGCTTTTGAGTGGCTAGAAAAATCATTGCATTAAGCCATAATAAACATCAGTCTGCAGGTATGTTATAGTTTTATGTTTTTTAGAGAACATTTCTACCTGTAACTGCTTTTGTATTGGAGTAGGAAAGCTGGACCCAAATCTGAAAACCTTTCATCTGTTAGCCCTAATACATACTCACAAGTACATCGCAGTCTTGGGGAAGTACAATTAAAAGGCGTAATCCTTTTTTCAAGTCCTCAGGTTTAATTTTCATGATTACGGTAGATTATGAGGCATTCTGCGTCTCGGTCTCCAAGAGAGACAGCGCCTTCTCTTCAGTCCCTTTCAACAGTTGTTTATGGCAGTTTCAGCCTCTTTCTGCCTCTCGGAGGCTCTTTATTTTTAAAGCAAGGCAGACAAGGCCTAAAATTATTCCATTAAAGAGGGGCAATTTTTGTAATGGGACTTAGAGTGCTTTGCAGAAGTGCAGGCAAGTTTCTTCAATATCCTGAGCATTATTCGCTCATTTAGTTAAATGATGTTTCTAATTCCCTGGTAATTACGTGTAATGAGGCACTTTTTCTCTTCTTGATGAGACTTTAGCCTAATATGAGATGGCGTATTTTTTTCTTTTTTTTTTTTTTCCATGGGGATAATTACCCCTTCCCAGGAAAAGCAGGGTTTGTTGCACAGAATATAGCAAATTATTTTATTTCCTGCCATCTTGACTGCCAGTAAATTATAAAATTAAGTTTCAGTGGTGCATTAGCACCATTTTGGAAAAAGCTCCAGACTATTTTTCTTTTTCTTTTCTTTCTTTCTTTCTTTTTTCTTTTCTTTTCTTTCTTTTTTTTTTTTTTTTTAAATTCATGTACTGCTGTCCTCTGGGATTGTAGAGGCTATTATTCATAGAATAGATGTTTTTCTGCCAATTCCTAGTATTCAGATGTATTGAAGCAGCAACATAGGTTTAATTTTTCTGGCTGATATCCAACGTAGAATGTTCTTGTAAGCGTCTTTGTGTTCGGATAATTATCATCACAAAGTTAAGTAATATGTCCCTTCTTTCTCTGCTCTCCCCTCACTCCTCCTTTGGATGTCAAATTACCTTTTTTTTGTGCAGTGCTTCAATTAGATGCAAAGCAACTAAATTTGTATCACATGAAAGTGGTGACACCAACTATTAAAAGGCAAGAAATTCAGAGTTAATATGGTCACTCTCCCTCACTCTTGCTGTTGTTAAAAAGCAAATTTGAAGAGAGAAAAATATGAAGAGAACATAATTAATTAAGGACAATGTCATGTCATATTTTTACTGATTTTAGAATAGTACGTGTGTGTGCATGTGTGTCCATGCATGCGTGTGTGTGTGTGTGTGTGTGTGTGTGTGTGTGCTTCTGCTTTTTTGGTCTTTGTTTCTGAAGAAGAAACATTTCTTAGGTAGCAGAATGGGATGGAAAGAGAAAAAGAGAGCCGAGAACTGGGAGTCAGGTGCTAGAGTTTTAGGCTCTGCCTCACCTGGCTGTGTGGTTTGGGCGTGACGACCTTTTCGAGCCTCAGTTTCCTCCTCTGGAAAATGCACGGGTTCCAGCAGAAGAGCTGTAAGAGTTTAGGAACCTGAAAGGTCTCCATTTTAATTAGTGAAAGGATCATGTATTGGGGTCATTCCAAAGCAGCCTAGATTTGAGGTGTGTGTGTTCCATTACTTTAGTGGAACATATACCTGTGGCTTCTAATCGATGTCCCAGTATTTTCTTTTTCTTGAGGATGACTGAAGACTCTTTTTGTTTGTCCTTTTCGTATAAATGGAAAACACCTGTTTGATGTGGGCTGATTTCTCCATGTTTCGGGAATGGGGAATGTTCACTGAAATGATGAGCCTTTCTCACTCACGTGTGTCATCAACCTGCAATAAAAACCTCCCATCTGGAGTTTTTATTTTAAGAAACTGCTGTTCGGGGTAATTCTGTTTTAGGGTATTTGTGTTACTTACTTCATTTTTCCCCTTGGGATCACCGAGATTCATCTGCTGCTTCCTGGTGGAATGTGTTTGTCTCCTGTGTGTTGGATGACTCTGGTGCCCAACCTGGGGACCTGGCACAGGCCAGCACCTGTGGCCTAAGTACCCCTGTGTCACAGTAAGAAGTACACTTTACACTGGGTTGGATAGTGTCCACACAAAATTCATGTCCATCCAGAACCCATGAATGTGACCTTGTTTGGAAATAGGGTCTTTGCAAATGCAATCCAGGTAAGATGTGGCCATATGCAATTAGGGTGGGCCCTAAATCCAATGTGACTACTGTCCTTATAAGAAGAGGAACATTTGCGCAGACACACAGAAGGAAGATGGAGGCAGAGATTGGAGTGATGCACTTACAAGCCAAGGCACACTGGGGACACCAGAAGCTGGAAGAGGCAAGCGTCCACTAGAGGCTTTGGAGGGAGCACACCCTGCCAACACCTTGATTGTAGACTTCTGGACCCCAGAACTGAGAGTAAATCTCTGTTGTTTGAAGTCACCAAGTTCAGGGTAATTTGTTACAGCAGCGATAGAAAACTAATACAGGCTCTAAGGCACATTCTGATAATTCTGCATCTAGGTAGAAACTGCTGATGAAACCTTTTTTGTGTGTGATTAGTTTGACATATTTCCGTCACTTATAAACATCTATACAAATCTCAGAAAAGAATTTCCCCCTTGGGGGAAAATGGATCTGTATTTTTAATTTTTCCAGCTTTACTGAGATATAATTGACATATAACGTGGTATAAGTTTAAGGTGTACAACATGTTGATTTGATACACTTATATACAGTGAAATGATTACCGCTGTGTCATTAGCTAACACCTCTGTCACCCCACATAACAGCCATTTCTTTTTTTGTGATAAGAACCTTGAAGATCTACTCTCTTAGCAACTTTCAAGTATATAGTACCGTATAATAATCACTATGCTGTACATTAGATCCCCAAACATATTCATTCCTATGACTGAAAAGTTTCTCCCCTTTGACCAACATCTCTCCATTTTCCCCAAACCTCAAACCCTGGTAATAGCCATTCTACTCTGTTTCTATGACTTTGGCTCTTTTTAGATTTCACACATAAGGGATACCATACAGTATTTGGCTTTGGCTTTGGCTTCTTTCACTTAACATAATGCCCATAAGGTCCATCTGTGTAGTCACAAATGGCAGGATTTCTTTCTTTCTCATGGCTGAATGATACTCCATTGTGTATTTGTACCACATCTTCTTTACCCACTCATTAGTTGACGGTCACTTAGGTTGTTTCCATGTCTTGACTCTTGTGAATAATGCTGAAGCGAACCTGGGACTGCATATATCTCTTCAAGATCCTGACTTCGTTTCCTTTGGATATATACCCAGAAGCGGGATTGCTGCAACATTTTAAATTTTTTGAGGAGCCTCCATACTGTTTTCCATATGGTTGTACCAATTTATACTCCCACCAACAGTGCACAAGTTTGATCTTTTCTCCACATCCTCGGCAACACTTGTTATCTCTCGGTTTTTTGATGAGTCATTCTAATAGGTGTGAGGTGTTGTCTCCCTTGTGGTTTTTGTTTACATTTTCCTTATTAATAGTGATGCTGAGCATCTTTTCATGTACCTGTTGGCCATTTGTATTGACACATATTTTAACTGGTGGTTAAATACGGAGGGTGTAAGATGCCACTGGCCCATGTGGGATTGGCCAAATGTTTTGTCTGCTCGTCCAGGCCTGAGCATCCCCAGGGAGGAAGCCAACCTCTGGGCTGGCCTAACACAAGCTTCCAGTTGTTTGTTGCTACTTTAAGGGAACCTTGGGAGTGTTCAGTGGACATCTCAGGGGAGGTGAGGTCAGCAGGGCAGGCTTGGCTGCCCTTCCTCCTTCCTGACTTTAGTCTTTCCACCTGTAAAATGGAACTACTAATGCACTAAACTGTGCGTGAGCGTCAGGTGAAATCAAGAACATGTGATTTAACTCTGCAGTGAGCTCGGTAGATAATTGTTGTTGTTATTTTGATTTCATGTTGGTAAGCCGACCCCCAGGCTTTGAAATGGATACCTGGAGACGAATCTGTGTTGTAATCTCAAGTTACAACTCTGGAGAAGGAATTTTTATTTGTAAGAATGAACAATGGTAGAGGAAACCTGTGTCGCGCTGAATTCAAGAAATGGGACACCCGGCCACTGGCATTGGGGACACTTCCAGCAGATTCGGCAACCTTTGCTTGAGTTCTTGTTCACTGCAATGACCACTGACCACTTGCTGAGACATCTTCACCAATGTCCAGGTGATCCTCATGTTGTTCCTTGGGTGGCCGAGGGTGGAGGCTGAGGGAGCAGGTGAAAAGGGGGAGGGCTGGCAGTTCCTCTTAGCGTAGGAATCAACACAGATTTGAATATTCAGTCCTAAGGGTTATAAATAATGTGAGTTTTCATTGACGGGAAAGCAGTGCTACATTTAGTACAATAATTAGTTATTTGATTACTTTTGTTTTAGCCTGAAGTAGAGGACAATTGACAAATGTGAATACCTCTGAGACTGATGGGGCACAGTAAACTAACTTTATTTATTACAAAATGCAATTTTATTAATATGAATTGACAGTAATTAATTTGCTAGTGTTGATGTTGTTAATAATTGCATGTAATTTATGAAATATTCATGCTAGAGCAGAATAAAATAATGCATAGGTCCTCTGGCTTATTTGTTTAAAAGGCTGAATATTTCAACAAAGCTTTTCAAATTCAGTGTATTCATATTACAGTGGCTTGAAATCCCACAAAATAACCACAAATATTTGGTTGCATTGTGCCTTTACATTCCTTATTTTAGCAGTTCTTGACTTCCAGGCACTTCCAGGGATACTGTGACTGTACCTCAGCACACCATGACACTCCTGAAATTAAATAGGAGAATGTAATTTTTACGAGCATCCTCCAAAGATAAAGTACTTACCACTGCACTGTCTATCTTAATCTTCATAAAAATTCCAAAAATAGCTATTTTATTCCCATTTCACAGGTAAGGAAACTAAGGCTGTGAGTGGAGAAGCCTTGGTTCTCGGTAGCCGTGCAAGGTCAAGTGGCAGAGGCAAGCCTCAGCCCAGGTCCTCTAGCTCCTCAATCCAGGACCCACAGAGTGAAATCTAATTTTGCTTTTATTCCAATTTTTTTTTTTTTTCTGAATGAAAGTATGGGCTGTTTCCCCCTCCTAATTCAGTTTGGCCCTCTTGTTCCTAGAAAAGGATTGTAATTAGAGAGAATCACAATTGAATTGAGCTAATGCGATCAATGACATAGGAGCTGGAGTCTGTGACCTGGCTCTGTCGAGGCCTTTAGTCACTGTCTCACTTCACAGGCCCCTTCCCCACTCTGCGGGCTGCAGCCCCGGGGCCCCAGGGCAGCTGTGTTTAGGGGGCAGAAGAGGCAGCTGTTGCGTTCTGGAACATGTGCCCGGAGATCCTGGCTCATTTCTAACTCCCTGGGCTGACTTCACAGGCCTGCAACCTGTTCCCACACTCAGAAGGGCCCCTGCATCTGGTTTCCTATTGTCAGCATCCTGAGATTCTGAATCACTTTTAAACAGCAGACCCCACGTTTTCATTTAGCACTGGCCTTGAAAATTATGTAGCTGGTTCCGCGCTCCCTCTGGAACTCGGAGACAAGTCGTCTTGCCCCTCTGAGCCTCAGCTCTTTATCTGAGAAACGAAGATAGGATGTTTTACTCCACAGAGTTCTCAAGGGGTTAAGTGAGAGCATGCCCATGAATGCAACCCACGGCCAATGCCGGGCATCTGTATTAGAGACTGTCTTCCAGCATCAACATCTTTCAGGCCTCACTGAGTGAGCAAGCGCTGGAGCTTGTTCCAGAAGGAGGGCAGCAGGGAGTCTGAGTCCAGTCCAGGCCTCTTCCTGAGCCCCTCCGAGCCCCGTCCCAGGTCAGAGCCACTGGATACTTAAAAATCCGACAAAGACCTAAGTCCACAAATAATTCAGGGTGATAAGTTTGCCCCACATTTTTGGCTGGGGTCTTCGGAGGTCAGCTCTGGAGACAGACAAATGGGGGGAAGTTTAGGGTTCAAAAAACCACCTACGGTGTACGAGTTTTTAGCCCTCAGGCATGTGCCCTACTCATTTTGAGAAGAAAAGAAAAATGCTTTTTGCGCAGAGTTTCCAACTGAAGTTTGTCTTTCTACCTGTGACCTCGGACAGGTCAGTCTTCTCATTTGTAAAATGATAATAATGTTGGTTACCCCCTGGGGTTGTGGGGCGCATTAAATAAGGAAATGCAGGTGGAGCTCTTGGCACAGTGCTTGGCCTGTATACAGGAAGCACTCAGTGAGAGTTAGATTGTCTTTGCCTTCGTCTTCTGATTATTATTAATTGATAACCCTTGTGGGGCTAGCAGACCTCTCAGCTCTCTTTGGCAGGGTAGATGAAGGGTTAAACTGAGGGCAGAGGTGGCACTCTAGGCCTGCTGAACCCCCCTGGTGCCCCGGCTCCCCCATTTCTCCCTCTGTTCCTCCCCCATGAATACACTGGGGGGTGACTTGTCACCTTTGCTGCCTCCAAGCCCCAAAACCTGCGGTGAGGTTTCAGGTGGGAGCTGGGCTACCATACTGCAGGCTTCTTCCTTGAACCTTGAGCTTTACTCGCTGGACAGTATCTTTATGATCTCCCTGTACTAGGACTGTGATCTAAGTGTCTGCACCCAGAACGCACTCATAGGGGAGCTCCTTATGGATACAGAACACTTTATTCCATTCTGCCTTGAGGCTGACTCGCAGTGAACTATGGTTGAGTGAAGAATGAAACTGAACCTTGAAAGGAAAGGACCTTCTGCTTATAGACAGCACTTTTTTCTCTTTTGCCATTTTATCAATTTTAAGCATACAATTCAGTGGCATCAAGCACATCCACGATGTTGTGCAACCATTGCCACTTTCCATTTCCAGAGCTCTTTCATCATCTGACTCTGAAGCTCTGTACTAATTAAACAATGACTCTGCATTCTCCCTTCCCCCAGCCCCTGGCCACCACCATCCTTCTTTCTGTCTCTATGGATTTGTCTATTCTGGGTGCCTCAGAATAGACAAATGTAATTGGACAAATGAATAGACATGTGTAATTGGAGTCACACAACATTTGTCCTTTTGTATCTAGCTGCTTTCACATAGCATGTTTTCAAGTTTCATCCATGCTGGAACATGTATCAGAATTTCATTCCTTTTTAAGGCTGAATAATATTCCACTGCTTGGATAGACCACATTTGGTTTACCCATTCATCAATCAATGGACAGATGGGGTTGCTTGGGTTTTGCCTACCTTTGGCTATTTTGAATAGTGCTGCTGTGAACATGATGTGTAAGTATCTTTGAGTCCCTGCTTTCAGTTCTTCTGGATATATACCTAGGAATGGAATTACTAGGTCATATGATGATTCTGTGTTTTTTGTTTTTGGAAGAACTGTCAAACTGTTTTCCATGCAGCTGCACCATTTTACATTCCCCCTAGCAATGGATGAGGGCTCAGTTTCTATACATCTTTGCCTACACTTGTTATTTTAGGTAAGTACTTTTAGCCCCGAGGCAAACCATCTCCTTGTTCTTCCTATAAATATATAGGCATCTTTGCTGAAAGCAGGCTTCCATTCTAAGCTGGCAAGAACCAGTTAAGGAAAGGAGACAGTCTGGGAGAGACGCGGTCATTAACCTTTGCTCCACGATGCTGAGGCCAGCCCTGCTCCTTAGTAAACGGACGGGGTAATCTCTGTGGCTGGGGCAGTTGAGTGCCCACACTCCTCTCTGCTTTTCCGGGGACAAGAGCGTCAGGGAAATGGAGGGCATAGTGGGGGGAAAGCGGTGGCCTCTGCTGCCGTTCTTGGTTAATTCTGTCTAAAGAATGTGCAGTGAAATTTGTGTCCATATGACCCACTGCAGCAAGTAATGAACCTCTCTTTTCTGGGCAGAGGTATGGGTGGGGTGTGGCGGCCGGGCCCACTGAGGGGCAGGATGAATAGGCCAGGCGCTTTGTGCTGGAGCCAGCGTTTGGACTGTAACTCTAATCGTTTTCGTGATCCACGAGCCTCATGAGCACACCGAGCCATCAAACACCCCCCGCTCCGCCCTTCACGTGGGACCCCAGTGGGTGTCAATTGGGGCTGCTCTATGGAAATGGTGTCCTGGGATTCCAAAAACACAGCATCTCAGCCCACCAGGCCCTCTCTCTGCAGCAGAAGGCAAATGGCCTGGAGGGAGGATGAGGGTCCCGGGTTCTCTGGACTGAGAATCCCTGGATCTGCTAGAGATTCTGACCTGTCCCTGCAGTGACCAAGGCACTAGGAGGGGGCTTGTCTTCATTGGTGTAGCTGGCCTTCTTCCCTGGTGAAGGGCTGAGGCTGGCAGGAGTCTCTGGGTGCCACAAGGGTCCATCTGCAGGGCAGGACCTGCATGCAGGCATGCTGACCTGTGGCACAGGACTGACAGGGACAGGGGATGGTCCTTAAGTGAAGGCAAATGGAGAGAGAGAGAGTGCATATCAACGACCAGTAATTCCTGAACACTCCAGGCTCAGTGCCAGTGGAGGGGTGGTGGGCACAGAACCACTGTCCTGCCTTCCTGGGCACTTGCCTTCCTGGGCTCTTGCTTGGGCAGCGAGTGGTGCCTGCGCTTGTTGAGTGCTGTGTGTGTGGCACGGTGCCGCGTCCTGGGCCGAGCCCTCACCCACCACCCTATGGTGGGGATTCCTGGCTCCACTTTGCAGCATGACTTGGGTTGTCACTATATTTCCCAGTTGCGTGGCTTTGGGAAGTCAGTGGGCCTCTCTGAGCCTTAGTTTCATCATCTAGAAGTGGGGATAATAGTCTTCATGGGGAGAATAAATGTGAAAACCCTGTCTGTAAAGGAGAAAACCTGTTTTACATGTTGGTGCTATATGGGGTGCAAAAATCACTGTATCACAAAGTTATGAAGATGTTAGGAGATATATGAACGAATAATGAGAACTTAGAATAGCTTACATGTTCAGGTGCAAATGTTGATGGAATCGCGTGCAATTATAAACAATACCAGCAGGATAACCACTGCCCAGCTAGTGGGGGCTGAACAGGGATCCGCACTCTGGTCCTTCAGAGACCAAAGCCCATGTTTTTAAGCACCACACTGCAGGGCCCCTGCTAGCTTTTGTGAGTCTCAAAACCACCCTGTTCTGGAGGCCAGGAAAGAATTAATAACCCCTTTAAAAGATGGGGAGACTGAAGTTGGAGAGAGGACCCGATACCTGGAGAAATACTAGGCAGTAGGGGCTGAGGACATTTAATTTCAGAAGCTGGGGTCTGGAGTTCATAATTCATTCATTTATTTAACAAATGTTTATTGAGCAGACTTTATGTACCAGGGACTGGTCTGGGTGTTTTGGGCACCATGGTGAGCAAAACCAGATACAGTTGCAGCTCTCATGGAGCTTCTGGGCTATGGAGGAGGCAGAGCAAGTAACTAACCACACAAATGAGCTGTGCTGTTGTAAAGGATGCAGGCATCTGCAAACGGCAGACACGTGATGTAAGGAGGGCCTGGAAAAGGCTGTTGGGCAGCTTCCGCCTTCTAGAAAGGAAGATAAAGAGGGAGGGAGGCCTGAGCAAAGGCCCTGGGGCAGCTCCAAGGGACTGTGGCGTTGGAGCTGAGAGCAGGGAGCGAGGGTGGGACAATATATGGTGGGGGAAGGGGGTCAGGGCCATGTTACGGGGTTTTGTCCTTATCCTGAGAGCAGTGGGAAGCTTTCTGAGGGTTTTCACCAGGAGAACGATACAGATCAAATTTGGGCTCTGAAAAGTTCACTGTAGCTTCAGTGTGGAGAATCCGCTCGGAGCAAAACCATTCAAAGTGACAAAAAACAAAGAACATACCAGTTGAGTAAAATCTTAAATAGCTGATTCATTAACTAGACTAACAAAGTCAAGAAATGCTCCCACCAGGACTTCCCTGGTGGCGCAGTGGTTAAGAATCCGCCTGCCAATGCAGGGCACACGGGTTCCAGCCCTGGTCCAGGAAGATCCCACGTGCTGTGGAGCAACTAAGCCCATGCGCCACAACTACGGAGCCTGCACTCTAGAGCCCACGAGCCACAACTACTGAGCCTGCGTGCCACAACTACTGAAGCCCGCGCGCCTAGAGCCTGTGCTCTGCAACAAGAGAAGCCACCGCAGTGAGAAGCCCGCACACTGCAACGAAGAGTAGCCCTCGCTCGCCGCAACTAGAGAAAGCCCACCTGCAGCAACGAAGACCCAACACAGCCAAAAATAAACAAATAAAATAAATAAATTTATTTAAAAAAAAGAAATGCCCCCACCCAATCACCCGCACGTGTGCATGGCATGTGCACAGCATCATCACAGCACACCTGGGCATACGACCAGATGGAGGACGTCCCCGAGCCTCTCGTTTCTGTGCCCACACAGTTGGCTCAGCACCTGAGCTGACTTCCTGGGCCCTCAAGACATGCCTGCTGTGGACTTATATACGCTACTAAATGTAAAACAGATAGCTAGTGGGAAGCAGCCGCATAGCACAGGGAGATCAGCTCGGTGCTTTGTGACCGCCCAGAGGGGTGGGATAGGGAGGGTGGGAGGGAGATGCAGGAGGGAGGAGATGTGGGGATATATGTTTATGTATAGCTGATTCTCTTTGTTATAAAGGAGAAAGTAACACACCATTGTAAAGCAATTATACTCCAATAAAGATGTTTAAAAAAAAAAAAAAGACATGCCTGCTGCATAAATGGACACATGAGTGATGGTGCCATCCTGCCAGCCAGGCTGTGACATCTGAGTCCACACTCCGTGAGGTGAGAGGATTTCTGAGGGTGCCTGTTTCCAGGGTACTGACTCCCCCCTCATCCCTCCAAGCTTAGGGGCTGGTAGGTTGGTCCCTGAGGGGCTGGGCAGTGGAAGTAGGAGGTGCTGAGGGTAGGAATGAGAAAGTAACTGCTTAGTACTGAGAAGTCCAAGGGGAAGGTCACTTAAAACCACCCCTGCACACCTGTCTCCATCCTTCGGGGAGACCATGAAGGAAGGAGAATGGGGAGTTAATATCAAACCTGTAAGGTGGTTTTTTTTTTTAAGATATTTTATTTAAAGTAATTTTTTTTTTTTTTTTTTTGGGTTATGTGGGCCTCTCACTGTCGTGGCCTCTCTCGTTGCAGAGCACACGCTCCGGACGTGCTGGCTCAGCGGCCATGGCTTATGGGCCTAGCCGCTCCGCGGCATGTGGGATCTTCCCGGACCGGGGCACGAACCCGTGTCCCCTGCATCGGCAGGTGGACTCTCAACCACTGCGCCACCAGGGAAGCCCTAAAGTAATTTTTTAATTAAAAAAAATTTTATTGGTGCATGGTTGATTTACAATGTTGTGTTAGTTTCAGGTGTATAGCAAACTGATTCAGTTATACATATACATATACATATATCCATTCTTTTTCAGATTCTTTTCTCATGTAGGTTATCACAGAATACTGAGTAGAGTTCCCTGTGCTGTATCGTAGGTCCTTGTTGGTTATCCATCTTATATATAGTACTGTGTGTATGTTAATCTCAAGTTCCTGATTTATCCCTCCCCGAGCCTGTACAATTAAAGACTAAGGGTCCCTCAAAACAGAGGAGACTTGAGGGTGGGAGTGGGGGAGGGCGGGGGCTGGGTTCCTTCCCATGTCATGCACATGTGCCCCCTCTCCCTGGAACTTCCGTGGTGTGCTTTTTTTTTTTTTTTTTTGGCTGCTTTGGGTCCTTGTTGCTGAGTATGGGCTTTCTCCAGTTGCGGCGAGCGGGAGCTACTCTTCATTGCGGTGCACGGGTCTCTCACTGCGGTGGCTTTTCTTGTGGAGCACGGGGCTCTAGGTGCGCGGGCTTCAGTAGTCGTGGCACGTGGACTCAGTAGTTGTGGTTCGCGGGCTCTGGAGCACAGGCTCAGTAGTTGCGGCGCACGGGCTTAGCTGCTCCGTGGCATGTGGGATCCTCCCAGACCAGGGATCAAACCCATGTCCCGCATTGGCAGGCGGATTCTTAACCACTGCGCCACCAGGGGAAGTCCCCCGTGGTGTGCTCTTAATGGGGCCATTTCTTACACTCGCTGCCTCAGAACTGGAGGTGGGCCGGGTGAATGAGTTTAAGAGGGAGCCTTGGCTTTTCCGGCAGCAATCTGGGAAAAGACATCAGCAGGAGAGAGATTGGCGAGAGAGCAGGAGCTTGCCAGGGTGAAGGGTTACTCTTTTATAACTTGGAGGCCTGGACAGTGAGATGCACCCTTCCTGCCGGCTCCGCTGCAGCCTCTGCCACTCCATCTAGCCTGACCTGTGGTTTGAGATGAGCCAGTCAATTCCTTGAGGGTGATGGAGAGAATGAATGCGTCACAAAGCAATTTGGTGCCAAGTGTCTGAAGGAGGAGTGGCAGCTAGAGACAGAGGGGTCGGTGGGGGGGCTCACGTGGTGCGGGGGCCACCTGACTGGGGTCCCTGGGGCCCATATCAGAGCTGGGATTCTCCAGGACTGAGCTGTGTTTGCTCAGCCTTGTGGCTTGTGAGATGAGTCAGCCTGGGTAGGTGTCCAAGTCTGTCCTGGTGTATTAATTATCTATCGCTACCCAAACCTTAGTGGCTTCAAACAAAAAATTAGGATTTCAAACAGCCCATGGGACAGAAATCCACGAGTGACTTATTTGGGCCCTGGCACAGGGCCTCTCAGGAGGCTGCAGTCAAGCTCTTGGTGGGTGGGGCTCCAGGCATCTCAAAGCTCAACTGGGGCTGGTGAATTCACCTCCAAGAGAGCTCACTTGCCTGCCTGGCAAGTTAGCGCTGGCTGTCGGCAGGAGGCCTCAGTTCCTTGCCGCGTGGACCTCTCCGTCGGGCTGCTTGAGTGTCCTCACAACAGGGTGGCCAGCTTCCCTGAGAATGAGCATCCAAAGGTGAAAGCAGTGACTTTCAGGACCAACCTCAGAGTCACGCTCTGCCAGTTTGCAATGTACTGTTGGTTTCACAGGGCAGCCCTCTTTCGTATGGAGGGGACCACACAGGGACGTAAATACTCAGACGCAAGGATCACTGGGGACCATCTGGAGGCTGGCAGCCCCACCCGTAAGAGAGCAACTGTGTGTGCACGCTACCTTGATGTGGGGATGAAAGGAGATCTTGGACTTCCCTGGGGGTGCAGTGGTTAAGAATCCACCTGCAAATGCAGGGGACATGGGTTCGAGCCCTGGTCCGGGAAGACCCTACATGCCGCGGAGCAACTAAGCCCGTGTGGCACAACGACTGAGGCTGTGCTGTTGAGCCCACGAGCCACAGCTACTGAGCCTGTATGCCACAACTACTGAAGCCTGCTCGCCTAGAGCCCGCGCTCCACCACAAGGGAACCCACTGCAATGAGAAGCCTGTGCACCGCAACAAAGAGTAGCCCACGCTTGCTGCAACTGGAGAAGTGCCGGTGCGCAGTAATGAAGACCCAAAGCAGCCAAAAAAAGAAAAGGAGATCTTGTGTGGGAAAGAACTCAGAGAAGCAGAGGGGTGGGACGTGCTGTCATGGTTAGGGGCTCAGGCTTGGGGCGCGACAGGATGAGGCGTCTGAAATGAGAGGTGCTGTAAGGGTGAAACACTTCAGATTTCTAGGACTTACTATGAAGAAGAGAAGGTAAATGATCTCATTAAATGTTGAAATGGTACTTTGGATAGCGTGCTAAAGACATTTTTTATTAAAATCAATTTCACTTGTTTCTTTTCATTTGTTAAGGTGGCTACTAGAAAATTTAAAATGACAGATGTGGCTGGCATTTTATTTCATCAGATAGCGCTGGCCTGGGCCATGAGCCCGGGATTGGAGTCCTCATCTATCTCCCCCGCAGAAGTTCCAGAGGGCTCAGTGCATGGCTGAGTGAGTGCTCTGAGCACAGTACACATCCAGGGAATGTTGAATAGGCAGCTGGGGAGAGGGAATACCAAGATCTTTGGCGTCAGACAAACCTGGATTCGAATCCTGGCTCCATTTCCAAGGTCCCTAACCTGTATGATCAGAGATTCCACACCCGTAGAATGCCTCCCCCAGTCTCTGCTCAGCTCATTTTGCTCAATTCAGATGAAAATGCAAACGAGGTGGGACCTTGGACTAATGGGAGGGTTCATTATGCAGGTTCTTCGTATAAATGCACGCTGGCCTCAGGCTAGAAGCAGCTAAGGGGCTCACTGGGGACTAGGCTAAGGAGTGGCAGCATGTGAGCTGAGACACATGGGCAGGCCTGTACCTGTACCACCAGCCACATGGTGGCCGTTGGCAGAAGCAGCTTTGGATTTTCTGATTTTCCTGTTCTGCTTCTGTGTCCCTCTGTGGCCTTGTCTTGATCCCTGATGGAAGCGGAGGCTACCTACCAGGGAGTGAGAACAGATCAGCCTGCCAGAACTGTCCCATGCCCTTATCCCATCATGGGCGACAGCTTGAGGAGGTGCCTCCTGACAGGGGAAACTGGTCCCAGGGCAGTGGAGCAGCGACATGTCAGAGGGGCAGCCCACCTCCCCAGGGCCCCTCCGCAGGGGCCTCCCTCCCCATCCCTCCCCTGAGAACCAGCTCTGAGCTCCACACCCTATCTCTGTTCCCAGAGGGAGCGGAGACAAACAAAAGGGAGTCGTTTTTGCTGTTATCAAGACACAAAATCCTTACACTTAATTAAAACATGCCATGGCAACCAGCGTGGTGCGGGTAGCTAGGCTCGGAGTGTCCGTCGCCACCGAGGGTGATGCCCACGTGCCGTCTCTTTGTTCCAGGAGAGGTGACCGCGCTGTGCCTTTTGTGAGCATGGCCTTTGTCTGCAGCTCCAAGGGTGGAAACTTGGGGCCTCACTGGGGCTGACGCTTGTGGCCATTTTTGAGCCAGTGCCCTCTCCAGGCTAGGAAGCCAGGCAATCCCAGAGCAGGTTTGGACCCCCCTACATCAGCTGAAGGCCCCAATGGGGACAAAGTTGTGACCAGATGCAGTCCCCATACTCTGGATGCTGCTGGGTGGGACACACACAGCCAGATTGCTACTGGACAGGGGATACAGACTTTGGTAGGGAGGCAAGCATCTGGTGGGAGGAATCAGAGAAGGCTTCCTGGAGGAGGGTTCACCTGAGTATTAGTCAGGAGTTGCGGGAATAGCCAGAGTCTGGTGGAAGGAGTGGCACAAGCCCAGGCATGGAGGTGAGAGAGAGCACGGTGTGCGGGGGCTGACGCAGGTCTGTGCTCCTAGACCACGAGGTGCCAGGAGAAAGTTTAGGGGACCGCAGCTGAGAGGCATAGATGTTCCTTGGTGTGGGAGACAGGGAGCCACAGAAGGTTGCTGAGTAGATGAGAGTCAGGTCAGAGTCTGCTGAGCTGGGTGTGTGGCACTGGGCAGAGTCCCGTCCAACGCCGCCGAATGCCCCTGCCCGGGGACCCTGACCCACCCACCGCGAAGGAGCTGGCAGCCTCGCCCGCAAGCCATGTCCCTTCATGTTTTTGCTTTCAGTCACGTTTTCTTCATGCTCAACAGCTTTCATCTGAAAAAGGAAATTTGCAGAAAATGAGACACCAGCGCCACTTGCCGTGAAGGAGATGCGAGGGCAGAAGTGGCTGGAGTAGGAGTGGTGCGGGTCTGAAGGGGCCCCAGCCTGGCTCACAGGGGGGAAAAAAATGATGGCTCCTCTCTCTCCTCTCTTCCTGTGAGGTTCAGACTTCTGCTGCGGCCACAAGGGGTTCCTGGTGGGGAGAGTGGATGACCTCAGAGAATTCTGATTCCCACTGCAGAAGGACACGGCAAAGTGCATGCCCAGTGCAAGGAAACTCAGCATCCAGGGACTGGAGCAGTCTTGGAGTCAGGTGTCAGACAGCTGTGTGACCTCAGGCAAGTCACTTAACCTTTCTGAGCCTTGGGTTTCTCATTTTTAACACAGGGAAAGGATAAAATCCCTTATGTGAAACATGTAGCAGGTGCTTGCTGCACAGAAGTTCTTCAAAACGTGACATCTGTTGTTTCCAGTTCAAAGTGACAGACAAGTGAACTGAGTCCAATGTGGTTCACTTACATCAGAGCTCATCAACTTCAGAGTTCTCCAGGAGTCTGAAGGCTTTCGAGGCTGGCTGTGGAGAGAGAGGGACCACTTTAGCGATGCAACTCCCTTCTTTAGCAGTGGTAGAAAACCCTCTGGAACACAGGGACAGGGTGAACCTTTCCTTGACAGAAGCCAACCCAGGGCCCTTCCCCAGAAGGGGAGTGTCTGCAGCCGTAGACAAGAGGGTCCCAGGGCATCTGCTTCCTCTACTGCCTGTGCACAGTGGGCTTCAGGTACCGATGCCAGGCCAGCGGTGACAGCGTTGGCTGTAGCCAAGAGAGTCCTTAGATTTAAGAGCCAAGTCCTTAGACTTGGATTTAAGATACAACTGCCTTAATACCCTAAATTAAAGTTCTATTAAGGTTTCTTATGTTCCAGATGCCTTGAGCTATTGCATAGAGAACGCAGGCTCTTGGGTCATGTGTCTCGTGGCTCTAGACTAGGCAGGAGACGACACAGGCCGGCATGGCATGCATGGGGCCAGGGTGGGAAGCCCAGAAACCTCATTTTGGGGACTTCTTTGTCCAGAGACAGAATCCATCTCAGTACAAAGGCTGTTGCTTGGGTGGGGTAGATTTCCAGGGTCTTTAAATGCCATAAATACAGAGGCTCTGATTTAAGAGCCTCGTGGACAGTAATTTTTTAGGTCATTTATACAGCTTGAGGCCTTCCCCCTCCCATCCAGTTTTACCCTGTGTCTTCTCGAGCCCAGCCTGGGAAGGAGGAACTGGTTTTCTTTAAATAAACACGGGCTGCTGCATCCGATTCAGATGGGGGCGGTTTAAGGACCCTTGTGATTCCTCAGTTCGCTTCTAAGGTTTAGGACTTTGGAATGAATTAAAGCACCAAAGGCAAGAAGCCTGGAAGGGAGAAAATGATGATTCCAGCTGGTTCCTCCCAGCACCCGCGTTGCCTGTGGCAGTCTGCCCCACGGGGAGCCCGAGCCACTGAGAGGGAAATGGCACAATTCAGGACCGTTTAGAGACTGGGCTCATATATCAGCCATTAGGGAATTTTACTGGATGAGAAAATGAGAACTTTTTGTAGTTGCTAAAAAGCACCATTCTTAATTTGACCTCTTCTTGGCCGTGGGAGATGGGCACTTTATCTGAAACACAAGTGCACAGAAAAGGAAGAAAAAGAAAGCCGTTGGTGTGAGGAGGGGCGGCCAGGCTGCATCCCGTTCCCGAGGCCACATATCTACCTTGGTCCCTGGACCAAGTTCGAGGGATAAGACAGGGTCATCAGCGACCCTGTCTTATGGCTCTGACGGGTGGAGGCTCTGATGGAAAATGTGCTTTAAGACACTGTGGACCTAGAGATTATCATACTGAATGAAGTAAGTCAGACAGAGAAAGACAGATATCATGTGATATTGTTTATATGTGGAATCTATAAAAAATGATACAAATGAACTTATTTATAAAGGAGAAATAGTCTCACAGACATAGAAAACAGACACGGTTACCAAAGGGGAAAGGGTGGGGGAGCGATAAACTAGGAGTTTGGGTTTAAAATATAAACACTACTACGTATAAAATAGATGACTAACAAGGACTACTTACTGTATAGCACAGGAAACTACACTCAATATCTTGTAATAACCAATAATGGAAAAGAATCTAAAAAAGAACATATATATGTAACTGAATCACTTTGCTGTACACCTGAAAGCAACACGACATTGTAAATCAACTGTATTTCAATAAAATTTTTTTTAAAACCTTAAAAAACAAAACAAAACAGATGCTGTGTACATTGGACCAAACCACAAAGTGACTTAGTACTTGTAGCAAATGACATTTACAATCAAAGTTTGAAAGGTGCAGTTTTGCAGTAGCCTGAACAAAGCCCAAGAATAGGAGGGAAAGAGAGGTTTGAGGGGGCCAGAGTGGTGGGGTGGGTTGCTTCAAAGAAGAATTAGAAAAAACAAAGAGAGACTTTTATGAATGGCATTTCCCATCCTGAGAATTTGTGACATAGAGTAGGACATCAGCTTTAACAGAATGCCAACCAAAAACGGCTTGGAGGATTGTTTATAGTCAGAGCGAATTTCTCATTTCTAAAATGACACTCTTCTAAGTCATGGGGAGACAATCATTACCAGAACTGGCAGTGAGGGATGAGGGGGCCCCCTTGCCTGGAACCCAAGCCCCCTCCCTTATGATAAATCAGAAGGACGCTTTTAGCAGCCTGGGCCTGTGTAGTAGGTGTGTAGGGATAGCTCACTGTGGCTTTAATTTGAATTTCTTGATTACAAGAGAGGTTGATTACCTTCTTATATGTTTATTGGCATTTGGATTTCCTCTATGTGAAATGTCTCTTTAAGTCCTTTGCCCTTTAAAAAATATTGGATTGTTCGAGTTTAATCAAACTGATTTCTGAGACTTCTCTATATGTCCTGGATCCGAGCCTTTGTTGGTTTTAAGGATTGCACATTTTTTTCTGCTCTGCTCTGTGGCTTCCTTTTTTTCCTCTCTTAATGGTATATTTTGATAAACAGAAATCTTAAAATTTTAGTGTAGTCGATTATATCAGGATTTTCCCTTATGGTTAATATTTTCTGTCCTGTTTTATAATTTTTCCCGCAAAGATAGTCTTCTATGTAATTTTGCCTTTTACATTTAGGTCCATAATCTTCCTAGATGATTTTTGAGTGTAGTATGAGGTAAAGGTCCAATTAAATTTTTCCGTATGGATACCAAGTTGTCCCAGCTCTATTTATTATCCTTTTTCATTGCTTTGCAGTGCTACCTTTACAATAAACCACATGTCCATATATGCATGAATTTGTATCTTGGTTTTATATTCTGTTCCATTGGTCTATTTGTGTCTCCTAAAGCCAGCGCCATACTGCAGTACCAGTTTCATCATAAGTTTTATTTTCTGCTCTCAATATCTGGCAGGACAAGCTCTCCCTCTTGTTCTTCTCAGGAGTTCCATAGCTAATCTTGGCTCTTTGCTTTTCTATATAAATTTTGGAATCATCTTTCAATTTACACAGAATATCTGTTGAGAGTTTTCTTTGGGGTTGCCTTGAATCTATAGATACTTTTAGAGGAGAATTAGTATTTTTGCCATATTGAGTCTTCCAATCCATTAGCACGATATATCTCTCTGTTTACTTAGGTTTCTTTACTTTTTTCATAGGTACGTGGTTTTCTCTATGATGTCAGTATCTTTTGCTAGCTATATTTATAAGTACTTGCTATTTTTTCTTTTTTTTGGCTGCACCGCGTGGCATGGGGGGGTCTTAGTTCCCGACCGGGGATGGAACCCCCACCGCCTGCAGTGGAAGCGTGGAGTCTTAACTGCTGGATCGCCAGGGAAGTCCCAGTACTTGCTATTTTTGATGCTATTGAAAATTGTATCATTAAAAAATTTATCTGTGTTGTATATAGAAATACAATTAGTTTTTGTACTGATTTTTAAAAATTGTGTAACCCTGTCAGTTTCCCTTATTAATTACAATAATTTATCTAAGAATTCTTTTAGATTTTTAAAATGTAAACAATAATAGCTTCCACAAATAATGACAGTTCGGTGTTTTCCTTTCTGATCCTTACACTATTTATTTGTTTTTTGGCTTTATTGCTCTGCCTAGGACCTCTATTAAAATGTTGAATAGAAATGGTGATAGTAGACATTATTGTCTTCTTTGTGATCTTAAAACTCTCATCATTTCCCCAATTAGTATAATGTTTGGTGAGAGTGTATATCCTTTATCAGTTTAAGGAAGTTTCCCTCTACTTCTGGTATTTCTGGCTTACTACAACTCTATTTTTCCATCATGTGGGGACAATGAATTTTATCAAACGCTTCTTACGTATCTATGAAAAAAATCACTTAATTTTTCTTTTTTAATCTGTGAAGGTGGTAAAATACATTCACTGATTTTCTAATGTTAAACCAACCTTGAATTCCTGGTATAAACTCAACTTGGCTATAATATAATATTCCTTTCCTATATTGCTGGATTTAGCATGTTAATATTGTTTAGGATTTTTACATCTATATGAACTCTTGAGAGAGATTGATGTATTTTTCCTTCATTGTACTGTCTCTATCAGGTTTTCATGTCAATCTTATGCTAGCCTAATGAGTTGGGGTATAGATCAACTATGTTTTAAGTATAATAGTCTGTCCAGGACACTGCTGCTTCTGCTAGATACCACTAGCAGTGGTATCTGCATTTGAATTCTACCACTGCATTTGAATTCTAACTTTCTCTTGTATTTCCTCATTTGCTCTATGTTCACAGTCCCCGGTGAAGGTGTCTGATTGGCTGAGCAGGCTGCCTGGGAGTGGGGAGTTGGAGGCTCTGATTCCCTTACCTTTAGTGGTAGCAGGGGTTATACTGCTTTCCAAGACTGGGAGGAGGCTGTATGCTAGACAGTTCACTTCCCCTCCCTCCTCCTCCACGAAAAAGGATGAGTGTCCTTGAGAATACCCCTGTACTTATACTCGTTAAAGACTGAGAACTCTGAGTGGACCAAAGGAAGGAATGAAAAGGAAATGCATATGTAGTTGTTTGGGTCATCACAATATTCTGCATTTCAGATAACCTGGAATTCCTGGTGGTGAATGGGAACTGGGTATTTAAGGGCTCTTGATAATCTGCAGGATTGAACCTGATTTTAACTCAACATCACCGTCTAGTCATCACCTCTATATACTTTAAAGCATCAGTGAGTTTTGAGAACTCAGGGGGTGATAAATGTGAAAACACCATGCACAGTATCCAGCACATAGCACATGCTCAAAAATTGCTTGTTTTGAATCTAAAACGTGCTTGATCAATTCTGTCTACAGTCATTCTTTAAAATGTTGTAAGAAGATCATGGCTGCTTGCTTCTTGCCTTTCCAAGTTGGCTGATCAGCGGAACCAGAACAGAAAATGCCATCCCTCTCGTGACCTTTGTCACTGGTCTCAGGATGCCTTGGAGAATTAACTCTTCCCTGAGGTGTAGGTTCTAAAGTAGGCTCCCAAGTTAAATTTGCGTATAATTAGATTCCACCGTATCCACTTTTTACTACTCATTATTTTATGGACATCAGGCATGTGTGCCTTTAATTTCCCCTTTCCAAAAAAAAACAACCCAAATATAAAACCCCGAGAGGGTCTTGTGTTTCCACTGTTATTTCTAGGTGGAGGGCTTGGTGATTTCACATGATTTGGGGGCTCTCTGGCACACATCCAGGTAGACACCTGTTCGCGGCTCAACGTTGGGATTGAGCTTTTTGCCTTTTTTCTCCTCCACTCCACACAGTTGCTGTCAATTCCCAGAAATTTGGTGACTTTTATGGTCTCAATAGGACAGCATTTTCAGAATATATTGGGTCCTGAATTCTATATCTGGTATGTAACTGAGAGCTTCAAGTCCTAAATCCTTTAAGAGAATTGCATTATTATTATTTCTCCAGATTTCTCTTCCACTTGCCTATTGTTAGGACCCTCTGCTGCTCTGAGCCTCTCATGAAGCCCTGGAGGTGTCTTTGCTGTGTGTCTCCACTGAAGAATTGGCAATAACGGTGCCCCCTAGGCACATGGAGGTGTCATTGCTTCACTGTTTTAATCAATCAGCAAGTGATTGCAGTCGCCTCATCCTGAATGTTCAGGGGGCCCTACAGTGTGTCCTGTTTTAGAGAAATGCCAGTGTATCTCAGTTCTTAGATTTTTGTTAGCTAATGTTGATAGAAGTTATCCTAAGGCAAAAAGCCTAGCTTAAAGAGTTTTTGTTTGTGAAGATTAAGTTTTCTGCTTATTTAATTCTTTTGCTCTCTGCTGCTTGTTCACATGGTTATAAAGAGAGCACAGTGCCTAGCAATACATGATTACTGAATGAACATTGTCTTCTAAAATTCTTTAATTTTTCTTCTTCTTTTTTTTTTTTACAAAAGTAGCATATTATTTTGTAGAAAATTCAAATAATATATAAGCATCTGAAATAAAGTATGAGTGTCTTCTTGCCTTCTGCTGTAGTCCCACTCCTCAAGGGTTACTGTTGTTAAGCTTCATACATGTCTACATGTACACACACACACACACACACACTCTGCATATGCTGAGATTTTTTACCCCTGAAAATGGAATCATTCCATCAGTAGTGTTTTTCAGTTCATTTTTTTCGATTTCCCCCAATATATCATGGTATGATAACATGTCAGTTACAATACATTGATCTAGTTCATTAATGGCAGTATAATAATCTATTTAGCTAATGCCATTGTTTTGCCATAGCAAACGATGCTGCTGCCAGCTACTTGGACAGCTGCCCTTGCACAGCTGTGTGAGTATCTCTGTTGCATAGATCCCTAGAATAAGATAGGACTTTCAATTAAAGCCCCCAGCACAGACACAAGCCTCAGAGGGCTGCTCCATAAATATTGGTTGATGACAATGCTATGTTGTCATATTAATTAGAACAGGAAGAGACCCATTAGGGCAACAAATGCACATTCATAGGGCAAACTGGTTCTATAGAAGGAGGATATAACACTTAATATTCTCATCTTTGAAAAGACAAACCACGTTAAATGTAATGAGTAGCAAGTTGCCTGTATATCAGTGTGTAAACTATTCCCCAGGGAGTGTTAGCTTGACAGAATGCATAAAGTGCAGATATTGCATTAAAGATAAAACTGAGGGAATATTTACCCAGCATGCTTACCTAGAAGATATACAATTTGATCTAGAGGCTTTTCCCGTATAAATTATTGTGGCCTCTACTTCAATCACAAACAGCCTTCAAGTTGGGCAATTGCCGTATAAAAAAAGGAGAAGAGAACAGTTTCCAATTGTGTGGAATGAAGCTTCAAAACCAGGCAACTCGGTTCTGATAGAACAATTTAAACCGTCCGTCTCCTTATCTGATGTGGACATCATTTTTCAGAGGGGCGACCAGCTCAAATTAAATAGTTTTCCCGCAGACAGTCTGTCTGTCTTTTTTTTTCTTTTTCCCCTTTCCTTAACCAGGCAGGGTGCTGTAGGACTCCGCTAATTTAGGAAGATTTGTCTGGGCAATGCCAAAGTGAGATGAATAGGAACAACTTTAACAGAGAAAAAAATGAGTGATATTTAAAAAAATGATAATAAAGGATGGTCAGAGGCGGATTTGACATGGGAGATTATATTCCTGCCTGGTTGATTGCCTCAGAAACCCCTTGAAACCCTGGGCTTTATTTGCAGATGATCTCCACTGTGGACCAAAGAGTTCAACAGGAAAAGAAATGAGCAAAATCAATGAGCTGGCTTGAGCCAAAGAGGGTCATCGAGCCACAGTGAGAAGAGGTGGGCTAGAGTGTCCCTGGGACCATTTTGATCAAATTGCCGTGGAGGAGGAGGGCTGCTCAGGGGCTTCACAGGCTCCCCCTGCCCTTCTCTGCACCTCCTTCAGCCATTGTAGCTTTGGGTAAGTGAGCTGCAGTTCTGAGGATGGGGTGCTTCTTCCAATGGGGGGAGTGCAAAGAGCGGGACCATGCATTTAGAGACCTTGAGGAAATCCAAAGAAGGATTCTTCTGGGGACTGGCGGCAAGGCACCACAGCTCAAAGCCTGTCCTTAAACTATCTTTCCTCCCAGCTTACAAATGTACTTGTGCATAATCTAAAAAAAAATTTTAATAGATATATTTTTAATTAATTTATTTTTGGCTGCGTTGGGTCTTCGTTGCTGTGCGTGAGCTTTCTCTAGTTGAGGCGAGCGGGGATTACTCTCTGTTGCGGTGTGTGGGCTTCTCATTGCGGTGGCTTCTCTTGTTGTAGAGCACGGGCTCCAGGCATGCGGGCTTCAGTAGTTGTGGCTCGCGGGCTCCAGAGCACAGACTCAGTAGTTGTGGCGCACGAGCTTCAGTAGTTGTGGCACATGGGCTTCAGTAGTTGTGGCTCGCGGCCTCTGGAGCGCAGGCTTAGTAGTTGTGGCGCATGGGCTTTCTTGCTCTGTGGCATGTGAGATCTTCCCGGGCCAGGGCTCGAACCCGTGTCCCCTGCATTGGCAGGCGGATTCTTAACCACTGTACCACCAGGGAAGCCCTGTGCATAATTTTTGAACTTTTTATTTGGAAATAATTGCAAACTTATAGAAAGAACTCGTAAGTGTGAGTCACCTAGATTCACCTGTTGGTACCATACAGAGATGTTGACTTGGATTACTTAGTAAGAGGGTGTCTGCCACAGTTAAGTTACTGTTTTTTCCTTTGTAATTAATAAATAATGAGTCTTGTAAATATCCTGTTCCCCACCAAACTTTCACCCAATAGTTTTTGCATCTGTTGGTGATTCTCACGTATTTTTTTAATGATGAGTGGGATACATAAGCTGGATTTTTAGAGATGCAGGCATTGGGTGAAAGAGTGTGTTTCTGAGTAGCTGGAGTGGATCCAGACAGACTAGTGGTAATCTGGGTGACTTGGAACTCACCCTACTTTTCCTTGCCTTAGGCTGGACGTTCTTCTCCCATTGGGCCCAAGTTGTTGTGTGTTGGGGGTGCCCCTGGGTGAGGAGCAGGATGGGGATGTGGCTTGTGTCCCCCTTCTTCTCCCTCCTTCCTGACCATCCACTGCTGCCCACCACCCCATTCTCCTCTTCCTGCCAGTCCACCAACATAGGCCAGTGATGGGGCAAGTGCTGTGGAATGAAGCTGCAGAAAAGTTCAGAGAAGTTCCCGGGTCACCATCAGAGAGGACAGAGGCCTCCCTGTGGTCCTTCAGCTGGAGTGTCCATCTGTAAAGAGAGAATAGCTCAAGAAGAGACCTTGAGGGTGGGCAACCTGTGGGCGAATGCTGCCTCTGCCGTTTCCTAGGTGTACAGAAAGTGACTTGAGGCAAGCGGCTTCCCCTCTGAGCCTTAGTTTCCTCATCTGTAAACTGGGAGAATCACATCCTTACCTAATACAGCTGCAGGAAGGCTGAAATGCCCCAAGGGATATAAAGCATTTGTCAGAGTGTCTGCTGTATAAATATTAGCTCTCATCATCATATTATCAAAATCAATTATAAGTGAAAGTGCTTTGGTGATTGTGGGTCTCTATACACACAGTAGCTGTAGGGAGGAGGTGTTCTGTTGAGAGACTCAGGGCTGCCTTAACATCGTGCAGGTCTTCTTATAAAAATAAAAAAAAAATTTAATTTATTTTTGGCTGCATTGGGTCTTCGTGGCTGCATGCGGGCTTTCTCTAGTTGCGGCAAGCGGGGGCTACTCTTTGTTGTGGTGCACGGGCTTCTCATTGTGGTGGCTTCTCTTGTCGTGGGAAACGGGCTCTAGGAGTGTGGGCTTAGTAGTTGTGGCTCGCAGGATTTAGAGCGCAGGCTCAGTAGTTGTGGCGCACGGGTTTAGTTGCCCTGCGGCATGTGTGATCTTCCCAGACCAGGGCTCGAACCTGTGTCCCCTGCACTGGCAGGCGGGTTCTTAACTACCGTGCCACCAGGGAAACCCTGGGCAGGTCTTTTAATAGCCAGCCAAATGCGCGTTTCCAGCCTTACAAACAGCCACACAACAGCTCCCTCTTCCAGGATGACCAGCTCATAGGACAGGCAGGGAGAAAGGTATGTTGATACCATCTGCTTTGCTACCAAGTGCACAAGGGAAGTGTAAGTAATTCACAGTCACACAAATTACTGTGGGACCTCCCGGGGAAGGAGAAGCAGGAACTGGACAGTGTCGTGTCCCGAGGCCGCCATCTCGTCCTCTTTTCCTTCCCTCTCACCTTGTGGCTGGGGATAGCTCTCCTGTAACCCTGAGAGTTGCCAGGTCGCCACTGTTGCCAGTCTCGGGGACCAAGGCTAACACATCCCAGCTTCGATTCTAGACTGTATCCCCAGGCCAGTAGTGTGTGGTTGGGATGGAGTTAAGTACTCCCGGCAAGACTGTTGGGGCCCCTTCCTTGGGTTGGGAGAAGTTGCTTTCACAGAAAGGGTTTTTTAGTGCATCTGGGAGATCTCTCTTTCAGGTATCTATTGCTGTATAGGAAACTACCCTCAAATTTAGTAGCTTAAAACTATAGCCACTTAATTATTTTTCGTGATTTTGTGGGTTGAGAATTTGGACAGGGTGCAGTGGGATCAGTCTGCCTCTCTTCCACTTGATGTCTGCTGGGGCTGGAACAGCCATGTGGCTTCTTTACTCCTGTGTCTGGTGGCTCAGCTAGAAAGGCTCTGGGGCTTGGGCCTGCAGCAGCTCCACTGGGGTCACGTGTCTGGGGCTCACCGGCGGCTGGGTTCATTCCTCCCCCAGGGGGTCTCAGGGCTTTTCTCTCCCTGTAATGCCCTCCGTGTGGTCTCGCCATGTGGTGTCTCCAGCAGGGTAGCTGGACTTCTTACATGACTCCTAAGAGATTAAAAGAAGAAGCTTCCAAACTTTCAGGCTTAGGCTCAGAACTGGCACGACGTCACTTCCGCTGCATTCTATAGGTTAGAGCAGTGGCAATCTCAGCCCAGATATGAGGGGAGGCGAGTCCACAAAGGCATGGCTCCCCAGAGGTGTGGTTCATGGGAGATTTCCAGGAAGACCCAAGAGTTCTATCACAGAAAACGATCAGATCAACTTTACATATTTAATTAGCTGTTGCAAGGTGTACATATACTAAACACATCACATTTAGCCAACCTCGTTGACCGTGGAGACCAGCACTGATCTGCAGTCTTGTTCTTAGCTCAGAAGGCAAATCCCCACCTTGAAACACACCCTTGAAATGACACTGAGTTACTTAGGTTGACTCCTCCTTTGTCTTGCCTAGCCCTTTCCACTTTGTTCCATTACTTCCTAAATGGCCTCCCACTTCCAGTGTGTCTTTGCTGTAATCTATCCTCTACCTCACTGCCAGGCTAATCTTTCTAAAATGGTGATTTTATTGTGTCACTCTCCTGCCCTAACACTTTCAATGGTTTCCGTTTATCTACCAATAAGCTGTAAAATCCTGACCTGGCATTCAATGCTTTCTGTAGTCTGGCCCAGCCAACTGCTCTAAACGTATGGCTCCCACTCAAGATTGGTCTTCTAGCCACTGCAGATTCCTCTCCAGTTCTTGTTCTGGTTCTGCCTCTTTCCTCTCCCCAATGCCCTCACCTGGAATGTCCTCCCCCTCTTACCTGCATTCACATCAGCCCCTCCCGCAAGACTGAAGGTCTTTCCTGCCACCCCAGGCCACAAGGATCTCACCTTTTATAATTCCTTCAAGAGGGTCCCTGGATTTTAGCATAATTATATTCAGTTGGGGAGTAAGGAGAAATTTAGAGGCTGCATACTGAGTTTAACCCTCCACTGAAAGTAGGAATCCCTTCTAGGGCAGAAGGGGATGGGCAGCCTACTTAAACACATGTGCTCTGGATTTGGATGGGCAGTACTGAATCTGGGCTTTGTTAGTTACCAAGCATATCCTTGTTTTTCTCTCTCTCTTTTTTAAAATTAATTAATTAATTGTTATTTACTTTTGGCTGCGTTGGGTCTTCATTGCTGTGCGCGGGCATTCTCTAGTTGCGGCGAGTAGGGGCTACTCCTCGTTGTGGTGCATGGGCTTCTCATTGCTGTGGCTTCTCTTTGTTGTGGAGCACGGGCTCTAGGCGTGCGGGCTTCAGTAGATGTGTCATGTGGGCGCAGCAGTTGTGGCTTGCGGGCTCTAGAGCGCAGGCTTAGCAGTTGTGGCACACGGGCTTAGTTGCTCTGCGGCATGTGGGATCTTCCCGGACCAGGGCTTGAACCTGTGTCCCCTGCATTGGCAGGCGGATTCTTAACCACTGAGCCACCAGGGAAGCCCCTGGTCTTCTCTTTTGAAATTGGAGATGATACCAATACATCCTTAGTAGAGTGAATGCATCTCTGCCTGTCAAGCACACAGCAGAGAGCTTGGAAGAAAGTAAAGCACAAGCACAGGCCCCTGTCTTCATCTGTTTGTCATCTACCTGCAGCCTCTGCTGCAGGAATATGAGGACATATCCTATTTTGTAGAAGCTCATTCCTTAGTTTGGTAGCCTGAAGTCTTTGAAAGTTCTTCCTTTATGGAGCTGCAATTGATCTCTTTCTACCATTGGTCCTGGCTCTGTCCTCTGGAATGACACAGAGATCTGGACATTCTCTTATCTGAAAGACAGTCTTTCATATATTGAAGGCAGTTATTATGTTCCCATGAATTGTCTTCTCTAGATACAACTCCTGTTTCCCTTCACGACTCCTCAGATGAATGGTTCTGAGATCCTTGGTCTTTGATCTGGGCAAAACACTGGTCAGGACAGACTGTTCTCCCCATCCTCCCACTTGTCCCTTTGGGATTTAAAGCTTACAGATCTTTCTTCAGCCACCAAAAGAACACATCAGCATACTAGGTGCTCTTTAATGACGCCCCCACAAAAAGGGAAGTATCAATTTTAGAATAAAACATAAAGGACACACAGTCCATCTAATCTTCTGGGAGTTCTAAATTCTACTTTTCGTATCATGTCACATCGTCATAAAGTGACATGCCAAGTCATATCAGCATATGCTTTGTAGAATGTCCTTTCTGAATTATGCTGAATATTCATTTCTCTCTCTTTTATATGAAAAGCAATATTATCAAATATTGTTTATACTTTCTGTGAAACCACTTATGCCAGTTCTCTGCTCTTTACTCCTCCAGATCCACTCCTTGACTTTCTCCCCGCTTCCTTGTGCCCCAGGAGGCTGCCCTGTGTGGACTGCATCCAAGGGGCTCCTTATGACTTCTTGTTGAGCTCGGTGAGGAGACTTGGCAGGAGATTGGAAGGTGGGAGGAGAGCTCCATTTTTGCAAGGTTGCCTTGGGTTGACTGCATCCCTCTGTAGTCTCTGCCAGCCTGGGGTGTAATAGCCCCAACGCTAGCAGCCGCCCCCCAGGGTATTGCACTGCTACTGTGGCTTCCTGCACCCAGCTTATACCTTTGGAAGGAGTCCCTTTATTAAACTCCCTGCAAATTATCCCAAACTGAGTGTGCCGAATGTTTCCTGCTGGTACCCTCACTGAAGACGTTGCTGTGATGTGCTTGCTGTGTGTACCCTGTGTGAGGTCCCAGCTGATAGATTCCTCTCTTGATCTGGTACCAAGATAAAACTGCATTGTCTTTCTATGAATAGAAATGAAACCAGTCATGCTTCCCTTCTTGCTTCGGCTGCTGAGAAGCTCAGAGTCAAATGTAATGCTCACTCTTGGAAACATTTCTGGTTAGAATGTACATCTCTTCTTCCTTTTCATGGTTTCGATTTTCTGATTCTATTTTTTTTTTTATTTGGCCGTGCTGCCTGGTATGCAGGATCTTATTTCCCCAACCAGGGATCGAACCTGAGCCCCTTGCAGTGGAAGCTCAAACTCTTAACCACTGGACTTCCAGGGAAATCCCTGATTCTATTTTTTTTTTTTAATTTCTGAGATATACATTTTAAAGTAATAACTAGAATTATGACTTATACCAGAACATATAAGATTTTTAGACCTGATTCT
The DNA here is from genome assembly GCF_964374135.1 of Grampus griseus. NCBI lineage: Eukaryota > Metazoa > Chordata > Mammalia > Artiodactyla > Delphinidae > Grampus > Grampus griseus. The sequence goes on from NC_139010.1 coordinate 77,794,450, forward strand.
ATTTTTAATAACCTATTCTGCATACCTTCTAAAGTTGCCTCAGATAAATAGGTAGACAGACAGACAGATGTCAAATTTAAAAAAGATGATGCCACTGTGGGAGTTCCCTGGCAGTCCAGTGGTTAGGACTCAGTGCTTCCACTGCAGTGGGCATGGGTTCGATCCCTGGTCAGGGAGCTAAGATCCTGCAAGCCACGAAGCATGGCAAAAAAAAGAAAAAAAGATGATGTCATTGTGACGAGGGTGGGCCCAGGTGGTTGAACCTTCCCACATTCACCACCAGGAACTTTCAAGGCTGGGAATGATAGAGAGACCAGGATTCTGGCTTTGGGTGTTCACCTCACCATCTACTATCATCAAGGCTCAAGATGTGTGTCCTTATCATAAGGCTACCAAGGAAGAATAGTGATATCATAGTACCATTTCTGTGTTTCTTCCTGATCTACCTGTCTAGCTACCCTGTGTTTGTTTGGAGTAAATTCTTGAGTAAGTTCATGTTGATTGCTGGTAATGAATGCTTCCTCCCTCCCTCCCTCCCTCCCTCCCTCCCTCCTTCCCTCCTTCTCTCTCTTCCTTCCTTCCTTCCTTCCTTCCTTTCCTCAATTCGGACCAGCCATCTGTTTATTAATTCATGTAAGAATTTTGGGAAGGTGTAAATTAAAGCTCATCAACCCCAAATTTCTAGGATACAACTTTATTTGAAAATGGCAGTGGTATTTGTCCCTCTCTAGGTTTCCAGTTTTAGCCTGTTTTCCAGTGAATGCTGACAGTTGTCCTTAGATTAAATCCACAAATTCTTCTTCTATCTCTGAATGTATTTATTTGGGCTTAGAGGCTTGAGCCAATTTGAATGATCCTGAGCTTTCATACAATCTTCTCACCTATGTTGGGCCTCAGTTACTTGTTAACCATGAATAATTTACTGTTTTCTTTTTTGAAGGTCAGTTTTTTCTTTTAAGATGGAAAAGAGTCCTATTATCCATCTTACCCAAGTGATGTGACTATGTTCGTTTCCTCCCTTAGGTTCCAAGTAGAGCTAAAAACACACAAGGTTATCTTTTTCTTTTGAGGGGAATTCTTTCCATGGATGGGGGAATATGAGAATGGGCCTCATTGACAGAGTTGCTGTCCAACTCTAGGAGTCAACAAAAGGTCCAAGCCTCTGTCCTCACAGCTTTATAAGCATCACCCATTTTATGTTTCGTGACCAACAGTGAGTCTTTCTTATAAGTTTAGGACATACTTTATGTGCATGTTTTTCTCCTTTGCTCTGTACCTCTTTTTGTTGCAGGGCTTTTTCTAAGTTTTAGTTTCACAGCCTCCTGTGGGACTACAATACATTGTTTTGGTTTGGTTTTGGTTACATTTTTTTCTCCCTTTCTCTTTGGGAACAATTTTTTTTTCTTTTTTTTTTGATCACGTCGCACAGCTTGCAGGATCTTTGTTCGCCAACCAGGGATTGACGCTGGGTCCTCGGCAGTGAAAGTGCTGAGTCCTAACCACTGGCCCGCCAGGGAATTCCCCTTTGGGAACAATTTGATTGCATAAATAGGACTGACTTCTTCGGGGCCTCTCATATTTCCTGAACTGATTGTCAAACTCATCTTTTCTGAGAACTTTTTGAATTCTACTTTAATAAGTTTTAGTGGTTCTCAATTTGGGCTGTCAGTTGGAATCATAATGAAGTAATTCTCAGTGCCTTGGCTCTATCCACAGAGGTTTGGGGTGTGGCCTGGGCGTTGTATTTTAAAGGTTCCTCAGGTGATTCTAAGGTGTACCCAGGCTTATGAACCACTGGTCTAGGACTCCAGGGTCATGATTCTGAACTGAGTGTCATGTGACTGGTGGACAGCCATCAGCTCTGAGAAAAGATGGTGGGACGGCTGGTCCTCTGGGATTTGACTACACTCTGGACTCTGTCTTCTCCCTTGTTGCAAATGGAGAACGCCCATGGGAACGTTGTGTGTGTCAGTGTGGGTGCTGCGAGACAGATGGGGACACTGGTCTTCAGGACGTTTTCTGATGCTGTCTAGCACTTCTGTCTTCTCTGTACAGAATCTATACTGGCCTTCTCACGTGTCGGTGTCATCTGTGGCATAATTCACAGTGAGAGATTTTCTACTTTACTTTCAGAATTGACTAAAGCAATTCCATCATCACATTGGCAAAACTACGTAAGGGCTACTGGGTGGAATTAGGTGAGAAAATAGCTCTTCTAGCCTCTTCTTTCCCTGGAGACGATAGGATCCTGTCGCCTGGAGGCCCTATTCTTCTCTGAAGTTCTGATTTGGGAAGCCTCTCAGCTGGTGAGCTGGCCAAGCAATCCAATTAGGGAACTGAATTGCAGAGTGACCTGGGGATCGTTCAGACCTGGGCTCGAATCCTGGCTCTGCCGCTGGCTGGCTGTATGATGCTGGGCAAGTTGCTCAGTTTCACTGAGTCTCAGTTTCCTTGTGGAAAATGTGAGAAGGAATAATGGTGCCCACCTCTTGTGAGGGTAAAATGAGGTCGAGTGTAGAGCTTTCTTATCTCAAACACAGAGGTAGGTAGTCAGCAAATGAAGGTGCACAGGGTCACATGTGTATAGAGGGACGGCCGTGTGAGGACACAGCAAGCCAAGGAGGCCTCAGAAGAAGCAAAGCCCACCGGCACCTTGGTCTTGGACTTCTAGCCTCCTGAAAATAAATTTGAGAAAATTTATTTGTGAGAAAATAAATTTGTTTTTTATCCAAGTTTATTGTTACTAATAAATTTTATTGTTATTAATACTGACTTATTATTAATAATTATGATGAACAGACGTTTTACCTTTTGAAATATTGCCTTGGTTGTATGTGCAGAGATATCCCATAATACTTTGAGTGCAAGTTGACTCTTTCCTTTGTTGGTTACACTTGGTGTTCTGGGGACACCATGCTGCACAGTGTCCTGACACATGGATGTACTATAATTATTTAGCCAGTCGTGATTCCTGGCTGTTCAGTCCATTTCCAGTTATTCCTGCTTTAAATAATGCTTAGGCGAGTATACTTGTGCATGAGTCTTTATGTGACATTTCTGGTCATTTCCTTGGGAAACAGTCCTAGAAGTGGAATGACTGGGTCAGAGTGGTGAACATCACTAACTGCTCTCCAGAAGTAAGAAGAGATTCAGCTACTCTGTCAGGCCCTCTTCCGAGTCTCCCAACAGTAAGACGGAGTGACTCTGTCACCACTTCCCATTCCATTGATAAGGAAACTGAGGTTGGGAGGGTCAAGTCATTCGCATGAGGTCACACAGCTAGTAAGTGGTGGAGCCAGGGTCTGCGCCCGTTCTGTCAGCCTCCAGTTCCAAAAAATTCCGCCTGCCGTGCCGCCCGCCCCCCACATCCGTGCATGTGAGAGGGCTCATCCCCACCTTCCTTCTTTGATGATACTGGATGTTCCCTTTTTTTTTTTTTTGCAGTACGCGGGCCTGTCACTGTTGTGGCCTCTACCGTTGTGGAGCACAGGCTCCGGACGCGCAGGCGCAGCGGCCATGGCTCACGGGCCCAGCCGCTCCGCGCCATGTGGGATCTTCCCGGACCGGGGCATGAACCCGTGTCCCCTGCATCGGCACCACTGTGCCACCAGGGAAGCCCGGATGTTACCATTTTTGAAATGTTTTCCTCCAATGGTCTTCGCGGCTGCTTTACTTCCTTTGGGGGAGGTGAGAGGGACTTGACTGTGGACCAGAGATGGAGCTCCTGTCTGGCTTCTCCTGGCGGAGGGGAGCCTGGCTGCGCTGAGCAGCCCAGGGGAGAAGGGGCAGAGTTGCAAGCCCGGCCCAGCTGAGGTGGAGGGGAGCCGAGGAGCGGCCCCTGAGCCTCAGTGCTCACCCCCAGCGATGGCCTTCAGCCCAAGGCACTGAAGAAAATGACAAGGAAATGGGGAGACAAGGAATTCCAGTTCCTCCAGAAATCTTTCCAAGACCATGAGACCTCCCACCACGAGGAGGGACCAAGCCTTCAGTGCTTGAGCCTTGACTCACACGCCAGGTGGGCTCCCTGACCTGACAGCCAGAGCACACCTTGACGGGAGCTGTCAGGACTGCCCATCCCCTGACACATGGAGGGAAAGGGCCTCCGTGTGTATCCAGTGATCAAAGTAAATCACCCACTTGTATTATTTTTAAACCACTTAAAATGTTTTCTAAGGTTACCTCGAGGCCAAGGGAAAGGAAATGTTTTTATAGATCTGCTAGACATCTGGGGACTTGGAATTTCTTTGGAATTGGCAGAGACGTTCGCATTTTATGGTATCCTGTGCTCTCTGGGTCTTCATGTTTATGCTGGTTCCCATTTGCTGTTCCTTATGTAACCAGTTAAGCATACGAAGGGTTAAATGCCTAGAGGCTGGTAGCACTATCACTCCAGATGGCCCAGCTACTCGGGAGAGGGTAGCTGGTGTGTCTTTGCAGAGCACACACAGCCCTAATTCTGAGAATACCAGAATGAAGGGGGAGGGTGCTCATGCGTGCAGGGTGGGGAAGGACATGGAGGATGCTGGGAATCCATAGCTGGGAAGCATTTCCAGAAGAAATCTGATGGAGCAGATTGGCTGGCTGTGGTCCCTTATGAATCTTAAATGCCTTAACCGAAATAGGTGCTTTGGACCTAACAGAAAAGAAATCCACAATTGTTGGGATAGAGAAAACTCCTTGATATGGTGAAAAGGGAGGCCCTGGGAGGTGCCCCACCCCCCATTCTCTTCCCCCTCTCTGAGTCCCCGCCCTCCTCATTTGTAACCAGTACTTGGCAGTCATGCTGGGTGATGCTTTGGCAGCTGCGAGCCAGAGCAGGCCTGGCCACAGAGGTGAGAGGAGGGCCTGCCTCCCCCTGCCCGAGGCCCATGAATCACGGAGGGCTGCCTGGTAACCTGAGCCCAACTGGCCCCTCACCACAGCCCTCCATGACACTCCTTCCAACTTAATTTCAGCCTAGGGGATGCTTTTAAGAAGATTTTAGAGCGCAAAAACATCTCCTCGAAAGAATTGTAGTTACATTAAAAACTAATTATCGGAGCTTAGGAGTATAGATCCACTGCCATATTTTACACAGAGAGCAATTTATCTCCCAGACCCTGAAATATCATTACATAATAGGTTAAGGACACCCACCCAGGGGATACTGGGAAAAAGGTAGTAAAATCACCAAACGCCTGGAAGTGACGAGCAATATGATGATGACAAAATCGCTCTGCCCTCCTGCTGCAGCAGGTTCTAAGACAGCACAATTTCAAAGAAGCACATTCTAACTGAGCCCGTGCATAAAACGGTGGGTAAGTGTGGTTTGTCTGGGGCCCTCAGGCTAAATGTGATATTTATCTTTGGAAGACTTGGCTTTTTTGGCACAAAGACCCAGACGTTACAGTGAGAAAAAGATGAGATGTTCCCACCTGTCCGTAGGTGGAGTAGCGGGCTTGTCAGGAACAGGATGGTGCCAAGAGTTCTTGTGTGGTACCTCCTCTGAGCCTCACAACAGACTTAGGAAGGTGATTGTTATTATTTATTGCTATTCGGCAGTTGAGGAGACTGGGCAAATCAGTTAGGATGTTTTTGGTTGCACTGGGAAACCCACTCAAATTGGCTTAAAATATATTATCTCAAGAAACTGAAAGATCCGGAGTTAAGGGCAGGTTTGAGTCGGAGTTTCAGCAGCGTTATCGGGGACCCAGTTTCTTTCCACGTGTCTGCTCGGCCTTCCAGATTGTCACATTCTTCCTAAGGCTGATCCCCTTTGTGGATACAAGGTGGCTGCTGCAGCTGCCAGGACTCTGTGCTTCCTGGTTCACACCAGTGGGAGGTTTTTGTCCCAGCATTCCCTGCAAGAGTCCTGGGGCTCCCTCTGATTGGACTAGCTGGGGTGACATGGGCATGGCTGAATCAATGACATGGCCTGAAGGATGGAATGAATTGATTGGCTTAGCTTAGATCACTTTTGTTCCCCTGGGAGCTGTCGTTAGAGTCGGAGTTCTTATACCCATGAGGACCCCTAAATGGAAGCCTGGGAGAATGGAGATGACCCCACATGTCCATCAGGGACGGGGCCATGAAGGAACTGGTCCATGGTTCATTCAGGTGTTAGTGACAGATCCTGAATCTGAACCCAGGCAGCCAATCTTAAGAGGCCCTTCTCTGAGCCATGGTCCTTCTAGCATTCTCTCTCTCATGAAGTCTTGCAACGAATATCTTCTACGCATCTCTTATGGTTTCTTTGCTAAGAATGTCACTCTGCATCTAAGTGATACAAACTTTTGGCAAACAATAATTCTAGAAAACCATAGGATGTATTGCCTCATCACATGAAATGGTAGAAAGAGTATGGGATTAAGAACTGGCATTGGTCACTCCGTTAACCTTGGATAGGTCACCTCACCTTACAGGGCCTCTGTTTTCCTCTCTGATAAATGAGGGGTGATGTCTCCCCCTATGTACCTGGCAGAGTGTTCCAGGGTTCAAACAAGAGAGTACTATTTGAAGGAGCCTGAAAAGCACTAAATGTTTGTACACAAATTATTATTATGCATAGGATCACAAGCAGCTTCATTCTAAATACGAGAAACTGACACTTTATAACAGGATCTCTTTTAAGCCCCGGACACATATTCTAATTTAACAAAGATTTTCATTGATGCCTATCGATGTCACCCATACAGAAAATTAGCCAGCGTTAAGGATGTCTCATGAAACCCACACCAAGGTGGCAGGATATGCATTCATAAGAAGCTTTTAGTTACCTCTTGTTGAGGTGTGATGATTATATATGTAAATGTTATTCTACTTCCAATTAAACTACAGCCTCATTGAAATGGAAGGTGGAGAGATCCTGACCAGCTCCATTTCAAGATACAATATACCTATTAGGTAGAAAAAAGCACGTGGAAATAGTAGGCATCAGATGACACTTAGAGATGAGACCTTTGTCCTCTCCCATCCCCATCACCTGCCTCCTCTGAGGCTGAATTATGAATGGAGGCACGCTTACAACAAAGGGAAAGACTCCCCAAAGCTTTGACATTGATTCTCAGGTGGTTTTAAAGGTACCTTGTGACCTTTTAGGAATAATGTAAGTACCAGGTGTGTTTACTAACCTGTGTTATTTGTTATTTTTGATGGGGTGACCAGAAAGGTGACTCAGGCAGGGAGGTCAGTGGTATCCTTCCTCCTTGCTTGCTTCCTTTATTCATTCCACAGTTATTCATTGAGAGCCTACCATGTCTCAGACCTGGGAAATGGCAGTGACAACCGCTGTCCTCCCAGAGCTTCCAGTCAAATGTGTTTCATATCCTTCCTTCAGGAAGATGTTAGATCAGGCCTCCCTTGGGATCCTTAAGGCAAGATGGAGACACCACGGGTTGACTTATAACCCTGCTTGAAGAGCAGCGATTCATGGCCTGGGGGGCGGGGCAAGGCCTCTGGAGGTGTGCCAAGGGCTCTGACCTGTTTTGTTCAGGGCACTGGATGAGGGCACAGTGGAGCCGGCCTCTGTGCCCCAGCCACACCTAGCTTCATGCAGCTCCTCGCATCTCTGAGCTTTGCACGTGCTCTTCCTCTGCCTGGAACGCGACCCTCCTTCCACCCCTCTAGCTGCCTGCCCAACTCCCGCCCCTCCTTCCAACGTCAGGTTACGTGCTACTTTCTCTGGGGAACGTCCCCTGAGTCCTCAAGTCTGTGTTAGTGTCCCTGCTGCTCGTTCCCACGTCTCCTTTATTATCGTACTTACATATGTGCCTACTTAGCTGTCGCCTGTCCCACTGGACTCGAGCCTCTAGCCCAGCCTGGTTGCCACTCTATGCCAGGATCCAATACCTGGCCTGACATGGCTTGGGGTCTTGATAAGTATTTACTGATTGATAAGCAGGTTCTTACCTTCCTCGTCATAAGACCCAGGGTACTCTCTAATCCCCATCTTTATTTGACCACTCCGTGGCACTGAGCACTTGTAACAACTTCTTTTATGAAACTCATTCCTCCCTGGTTTCTGAACCATCATTGTCTGCTGGTTTTCTTCCTAGCCCTAGGGTGGTCCACCTCAGCCTCCTTTCTGAGAGTTCACTGACAATGGACATTTGTTGGTGGCCCCTTTCTCTCTCTCCCAGTTCTAACTTCATTGATTCTTGTGGTTTGGGAAAGCTGATGCCACCCTAGGTTCTAAGGGTAGAGCCCATGACCTGGGTTAAGCCAGTCAGCACATTCCATGCCCCTGGCCAGGGAGACTGATTGATAAGCAGGCCTCCATCTGAGCCAGTCCACATGGAAGGAAGCTCAGGACTTGTGCTGGGGCGGAAACGCTCTCTCTTTTTTGAGGGAAGGTATAGCTCTGGGCACCAGCCTTAGGATGAAGACAACACTGCAGAAGCTGAGCAGAGAGATGGAAGGAAAATGGGTCCCTGCAGACCCGGCTGTGTCCCTGGATCAGGCCTTGGCCCAGGCCAGAGATTCCCTCCGGACTTTCCAATTTCATGAATTTATTTTATTGTTTGAGTTGACCATTCTGTCACTTGTAACCAAAAGCGTGTTCCTCTTCCATCCCTTGGAGGCTGGTGCTCTGCAGGGTATTGTCTTCGGTTCTTTGCTTCTCACTTCCATACCTGCCCTGGGCACCTTGGTTCTCCTCCATGACTTAAATTATACTAAGATTACACTTAAATTATACTATGACTTAAGTTAAACTCGCACCCATCTATTTTTTTAAAAATGTATTTATTTTCATTTTATTTATTTATTTTTGGCTGTGTTGGGTCTTCGTTGCTGCGCGCGGGCTTTCTCTAGTTGCGGCGAGCGGGGACTACTCTTAGTTGCGGTGTGCGGACTTCTCACTGCAGTGGCTTCTCTTGTTGCGGAGCACCGGCTCTAGGTGTGGAGGCTTCAGTAGTTGTGGCACACGGGCTTCAGTAGTTGCGGCTCACGGGCTCTAGAGCACGAAGGCTTCAGTAGTTGTGGCGCACGGGCTTAGCTGCTCTGCGGCATGTGGGAGCTTCCCGGCCCAGGGCTCGAACCCGTGTCCCCTGCCTTGGCAGGCGGATTCTTAACCACTGCGCCACCAGGGAAGTCCGCCTCCGCCTCCTGAGTTCACCACCTGTAGACCCAGATGCTTTCTGCACATGTCCACTTGGCTGTGTGGGTAGCACCACTGCCCCAACATGTCCCCAGGTGAAGGGGCCTCATCTTCACTGGCAGCTCCTTCTCCTCTCATCTTCCTGTGCACACCACGCTGATTGGCACTGCCGTCCATCTAGTTGCTCTAGGTGGGACCTGGCGAGTCCTTGCCCCCACCTCTCCCTCACTCTTCACCTTGCCCATGACATCATTCACCATGTTTGGCCGATCTCCTCCCCACCCCCCATTATCTCTCAAGAGCGTCCACCTCTGACGTCACTGAACTTCACTGCTGATTCTGGTCAGAGCACTGCCACCACTGGACCTTCTCAATAGCCCTGGGCTTTCCAGGTTATTCTCACCCCATCCATCCACGAGCCAGAGGGGCTCTTCCAAAGTAAGGCACGACGTCCCTCCACGGCTTAAAATCCTTACCACCCAGAGAATCCACAGGGCCCCTCATGATTGACGGAGACCCAGCTCTGGGGTCCCTTCCCACTTCTTCCTCCCACCCTGCTGGAGCCACCAGACACGTGCCATAAGCAAGCCTTGCTCTCCATGGCCTCAGTACACTGGCCTTTGCCTAGGCTCTTCCCTTTGCCTGGAACGCCCGTCCTCACCTCCTTTCCTTTTCCTTCCTTGGTTACCTCTCGTTTGACCTTCAAGTCTCAGTTTCCTCTGAGAGGCCTCTTGCAGGTCCCTGCTCCAGGTCTGGCTTTGGTGCTTTCCCCAAGGGCCCTCTGTCGTGCTCAAAGCCCCCTGCAGGCCGCAGTGTACGTTCAGTGTGTGCTGGTGCGAACTCACATCAGCTCGCCCCGGCTGGTACCAGCTCATCCTGACTCATGCTGGCTTCTGAGAACCAACACCAGGCATCTCTCCCCAGCTCCAAGTCCAGTGTTCTCATACGGACAGCTTGAAATCGGCACAGTGGAAATATTTACTGTAAATGCTACAAATCGCGGCATTTTTGTTTGTCTGTTTGTTCCCAGAGAGCCAGTTTCCCAGCACATCACTGGGCACAGCTGCCTGCTTACTCACCCCCTTCCCTCTCTAACTTGGCAGAGCCTTGGGGCAGCCCCTGCCGTCCACCTGCCCTCAACTCAGCCTCTGCCCAGGGCTCACACACAGCACGACGCGGGTGCTTAGGGGGCTCTCTCCTTGCTACTTGACCGAAGTTGAAAGTCGACGCTTTTCCTCCTCCCGATTCTAAAGACCTGGAAGGGATTTCTGACAAAGTATCATATTCTGGTGTCCTTCCTAACTTTATCTGTTAGAGTGCTGCATCCCAGTTGCCATTATCATGGTCCAGTACTCCAAAGGAGACACATTTCCAAAGAAATGCGTCCTTTTTTTCCCCAAAGGAGACAATTTAGAGTGAACGTTTTTCCATCCCTCAGGGGTCAGCAGTTTGAGTAGAAACAAAGGGAATTAACACAAAGGGTATTAATTAAACAGGCAATCCAGGACCAATGCTTTCTCAAAAGGCAGCGTTAATTGAGTGGGTAAAAAATAACCTTGGAAAATTGTTCTGTTTCTAATTTTTGGTTATGTTTCATCATTGACTTCTTGAGTGACGAGGGTGAGTGCTTTGTGCATTCTTGCTTCCGGGGAACAGCTTCCATCCTCGGCAAATCTAAGGACAATTTAAGGGGCAAACTTACTAGCTTGGTAAAAATAGAAAAATAAATTCAGTTTATTTGCTTCAACAACTTAAAATCTTGGTTTAAAGACTCTAGAATTGACATAGAGCTGCATATTTATTGGGCATATACTCTGTGCCAGACATTGTAATAGGGGCAGTGGATACAATTGAATAAGACATAATCCTTTCTCGGAGGAACCTGTGGTCCAGCCCAATGGGCAGCACACATGAGCATCTGCTATTTAAGAGGGTAGCAGTGCTTATAAAGGAGCCACACGTAACTGAAATTCAGGGAGGCTGTGGATTTTAACTCACTCAGCATGTATTTGTTGAATGTCTCCCATGTGCCAGGCTCAGAGTGGGCTCCAGGGGTTAGGTACCGAGAGAAGGGGCAGGTAAATAAGTAATTACAAAGCGAACTGACATTTGCTGTAACAGAGGTTTACACTCAATGCTCTGAGGAAGTAATTCCATCGAGGTTTCTGGGAATCAAGGAGGACTTCTCATAGGAGGTGACTATCAATCTACGATATGAACATATCTAAGAAAGGTGCTCTCTTCCGCGAGATGCCTGGGAGGTGAAGCTGTGAACCCTCACATTTCTGCACCTTTGTCTCCATGATTACCTTCCAAGGCCAGAGATAGGATCTCCAGAGGCAGCTTATGAGTCTGAGTTCCATTGCCCTCAGCTGATGGAACTTACACCCTTGGGCCTCTGGATGGACTACTTGGGATTTGTCTGGCTGTGTGGACCTCCTGGGAGTTTAAACATCTGTCAGCTAAAGCAGAGACTCAGATACAAAGCTGAGAACCAGGCACATTAGGTGGTTTTGTGATGTTCCGTGGAGGATTCTGGGCACTTAAATGGATGAATGGATTTTGCCAAGATATAAATACAGCCTTTTCATTGGTGACAGATATGCCTGCAACCTCCCATCCGCGCAGGATGGCCACGTTATTGTGCCGAATTGTTTACAGAGAAACTTGCTGAGGTATCAGAAAACACATGGTTAGTGTTGGAACCAGAGGGGAGAGGGGGATGACTTGCTCATATGAACCTGGGGCTGGTGTGGCGGGCAGCAGCTGGGCACGGAGGTGGAACATGGACACCGTTTTCAGCTGAAGGTGAGTGTAGTCTGACCCTGCTTCCTCAACCAATATTTGTTGAGAACCTACTACAGGGAAACCTCGCTTTATTGTGCTTTGAAGATAATTGTGTTTTTTACAAATTGAAGGTTTGTGGCAACCCTTTGTGAGGCAAGTCTATCGGTGCCATTCTTCTAACAGCATGTGCTCACTTCGTGTCTGTGTGTCACATTTTGGTAATTCTCTAAATATCCCAAACTTTTTCATTATTATTGTATTTGCTATGGTGATCTGAGATCTTTTTAAAAAAAAGATAATTTTTTTGGGCTGTGCTGGGTCTTCGTTGCTGCGCGCAGGCTTTCTCTAGTTGCGGTGAGCGGGGGCTACTCTTCGTTGTGGTGCGCGGGCTTCTCATTTCTAGAGCGCAGGCTCAGTAGTTGTAGCGCACGAGCTTAGTTGCTCCGTGGCATGTGGGATCTTTCCGGACCAGGGCTCGAACCCGTGTCCGCTGCACTGACAGGCGGATTCTTAACCACTGCTCCACCAGGGAAGTCCCAAGCAGTGATCTTTGATGCTACTATTGTAGTTGTTTTGGGATACCACCAACTTTGCCCATGAGACTTAATCAATAGATGTGTGTGTTCTGACTGCTCCACTGACCTGCCATTCCCCCATCTCTCCTTCTCCTCGGGCCTCCCTGTTCCCTGAGACACAACAATATTGAAAGTAGGCCCATTAATACCCTACAGTGGCCTCTAAGTGTTCAAGTGAAAGGAAGCACTTCTCTCACTTTAAATCAAAAGCTACAGGGCTGGGCTTCCCTGGTGGCGCAGTGGTGCCGATGCAGGGGACACGGGTTCGTGCCCCGGTCCGGGAGGATCCCACATACCGCGGAGCGGCTGGGCCCGTGAGCCGTGGCCGCTGAGCCTGTGCGTCTGGAGCCTGTGCTCCGCAACAGGAGAGGCCACAACAGTGAGAGGCCCGCATACCACAAAAAAAAAAAAACAAAAACAAAAAAACAAACTACAAATGACTAAGCTTGCTGAGGAAGCAAATTGAAAGCCAAGACAGGCCCAAAGTGAGGCTTCTTGTGCCGAATAGTAGCCAAGTTGTGGATGCAAAGGAAAAGTTCTTGAAGGAAATTAAAAGTGTGACTCCAGTGAGCACACGAATGAGAGGAAAGCAAAACAGCCTTATTGCTGCTATGGAGAAAGTCTGAGTGGTCTGGATAGAAGACTAACCAGCCACAGCATTCCCTTAAGTCAAAGCCTAATCCAGAGCAAGGCCCTAACTCTCTTCTTTCTTTCTTTCTTTCTTCCTCCCTTTCTTTCTTTCTTTTTTTAAATTGGTGTATAGTTGCTTTTCTCTGTTGTGTTAGTTTCTGCTGTACAGCAAAGTGAATCAGCTATACATGTACATATATCCCCTAGTTTTTGGATTTCTTTCCCATTTAGGTCACCACAGAGTATTGCGTAGAGTTCCCTGTGCTATACAGTAGGTTCTCATTAGTTATCTATTTTATACGTAATAGTGTATATACTTCAATTCTGTGAAGGCTGAGAGAGGTGAGGAAGCTGCAGAGGAAAAATTTGAAGCTAGCAGAGGTTGATTCATGAGGTTTAAGGAAAGAAGCCGTCTCCATAACATCAAAGTGCAAGGTGAAGCAGCAAGTGCTGATGTAGAAGCTGCAGCAAGTTATCCAGAAGATCCAGCTGAGATAATTAATGAAGGTGGCTGCACTAAGCAGCATATTTTCAGTGTAGAAGAAATAACCTTCTATTGGAAGAGGATGCCATCTAGGACTTTCATAGCTGGAGAGGAGAAGTCAATGCCTGGCTTCAAAGCTTCAAAGGACAGGCTGACTCTCTTGTTAAGGGCTAATACAGCTGGTAACTTGAGGTTGAAGCCAATGCTCATTTACCATTCTGAAAATCCTAGGGCCCTTCAGAATTATGCTAAATCTACTCTGCCTGTGCTCACAAATGGAACAACAAAGCCTGGATGATTGCACATCTGTTTACAACTGAACAGCTTAAGTCCACTGTTGAGACCTACTGCTCAGAAAAAAAAGGTTCCTTTCAAAATGTTACTGCTCATTGACGATGCACCTGGTGCATGCACCTGAAGAGCTCTGATGGAGATGTACGAAGAGATTCATGGTGTTTTTGTGCGTGCTAACACAACATCCATTCTGCAGCCCAAGGATCAAGGAGTAATTTTGACTTTCAAGGCTTATTATTTAAGAAATACATTTCATAAAGCTACAGCTGCCGTAGATAGTGATTCTTCTGATGGACCTGAGTAAAGTAAATTGAAAGCCTTCTGGAAAGGATTCACCATTCTAGATGCCATTAAGAACATTCATGATTCATGGGAAGAGGTCAAATAGCAACATTAACAGGAGTTTGGAAGAAGTTGATTCCAGCCCTCATGGCTGACTCTGAGGGGTTCAGGACTTCAATGGAGGAAGGAACTGTAGACGTGGTGGAAACGGCAAGAGAACCAGAGTTAGAAGTGGAGCCTGAAGATGTGGCTGAATGCTGCAACCTCATGATTAAACTTTAACGGATGAGGAGTTGCTTCTCATGTATGAGCAAAGGAAGTGGTTTCTTGAGGTGTAGTCTACTCTTGGTGAAGATGCTGTGAAGATTGTTGCAATGACAACAAAGGATTTAGAATATTACATAAATTTAGATCATAAAGCTGTGGAAGGTTTTGAGAGGACTGACTCCAATTTTGAAAGAAATTCTACCATGGGTAAAATGCTATCAAACGGCTTTGCAGGCTACGGAGAAATTGTTCGTGAAAGGACGCGTCAAGAGATGCAGCAAACCTCACTGTTGTCTTAGTTTAAGAAACTGTCACAGCCCCCCCCAGCCTTCAGCGGCCACCACGCTGGTCAGTCAGCAGCCGTCAGCATCGAGGTAAGACCCTCCACGAGCAGCAAGTTTACGACTCGCTGAAGGCTCAGATGATGGTTTGCATTATTCAGCAATAAAGTATTTTTTTTAATGAAGATACGTACATTGCTTTTTTAGACATAATGCTGTTGCACATTTAATAGTGTAAACGTAACTTTTGTGCACTGGGAAACCAAAAAAGTTGTGTGACTCACTTTATTGTGATATTTGCTTTATTGCGGTGGTCGGGAACCAAACCTGCAACGTCTATGAGGAACGCTGGTATTTTCCAGGCTCTGATGATACAAAGGTGACCAAGACATGAACCAGCTTCAAAAGCACTCGCCATATAAATGGCTACATTATAATGTAACATTCCAGGTCTCAGGCTCTGAAGCCAGACTCTTTCAGAAAGTCTGAATCCTGCCTCTGCTACTTACTTTGTGACCTTAGGCAAGTTACTGAACCTCTCTGTGCTTCAGTTTCCTTATCCTCAAAACAGGGATAATGAAAGCTCTTACCTCACAGGTTCTCTGTGAGGATTAAAAGAAGTGTTGTGTGTGAAGTGCTTGGCACTGTTTCCTAGCTAGTGGTCTCTAAAGGAATGACTATTTCCAGCCCAGGAGACAGATAAATGCCTCCCCACAGCAACAGGAGCTGTGATGGGTGGACATACAAGGAACAGAGGGGTCATACGTAGGGAGTGGTAAGGAATTCTTTACGTCATTTACTTTTACTCTTCACTAATTTTTTTCGAGTGTGTTGATCTCTGCACCTTGAGGGTGGGGCCAGGCTCTCTTGCTTTTCTGCTTGGGCACAGGAAGGTCATACGTATTACCCGGTGGCTTACTGGTGGAGACAAATCTACTCCAGCTCAATTGCCGTCAACACACATTTCCTGATAATCCATGCGTTTGTTCACCAAATGTTAATGTGTCCCCTGGCGTCCCATTCGAATTTCATAACATTTTCATATGTGATAAACTCTCTTTTGATTTTTAAAAAGCTTTAAAAAATGTAAAACTGAAAACCATTCTGAGCTCTCAGGACAGACAAAAATAGGTGACAGGCCAGATTCACGCTATGGCTGGTTTGCTGACCCTTGTCATAAAGAAAAACCTAAATTACAGCGGGATAGAAAACATATGTGAGTAATGATAAGCCTTGAAGGGAAGAAGTGAGCTTTTGAATAGATGTTTTTAACTGTGGTCCTCCTCATGACTCTTGAGAAATGGACTGTCATCTATGAATTCAAATATTTATGTACAATTTCCATGTGGACCAACCTGTTTTCAGATTATTGGATAGATTAGATGGCAGGTTAAATAACTTGTTTTCCAAGCCCTGATTCAGGCATATGTGCAAATGGCAATTTGAATATGTTTAGGATTTTGGTGAGATAGGAAGCTGAACTTGACAGCTGCTGAGATGAACATTTTAGCCATCACCTTGATTCTCAGAAGGCGTTAGTTAATGGTGGGAGATGTGTGAGAGCTGGCAATAAATTTTTAAATCACCACATGTACTTCATGGGCTGTTTGTGTTCAAGTTTACTTTTCTGTGCAGACACCAGGATATCTCACCTGTCAAACGCAGTGCAGAGAACCACTCTGAATGCGTTTCTGTCATTACCCTTTCTTTTCCGTTTAGGGAGCATCTGCCATTTCAATACCTCGAACACCAACAGATTTGAAGAGGATGCAGACTTCACTGGACAGGAAACCATTATTAAAAAGAAAGAAAATTTATCAAAGAGAGGTGTGGAGGAAGTGGGAGGGAGGCAGAAAAGGGGAAAACAAGCAAGCAGTTGGAGTTTCTGCTTCTTTGAAGGAAATTTCAAGATTAAAAGCAATTTTATCTTCCTGGAAAATCTAATTGGCCTGTCTGCTATGTGAAAAGCCAGCTCTGGGATCACTTAGTACACCAAATGTTCTAGTTGCCCACCAGCCACCCAGTCTTTTTGATGAACAGAGCCTTTTCTTAAGTAAACATTTAAGGCCTAATTGGATCATTGGTGCGGTGTCACAGTAGTTAACGCACAGCTTGGAGGAGTTACGTAAAAGTCAGTCTGAGCAGCACCAAGCACTGCTGGGGAGTCCGAGAGGGCCTGTGGGATCCAGTCGAGACTCATGCACCATTGCTCTTGGTGATGAGCAAGAAGTAGCAGGAATATCTCCAGGATACATGGCATGTTATACAGAGATTTGAAAAAAAATCTCAACAATGGCTGACCAGTGATAGGGGCTTTATTATTATGCTTAGCTAAGAATAGATTAAAATGACCCCAAAAGAGAGAGTGCAATGTTCTCATTGATTTTATGTCCCGTTCATTGGTTAAGACTGGAATGCAGAAACCAACATGGGCTAGTTTCAGCCTAACAAAGGAATTTACCATAAGGCTATGGGTCTGTGTGTGTGTGGGGTGTGTGTGTTTTGTTGGAACCTGAGATCAGTGCAGCTCGACCTCTGGAAAGGAGTGGGCTTGGGAATCGGAAAACTTGCTGTACTCTCTCCACATCTTCTGTCTCTGCTCCCTGTAGCCACTGCCTCACTTTTTCCCCGTCTACTTAGAAGTTTTCTCCATAGCTGTTCTGGTAAATGTCTAACAACCAGCTTTTCTGGAGGGAAAAACGCCTTGATTTGGAGTGTTTTCCAACCTCCATGGTGTAAATACTCCCATTGTGGCTGATTCAAATCTGCCGACATGAAGGTGGGGCTGGGCAGAGGTGCCCAGGAGCACACCATTGTATAATGTTTCCACTGTAAAGATACATGGTTGTAAGTAATCTCAAGAGCATAGATAAAATAAAATGTAAATTCATCATAATAATATAAAATAATAGGAAATAATTAGGAAGTATGAGTATTCATTACCTTTGTAGTTAACATAATTTATTTACACATAAGTTTATATAATTTAATTTTTAATAATGGTTGTATTAACAATTTTGGCTTGAAAAACTCCCTATGATTTAATAATCAGCTCTTGGATCTGATATATATGAGGACACACTGACTTTTTCTCACTTTAGTGCATGACATAAAGCACCAGTGCCCACCACACAGCTCCCGCCCCTAACAACAACCTCAGGCCCAATTTCACATTCCAGGGAGAGAGGATCTGGTTGGTTAAGCCTATGTCCGGTGCTCTTATTTGGCCAATCAGCTCTGGTTGGGTGTGGGGTAGAGGCTCTTCTTTCCAGGAAGGGACAGGGATACTGAGTGTGTTGCAAGAATTTCTAGCAGCTTCTGTGTCTGTGGGAAATATTCAGAGGGTAGCGTTCAGGATTTCTCATGTACCAGACACTTGACAAATATTTTCTCATTTTATCTTCAGAATTCTGTGATCTGGGCACTATTGTTCCCATTTTACAGATGAGGAAACTGAGGCCCAGAGAGGTTTAGTGACTTGCTTAAGTTCACACAGCTAGTAAATTACAGAGCTGAAATTCATATTCAAGCCCATCCTTACCCCAAAGCCTTCTTTCCACCAACCAGTTGTTTCTCACGTGGTGATACCCTGCAAAATGGGACACTTGACCCAGAGAATAAAGTTCCTGACCCTGTGGAGGAATTGCCACAACTGGGCAAAGAAGAAAGGTTGAATAAGAGAAATGAGAGCAAAAGCATGGATTATTTTTACCCCCAAAACCCAATCTCTCTGCAGCCGCCTCTCTTTTTTCTTCTAATCTCTGAGGGGCAAGAGGCAGATACTGGCTTCATTGTAATTTAGGGTTTTGCTGCAGATCATGTTGAGTTGAATGGGGGTGTGGATGTTCATTTTTACCTTTTCCATTGTTTGCCTTCCCCGGTCACTTTTGTGTGTTCCTGCCCCCAGGTACTGGGCACAGTTAATTCTTCCTGCAATTAGTATTCATGGTCAGCTAAGCAGAACTAATGCAACAAACCGTTTTTACTTTGAAGGTTATATTACATGTTTCCAAGCTCCTGCGGAAAAGGCTCCTTATGAATACGATATTCTTGACTATCTCTAGGAATTTAATTTTCCCTTTTCTGAATTTTCAAGCCTGCCTATTGAATTCTTTAATGTGATTCCACAGGAAGCACCCAAGCCAGACAGACAACCAGATATAGCCAAATTGTTAACATTTTAAAAATCTTTTCTTCCCTGGGGGTGCAAGTCAAGAGTACGTGCTTCTGCTTGGTTTTAGAGTGGCACTTGTCTCTTCTTTTTACTGGTTCCTTTGATATTTGTATATCATAACTCCCAATCACATTGGTTAAAAAAAAAAAAAAGCAAAGCCTATTTATTTAAAATAGTTACAAGGAGGGTGCTGAGAATTCTAAGTTCTGAACATTTCAAAACTATATTCAATTATTGCTGGTAATTTCGCAGATAGTAGAAGAAGCAAAAGTTATTCCTTAAAAAAAGATCCTTAAATACTTCTTTTAGAATAGCAAAGTGACTTCTTTACACTGAATGCATGATATCATTTAATACTTTAAATGGCCAACGATGGTCAGAAAATTCATTTAGCACCTTTGGGAAAATTCTGATGATCTCAAAACGATGACGTAAATCAGCTAATTTAGAGGGTTTTTTTTTTTTGCGTTACGCGGGCCTCTCACCGTTGTGGCCTCTCCCATTGCGGAGCACAGGCTCCGGACGCGCAGGCTCAGTGGCCACGGCTCACGGGCCTAGCTGCTCCGTGGCATGTGGGATCTTCCTGGACTGGGGCACGAACCCGTGTCCCCTGCATCGGCAGGCGGACTCTCAACCGTTGCGCCATCAGGGAAGCCCTAGAGTTTTTAAATGTGGTTAAACATACTGTCTTACAGCTAGCTGTTCAGCTTTTTTTTTTTAAAAATAAATTTATTTATTTGTTTATTTTTACTGCATTGGGTCTTCATTGCTGCATGCGGGCTTTCTCTAGTTGTGGCGAGCGGGGGCTACTCTTCATTGCGGTGCGCGGGCTTCTCATTGCTGTGGCTTCTCTTTTTGCGGAGCATGGGCTCTAGGGCACGCGGGCTTCAGTAGTTGTGGCACGTGGGCTCAGTAGTTGTGGCACGCAGGCTCTAGAGTGCAGGCTCAGCACTTGTGACCCACGGCCTTAGTTGTTCCGCGGCATGTGGGATCTTCCCAGACCAGGGGTCGAACCCGTGTCCCCTGCATCAGGAGGTGTTTTTTTTTTTTTTTTTTTTTTTTGCGGTACACCGGCCTCTCACTGTTGTGGCCTCTCCCGTTGCGGAGCACAGGCTCCGGACGCGCAGGCTCAGCGGCCATGGCTCACGGGCCTAGCCGCTCCGCCGCATGTGGGATCTTCCCAGACCGGGGCACGAACCCGTGTCACCTGCATCGGCAGGCGGACTGTCAACCACTGCGCCGCCAGGGAAGCCCAGGAGGCAGATTCTTAACCACTGCGCCACCAGGGAAGTCCTGTTCAGCTTTTAAGATGTGTTGACAATATGATTTTGTCCTGTTTTCTTGCTTTTTTATTCTCCATATAGTGAAGATTAGCATCAGAATTTCAACGGATGCTCTTCAGAGTTTTATATTACATAAAAACCCAAAAAATCTAGGAAAGAAGTAATATCTGATTTTTTAAAAAGGTGCCTTTAATTCTTGGTTTCTGAATCTTAACATCAGATTTTGCTTATATTTTTCTTTTCACACTAAAAGATTTTTACTTATTTTTAAATTTACATTTCTTCTTTTGCTAACAGTGAATCTTATATCCATAAGATTGTGTTTTCCATCTTGCTTTGGCCACCAGGAAGCTCTGAGCCAAAATTGCGGCCAGCTTCTAGCAATTTGGAGGGGTGCAGGAACCTAGTTCCACTCCACACCGCACCCCACTTAACTTTTTCTCTCTTAATTGATAAAATTTTGTTTGTGAATTTCTATAAGCTATGTACCTCCCTCCTCCACCTCTAAAAAAATAAAGCGAGGTATATAAAATATGAATCAAAAACATTGCTTATTGAGAAAATGGTGAGGCCCCTAATGAAGGTGTCTCCCGTTTTTCTGCTGGGGTTGAGGATTCCCACCAGGGTGTCTCTGCTTCATTTACATCTCACCCCAGGGTCTCACCCAGAGCTGGGCCCTCCAGTGCCCAGTGGGGAGGGCAGTACAAAGATAAATCCAGGATGATAGGGTGGCTAAGGAGTGCTTAGCAAGGAGGCCCAGGAAGCCCACTTCCCAAAGCACTCTTAAACTTAACGGGAAGAAGTGATTCTGCTGTTTGTGAGTGAGGTCTTCAAGTCAGGGCCCTGGAGCGTGGTCTTGGCACGTGGGACAGGGGCCTTTCGGGTTGGTGGGTGAGGGTTCTGTCCCCAGCCCGGAGATCATAGTCTGCAAATCCTCTTGCGATGAAATATGCCGTTTCCATCGCTATATACAGATGCACGTACACATTTTTAAAAATCACACCCTCTGACTTCCCTCTTTCTTCCCCACCAGTTTTCCCATGCAGGTGGTTCCCCACCAGAAGCCCCAGAGATCATACTCACTTTGAGGGAATATGCCCAGATGCATTTACCCTGGCCCTGTCTGTGCAGTGCCCTCACCCCAGGGGAGAAAAGGAGGTCTTTGAAAACATCTATTTCGCCTAGAGGATTCACTTTAAAAACTGTGGAAAGCTACAGCTGCCTCTGGAGGAAAAATTAAAGTGGAGTGTTCTCTCTTAAAAATCTGATTAGTTAATAAGACACCTAAACAAACAAACACATACAATGCAAGGCCATTTTTTTTGCTCTGATTAAAATACAGAATCTATTTTCTTGAACACACCAAATGATCATGGCTTTTTTCCTTCCTGAGAATGCTTCAGACCCGTAATCCAATCCATCGACTGTTCATTTCTAAAAAAAAAAAAAGTCTGTTGGTGGATTTCTTCTCAAAATGTGTGCTTAGGACAGCAGAAATTTCTGACGAGTCAAGTACAGGAGATTAAAGCTTGCAATATAAATCAGTTAACATCTGTAATTTCCCTTGTTCTCTAATGCTATTAGTTATTTAAAGGGTAAAAAAAAAGGATGTTTTACTTAATTTCTTTGAATCTTACTAGGTACCCGGAGCTTAACTTGATGATTTGTATAAGTGATAGTAATTGCTGGGACTACAGATGAGTATTATTAGCTATAAAATGAACATGGTTATATGTCCAACAGAACTAGCAAGGGACAGAAATGCGGTTGTATCCAAGAGAAAATAATTACAGCAATAATCAGTGTAATTCATGATAATGGCTGAATTGAATTTCACACCATAGCTCCAAGCACTTACATTTAATGAATGTAGTTTGTGCTTGTTTACTAAAAAGGTTTTTAGCAGAAAATCGATAATGTAACTTCAGTGTTTCTAATTGCAAATGCAATTATTTTTTTTTAAGGTAGTGGTTCAATAAGGATTTTGTAGAGAAAATTGAGGTATGTGAGTGCTGCAAATGCTGGCGCTTTAATTAGTCTACCTGTACATTAGTGCCATGTGCCTTAATATCTATTTATTACAACATATTGATTAAAATGGATTTGTATTCAATTTTAAGGTTAGCTAATGTAATGGATATTGAAACTTTTCTGGAAGCATTGGTTGGGATTACAACATGTCACTGGGTAATGAGACTTTTCTTCAAGAGGTGATTTCGGAAATCATCCTGCGAACCTGACTGTGAGGCCAAGGAAGGGAGGGCCAGGACACGTGCCGTGCCAGTTTCTAGGGAGCGAGTGGCAGGGACACGTGTGGCGTTCGGTCAAACAGGAGGTGTGTGGATTTATAATGTTGTTACAGATTCTTGCTTATTTGGATTAACTACTGTTTGAACCTTTTCCAAGCTCAAGATATGCCTAAAATTGTTATGGTGGGGTCGATGATCTTCTCCAGGGTAAATCCTTTTGACAGATCTCTGGGTTTGGAGATCCACAGCTTGCCTAGCCTGAACCCCTCAATCTGAACAAGCTGGGAAAGCGCATTGTCTCAGGTCTCAGGCCCACGTTCATGACCCACCCTGATGTGAGCTGATGGATCAGCGTTCTTTGCCTACCTGGATCCCTTTCTCAAAACCAACCCTGAGCCTGCCCTTTCCTCCTCTTGCGTGGTCACCATGGTCACCATCGTATCACCACCACCACCACCATCATCACCATCCTCTTTCTTCGTGCCTTATCTCTGCGGCGTGTGCATTGGATGTATGATACAGTCTTGCTAAGCATTTTTGGAAATTTATTGCACAAGATGGGAAGATCCAGCTCTCGTCCAGCTGAAATCCCTTTATAGCCTAAATTCTAAATATAGTCACTGGACTGGGATTTCTAACCTTGTTTTGATGATATGCTGGTGTCGTATCTCAAAACCAAATTAATTTTAAGCTTGAATATTTTGAGTGTGGGTGAGGAACCGGGTTGTGAATTACAACTTTGTAACCGGCAGGGATATGCTGTTGAAATCCAAACGATGTTAAAGTCCCGACTCACACAGTGTTGCTAGGAGTCTAAATGAGAAGCAAACATATCAGCAAACCTGAGGGTCTCTATCAGGCTTTTGTTAGAAATGAGCCCCTGGCAGGAGGCCAGTTGAGTTTCTGGACCACCATGACAAGGCCTGGGGTGCTGCTTTGTGGAGAACTGCCCTCTACCCTTTGAGGGCCAGCTGGCCGCCTACCACCTCCAGGGGGTCTTTCCTAAGAGTCAGAGTCCATGGGTCCCTCCCTCCTCTGGCTTCCTATGGAGTATCAGCGCTTCCTGTGTGCCATGCACTGTACTGGGGGTGTCACGCGGATCATCTACTTTTACAACAGCGCTCGGAGGCAGGCAGTATTGTTACTCCCATTTTCCAGATGAAGACACTGAGGCTCAGTGAGGTTAAGTCAGTGGCTCAGATTCAGGAGGCTAGAAAGTCGGTGCAGGTGCTGGAGTTCCAGTGTTTCCTGGAAACACTGGTTCACTGGCTGCCTGTCTGTCCTGGGTGCTCCAAGTCGACTCTACCTACTATTTTGAGGTTGAGTTGTCAGAGGTGCATTTTTCTCATATCTGGGCTAAATATTAGATTTCATTCTATTTCTCCCATTCTCTACTCCCTTCCTCTGCCACCTCCCTTCACTCCCGGTACCCTGCCTATAGATCAATAAATGTTAGGTAAGTGAATGATGCCAAGACCCGGGTGAATCTGACTTGATTGTATTTCTCTTTATGCAGAGAGCGAGGCTGCCTTCCACGTTGGGTGTGAACCTCTGCCCCGTCCTCCCTGCGGTCTGAAGGCTGAGCGGGTGGCCTGTTTCCGTCCTGAGACCCGGCTGGCGCCTGCACAACAGCACCAGGTATGTGGCTTTTATCTTCATGGGCGCGTCCCACAGGGTAAGTGAGATGGAGAACCAGGGGCAAAGCAAGCATTCTGTCAGGGCAGGACGATGGCATGCGGAGAAAGTCCACTGTGGGACCTCCGGGGAGCCCCTTCCCTTCCTGAGCCTCAATTTGCATGTCTGCAAAGTAGAGCTAATGACTCCTGCCCTGACTCCCTCCTGGGCTTGTTGACAAGGCTCAGCTGGGGTGTGTTATTCTCCCTGCATTTTGGAAATTCTAAATTTTAAAGTTAAGGAGGAGGATAAAAAAAAGGCACCAGGTGGATGGGGTTCCTGGTGTGGGATGCAGTCCCTTCCGTAGGGAAATAGCCCCCAGATGCCTCCTCCTTTGCCACCTCTAAGGGGGAAATGGCCCAGTCCTTTGACAGTTGGAGTCACTAATCTATGGATTAAAAAGTTAATGCTTAGCCAAACGTTCTTCATCTTTTGGGATATGGTGTATATTCAATATGGCTCCATGGAGCCAACCAGGAGCCCCTGCTTGACGGAACGATCTCTGTCAGGCTGGAAAAGACAGACACCCTGACTGTTTGACCAACAAATGTATAGAAAACAGTGGCCAGTAAGTAGCAATTACATGATAATCTTATCCAAAGAAAATGTGGGCTCAAATTAAGATGATTTCACCAGGAAAACATTAAGGTATACAAAGAGTTCTTAATAAATAGAAATAAATAGTGCAGGGTTTGCGCCATGGTTATTTTCGATGGTTATCTGCTCTTGCTGCCGCTGCTCTGGCTGCATTTTCCACGGGGCTCAGAGCGGCATTTTGCTCTACAAAAACAACTAGCTCCTTTCCAGCCAATGATTACTTCTAATTATGCTTTCCCCTGCCATTATTCTAATAGACCTGTCATGTTGCTTGAAGGACTCTGGTGTTTGGAATATACAACAGCTTTTATGGAGGGACTGCTGGAACACTTAATATAGCTCTTTTTGAATTATCAAGTTCTATCCTTTTGAAGTCTGTGTTAGTGGAACTCCTATTTATGAGATGTGCTGTGCTTAAAGGTTTGCTATTGATGAAGAGGTCCAACAGAGCCTTTATCGTAAGTATGGCAGCATTCTCCCTGAGAGATAAATAGCCGTGCTAAAAGGTATGGTGTGTACCTAGGCTGCAAATTACTAGCCAAGTACCTCCTAACAGTGTACTTCAAAAATACCTTTATGCTTCTTGTTTGTTCTCCTTTCCATAGAGAAGAGTGACATTTCTTAAAACATAGAGGGGTGGAAGCATGCTGGTCATCATTGGTCATCGACATTACTCGGGTTTGAGGAACGTGTTTGTTCCGGCGCTGGGTGTCTGGATATATGTATACATGTGGCTTACATCCTCTGTGCTTGCTGTTTCAAGAATTTGCTTTTCTTTAAGTTGCTTTAATTTAATGATGGACGTGGCTGGACTCAAGCACTTTTTGGAGGGGGAAGAGGGTTTATGAACAGGGATGCCTGTTCTGGGGAATCTGGAAAACGCTACTGAGGACAGAGCAAGGGATCTTCAGGTAGTGATAGGTACAAATGTTGGGCAGTGTCGGTCGGCTTCTGGCCAACTGGGCAGGCGGCAGGTAGGGATCTTAGAAGGGGGTGGCTTGATGGAGACGTCGTCAACAGAAGTGGTTCCCAAAGGTCTGATTATCTGGGCAGTTTGATGTCCACCAGCTGGGGTGGAAGTTTCCTTTAGCAGTTCAACCAGGTTGTTTCTTGTAGACCCAAAGTTGTAGGCATTTGAGGCTAAAGTAATTGGACAATGCAGGCCCTTTCTTTGGCCTTGGGCTGCTATCACACAGAAGGACATCGTGCGGTTCACGCGCACAGGTATTTGGGGGGAATGGGTGATCTGGCTCCCGCATGGCGCACAGAAATGCGCTCAGGATACTCCACGTTTCTAGCAAGCATCCCAGATGCAGAGAAAACTCCCTTGGCGGCTGACATAAAAAACACAGAAGCAGGACCATGGAGC
The DNA here is from genome assembly GCF_964374135.1 of Grampus griseus. NCBI lineage: Eukaryota > Metazoa > Chordata > Mammalia > Artiodactyla > Delphinidae > Grampus > Grampus griseus. Next base: position 77,820,472 of record NC_139010.1, read on the forward strand.
AGCTTTTGACCATGCGGCAAGAATTTGCATCGATTCCCCTAAGAAGGCAGCCTGCTGCAGAGTGTTTGCCTAGGGTTTTTCATTTGGAACCTTCATGCATCAGAACTCTGGCTACACACTGCCTGTCTAATTCATCTTCACCCATGTATTTTACCATTACGGACAGCCTTCCCCTTAAGCTTGTCTATTTACTAGCTGGTGTGACAGATGACAGCGACTCTGAGCCATGTTAGCTGGCATTTGTATGGCTCCAATGCCAGAAGCATTCTAAGCGCCGGTGTTGCATACTTATTGATCTCCATATTCCCAATAATCTGAAGCCCGTCACATTTGACAACATTATGTGGAGAGGTCAGCTAGATGGGGCTAATGAACCTGTTTCCAAGATGGATGTTGTTTTCCACAACATTACCCTTGCAAATAGCTGTCAGTGGGGCATTTCACTGTCGGGCCAGGCATTTGAGGATCTTTTTTTTTTTTTCTTAAATAGTTGGCGTTAACATTAAACAAAACCTGAAGCTATTAAATCATAGTATTTATTTACGATAGAAAACATGGACGCCCTGGCATCTTTCCAAATGAAAATCTTATTAACAGACACGGTGCTTGTGGGAAAGTCCTCAGCAACTGGAGATTGGCTTGGCTGTCTAAAATGCTTGACGGATTAGCCCGAGATGATGTGAAGGACCAAATGGGAAATGGCTGAAGTCTGGAGGATTAAACCAGCAAATAGAAAGGCTTGCTGCAGACCAGAGGCACGTGGTACTTTTGTGACCATGTTTCCAAGCTTCCACACTGCTGCGAATAACCAGCACAAAATGCGCTCAGATTTAGATGAAGATTGACAGGAAGAAAGAAAGAAAGAATAGGAAACAGTATTTGCAAAGAGGATACCGTTGAGTGAAATGCTGCGTGTGAATTAACCACACTGGAAATGCATCGGGAGCAGTAATGAAAATATTAAAGACAGGTTTCCTGCACCTGAATCCAGAGCTCTTTGAAGCCCTGCAAAGGGACATTTAGAGACTTTCACTGTCTGTCTGTCCTGAGGGTGACCATGGCGGACAGTGATCCCAATGGCTCTTCTAAGGAATCCATCCAGGTGGATGTATCTTCTTTAAACATTCACTGAAGAGTTTTTAGCAGCTATGTGCCAATGTGATTTCTGAGAAAGTTATTGTATACCTCGGTAGGGCCACTGAGAATTTGGGGTTCTTTAAGAAAAGCATAGTCAATCTTTAGTTTGAAATGCATTATTTTACAAAGGTAGGTGTATTTAATGGGTTTCTTCATGGCAATGTTCCTCTCCCAACTGTATCCCAGAGCAGACACAAACAAGGCTAAATAATGAAATTAATGGTACTTGGCTACTGGCTCATCCAGAACTTTCTTAACAATGAATTCATTTATTCAGTGCTAGCATTTAGGAACATTAATCCACCACATTGCTTACAGTCACAAAAATTGAAGAACTTCTCAACTTGTTTATTTTGTAGGCGGGATGCCAGAGAAGAGATGATTAACTATTGTGCTTTTTCCTTTAGTGGATCTCAGTACCTCTTCTCATCACACCTTTTTCAGGTTATGCCTTTAGCATCGTGTTGAATGAAGAGGTAGAAAAGAATTGACGAGTTCAAGAGCAGTGAAGTTCATTGCGGGGCAGATGCTTATGTTCTTTTCGGATGAAAAACTTGTTTCTCCTACATACCCCCTCCTCCACTCTCACGGAATATATATACCATTAAGAGAGCATGTTCTCTCTTTGATGAATACCTAAAAGTAATAGGAGAAACAAAGTCAGGTAATGGCAAAAGTCAGCTCCAAGTAAGGTAGAGTGGTACAGCATGCTGCCTACAATTTGCGAGACACAATTCTCATTAAAGAAAAACACTGACAAAAAAGTCATATGTGAGAGATGCAAGTTAAAGCTACCCTAGGCAGCTTTAATTTAGGCATGAGCAAATTACATGAATGGCAGTTGCTATAGTAACTAGTAGATAATACGGTGTTTATGTTGCTATTGAGATATCTTGTACTTTACTGGAATAAGAAAAAAAAAAAAAGATTTCCAGGAGCACACAGGCGCTGCATGAAGGGAACGTATCTCATAACCATTTTACTTCTTTATTTTACTGTTTATTTATGGTGAAATGGGCACCTACAATTACATACAGCCCTTGGCTTGGTTTGTTGTTATTCGTATTTTCTTAACTGAGATGTCCCTTTGAAAGCCCAGTCCCTGAGACATCTCTGAAGCTGCCTGGTCTGCCATCTTGGATGCCGCCAGGGGGAGAATTCTGTGGTTGGGCATGGCATGCCGGGAGCTGTAGGCCACCATGGGTCAGATGACTTTGAACCCAAAGGCCAAGAATGCTTGAGAATTCAGGGCAGGACAGATGCCGACAAAGGTTGTGATGTTATAGATTTGATGTAACGCAAGGTAGTGCAGTATTATGCATTACGGAGTGCTGGGCAGTTAGCATGATTTTAAAAAGCATTTGAGGTCCCTTCTAGAGACAAGGAAAATATCTCAAAGAGGACTTGTGACGGATGAAATGCAGTTGGTGCACATCTAAGGCTGCAGCTGATGGAGAGGCGGTAGAGAACATAGCAAGGTGCACAGTTGCCATTTTGCGGCATGCGGTAGGCTGGCGGGCAGACCCCAGTAACTCGGGTCCCAATTCGGATTTGGGGGCCTGGCTGCTGACTCCATGGCAGTTCACCCAATAGTTGCTCTGCCTTTCACTGCTGTATATCACCACTTCCAAAGCTGGTTTGGGCAAACTCAGGGTGCTTCCAGACCTTTCAAATTCTTTTTCTTTTTTAAGCTTTGTTTTAACTATAATTTATTTAACTTTAAGTTTACAGACCTTTCAAATTCTTAACACAACATTGATTTATATTAATTTAATTTAAAAACTCATGTCAATTAGGGTTTTTTTCTTTGGGGGATGGAATAGGGGGAGTCTTAAGAAGGGGAAATACAGGGGTAGAGTCCCACCAGCCCCAAATGACTGTGGTGATGGAAACAAAACCTGAATGCACCGAGGTGTCTTCGTCTGCATATTCTTCACTTCACACCCTCCTTTGCACAAATTCATTCACAGTTTTCTCTCCATAAGATGACGCAGAGCAGAGTAAGCATTGTCTCTGAGGCCAGAAAACCTGAGTTCTAGTCTCAGTTCTGCCCTTTCCTAGGATTGTGGCTTAAAGGAAGTAAGCCATTAATATTCCTCACATGTCAAATGCTCTTAATAATGCCCACCTGATCAGCGGGGACTGCATGAAGCTGGAACACTCTGGCTGAGCATCTGGCTATGAGCTGCATCTCTCAACAGCTGTTCTTTAATGGTGCATCTGTCTTGGCTAGTCCCAGATTCAGGTGACTCATTTGATGTCTCTGGCCTCAGTTTTCTCATCTGCAAAATGGTATCCTTGGCCTTGCCAGCCTCAGAGATGCCCTCCTCCTCACATTCTGCGATTATATGGCATAAGCTTTTCCAGATTCCTAAATGTCCTTCCCTTAAGAAATGTGTGCAAAGACCTTTTGAGTCTTCATGGCCAAATGCAAATTCCTCTTCTCTTCCTGAGTTTGAAGAGCTGCTCCACTCAAAAGTTGGTTTGAAATGAGGTCTTGTGTATATTACAGGTGTGGCTTCTGGGCTGGAAGGAGTGAAGAAATCCATTTGAGCTTTTGCCTTTAGGCTGATAATATGTTTTAATTTCCATTTCACAAATGAAACAATTGAATTTTCCGGAGCTTAAGCGACCAAGGCAAGGCCTCACTACCCTCAGCAGTTTGGTAGCCTCTACCGGCTATACGTTTATTCTCCCGGTGGGGTGTGGGAGGCAGTCACCAGAAGGGGGCCGTCACCAGAAGGGGGCAGTTCCAAGGAAAAATGTTCAAAGGGGGAGGCCAGTGCCTGCATCTTTACTCAGTTACCGTCAAAACCAATACCGCATCACAGGAGAAGCAGATGTTGGGCCAGGAACCCACAGGAGGTGCGAGGAGGGAGAGGGAGGGGTATTGAACTGCTTGAAGAGCAGTATTTGGTCACCAGATTCATAATTCCCATCCGTCTCCGAAGCCCTTGGTACCTGAGACCCTTCAGCACCTCACCCCGCATCATTGCCTTCAGATCGCAAAACTCATCGGACTGTGAAGTGAGCTGAGTAGGAATCAATTTTTTGTCTAGCCCCAGAAATTCTTTGGAATAATATGTCCAAATGGTTATCTCATCTGTTGCAATTGGCTTGAAAATATCAGAATTTCTATGAATATTTGTGAGATTTCCATGTACCATCTGGCTCCCTACATGTGAGTGTGCCTACACAGATGCCTGGATAATGTATAGGGAGCCAGCACATTTATTTTTACAGAGGGTAATTATTACAGTCTCTCCTTCCAGAAATGAGCCTTCTGTTTTATGTTTTCAGAGCGAACTTGTGAAATATTAAGATATTTTACTGCCTTAATGTTCTGAATTGTTTGCCTCTCCATCCTGCAATCTAAAACTCATTAACAGTCGAACAATTTAATCAGAATGAATCAAGTTGTGAAATGGATACACCGGCAGTTCACACAGCCATAAAGCATGGCTGAAACTTTTCTGAACAGCTTCATAAAACTTAGAGGCAGCAGGAAATAAATGATTATCCTGGACAATATCAGAGTGAACAGAACCTGGAGCCATGAACTTGGTAATTGTTCCTCCTCACTCAGCACATTTGCTAAGGCTTGGTCTTAATTCATGGGAAGGACCAGTGAGTATAGGGATTTAAATTGCCAGTCCTTCTGTAAAGTTTTTCTCAATTATAAGCATGATCAGGGAAGCAAAGTGAAAGTGGTATGTTAAGCCTGACTTTAAATTCCGGAAGTTTTCTTCTATTAAAAATAGTCCTTGGGGACGCTGGGAGGCTCCAACCCACAGTGTTTGGGGAAGACCTCAATTTCAAGAGTGACTCATTCGTTATACTTTTAAAATATCATTCATCCCAGAATTCTCTCTGCAGAGGTGGGCACGTGTGTTTGGTGGAAATGGGTTTTAGTTTCATTCCTAAGTTTGGGTTGTATTCACATCAAATATTGTCTGACAGAGTCAGTTGTATTATGCATTTGAAGTCAAGGCCACCAGTAGGGCAACCAGTTCGTCCTCAATTGCCTGGAACCCACTGACTCTCAGGCAAATTGGGATGGTTGGTCCCATTAAAAAGTCCCAACTCCCAGATATTTCCTGGCATCAGTGCCTAAAAATTACTCTCCCTTCCAATGTAAGAATTTTGCCTACAGCTTCTTAATCAGATGATTATCCAGAATAGTGTTTTATATATATATAAAGTATATATATATATTGTTCATAACTTTTATCCCATCTTCTTCTGAGAATGAATTGAAGCAGCTATGTAGGCATCCAGCACATGTCTGGGTATTGAAGTTTCCCCATCTCTACGTGGTCAGTGAGAACTTGTGAAACAACAAAATACTCTACAGTTTTGATATTATAAACTCAAATTGCACCACCTACACCATGCCTCTTTGTTCATTTTTTTCACTTTAGAAAGCACAGGCCTTTATTCGAAACTTCAGAATTAGGGAGTCTGATCTTAAAAAAGGAAAATGTTCCATTCAGTACTTACTTAATTTCCTTATTTAGTGGTATATATAGGATTTATGAATTAGCTCTTAGTTCTGGCATGCTTAGTAATTCTGATCTTGCTTACAGAAATAGGTTCTTAATACTTCATTTTCAGAACACTTTAAAACCCAAGCCAATGCTTTTCCTTCAAGGATGCGGAAGGCATTCCTCATTCAAATCTGATTCATGGTTTTATAAAGCATGAAGATCACTTTTATTACTTCATCATCTATATGCTGGATTCTAATATTCTTTTTGATGGTGATGTGTTCAGTGATAGAAACTTATAAAGAGAGAATTCCTTCTCAATTTGTAAACCAAAAATTTAAAAGCAAAATCCCTGAAGTGATAGGAAGACATTTTTATGACATAAACAGCTACTTCACTAAGCTGCTGGCACAAGCCAAAACGACAAAGGTACGAATTGTTATTTAACCTTTAAATACTGTTTGCTACAAATCTACAAATATTTTAAATATACTTTCTTCTGCAGTGAAAATTAAGAGAATCCCCAGCTTAACAGCTTTTGAAGATGCAAATATTACGAATAAAAAAGATAACTTTCCTAGTGAATATCCAATGATAAACTGAACCCTAAGGTTTCTATCCCAAGGACATAAAAATGATCTAAATTGGACTAAGTGCACGGCAAGTTCATATGAAAAATGATTCTTCAGATGCTCTTCTACTAAAGCTATCAATATAAAAAGAATCTAAAAGCTTGTTTTCTGCTTGAAGATTTAGGTAACCTCCCAGGAATCACAACTTGTGAGCTTTTAAACCCAGAGCTATAGTATGTGAAAATACTAGTGCCTCATAAAAAAGCAAGCCGATAAAATTCCATATGTAAATAAATATCAGTAATAATTACATTCTGCATAATATTTTTTAATCTAAAACTTCCAAACCATCAACCTTTTTCAGTGCTTCGAGTGAGCAATCAAAATAGTCATATTTATTCAGGTTTCAAACTACATTTCTCTTCTCTCAATATGAAGGCATAGACAGAATAGACAGTAAAATTATTTTGTCCGACATTCTGAGCCTATGGATGTGGAAACCGTCTACAACATGATCTCATTAGGTCATCATCGATTCACCTTCTTCACCAGTAGCATCTTGGGGAATGTGAAGGTCTTCAAGCATCTCAGCCAGACTAATTCGAGGTGCTCCTTCATCATCTGTGTCACTTTCCACAGGAATCGTTGAATCTCTATAAATATTCACACTTTTTCTAATTGCCTCATCTTCCAGATCTTCAAGGAAATCTGGGTATTGCCTTTCATCATCTGTATCCATGTTTTCTCTATCTCTTGCAAGCTCTTTCAGTTTCCAGTTTCTAAGACACTGACGTTTGGTACGGTCATAGCTCTTCTTGATTAGCACCACATCTGGGACTCTATCTGATTTCATTTTGTTGATACGCTCATCATTTAAGTTACAGTTGGCCAGATCAAACCCCAACACCAGGTCTCCAGGATTCAGAAGATGTCCCAAATGAGTGCGTCAAAAATACTGTTTATCTGTACTCATTTCAGATGTTTTCTGTACCCAGACTTCCCCGAGGGTATGCTTTTATGATACCATTCCAGCACCTGCAGTGCGTTTTAGATCTCGGACTATGCTGCATTCCATAACAATAAACTCCTCTAGCTGTTTGGGGTGTGGCAGAAACTATTGAAAGGGTGACTCCAGAAAGCGTTCCCATCAATATCTGCAACTTGTAGGGTATTTGGATCTATGAGATGGATGACGCTGGTTACTCGAATACACACACAAATCTGGTTCATGTTTCCCAGGATTTGTGCCAGTTTTGCAGACAGACAAACAACATTATCCTTGCATATTGGAACAATTTCCACAGAAAAGGTGCTTTTGTAATTGTATGTGTTACTATGGATATCCTGAGAGATCAGTCTCTGTGAGGCTTTGTATCTAGTGGGAACAGTACACTGAAGAAATTCTACCATCTTCTGAGCATGTTGTTTTGAGGAATAATAGAAATCCAGCCCATCATGAATCTCTTTGATACGAAGTGTATTCCGGTGCATGCCATATTTCAAAATCAGCTGTTCTAGACAGTAGAAAGTTCTTTTGTGCAAAGTCTTTTGCCTGACTTGAACCACAGCCTTCCAGAAATCCTTAGCTTCCACTCTATGGCAATCTCCACACATCTGGGCCTGAACAACATAATCCACCACAAACACTTGCTGAAGGATAGCACCATTCATCACCTCTTTCTGAAGAGTTAGTTTAACTTTAAGTCTCTTAGAACGGGGCTCAGTCCAAACAAAGCTTGCATCTACAAGACGTACGTTACTCAGAGGGGCTTTGAATATTTTCAAACACAAAGCAAGAAGTTCCTTGGATTCTAAGGCACATTGTGCCCAAGTTCCTGGTGGCTGGAAATATCTTTGACATTGTTTGCAGAAAGATAGAGAGACTTGTTTCGGAATGCCTTGGCTGATATCTACTTTACTTCGCAGACAAGCCACACAAATACTGGCAGGATTTGGACTAATCGGGGCACCACGGTTGCAGCACAAGATGTGTCCAGGTGTGTGCTTCACGGGTTCTGTCATATACTCCATTTTTCTGTATATCTTAGTGCCTCTGGGCCAGACCCAGATGTGCTGAAAAACCGCGGCAGGACTAGTTCCTATTGCCCAGTTCTTATTTTGTAATTTGCACCAGCAAAGCACCATTCCTATTCCACACAGGCTCGTGCGGCCCAAATATAGAAGCCCTTACAGTCTCGTCACTCCGTTTTCTTTCTCACTATTAAGCTCTCACTTTCAGGGTTGGGTTTATTGGACAGACCTGGGCTTCTCAACATCCATTCGTACTCTTTTGACTGCTCAATCAGATGAATTCTAACTTCACCACCTCCTAGCTGTGTCACCGTGGACAAACGCTGTCCCACATTATGCCTCAGTTTTCTCCTCTGTGAAGTGAAGATAGTAAGACTGAAGCTGTAGAGTTGCCATATGGGTCACCATATGTACAACCTATAAGGCAGAAGTACTTTGGGTGTCAGAACATGCCTGACCATGATTTGGCCAAGTCCAGCTGGGAGCTCTGGGCTGTCTCTGGCAGGCAGGGGTCCATTAGTGACTGATTGGGACATGCTGATTTTAGTGTAAGCACAAACTTCTAATCCACGATTTCAGGGGCCCCTCATGACCCACGGCTAGAGAGTCACCATCAGAGAAAGGGCCTGCTCAGTTCTTTGTGAATTATTTCTTGACTTGTGGAATGATAATTTTATCGCGCTTTGTACATAGGACAATCCCTTCCCAGTTCCCTGAGATTTTGGTTTACCTGGGTTTACTTCTGAATACTTCCCCTAACTACCCCTCATTGGATTCATCAAGATTTGGAAGTGATATGGGTTATTTCTGTTTGTTTAGTGGCTACCTTTAACATTTTAACATGCATACTTCTATTAACAAATAACAAAGTTTCTCAGTATTTTATCCTTCTTTTAAACTATGAGATCATTAAAACATTACACATAGCCAGCAGTAACAATAACATTTTGGCAATGTTATTTCATCTAACCCTCTCATTATTACTATTATTACTATTGTTATTATTATTATGGAATATTTTATAGAAAATCCCAGATGTCATGTCTCACCACTTAGAAATACTTAGCCGACAAGAAAATTTTCCCCTTAATATAACCACTATGCCATTATCAGCAAACAAAATGAGCAATAATTTCTTAATATGATCACATATCCTTTCCATACTTAAATTTCTCCAGTTGTCCCCAAAATCTTTTTACAGATGGTTTGTTTGAATAAGTGGCCAAATGTGGTTTGCATATCACGGTTATATTTTGAAGAAAACATAAAATGCCCTATGGCCTGGATTTTGCATGTTCTTTTACTTGGTGTCCTATAATTTGTTCTTTTATTCCCTGAGGTATTATAAACTTGTGTTTAAATTCAGTGACTATTTGAAATTCAGGACTTTTTGTGTAGTAACACTTCAGAGATGTTTCTGTGTACTGATTGCATCACATCAAGAGGCACGGAAATATCTGGTGTCCCATGGTTTTATTGATACTAAGATTGATCAGGGTTCAGGTGGTAGCAGCTAAGTCTCTCATTATGAAGTTCTCCATAAAACTTTGCACAAAATGCTTTTAATTATTTTTAACTTTTTAAAGTTTTTTTTAATTTTTAAATTTAAATTTAAATTTTTGGCTGCATTGGGTCTTCACTGCTGTGCACGGTCTTTCTCTAGTGGCGGTGAGCGAAGGCTGCTGTTCGTTGTGGTGCGGGTTCTTCTCATTGTGGTGGCTTCTCTTGTTGCAGAGCACGGGCTCTAGGTGAGCAGGCTTCAGTAGTTGCAGCACATGGGATCAGTAGTTGTGGCGCATGGGCTTAGTTGTTCCGTGGCATGTGGGATCTTCCTAGACCAGGGTTCGAACCCCTGTCCCCTGCATTGGCAGGAGGATTCTTAACCACTGTGCCACCAGGGAAGTCCCCGTAATGCTTTTTAAAAAAAATTGTTAAATATATATAACATAAAACCTGTCATTTAAACTATTTTAAAGTGCATTGTTCTGCGGCATTAAGCAGATCCACAATGTTATATAACGATCGCCACTATCCATTTCCAGAACTTTTTCATCATCTGAAACTGAAACTCTTTACTCATTAAACAATAACTCCCCATTTCTCCTCCTCTCCGGCTCCTGGCAACTACCATTCTCCTTTCTGTCTCTATGAATTTCCCTCTTCTAGGTACCTCATATAAGTGGAATCATACAGGACTTGTCCTTTTGTGGCTGGCTTATTTCCCTTACCATAATGTCCCCAAGGTTCATCTGTGTTGTAGCATGTGTCAGAATTTCATTCCTTTGTATGGCTGAACACTATTCCATTGTATAGATGGCCACGTTTTGTCTATCCGTTCACCTGTTTATGGACACTTGGGTTGATTTTGGCTATTGTGAATACTGCTGCTATGAACATGGGTGCACTCACTTAATGCTTTTATTATTCACCGATGATATTTGTCTGGATCCATCATAGGCATAGCTCGTTTTCCTGTGCTTGGCTTTATTATGCTTTGCAGATATTGCATATTTACAAATTGAAGTTTTGGGCAACCCTGCATTGAACAAGTCTACTGGTGCCATTTTTCAAACAGCATTTGCTCACTTTGAGTCTCTGTGTCACATTTTGGTAATTTTCACGATATTTGCAACTCTTTCATTGTTATCACATTTGTTATGGTGATCTGTGATCAGTGATCTTTGATGTTACTATTGTAATTTTTTGTTGTTTTGTAATTTAATTAAAGTATGTACATTGTTTTTTAGATATAATACTGTTGCACACTTAATAGACAACAGTAAACATAACTTTTACATGTACTGGGAAACCAAAAAATTCATGTGACTCACTTTATTGGAATATTTGCTTTATTGTGGTGGTCTGGAACTAAACTTGCAATATCTCTGAGGTGTGCCTGTATTTCATTTTAGGTCACACAATGGTGATTTTCTAATATTTTCTTTTTACATACCAATTTTCAGAATAATGGTTTGATGTACCAGTATCCCACAAAGGTGACCAATGAGGTTTTGGGTTTTGTAGCAGTCTTTTTTTTTAGCTCCTCGAGTTAGTTCTTCTGTTCTTTGACGCAGCTTCGGTAGCCTTTTGTCACTTCTTTGATTTCTGGCGCAACAAAGTGTCCCAGACTCATCTTGTATATTTCCTACCTGAAGGGAAAAATCTCCTTTTCTCTGTTGTGCTCACCACTCTGCTCTCAATACTTCACTTCTGGACAGCAAATGTGTGAGTTTTTCCCACATCGAGCAATTCTCCAATTCTCTGTGGACACCATTGGAGTGTCCTACAATTTAATTCAATTCTGACACTATCTACCTGGAGATAGCATCAGATCTCCCAGGGGCTCAATCCCACAAGACCCTCTCTTCTCCCACTTCAGACAGCAATTGCGAGTCCAGGTTGTCACCTGTGCTTCTGATTGACTATAAGTTGGAGGTTCCCATCACCCCTCCTCATGTTCAGTATTTACTAGAATGGTTCATAGAACTCAGGGAAACATTTATGTTTATCTGTTTATTGTAAAGGATGCAATTCAGGCATACCCAGATGAACGAGATGCATAGGGCAAGATATGGGGGAAGGGGTGTGGAGATTCCATGTCCTCTTTTTAAAAATATTTATTCATTTAGGCTGCACTGGCTCTTCGTAGCGGCACACGGGATCTTCGTCGCGGCATGCGAACTCTTAGTTGCAGCATGCATGAGGGATCTAGTTCCCTGACCAGGGATCGAACCTGGGCCCCCTGCATTGGGAGCGCGGAGCCTTACCCACTGCACCACCAGGGAAGTCCTCCATGTCCTCTTCACACAGGCATGCCACCGGCCCCCCCCCCCAGCACCTCCATGTGTTCACCAGCCAAAAAGCTCACCAAACCCTGTACTTTTAGAGATTTTTAATGGAGGCTTCATTTTGTAGGCATGATTGGCCATTGGGTCCAATTCAATGTCCAGAGGTTGGGGTGAAGCTGAAAGTTCCAGTGCTCTAGTCACATGGATAGTTCCTCTGGTGACAAGCCACTATCTGGTGGTTATCTAGGGGCTTTCAGAAAATCACCTCATTAACGTAAGCTCAGGTGGGTTTGAAAGGGGTTTGTTAAGAATAACAAACGAGGGGCTTCCCTTCCCTGGTGGCGCAGTGGTTGAGAGTCTGCCTGCCGATGCAGAGGACACGGGTTCGTGCCCCGGTCCGGGAAGATCCCATATGCTGCGGAGCGGCTGGGCCCGTGAGCCATGGCCGCTGAGCCTGCGCGTCCGGAACCTGTGCTCCGCAGCGGGAGAGGCCATAGCAGTGAGAGGCCTGCGTACCCCCCCCCCCAAAAAAAGAATAACAAACGATACTCCTTCCACCTTTATAATTCTTATCACTTAGGAAATTCTAAGGATTTTAGGAGCTCTGTGCCAGGAATGGGGATGAGACAATATATATTTCTTACTATAAGTCACAATATCATGCTACTCATTTCTGAAATCAGCCATTTTTCCAATGAGACTTGGTTCTTTTGGGGTATGGTACTTAGACACCACAATCTGGGTACTTGGTGTGCCTACTGCTAGAGGCTTGTCATTGTTTCAGGCTTTTTGGTAAAGAGAGCTAAAACGTATGTTTTCTTAAAGAGAAAAGTTATAAATTCATCCTGATATTTTAAATTCAAAATTAGGATCATAGTCTTCTTACTCCTTTGATTTTATACTTGTATATCTTTTATAATGAAAATCTTGGTTCTGTTAAATTAACATAATTATTTTATTCTAGAATATATCTATAGTGGTTTCAAAATAATATCAACATTTATATGATAAGATTGGACATAGTTTCAGATTTCTTTTTTCTTTCTTTTTTCTTCTGTTTTTTTCTTAGATTATATCCCATTAGGGATGTACAATCAAACATTGCACTTTAATATCAATCAAAGTAAATTTTGTCCCTCTAGTGTGTGTACCACCACCGTGATAGGCACTTAGGCTCATTTGTTTCAGTGTGCTTTCAATTTTTAGGATTTGTTTCTTTTTTGAACAAAGAAAAAATTAAAAAGTTCTAAAGTAAAAATAAAACAAAAACTCTATGTAATATATGTTACATAATATATATTATATTTTAATTACGTATAATAGATATATCCACAGAAGTATTGCTTCCGTCCTTTCCTCTTCTGTTTCTTCCTTCCTAATGAAATGTAACCGTTTTCATTAGTTTTTGGCTTGTGCTTCAACTGTTTCCTTTTGAAATTATGCCGCCGCCACACCCACCACACACACACTGTCTCTTTTCTTAGACAAAAGATGCATGCCTTTTAGTGTGCTTGGTACTGTGCTGTGCTGCTACCCTACGTGTTGGGCGTATGGGTTATTTGCATCATTTAGCTGTTATGATCAATGCTGAAATCAATAGCCTTGTGATTACATTGCGTTGCATTTTTGCCACTGTGTCTTTGGGATAGGTTGTTAGAAATGGATTACTGGGTTAAAGGGCAAATGCAGAGTAAATTTGTTAGGCAGTGCCCAATTCCCGTCTATAGAGCTTTACCATTGTGCACCCCTGTAACCCTGCAACGTGTGAGCCCGCCTGTTTCTCCACAGCATCAGCATTATCAAGAGAGCACATTGTAACACTGCTTTAGCTACTAGGAACGGTTACAACATTAATTTTTATCTTGAGGTTCCTGTACCACATGGAAAGTACAAATTTGGACTCCTCACCTCCGTATGTTGGGGTTTTTATTTCTTGGAGGATGGGGGAGACTTTCCCCCCACCTAGAGCCTCATCAGATTGCAGTATTTCTCTGATACTTCCTAGGGTGGGAATTTTCTAGTCACATTTTGTTGGAGGGGCAACCTTTGGAGGCCCCTCTATTATGCTATGCTGTGTCTCAGTTTGGGACACAGACAAGGCCCAGACCCCTGTCCTCATTTGGGTGTTCTGCCCTCAGCCCTGAGCTGTGGAGCCTATATCTGGATCTATTACTTACTTGGGCACCAAGTTTTCATCTTCTGTGTTTATCACTGTGGTTTTGAAGGCCCTCTTTAATTCTGGTACCTGGAGATTTCTCTTCCTTTCTTTACAGCCTATCTGTATACAGTATTTTCTGCTTACATTTTATGTACGCATTTCTATGTCTAATGGGTGGGAGGGGGTTCTTCACAATCTCAGGTCTCCATGTTGCTGGAGGAAGCTCAATGCAGATTTTTATAAAAGTTATGCCAAAGCAGGGAAGTAAAATGGAAATTGGGAGTGAAGGGATTATTTGCTATGCAGAAGTATCCTTTAAGAGTGGACTTCTCCTAGTGTGTTGAAACTAAAATTTTTTCTGTAACCAAATAGGGTTTGTAAATATTATCTAAAATGGGGTATACCTGTTATGCAAAGATGCTGTCTCTCTCCCAGATGTGAGGACACTGGGCCATGGGCTACACACTTTTGCAGTGTAGGCCTGATCAGAGAGAAAAAAAAAAAACCACTAAATTATCTTTTTGGCCTCATTCCGAAGTTCAAACTCCAAACACACCACAAAACATACTATACCAGATAGGCCTCTGGGAGCCAAGGACCTGGTATGAACAAGAAGGGCAATACAAGATTATTTCAGTCTAAGGAGAGAGATTGAACTGAGCTATGTGTGTAAAAGAGACAGTTGTAGGCAACAGGAATGCAATCAAGAGGCCTGGGCTTTGCTTCACTGTGAACTTAGGTCATTTGTACCCAACCGTCTAGCTGCCCATTCATTTCTCTACCCATCCGTCTATTCAGCTATTTATTTACCCATTCAAATACCAATCTAGCCTTCCATCAATTCATCTGTCCATCCATCCATCTAAACATTCATCCACCTGTCCATTAATCCATCTATCCACCTGTCCATCCATCCATCCATATATCCATCATTACCAAACACCCACAGTTACTAGGGACTAGAACCCAAATACGAAAGACACTGTCTCTCCCTCCATGGGACTTGGTGTGTTATGGGTAGAATGTCATACAAATAATTACTGTGTAATAAGATAATGACTTCAGAGGAGCCCTATCGCCTCTGTGCTGAGAGTGAGAGCACTTTAGCTTGTCTAGAGTCAGGAAAGTCTTCTCGGACGAAGCCTTTGAGTCAGATTCAAACTCAGGCTTGAGTTCAGACCTGAGCAGGGAGTTGCCCATTACCTCTGGCCTCAAGTTCCACCTCACCTATGCAAGGGTGGCATGGGGCCAAATGACATCCATCTAAAGATCTGTGCTTTCATGAGTGGCAGCTGAAGATTTTGTACTGGGCACCAACAAGAGGCATGGAGGGCTAGTGGGGAAGCAGAGCCAGTTCAAGACTTGGCTGAGATTGGGGCGTCCCATCTCTGAGGGGCCCCCAGACTTTGTCCAAGAACTGGTTATTGCCCATGGGTAGCTGGAGGAAAAGCTCGCTGTCCCCAGTTACTTGTTTCCTGGGACAAGGCTAGAAGTGGGCTTTCCAGACTTGTTCTGGGCCCTGGGCCCATTGTCTGGAGTGTGACAGGAACCCCATGAATTTTAATAGCCTCCATTCAGAGTGATTAAAACCTTAATGAAATTTAATTATCTTGATGTTAAGCATTTTGTGTTAAGTTATTGCATTCTGACCACTCATTGTTCGCTGCAAGCTCAGGGCAGCATACCTGCCTCTGCCTTAATGGAAAGGAAAGTTGAATATATTTAAATGAAATTTCCCCCAAAATAATTGCCTTCAGTGAAACACCAAGCAGTCATCAGGATTGAATTTATGAATCGGGCGGCTGCAGATGAGAGCTACTGTGTTGGGAATGGTTTTCATTAATCCAGGGTCTCCAGAAGGAGCAATGTGAAAAGTTCAGAATGTAAGTGACAGGTGTTTATGGTTCGCAATTGCATTAAACAGGCTCTTAAACGCAGGTTAAAGGCCTCCGTGAAATATAGAATATACCTTAAAATGTGGCCTAAATTTTTGCCATTTTGGACTTTGCATTACTTACCTACAGAATTAGCAGGGCTTTCGGTTAATCAACTGTCGGCGTAAATTGTGGTTGAGCAAAATGCTCAACCGGTATAAATACCGGTAAGCACAGTTTGCTTGGCCTGTTGCATTTTTTTTTTTTCTTTCTTCTTCCCTTGGGCCTTCCAAAGGCCTTCAGCTGATGGAGAGCTTTTAATTTCACATTTTGGCCCCCACCGCAGGTGATAAACAAAGGTTTCCCCGCTGCTCTGGCTGGGGTCAGTTATCCAGCCTCCCTCCCCGTAATCACACACAAAAGGTGCCTGAGATCCACAGCTAATTTGCGGCCTCTGTTTAGCAGAATTTAATAGCAGGTATTACTGCTGCCGCGGTAATTAAGGACCTTTGTCAATAAGACGGAATAGATGGCCACACTTGGTTGTAATCAGTGGGCTCTCGAGAGCCAGAGGAGTGAAAAGGGAGAGAAGCAATCCATTCTGTGAATAACACAGTCCTCGACGGCCTCCCTCCCTCCCAGGTCGGGCAGTGGAATAATAATTCCCCAGGCAATGAAAGTACAGGAATAAAAGTACTTACCCTCCAGCCGGTGATTTTTTTTTGACTTTTTATTTACTCTACTGAGCTTTCTTATTTGCTCCAGGCTGCATCTGATGAAGCATTGTTTAAACAGCACAGAGCAAAATGGATGTAGGGAGGTGGGGAGAGGAGGAGGAATTTTAACCAGGTGGCAGGGAGGCGCCCCGCTTTAAGGTGGATAGCCATTCGGTTTATCAATTATTTCTCTGGGATACAGGAAAAAAAAAAAAAGACAAAACCAAGTGGCTTCGTGAAGAGGTGGAGGGTGTCATTTAGAGCTGTCTCTGAACATAGTCATTCAGCTCTAAATGGGTCGCCTGTAACAAGCGTGAAGTGAACTTGGGGGAGCATCGTCACCCTCCGCCTCGTCCCTAATGTACCACTGAATGGCCCGGCGGAGGGGGCGGCCGGGGAGGGGCGGGGGCAGGGGCTGGCGGCCACAATTCAAAGAGACCTTCAAGGTGTGTGCCCCTCATAGTAATTGGAGAGGAAGCTGCCTTTCCCTCGCCGATTCCCTGCCTTTTTACTGGTTTTAACAAGCATGATGCTTTTAATAGTGCTTTGAGTACCATCTCTTTATACGCCGCTCCCTTTTTAAAGCAGCTTTAACTATACTCTTTCTGTCGCTAATGTCTGAAAAACTTCTACCTTTAATCATTCCCCGATGAGGTGGCAAACAAGCGGCCCCTCTCCTTTAGCAATTTCGGCCGGGTAGTCGCTGCTGGCTGGGCAGGGAGTGGGCGGCGGCCGAGGGAGCAGGGGGGCTGCGAGGGTGTGGATTGTGGGGATCTGACGCCAGGTCCAGAGCTTGGGGACATCCAAGGGGCTTCTTGTTAGGGGAGGGCCGGGGGTCAATTTGAAATGCTCAGATCTGCAAGGTGGAAGACAAAAATCCATTTGACCACTGTTAACAATCCACTTGGATTTGGTTAATTTAAAAAGATTGAAATTAGTTTTGTGGCTGTTCCAGGACACCTCCCCTTGCCCACCCCCAATCCAACACGCACAGTTTGCTTCTTTCCCAGTTAGGAGCCAATCCCAAACTGGGCTGATGAGTGAGGTCTTTCTGTGAGATGAGCTTAAAGCGTTTCACGTACACCTCTGGACTGCTGAGGGATTCAGGATGGGCTGGTTCCCAGTGCAGGCTCATAAATACAAGTGGAGAATGAGGGGTCCGTCCACCCTCCTGAGAGCAGCACATGCGCACACACGCAGCTTTTGGGTCCCTCAAAAGTGGCAGAGGTGAGGCCAGGAGCTGTAGGGCCTCTGGGAAGGCAGGGGCAGGACGGGGGCAGGGAGAGACGTGGTAGTCCCTGTTTCCTCATCCATTCCATCTTCGGCTTCTGAACATGGGCTTCTCTTTCTGGAACGATTTGTCAAACCAAAGTTCAGCAGATGTTTTAGAGGTGAAAACCTTCCCAGAGAGTCTCTCAGGGAGTGGAGGAGACGGGGCTTCTTTACAGCTTCTAAGCATCCCTTCTCCAAAGATGTCACCCTGGAAAGCATCCCTTTGGTCCCCTTCTGTCCACGCTTGAGGCTTCAAGTCCCGACTCTGGAGCAGTATAGCTCAGCTTGTTAAGCCAGTTTTCTTATCTGTAAAATGCAGGTGAGAATTGCTTCTACCTTCTCAGAGGGGTTTGTGAGGGTCCACAAGGTGATGCTGGTAAGACACTCAGACTCACTGCCTGAGGCAGAGGGAGGCATCCTGTGCATATTGGACGTTGTTTTTCCTCTAAGGGTTCATTGGATTTTCTTAATTATCTGGAGGATGGGGGTGGGCTTGCTGCCTGATCCTGGGGCTCAGGACAGCAGAGCATGTTGTGGGTTTCCAACAGCTGTTGAGTTGTAACTGTGCCAACATACTTATACCCCCAGGCAGCCACGGGGTTAGGGATCACTTAGGAAAGTTGTGCTTTGCACAAAATCGCAGGAGAGAAGTGAGTGCAGAGGTGGCTGGCCAAAGAAAGAGGAGACATCTTTCCCAGGTCTGCCCTCCTCAGGGCCGTGAGAGGAGGGATGCTGTCGCAGGCTGAATTATGCCCCCTAAAGATACAGTCGGCCCGCCATGTCCCTGGGGTTCTGCATCCACGGATTCAACCAATGGTGGATCCAAACTATTTGAAAAAAAAAATCCAGAGTTTCAAAAGCAAACTTTGAATTTTCCATGCTCTGTCAACTATTTACATAGCATTCACCTTATGTTTACAACTATTTACACAGTATTTATATTGTATTTATAACTGTTTACATAGTATTTACATTGTATTAGGTATTATAAGTAATCTAGAGATGACTGTAAGTATAATGGAGGTTGTGCATAAGTTATAAGCAAATACTAGGCCATTTTATACAAAGGGGTTGAACATCCTTGGATTTTGGTATCCACGGAGGGTCCTGGAACCAATCCCCGGTCATCTGTGGATGTTACCTTACAAAAAAAGGTTTTTCCCCCCAGTCTTATTGAGATATAATTGACTTATAACATTTGTATAAGTTTAAGGTGTACAGCATAATGCTTTGATATATGTGTATATTATGAAATGATTACCGTAAGTTTAGTTAACAAACATCACCTCACATAGTCATAAGAAATTTTTTTCCCTTGTGAAAAGAACTTTCAATATCTACTCTCTTAGCACTTTTCAAATCTACAATACAGTATTGTTAGCTATAGTCACCGTGTTGCACGTTATATCCTCAGAATTTACTCATTTTATAACTGGAAGTTTGCACATTTTGACCACCTTTACCCATTTTCCCCATCCCTTACCTCTGGCAACTACTAATCTGTTCTCTATTTCTGAGTTTGGGGTTTTAAGATTTTACATATACTGTAAAGCAATTATACGCCAATAAAAATGTTAAGAAAAGATTTTACATATAAGTGAGATCGTACAGTATTTGTCTTCCTCTGCCTGACTTATTTGACTTAGCATAATGCCCTCAAGGTCCATTCATATTGTCACAAATAGCAGGATTTTCTTCTTTTTTCATGGCCGGATAGTATTCCATTGTATATATGCACCACATTTTCTTTATCCATTCATCTGTCAGTGGACACTTAGGCTGTTTCCATGTCTTGGCTATTGTAAATAATGCTGCAACGAACATGGGAGTGCAGATGTCTCTTTGGGATAGTGACTTTGTTTTCTTTGAAGTGGGATTGCTAGGTCCTACGGTAGTTTCTCATTTTAATTTTTTGAGGATGGTCCATACCGTTCTTTATAGTGGCTGCACCAATTTACATTCCCACCAACAGGGCACAAGGGTTCCGTTTCTCCACACGCTCTCCAGCATTTGTTATCTCTTTGCTTTTTGATGATGGCCATTCTGACAGGTGTGAGGTGAAAAAGTCTTTTCAGATGCAATTAAGTTAAGGACCTCTAGATGGGGAGATTATTCTGGATTATCTGGGTCAACCCTAAATACAACCACACATGTCTTAATAAGAGGGGCAGAGGAAGATTCAACACAGACAGATGAGCAGAAGGCAGTGTGGAGACGGAGGCCAGATTGGGGAGATGCTGCCATAAGTCAAGGAACGCCAGCGGCCACCAGAAGCTGGAAAAAGTGAAGAATGGACTCCCTAGAGCCTGCAGAGGGGGCGCAGCCCTGCTGACACATTGATTTTGGCTTCTGGCCTCTAGAACTATGAGAGGATAGATTTCTCTTGCTTGAAGCCACCCACTGTATGATAATCAATATAGCAGCTACGGAAAACTAACACCGATGCCTGGTGGAAGGTCCTTTTCCATAAATGAGTCAAGTGAACGCTTGAAGAGAAGGAGAAAAGGTTCTGTGCCCTGGGCATCGTGGCCAGGATTTCTGATACCTGTGCGATTGTGTGGTGGTGTCACTCAGGGGCATTGACTGTGGGGTGCACTGCATTCCAGCCTCAGGGAAAGGGGTGTCGGGCAGGCATGGGTGACCCTGGGGAATGGGCTAAGGTTTCCGGAGCAGGGCTCTGCCAGGCCTGCTCACTGGCTCTCACTGGCTCAGCCACAGGGGAGGGCCAAGGCTGTGGGCTGCAGGTCTTAGGACAGACCTGGGAAGCCTCACTCCATTTAATGAAAGGAACATATGGAAAAACACGACAAAAATACACACCAGCATCTTTGTGGGCGATTTCTCATGCAGAAGTGAGTATGCTTTCTCATGTCATGTAAAGAAATGTTGTCATCAGTCTGTGCAGCACTGTGCTCATTGATCTCATTCCTTTACACAATAGCCTTAATACTGCGGAATACATCGTTTGGTTACGGGTTAGACTGTTTCCCCTGTGTCAGTGGTAAACTCTACTTTTTCATATTTGGATAGCGAGTCTAATTCATAGCACAATGGAGTTTGCAGTGCAGATAGGATTTACTTCTTGACTGATTTTTTGTTAATATTTATTGGGCACTCGATCCGTGTTATGAGGATGAAACGAGAGACTGTGGCTTAGGGGAGGCAAGAAACTTGCCCAAGACACCCCGTGGTGGTGTCCCCAGGCTATGCACACACGTAGCCATCCGACTGCAGAGTTTAGCTCTTAGCTCCCCTGCTTTCGGAAGCCAAGGGCGCAAATCGCATCTGGGATTGTGATGTTTTGTTGGAAGACCTAGAAGTGCTTCCGCAGACGGCACCCCTCCAGAGCCCGTCCTGGGCCCAGCTACGTCTTCCCTGCCAGGTCTGGGCAGAGTACGTGGCACATGGGGCCCCAAGGAGTGTTTGCTATTTTGTGCTGAATTATCACCGGCAATTAGAAAGGCACTTCTAAATACAAGCCGAAATCAAGTTTGGCAGAATTTAGAGGAACAAAGCATATTCTTTTAGCTCCAGTAAGGAGGATTGTCAATTTGTTCCAGAAGCAAAGTAATTAAAGGACAATGTTCACCAGATGGACGTTATGGTTTAGTGCAGTTCTGACAAAATCCCCAGCAGATCTGAATATTGGTGTTCAGAGTGGAGGATGGGCGAGAGAGGATTTCTGCTGCTGGAGGGAGCCTGTGGGCTATAACCCACCACCCCCTGGGCCCTCCCTCAGTGCCTTTGCTCCACAGCTGGCTCCTAAGTGAAGAGAATTCCTGCTGTCCTGCAAGTCCAGGCAAGAGGACCGGGCCAGACGGGAGGCCAGAGCCGTGTGCCGTGAGAGCCCATTTTGGTTTTGCACCCCGCGCAGAGCACTGGCTGGGGCTTGGCTGTGTTTGTATGAGCTGCAGATACCAAGCCCGCGTCTGGATGGTGAGGTCGGTAGTGCGGGCACAAGGCTATGTAGCGGAGGCTGCAGAGCAGGGAGAGCCCAGTTCAGGCAGCTGGGTGAGTCCCAGCTGTGTGACCCACGGCAAGTGTCTTAACTGCTCTGAGCTGCAGTTTCTCTACTGGGAAAGGAGGAGAAAAATTTGGCAATCTTATGACGTTGTTGAGAAGCTGAACTACGATAAAACTCATACGGTGCCTGGAGTAGTGTCTGGCCTGGGTAGTAATGCTCCAGCCGGGTTTGATGCTTTTATTAACTCTGGAAAGAGCAGTGTTCTCTGAGTTGGCAGACCTGGGACAAGCCCCGTTCCTGCCCCTCAGCAAGGCCCTCTCTGTGCCTTGGTCTCCTCATCTGTAAGCCGTGGCGGGTAACGAGGAGTATCTTGACGGACGATTAGGAAGGTTAAATGGGAACCTTCGTCGAAAGCATCGGGCTCACGTAACCCCCTAACATACAGGCGCTGCTTCCGTCTCTGCACGCCTTCTACAGCTTAAGGAAATTTGCTGTTTCGGCAGGTTCTTCCTTGTCGCCGATCTTGAATTTTTAGGCAGCTGTTGAAGCCCGTTGACTCCATCTGCCAGGTTAGCTGACAGTCGTTCATCCACTCGGGGCCTGCTCTGTGCCTACCACGGTCCAGGGCTGTAAGATGGGGTCGGGGGAGGGGCGTCAGACTCTGTCCCTGTCCCAAGAAATGGCCCCTCAGAGGGTTACCAGATAAAGCACAGGATGCCCAGTTAAATTTGAATTTCAGATACTCAATATTTTTCAGTTTAACTATGCCCCAAACACCATATGGGACATCTTTATACTAAGAAAGTATTCACTGTTTATCTGAATTAAAATGTAACCAGTCGTCCTGAATTTTTATTTGCTAACTCTGGCAACTCAATGGTTCCCCCGGCTCAATTAAAACGCCAAACTGGGGTCATGCCCATTGGTTTGGGGGATCCCTCTGAGGTTGTTGGTGCCCAGGATCTGACTGTGCTCTGTCCCTTCCTTGGCCGTGGGACCCTGGGCAAGTCCTCCTCTCCCCCGTTCTGTGCCTTGGTTTCCTTCTCTGCAATGGATTATCTGTCCGTGGCCCTTTCTGGTTCCCGTTCCTAGACTTCAGAGTTGGTAGAAGACATCCGGCCAACCTGGTGTTTTGGTACTGTGTAGACACAATAACCCACTAGCTGGATTGCATCTTTCACTTCTCAAACACTTGTCTGCTTCATGTAAACACAATCCAGGTGCCTCTGACCTGCCCTTTCAGTCCCAATTCTCAGCACTTGTAAGAAAAAGTCTTCTTGTAACATAGTCCAATCCCCAAGCTGGGTCTCTAAAGCGCATTTTGAAGCCCTTTTAATTTCCAATCCATTAAAAAAATAAATCTTTGGAGGGTTTGCTTCCTACATAGCAGCATGCTTGTTGGCTCGACAGCTGTCAAACTGAAAAACATTCCATGAATTCTCCAAGTAATTTAAAAGTTACTCCAACTTTAATACGGGGTGATATCCACTCAGCTGAAAGGGTGCCACTTGTACCTAGGTAATTCTGTTCACTTGATTTTTTTCTCTTCAGGGAATTACTTTCATAAGGAGAAGGAGGAAGGAGTACATTATACTCAGTTATGAAATGGATGTTCGGATCTAACTTGTGACTCTATTTCCAATCGGTTCTACCTTTCACCATACCTCTGGGAAGGGCGATCTCTTAAACCATGGCTTGTCTTTGGCAATAATTACTTTTGGATGTGAACAGAGAGTCCATTTGGGTGTTCTGTTCTGTGAAGTCCGTGAATATACGTAATCCTTTTAAGATCTAAGCCTCCCACTCACATCTGAGTTTCCGTCTCTTTAGAGATTAAAACACTGCAGCCACTATTTGTTTCGAGCAGACAGAGTGCTCTGATGTCCTGTAATAGCTCCCTGGGGGATGTGCAGCCACAGGTTTTCTTATTAATCTTACGAACACCTTAGAAGTTTCGTCATGCCCCCCAAATGCATACACTTCATTCGCTTTAATTTCTCAGCAATTCCTCCTGCTGCCTTAAGTTGTGGTTCTGTCAGCTTTGTTTCCCCCCCTTTTCTCTCTTTCTTATCTCTCTCTCCTCCCTCCCTCCTTTTCTTCCTTTGTGGATTCGAACTTTTTAGTCTCAATAAAAGGGCTGATGTCTGCCTTCGGGAAATCTTACTTCCATTTTTTTCCCCCAGAAAAATGGAACAGGTTTCTTTTAACTAGTGCAAGGCTCTCCTCTCTAAAAGGTTTTTATTATTGAGTGCCCGGGGCCCTTAGTTTCAGACATTTATCTTCTAGCTAAGTGGGAACAAAAGCGGGAGGCAGCTTTCTGCACCCCGAGTTTCTGAGTAATCACCCAGTGGTTAAACTGAAGCGGCCACAACATCTTCTTCATTGTGTCACATTGGGCTTGCTCGCTAATTTATGAGCTTCAACTGTCAAAATAGTTTGTGCAACGGACCCTAGAAATGGTGATGGATAATATCAATCAATCGGGTTTTATAGCCCTGGTTTACCTTGCAGCAGGCCTGCCTGCTGTATACAGCCTGTGAAGAGGAAAGCCACACACACGGTAGATGTGCCCAAAACGAATACGTAACGTTCCCCAAATGCACCCCTTCCTGGAGGGCTCTAGGATGCTTAATGCACCAGTAATGCTCCGCCCCCGTGGTCCTCGTGATGACAGCCGGAAGTGTTTGGATCCCTTGGGAGGGATGTCCTCATCCTGAAGTACCCTGTGATTTCAAGATTACCACCTCCCATTATTCTTATAATGAGGTCATCTCAAAAGGGCGCCTCTGAAGGCCAGCGTGTGGTGATGAGGTCTGGCAGACGGGGGCAAAATTCAGCTCTAATGAGATGGAAGTTTTACAAAATCTTGGTGACTATAGAATCTACATATCTACTCAGTAATTCTTACGACCTATTTGCATGTTTGAAGTGCCTTCAGATGCTGGCCCACTTGCCTAAGTTAGTCAGGGGTGGGGCCCTCGATAATGTGGGACCTCCTTTATATAAACTTTCCGTGTTCCTTCTATGCCCTGGCTAGGGGTTGGTTATTATGCAGATCTTTTTCACTTTAAGAAAAAAATCACAAATACAAGTTAATTATTGAAAAACTTGAAAAATACGGAGAAGTATGGAAAAGAGAAAACCCCTCCCTTCAATCCGGGGCCCACCTCTGGTAGCACGTACTGTATTTTCTGCCTTCTGTGCATGTGATTTTATGTATTTGAGGTAATCTGCCTAATACAGTTTTGCCTCTTGCTTTTAAAACAATTCTCTGAGCATTGTAATGTTTTATGTTTGATCTCATTGTTGGTAGGTACTGTAGTTTATTTAGTCAATTCTTTTGTGTTGAGTGTTTTAATAGTTTATCATATTTTGTTGTTATCAACAAAAGGGGCCAGGTTGAGAGGCTTTCTGAAACAATTCCACGTTTAATGACCTACTGAATGGGACAGTTCCTGGTCTCCAAATATATTCTCTCATTCCAAGGACAGTATGAAGTCCCAGTGCCCTCTGGATATGGACTCTCACTAGGGGGCCCTTTCCTAGCCTTCTCTACGGAGCTGATGAACTCGTATTCATCCTTCAAGACCTGGCTGAAGCAGCCCCTCCTCTGTAAATTCCTGGTTCTCCCTCTCCATGGAGTCGGCCACACTCTTCTTTGTGTGGGCCTCCATGTTGGCTCATCAGGGAGCTCACTGAATGGTATTTAGCCATCTCTCTGGTCTCCCTCTGTCGGTCTGTAGATGCACAGTGCAAGCTAAGTCATCTGCCTTCGTAATTCTGGCCACCCTCGGCTGGCCAGGACCATCTGGCTTGCATGGAACCTCTAGTTTCCTGAGCTGTGCCTGGCATGCTCGCAGATAAACCAGCCATGTAGAGGTACAGCTCAGGTATTTGGAGGACAAACACCTTTTCAAGCTCCCAGGGCTCTTCCTTGATTTCCACTTTGGGCACAAAGACATTTCCTCCAAATGTCCCTGTTGTTGATAGCTGCTGTCAGAGTTCATGCTGGCATTTGCACTGAAAACTCCTAATTTGACATTTCTCTAGTGAATGTAATGAATACGAAAAAGTGTCATTTAGAGCTGGTTTTCTCTTTGTGCTTTGAAAAATGAAATGCACATAGTGATCTGTAAATGAGATAATTACCTCCCTACTTTGCTAAAGGGCACCTACTAGTGATTTTTTAGCTTGTTTCACTTAATGAAAGCTTTACAAAATGGGGAGCCCAGAGCTGTTAATAGACTTGTTGTAATAGGCTCTGAGAAAAGGGGGAAAAAAAAACCCAGTTGTTCCAAACTAGTAACAGAAATAGACTGATGAAACAGCTGGCAGCTCAGACATAAATTTAAGTCTTGGTTGGGTTTAGAGCAAATGTAATAATAGCTGCAACCAATATTTTTAATATTACTGATCTTTCAGCAATAATTACCTAGAACTTTTAATGTCTGCAATTAGAATGCTAGCAATTCAGTGGTACAGACCAGTGGTAAACTGCACGAAATTGGATACTTGCTATAATTGGTAATTAATCACTTTTCATTACCAGGAAGAGATGCCGCAGTTATTCTGAATAGATACAGCATGCTAATTACAGGAAAACACAAACCTACATATTTGAACTTAGAGCTTTTAGGAAAATAAGCAACTCACGTCAATATTTTATATCTGGGAGGAGATTAGCCCACCCAATTAAACGATGAGGAAGCGGCCATGTATATTTTGACAAGAACCCATCAGGAAAGAGGTCCCTTTTTCCTAGGGGTCTTGATCACATTTCCATTCATTTCTGTGGGTAATTAAAATTCTCACCCTTTATGCAGATTTAGAAATGGTTCCAAATAAATATTTACATGTGCGTGTCTCCCTTGGTGAGCCCACGTGATTGTAGGGCTCATCTACCGCATCATCGGCACAACAGCGCCTCCCGCCTAGACCTTTCTCTCTAGGCCAGGTGTCCCCTGGGGTGTCCATCAGCATCACGTCCATTTCTGCCATCTATATGTCCTCCTTAGGTGCCTATTCTGCGAATGGGACCATCCTTTCCCCAGACTTGAGACTTCAGCTATTTTTCTGGTCTTCTCACCACTTTGTCCCAAACCTACCTCATCCGTCATCAGATCCTGTCACTTCTACCTTCATGGTCTCTGCCGCCTTGGCAGCCCCCGCTCTTCTCACCGCTGCTGCTCATTCAAGGGGCTCCATGGTATCTGTCAAGATTGCATCCCAGGAAAGCACAACCTGTGGAGAAAGAACTTCCAAAGAGAAAGTATGTCTATGAGAATTACTGTAAGAAACCTTAATCCATGACTCGGTCCCTGCTCTCTATTGATACTAACCCCCGACAGTCAATAACATAGAACATGCCTTTCATAGATAATGCAAGAAGGACCATGGGGACAAGCCAAGCTGTTTCCTCAAAGACATGGCCATAAAAGTATATCCCTATGGTGGGAGGGTGGGGTTATCCCCATCATTCACCTTTGTCACCTTCACACTTGCCTCTGGAAGACCAGCTCCAGGTGCAGGGCAGGAATGAAGAGCTTGTCGGGGTCCCAGAAACCCTGGGTTCTCTGCCTCCTTCCTCGGACAGTGAAGAAGGAATGAAGTCCTGACTGTTCTCTTCTCTGAATGTTAATATCTGTGATACACCTGCTCTCTCCTGGCCAAAGCTGCCATGCCCCACCAATCATATCACTGCAAAATTGGGTCATGACGGAGAAATGGGGCCTATGTAAATAAGTCACTTACAGCAAAATGGTGTACACGGAAGCCAACAGAAACCACTGACCCCACACCTCTCACAGTGATCTTCAGAATCTCTTACCCGTTCTCCTGTCACGAGAAGATTTCAAAAGTACCTCTGAGCTTTGGCAGTTCCAGTTTAGCTCTGGTTACCAACTTCCACACTCTGGCCTTGGTTTAGATTCAGAGGATTCCTTTTTTTTGTTGTTGGCAGTAGAAAAATAATTCCTCGTGGGTATGTGAACCAGAAGAGCGGAGGCCTGATTTTGAAGTTGCAGGTGGTGGACCTGGCCTGCCCTAGGAATTCAGTAATGGACACCTCACCATTTCTGCCCTGTGGCCAGCCGCTTTCCCTGACAGCCTCATCAGTGGCATCCCGGAACCAAGTTAATACACAGATAGAATTTACAAAACTAGACGTGAAATGAACAGCCATCCTTATAAAGCGTGAACCTCTTATTTCCATTTCCTCTTCAACATGACCCATCACGTGGAGCTTCTTTAGCCAAATTTCATTTTGTTCCCTATTCCATCATCGCCAGAGTCCCTGAATTGGTTCCTCGCCCAACAGCACAATTTCAGCCGTGGACTCTTTCCTCTGCCTTTGTCACAGAGCTGAGTAATGATGTGACAACATGTGATTGGGCGATTGATGTCAAATGTTAGCAGCAACATTCATTTTCCCCTGAAATGGACAAAGAAGAGTATTAGTCATTTAGAAATTTCGTCTAGAAGCTACACCTCACGAGTGATATCCCCAAATTGAATTGGTCTGAAATTTAAAGTGGCTTTTAAGTTCTTCTCCTTTGATTGTTCCTCAGGTCACGCAGCATTGTGAGAGGCCGAGGGGGCAAGTTAGCGATGGGAACTGCAAATGTCATTTGTTAGCTCCCTGACTCCTCTGCAGAAATCCATTCCTCCAGTGACAGGATATTCCTGAGACCTCGTGTTCCATAGAGAAACATCCTGGGCTTTGGAGCTGCGCAGGTCTGGGCTCCAGGCTTGGCCTTATCATGGCTTCCCCTGTGAGCCTCAGTTTCCCCATTTGTGAAATAGGGTTAACAAGAATGATTATTGTCATCCTCACTTTGCAGAAATAAGAATATAAGATCTAGAGAGGTGAATTAAGGGGCCCAAATACAGAGTGGCGAAGGGCAGAGCGCAACCCTCTCTGGGGCCATTGAGTCCCCAGCAAGATCTTGTCCCATCGTCCAGCGTCACCAGGAGGGCACCAGGCTTTTCACACACGCTCCGTGCAGATAGCAGTCCTTCCAACAATAACCAACCAACGTGTGTCTGTGCATGACTTGTGTTCAGAGACACGGCTCCCCCAGGATTCCCCAGAGGTCCAGCCAGTGGAAGACAAAATGGCCCTGGATGAGAGCTTAAAATTCCCGCTCTCTGTGATCAGCATTTTTCAAGAAAAAGAAGTGTGCAGCAGTCTGTGCTAGTTATTTAACATCTAGGAAGGCTTTTGCTCACTCTGAGCCCTCTGTACACTCTAAAGTTACCGATATCATCGTTAGAAATGGCTTCCACCTACGGCTCTGATTCATGGCCTGCTTATGATTGTGATTCATAGGCTGCTAAGAAGCGGGCAGAGGCGGCTGGGTTACCTAGAAGCAGTGCCTGGGAATAAGACCACCGATGTGATGCAGTCAGATATGCTAATGAGGTCAATGCAACATTCCATTAAAAAATCCAAACCTCATTTGGAAGTGAATGTTAATAAGGAGAGAAAGCTCAGCTCAGGCTGGACCAGAATCACTGGTGGGACTAGTTCGTCTTCAGTTAAGTAACATAATTTGTTCAATTTGCTTTATGTCAGTAAGTGAAGAACCTTTTACTCACTTTGATTCATGGAAGGAGGTTAGGCAATGGTACAGTAGAAAGGAAATTAACATTTAACCTGCCTGGCTGGGTTTTCTAACGGATGTCTCAATATGACTGGGGTGGTGTGCGTAAATTCTCCTGATAAACCGGAATGAAACAGCAGCTATTTAAATCCCCAAGAAAACCTGGACAGCAGATATTATACTCCAGAGAGAGACCAGTGGGTTTTTGGTCAGGAACTGGAAGACCTGAATCCTAGTCTCATCAATTACTCATTACACAACTTTGAGTCACAAACTCCCCGAGCTTCAGTTCTTGCATCTGTAAGATGGAGTTAATGCAAAAAGATGCTGTGAGTTCATAAACTGTAACATACCCGTACGTCAATCGATTGATCTAACAGCTATTTACGGAGCACCTACTATGTGCCGGGCGCGGTGCTAGTTGCTGGATGGACAGAATTGTCAGGGCCCTTGACCTAAGGGAGATGACATTCTGGCACCCTTTACTATTTTTTATTATGAAAAATTTCAAACCTTCATGAGACTGGGCAGAATAGTATAGTGAACATCATCTACCCATCACTCAGATTCAAGCATTAACAAGATTTTGCCATGTTTGCTTTGCCTATCTCCCGTGTTTTTTGCTGAATTATTTTGAAGCAAATCACAGACACTGTGTTCCTTTTCCATTGCTGTGCAACAAATTGCCACAGATTTAGCTGCTTAAACAACACACATTTGTCATCTCACAGTTTCTGTGGTTTGAGAACCTGGGCACAACTTAGCTGGATCTTCTGCTCAGTCTCCGAAAGCTGCAATCCCGATGTCAGCTAGGGCTGGGGTCTCACCTGAGGATCAGGGACCTCAGCCCCATATAGCTGTTGGCAGAATTCAGCTCCTTGTGGTTGTAGGACTGAAGTCCCCAGCTGCTAGAGGCAGTCCTCTCCATAGGAAGCTCCCAACATTGCTGTTTGCTTCTCCTTTGAGGCCAGCAGGAGAATCCCTTTGACACTTTACCCTCAGCTAAGGGCTCACCTGATTAGGTCAGGCCCACCCAGGGTAATTTTCCTTTTGATTAACTCAAAGTCAACTAATTAGCAACCCATCATGGGAGTGATATACCATCATATTCACAGGTTTTTGCCTCTACTCAGGGGGAAGGCATTATTCAGAGTGGGTACAGCAGGGGGGTGTGAATCTTGGGGGCTAGCTTAGAATTTTGCCTATCATGTGGACATTTCATCCCTACCATCTTAAATATGCATTTCTGCAAACTATGGGCATTTTTTTATAACTACAATTTCATGTTAATATCTGATAGGGGTTGTTATGTTAGTCAGCTTAGGACATGTTATGCTGTCATAACAAGTGACCCCCAAATCTCAGTGACTTCTAACCACAAAGGTTTCTTTCTTGGCTCATGTTCCACATCCATCACGGATTGGCTTCAGTGCTTTATCCTCAGGCCCAGCTTGAAGGAACAGCCCATTTCTGGGAAAAGAGAGTGACATGCAAAGGCTTGTCAAGCTGCATCTGGGAAGTATCCATGTCCCGTATTCTCATCTCTCTTTTGCTCGTCCTGCTCTCCAGGGGCTGGGAGTGAAATCCTTCTACAGAGAGGGGCCTTTAGGAAAGGATTGACTGGTGGTATATTTTAAAGCAAACAATAGAATCTCCCAGTTATCTCTTAAGTAGCTTTTATTTATTTATTTACTTACTATTTATTTATTTTTTGGGCTGCGTTGGGTCTTCCTTGCTGTGTGTGGGCTTCCTCTAGTTGCGGTGAGCGGGGGCTACTCTTGGTTGCAGTGTGCGAGCTTCTCATTGTGGTGGCTTCTCTTGTTGCAGAGCACAGGCTCTATGTGCGTGGGCTTCAGTAATTGCAGCACACGGGCTCAGTAGTTGTGGCATGCGGGCCCTAGGGCACGTGGGTTTCAGTAGTTGTGGCGCACAGGCTCTAGAGCGCAGGCTCAGTAGTTGTGGCGCGTGGGCTTAGTTGCTCCACGGCATGTGGGATCTTCCTGGACCAGGGATTGAACCCGTGTCCCCTGCACTGGCAGGCAGATTCTTAGCCACTGTGCCACCAGGGAAGTCCCTCGTAAGTATCTTTTATTCTAGAATAGCCTCACTCACACACCTTTTTTCCACAAGTTATTGACCCATTGGAGGAAACAATCAGTTGTCCTCTAGAATGTTCTACATTCTGAATTTGTCTGTTTGCTTCCTTGTGGTGTCATTTCACTTGTACCTTTATGTCCTATATTTCCTGTGAGCTAGAAGTTAGGTATAATGAACATTTTGGGGGCAAGAATACTTCATAGGGAATGTTTGGTACTTCGTAATTTATCACATCAAAAAACACTTGATGTTTGGTGAGGAAATCTTTTTAAAAACTTTATATTTTTTTAATTGAAATTCTTACTCTTATGTTCTTACATCCATTTATTAGACATGTATTACTGATCAGGTCCTGTGCCATTTGTATGAACTGCCCAGAATAGGCAAATCTATAGAGGTAGAAAGTAGATTAATGCTTGACAGGTGCTGCTGCGGGGAGGGGAATGGGGAGTAACAGCTAATGGGCACAGGTTTTTTTTCAGGGTGATGAAAATCTTTTGGAGTTGGTAATGGTTGCTATACAACTTTTCAAAAATATGTGGCTGCCAAGGTCCTTCCCAGCTGCTAAATACCAATTCAG
This sequence comes from Grampus griseus, assembly GCF_964374135.1. NCBI lineage: Eukaryota > Metazoa > Chordata > Mammalia > Artiodactyla > Delphinidae > Grampus > Grampus griseus. The sequence goes on from NC_139010.1 coordinate 77,852,749, forward strand.
CCCACAAGAGACAGGGACTAACTCTGCTTGGGGATGTCAAATAGAGGTGACCCTGGAGGAACCCCATAATGAATGAGGAGGAATTCCAGGGAGCCAGGCAGCACGTACGGGCTGCAAGATCCGACCAAAAAATGTATTCGCTTAGTACTTGGGCTCTCCAGAGCTGCACCCTTAGGAGCTGCTGGGGACAGCAGTTGGATGATGGGCCCTGGACCCCCCACTTCCTCTTGAACCAAAACTGCTCTGCTCCCTCCTGTTTCACAGGTGGGACTTGTAGGTAAGACTTTGGTCAAACAAAGAATTCTGTGATGCAAAACTCCTGACTTAAGTGAACAATCCTCAGCATTGTTAATTGTACGGTTTTAGAATATTTGTGAGTCTGCATCTAATAATGAAGATGATGACATTGGCAATGACCATCCCCCACAATTAAGCCACCACTCACGGGACACTAAATATACGTCAGACCCCATTTCAGGCACATGGTATTCGTCACCTCTTTTACTTTTCACAAGACCCTAATGGGGGGGTGGTCTATCCTCATTTTACAGATGAGGAAACTGAGGCTCTCAGTGTCAAATGTCAAATGTCTTGATCAAGTTCACACAATTAGGGCTGTTGATCTGGAAAATGAACTCAGATCTTTTTAGTTCAGAAGCCGGCACCCGCGTTATCTTCCTCCCTTGCAGGCGAACAGTGCTCTACAGTTTGCAAAGCCCTTCAGAAGCCATTTCTTAGTGAAGAGCTGTAGCAGCCCTGGGAAGAACTGTGCTATTGTCCCCATTCTGCAGTTGAAGAGAATGAGGCTCTAAGTCTTGGTCTGGGCTGCAGAATGGTGAGATGGGATGGGTGCTCTGGGCTACAGCGAATCTACCCTGTTCCCTGTGCCAACTGCGGAGGAGCCCACCAGAGCACGGAGAGTTGGCCAGTGCTCAGTGTGGCCACCCCTCCCTGGCCATCCTTCTCAGTATACATGAGATGCTCAAATGATGATGTTTTATTCTAATGACAAAGAGTATAACAAGCACAGGAAATGGCCTGGCATTAATCTCCACTCCATCTTGTAGCAGTGACTGCAATGAAAATGAGAAATAGTTTAAGCTTAACCCATTCTCATTACAATCATAATTACATTTTGTGGTCATTCTTAGTCTCTAGCAGAACCCAACTGCTCTTCATGTCAATTTGAAAGATACAGACAGCCCTTAATTTTGCTCCAGCATTCATCTGCCCAGCCGGCTGCCAAGGACTGATCCTTGGGAAACTGAAAATAAGGCTTAAGGAAATTATCTGTTTTACGTTTTAAATGGTTTGGCACGGATCTGCTAAACATCTGGATAAATGTAATTTACCTGCATGTGCCTCAAAAAACATTGGATCAGGCAACCCATTTATCTTTCTAATAATATGTTGAATAGAGAATACTCAAACTTGGGCCCTGATTATACAGCTAATGGCACTGAGAGCTAACCGAGAAGCATGCTGGGTGGCACGAGAGGAGGGGCTGGGGACCAAAACTTGCCAAGGACAACCCTCCAATTCTCAAGCCATCACTGGGGTACTGAGTGGCTATGTCCCCACGGCATTCTCCAGAGTAACTACACAGCACACAGCTCCGTAGTAGTCTTCTGTGGCTGTTATATAACAAATCCATTTACCAATAAGTATCTCTCCCAATGGTTCATCCTTTTTTTTTTTTGGTACATGTTAACTGAGCACCTGCGGTGTGCTAGGCGTTGGTCAGGAGCTGGGGACACAAAGACAAATGCTTTCAGGGGGACTGCTTTCTGGGGGTCAATCGGAGAGTACAACACAGCACAGAAGGCTATGGGGGTACAGAGGAGCACCCCAATCTCTATCTCCTGGGGTGGAAGGTGGATAAGGAAGGCCGTGCAGCATCTCAGCATCCCAGCGTGGCCTTGACTGTGCTACAGTGGATAAATCACCTACCATCTCTGGGCCTCAGTTTTTCTATCTTTAAAACGTCTACCTGGGGCCGTGGAGAACAAAAGTAGGTAATGTCATTGAAGTGCTTAGTAGAGGGCTTGCTGTCTGATCGTCTACTGAGGGCTCACTAGGTAGTTGGCAGGGCTTTGTTAGGGGTGGGGACAGGAAGTGCGTTCCAGGGTGAGGGCTCAGCCTGTGCTAAGATCCAGTGCTGCGAGAGAGCACTGAGCGTGGCTGGACCACAGAGGAGAGGGGAGCGGCAGCAGAGGCCGGATCCTGCAGCCACGTGTGATCCAGGCTAAGGGTGGTGGGCTTTGCCCCAATGCCACGGGGAGCCTCATGGCAGGGGAGGCAGGGGAGAGGGAGATGATCAGACAGGTGTTTTAGAAACATCATCTGACTACACGGTGGAGAATGAATCCCTCAACCTCAGGGCAAGACTAGAGGCAGGGAGGTTTGGCAACAATTCCAAAGAGGACCTTGGTGGTGGTACATTTCAATGGATTTCGTTTTACACAGTTTTCCTTAAGGGAGCTTTTGGAGAACTTAGTTTCTTGGACTGAACTATTTCAAAATGTCCCCTATTAGAGCCTCCTACCCAGCCCAGTGGACAGAGAGCCAGGCTGCACTTTCAGTGCAAATGCCCACTTTGGGCAAGGCATGGATCATGGTACCGCAGAGTTGGAGCCCTGGGGACTGTGGCCCGGCTTGCATTCAGAGTCCTGGGGTGTGAGGGTCCCTCCCACTTCCTCTGCAAATCCCTCACCAGGCCCAGTGACCAGGAGCTCTGGGTAAACACAGTGAGGTGTTGGGAGAGGGGTGACGATACGGGTCTGTGCCAACTAGCCATGTGATCCGGGCACAGAACCAGAAGAGCCGCGGAAAGATCTCCTGGAGCGGGTGGGTTTCATAGCTGAGTCTCCTGGTATCTCTTTCTAACTCGTGGACTGACTTTCCCCAATGGCTCAGTGGCCAGCAAGTCACATGTGTGCACCCACTATCCCGCCTCGCTGCTCCAGACAGCATCCTGTTATATTTTGGATTGGTTTTGAAATGTAACATAAGGCCTCTTAACACTGTTTAAAAATAAATTCACAGACACAGGCAGGGCAGTTGGCAAAGGAAATCAGGACGGTAGATGAACACTGAAAGGGAAAATACTGTGATAAAGTTGGAAAAGTAAATTAGACATTTGCCATTAGACCTGACAGGAAACGAGACCGGCCGTAATTGATGCAGCAGATCTTTGCACGGACCCGCAGTCGCACGCGAAGGCCTGTCCCTTCCTCGTCCAGCTGTCTCATCCCCCAGTCCTGAGTCATCTGCTGGCTCCGAGCTGCAGCCTCGGGTTTGGCTGCTCATAATAGGCAGTGGAATTAGATCTGACCTTTACAATCATGGCTTTTAAAAAAATTATTAAATTTAAAAATGGTTAAATCTCAAATGAGCTGAAATCTTTTGTGCGAAGAACCCGTCTATCATTGCTTTCGTCCATAAAATATATTTAACCTCAACCACATAATTAACGCCAGTGACTCCACCAGGCCGGTTGGGTTTATCATGGGCATGGAGAGCTCAGCTGTTCTCATCTGAAAAGGACAGTGCCGGGCATTTTCTTGAGTTTCTCAGCAAAAGCTGTAGGTAGAAGGTTGAATCTCTTCTGGAATAGTTTCCGCTTTGCTTCCTCCCATCCCTTCCACAATCCAGGGTGAGCAGAGAATGCTTCACGATTAAAGAGAAATGCTCCACAAAGGACAATTCTCCAGGCTGACAGCATGTTCTGGGGAGGATCTGTGTCAGAGGCAGGAATTCGGAGCAGCCAGGTCAGCTTCACGAAGCCCTCAGGTGAAGGCCCAGCCTCAGACACCCAGCCACGGTGTCCAGGCAGGGCAGAGAAAAGGTGCAAGTCTGGTGGCATCTAAAGCAGAGATCCTTACCACGATTCTGGGAATCTAAGCTTCCCCAGTGGAACTGAAAGAGCACTGGCTTGAGAGTCCAGTAGACTGAGTTAGGATTTGCATCTTTGCTGCTTATTTGGTGTTTAAATTTGGCAAGTCATTAAACCATTCTGAACCTCATTTTTCTTTTTTTTAAAAAATAAATTTGTTTATTTATTTTTGGCCAAGTTGGGTCTTTGTTGCTGCATGCGGGCTCTCTCTAGTTGCGGCGAGCGGGGGCTACTCTTCGTCGCGGTGTGCAGGCTTCTTGTTACGGTGGCTTCTCTTGTTGCGGAGCACGGGCTCTGGGCACGCGGGCTCAGTAGTTGTGGCTCACGGGTTTAAGAGCACAGACTCAGTAGTTGTGGTGCATGGGTTTAGTTGCTCCGTGGCACGTGGGATCTTCCCAGGCCAGGGCTCGAACCTGCGTCCCCTGCATTGGCAGGCGGACTCCCAAATGCTGTGCCACCAGGGAAGCCCTCATTTTTCTTATTTATGAAATAAAGGTAAAAATAAATAAATATTTTTCAGAGTTATTGTGTTTAAATGGGATAATATATGTCAGATTCTTAGCACAGAGGTTGGCACATAGAAATCAGCTACCATTCTTCTTTTCCTTTTATTCCTCCTCCTTCTTCTTTTTGCTCCTGGAAAGTGGGTCGACCAAACTGAAAATAGCCAACTAAAAGTTGTGTATGCGTGAAGGGGGTGGGGAGTGACTGCCCTATCAAACATCAGGATGTATTATACAGCTACAGTCATTGTGATTGTGTGGTACTGGCCCAACAATAGACAGATGTCTAACGGAACTGACTAGAAAGCCTGGATGCAGACCATGCACAAATGACATTGCAGACCATTGAGGGGGAAGCATAGACAACTCAGTAAAAAGGCTGGGAGCACTGGTGAACCACGTGGGATAAGTGAAATGGGTCCTTACCTCACACCATAAACAAAATCGATCCCAGATAGATTAAATGGGATAGATTAAATTAAAAGGCAACACTTGAACATTTTAAGAAGAAAATAGAGGAGATCCTTTTATGACCTCAAGGTAGGACAGGGTTACTTAAGCAAAATGCAGAAAGGTTGATAAGACTACACTAAAATTCAGAACTTCTTTCAACAAAAAGTTGGATAAGATATTTGCAGCATAAATAACAAAAGATTAGAATCCAGAGTATAGACAAATGGGAAATAATAAGACACAAACAAACAATGTGATAGAAACGTGGGGAAAGGACTTGTTCATATAGACATTTTAGGAAATAGTAAAAAGGATTGGCCAATTACATATGAAAAGATGCTTAACCTCATTTGTAATTAGGAAAATGCAAATTAAAACCACAAAGAAACTATGTGAAGTGATGGATGTATTAACTAACCTTATTGTGATCATTTCACAATATATACAAAAATCTAATCATCACATTGTACACCTTAAATCTGTACAATGTTTGCTATATGTCAATTATATCTCAATAAAGCTTGAAAAAAAATGATCAAATCACCAGTAACCTGGTGTGAGCAGTCCTGCTTTTTCCATATAATCAGTTACTGAAGTTCTCTTTCTTCTTTGATTTCTTCCTGAGTATTCCTCATCACCATAAGATAATAAAGATATAGCTATATTTAGACACATACCCACAAACCCCACAAAGACTTACCATTTTACTCTCGCCAGGTTGACAAAATCGAAGGAGTCTGACAATACCATGCCTCCGTGAGGATGTGGAGAATGGGGACTCTTACATATTGCTGGAGAGGGTAAAGTAGAAAAACATTTTGGAAAACAAATTGGCATTGTCTTGTATAGCTAAGTATGTGCGACCCAGCAGCCCACTCTTAGGTACATCCTAGACCTCAGAGGAACTCTTGTTCGTGTGCAGCAGGACATGCGCTCTGAGGACTTTCATAGCAGTGCTGGGGGGAAAAGCAAAACATGGGAAGCCACCCTCATATCCATTGATAAGAGAATGGTTAAATGGGCTACGAACATTATACGTATGTGAAAATGAATGAGCTCCAGCTATAACCACAAAAACCTGTGTGAATCTCAGAGACGTGATGCTGAGTGAACCAAGCAACCTGCAGAAGATCACACAGAGGAAAATGCCATTTTGATAAAACTCGGAAACCAACCAACACTAAAGAATATTGTTTAGGTGACGGAATGATAAGCACACAATTCCAGATCCTGGCTAACCCTTTGGAAGAGGCAAGGGGATGAACTGAGATGGAGCAAAGAGATAACACTACCAGCGTTGGTAACGTTCTGTTTCTCTGGGTGAGCGCTGGTTTTATGATGTGTATGTTATTGTTATGCTTTATAACTTGCACACGTGTTTCATATATTATTCTGTGTGTCGAGTATTGCATAATTAAAAACAGAAATAACAACAGAGTGCATGGAAGGGCTAGGATTTGACTAGCTGCAGATACAGTCACTGGTGGGCTCCCTGGAAGGTGGGAGTGAAGAGACCACTGTGCAATGTAACCAGAGAGGCTGAGCTCACGCTGGCGGGAGAGAAGAGGGGATGCTCTCATGAGAGTAGAGCCTGAAAGGGGTTGCAGACTCCTTCCAAGATCTAACACATTTGGCAACATCCTGGGAAAGGCGGGGGACTGCACATGGAAACTGGTGCCCTTCAAGTGTGGTCACATACGAAAGAGAACAGCCTGGAATTCCTGGGGAGGGGAACTGGTTTGGCCACCTGCGATCCCTTGGGGATTCTCTTCCCACTTGATGTCCGATATTAGTGTTGTACAGTGTAGCCTGTTATTAAACTCTTTAACAGGGCTTCCCTGGTGGCGCAGTGGTTGAGTGTCCGCCTGCCGATGCAGGGGACGCGGGTTCGTGCCCCGGTCCGGGAGGATCCCACATGCCACGGAGCAGCTGGGCCCGTGAGCCATGGCCGCTGGGCCTGCGCGTCCGGAGCCTGTGCTCCGCAACGGGAGAGGCCACAACAGTAAGAGGCCCGCGTACCACAAAAACAACAACAACAACAACAACAAAAAAAAAACTTCTTTAACATAAAAAATAAAGCTGCTGCGACGGGGGAAGCTCTGTGAGCTTCAGCCTCAAGGCAGTTAATCTGTCTGTAAGGACATGGTGCTGTCAGAACAACTGGGATGTTCTATTTTCTACAGGTTTGGGGACACAGTGGCTTTGAGTGGGAAGGAGCTAGTCCATCAAAATGGGCATAGTTCTAGAGAGTTTTCAAGGAAGTAGAATTAAAAAATGAAAACGTGGAGTATTCTTTCAATTTTACCATGCGATGGCCCTTTGCCCGGCGGTTTAGTACCAGGTCCTAGTGGGGGAAGATGAGATGCCTGTTTCTTCCGCTCCCAGCCCTCTGTGTTAAAAAATGCCCTGCTCCTCACTATAGTGGACCTGAAGGAATGTGGATGGTCCTTTGTTTCAAGAGAATATGGATTAACACTCCTGAAAGATGCATTGGCCGGCCAACAGTAATGCCTTTTATGGACCCAGTGTGACATTGCAATGACCTGGAAATCATGGGTCAGTGAAAACATCTGGAGTTTGGTGTGTTGTTTTCTTATTTGCTTTTTCAGAAAAATCTCACTTTGGGTTCTGTTCCTGGCCATTTAGCAAAGGTCCCCAGTTTAATCCATTGTCTTTTATGACAAAAGACACAGAGGGGCTACATGCCCAGCAGAAGGCTAGTCCACCAGGAATCTTGCTTTTCTGTTTACACCAACACTGTTGAAACCATGTCCCTTTGAAATGCCGTCCTGTAGGCGTCACCAGCAGAGATGAGCAGGAGGGGCTTGCTGCTGGCCAGCCTAATTTTTTTTTTTTGCGGTTCGCGGGCCTCTCACTGTTGCGGCCTCTCCCGTTGCGGAGCACAGGCTCCGGATGCGCAGGCTCAGCAGCCATGGCTCACGGGCCCAGCCGCTCCGCGGCATGTGGGATCTTCCCGGACCGGGGCATGAACCCGTGTCCCCTGCATCGGCAGGCGGACTCTCAACCACTGTGCCACCAGGGAAGCCCTGGCCATCCTAATTTGATCAATATCAGGGATTTTGCTTCTTACTGTGAAGTTAAAACAGGATTCTGCTCTCTTCTCAATGGGTCATTTTCCTGTCATCTTCCATATTTAAGATTGGTTAAAAATCTCTGCCCAAAACTGACTGAGCAGGGCTCAAGGTTTAAACTGCAAATCCTAATGTGATAATGCATGGCTTCCCTGTGCTTCACAAAGGGAGGTTTTTAAAATACATATAACATCAGAATATGGAAAGCCTCGGCCGTCTCCCACCCGCAGCCCCAGCCATGAAAGCCGATATTGACCCAATGCTTAAAATATGGAAAAGGTAATAATTAATATTGTACTTCCAGTGCATGTGGTGGCTCTAAATAGCTTATGGGCTTTATGTACATCTAGAAGCAATAAAATCGTGTTTGTTATTGTTGGATGAGACGAAAGAAGCCCCTCGGATCATTACATACGAAGATGTCTTTCACAGTGGCCAGCAGAACCGTGGGGAAGAGCTACCTTTCTTTCCCTTCACAGTTGGCCTGAGAGCCAGGAGGATGGGCAGAGAATCCTGGAAACCCGGCCAGCTTCTAATTGTGTCTTTACAGCCAACTAGGCTACCAAAATGATTATCTTCTTCTCTCTGAGCCTTACTGACCTGTGGCTAATGAGATTTGTGCTTCGATTAGTTGTAGAACATAAATTAGCTAATCAATGGCGATGGATTCGCATTTCTCATACATGAGTTCTGCTGCAGCGATCTGTATTGAATATTCAAATCAATTTTGAATCCTCTGCATGAGTCCGCTAACGTGGCCTGCTGGAATCTGGCCGCAGCTGTAGCGTCCTCGTGAGCAGATGAGGGCTAGGCTGAGCCCGGCTCGTGCATCCGCCTCTCGTGGCTGCTGGAGCTCTGCAAGCTACCTTGCTTTCCCTTACACACGGTGAGGGCCAAATAGGGTTTGGGACAAAGTTGTGTGGGAAAAGCAAGAGAAGCTCCAGGGGAACTCATGGTCCGAGGTGGCCTCTTTCCTGAAAAGGAACAGAGCGAAATGGACATCAAAAAGCAGACAGCTGGTTTCAGGTTTCTGAGGTGCAAACTTTGCAAAGAGTGAGATCCCGGTTCGGTGTCTTCACTTCTCAGCACGGGGAAGCGTATCTTCACTCTTTGCTGTAGTTGTCTCGTCTGTACAATTAACCGGTATCTTGGCATAAAATGTGGAAATTTGTACAGTCTTCAAGGCATCTGTGGGCTTTATGGTACAAGTTCTGTTAGTACTGAAGCCACAGAAAATTAAATGTTCCCCAAAGAACTTCCAGATGTGCTTTATTCTAATGGGGTCATTATGCAGTAAATTAAAAAGCAGGGTAAATGGAACTGTAAAATTTAAATTACTCTAAAACCACATCTCTTTGCTTTGAGCATTCATTTGTGGGGTTGCATTTGCAATAAATGTGAATTAGGCAGCTGCAATAACTGTTAATCATATATTTATAAAATAGTAATGAGGAAATGAATAGCAGAGTAAGACAGCTGCACATTTCTCTGATAGTATGTCAACTGTGAACATAATAAGATGTGGAACATTGTTTGGAGCTGGGCTGATAATACAGCTGAATGTAAGAGATCGCTTCAGCCTCTTAACTTTACATGAAATTATACATAAAATCCATAAAAGCCCATAATAATGCATTATGCGTCTGAATTGTATTCAATATTTTTCTTTGCTTTGATTTTCTGAAATAAGCTCTACTTTCACCAAAGCCATCTTCCAGCATCAGTGAGGCTTTTGTTTCAGGCGATGTCGGGCTTCTAAGATTGCAACTGGATTTAAAGAAAGCAGGGCCGGTGCAGGCAAGGAGTTAATGGTGGTGCTTTGTTTTGTTTTCTCGGAGTTGCCGTACGTGGCTGGAGACATGCCCTGTCCCGGGCGGAGGACAGTGTGTCCAGGCCTCCCCAGCTGCCACCTGAGATCAGGATTGGGGAGAGAGGCCACTCCCAGTTCACCAGAGCCCCTGGGCTGCTGGTTTGACCTGGTGAGAACAGGGACATGGCCTTCAGCCACTGTCTAGACAACATTTACTCTGGGGCCAAGGCTGGGCGCTCCAGGCAGGTCTAGAGAAGGGGGTGAGGGTCCTATGGGCCTGCGTTTGGGAAGGATTGCTATCCTGGTGGCCGAAGTGATGACCGTTACTCAGAAACTTCCTTGTCCTGGTGTTTGAACAAACCCTCTGCTGTGACCATCTGAAAACTGGGGCTTTGAGACCGACTTCTCCCTGAGCACAGAGAGGCAGGGGAGGGGACACGCGATCGAGTGTCCACGAGGAGCTGATCCTGGCCAATCTCTGCCTGTCCGTCCATTATATAGCACGACTGGGATGAAGCAGGTGCCCCTTACTGAGCATTCAGGGCTCTGCTCGGCCTGGTCCAACCACCTCTACCCCGCCCCACGTTGAACACCCGTAGGGTCCCTGATCTGCCGTGGTCTCGAGTTTGGGGGCTTGGAGTATGCGCTTCTCTTGGTCTGGAATATTCTTCCCTGCTTCAAAGATTCCAGTGGCTCCCGCACTTTCCCCCTGTGAAGCCATCCCAGACTCCCAAACCCCTATTCTTATTCCCCTGGTGTTCATTGTTCTGTCCACCTCACCATTACAGCAGCAGTCTTATTGCATCTCGGGGTACTGTAACTTAGGATCAGTGTCTGCCTCAGACTGAGGGCTCCCTGAGTGGACCCGAAGGTCTGGTGCTTGTTACATCTTGTTTTGGAGAATGAATGCAGAATGCAGTCACTAGATGTTGGTGTAGGATTAGAGAAAATGGCCTGGGAGGGTCCAGCGTGAACCCTCTTGGTGTGTCTACAGTTAGACCAGGTCCTCCGTTTCTCGGGGCGGCCCCCACCTCTTGGGATGAATGGTGGTTATCTGCAAGGGACTGGACGAGGAGGAGTTCTAATGGGAAGAGTGGCCCCAAGATGTTCAATGTGGGATGCTTCAAAATGGAATGTCAAGCGTCCGTAATTGTACTCCGCATCAGTCAGCACTTTTGTAGGACACTCACTGAATGCAGTGCATTGTAGGAAACTGGGGGTCACTGCTCTTCCTGGGAAGGAGGGAGGGAGGGAGAGAGAGAGAGAGACAGAGACAGGGAGACACAGAGACAGAAGAGGAAGAACAGGGGTGAGGGGGGAGGAAAAAGATGGTTATACACACATACAATGAGCATCCTGTAATCTCTTCCTAACCCACACTCACTTCCCAGTATTTCAGTATCAATTTTCGTTAACCAATAATTTTTTTCTTGTCACAAAAATACTATATGGTCATTATTGTAATGTACAGCATAAAGAATTTCATAATTTGTTGAACCATTCCCTTATTTGTTTAAAAATTTCATTGTTTATTTAATCATTGTCTATATGTTTATTCTCTTACTATTCATTTAATCATTCTTCATTTGTTGAATGTTTATGAACATTTTTTTTCTCCTTTAAGTAATGTTATTAAAATCCTTAAAATCTTTGCCAGTTTCATAAGTACAGTATGATACCTCATTGTTATTTTAATTTCAATTTACTTTATTTCTAGTAAAGTAGAATTTTTCTCTTTGTTTTTTTGCTTATTTATATGTATTTTTTCTCTTGAGATGATTAAGTACAGCTTTCATTAACTGAGGGAACAGCGCCAGCACCGAATGTTTTATGGGATGTATTATTTCATTTAATCTTTGTGTTAACCCCATTCATAGACCCTATGGTCTGTATGAGGCTTGGCGAGGTTGAGGACCCTTCCTGAGATGCACGGTTAGTAGGCGCTAGAGCCTGCTGCATTGCAGGGCATGTCCCATCATTTTTCTACTGGGGGCTGTCAACTTTCTCTTTAACCTACTGGAGCTGTTTGCATATTGAGTGTTTAATTGTCCGTGTACCTACGGCATAGTCTTTTTTTTTTTTTTTAATTGAAGTATAGTTGATTTACAATGTTGCGTTAGTTTCAGGTATACAGCAAAGTGATTCAGTTATACATATCTATACATATCTATCTAAATCTCTATATATCTATTTTTTTTCCAATTATTTTCCCTTATAGGTTATTACAAAATATCGAGTATAGTTCTCTGTGCTATGCAGTAGGTCCTTGTTGTTTATCTATTTTATACATAGTAGTGTGTATATGTTAATCCCACACTCCTAATTTATCCCTCTCCCCGCCCCCTGCTTTGGTAACCATAAAAAAAAGGGAACGCTTCATGAATATGTGTGTCCGCTTTGCGCAGGGGCCATGCTAATCTTCCCTGTATCGTTCCGATTTTAGTATATGCGCTGCCGAAGCGAGCACCGGCATAGTCTTTTAAACAGAGGGGTAATGTCCCAGTGTTCCCATCAAGGAAGGGGAAAGGCCACCCCCAAGAAACCCACCACTCTCCCCATTTTGCCTTTGTTCAGAGGGTCACCTCTTGGCGGCTCCGCTTTCAGGATTCTTCCTCGTCATCCTCTTATGTCTTCGCCCTCTGCAAGGTGGGTAGAATGATGGCTGTTACTTGTCTCATTCATGTGAGAAAACCGAGGACTGCCCAGGGTAAGAGATTTGGCAGGGAAGCCAATGAAAAACAAACAAAACCTAAACTAGCACTAACAAAACCCAACCAAATCAAACCAAACTGAACAAAAAATACCTCAGTAGAGTGAATCAGTTGGTTTGGATATGGGGTAGAGATGCCAGGTAAAATATAGAATGGCCCGATAAGTGTGAATTTCAGATAAACTACCAATACTAAAATTGCTAAAAATGGTAAAAAAAATACTAAAACAATTCTATGCACGGTTTGGGACATACTTATCCCCCAACATTACTGTTGTTAGAGATTTGTTAGGAGACTTTCAGTCTTTTTTCAAATATAATTTTATTGGGAAAACTAACATATGTAACAGATTAAAAGGACTGTTTAAATTTATTTTGGAAGTTCAAATGAACAATATTTAAAAATCAGTCAATAAGAACCATAAAACTGTTATGAATCTGAGTTTATGAGTGATCTTTGCCACTTAGAGCAGCCTCAGCTCCAATTCATGTTAGATTATTTTTTTAATCCGGTGAATACATTTTGCTTGCAAATGGTAAAACATGGCTTACCTTGAGATTTAAGGATACCCGTCAATTAAACAGCGATAAAGGAGAAAATTTATTCTGGGATGTGCTCAAAACCAAGCTGCAACCCTGGTTAATGCATTGGAGGGTCTCCACTGTGTCCTGGTTTGGAAGGCACATGGTTATGATAAAAGAAAACAACGTACAGTAAAAGATTAGTCTGAGTTAAATATTGGCAGACTCTCTGAGCACCCAGAAGAGCCCCAGGCTAGAGCAAAGCTTGGGGTATCCTGCCCCTGTCCACGGCTCTCTGGACAACAGAGTGTGTTGTGAGGTTGGGCTGACCAATGTCCAGTCCAAAATTGTTGGTCATCTTGGCACTAAGAGGCTCTTGTTGGAGAGTGAGCCCAAGGCTTTGTGTGAAAGCATCAGCACTGGCCCCACGTGTGGACCCGCATCCTTCCCCGGAGCCTGTAGGTGCTCCGTCATTGTTTGTTTTTCCCTTCAGAACAGTAATGGCTACCATTTATTGAGCAACTACTAATGCCAGGCCCTGTGTGGTAGCTTTACATCAATGGAAGCTTACTGTGATGGAGAAATTAAGTGTCCCTACACTGCTCCCAGGCAGAGGAGTGAATGTGGCTGGAAGGAACACTCCGGATAGCCCGTTGGGGTGAGGTGAGGGGCAAGCCTGAGTGACCAGAGCTAATGGGCTTTCTGGGAGGGTAGGTCTGGCTAAGCCCAAGGCCTTGGTTTTGACGAGTGGGCTGGTCCAGGGCATGGCGGGACGCTGTCCCATGGCCTCCCTTCTCTGCCTAGCTGGGACGGCAGTCAGGGCATAGTTGTTGAGGAATGAATGAATGGTGTAAAACATTAGCCTGCCAGAGTGCCTGTGCACGCAGTCCAGCCCTGATGGGGCATAAACAGAGCAGTAGTTTGAAGATTGATGTCAGAGGCCACCCCTTATGACTGTGAGCCTGGCGTGCAAACTTTCTGAAGTTCAGTTTCCTCATGTAAAGAAATGGGGCAAACAAAGATAACAGTGATAATAGTCAACAGTTATAAAGGATACATCCCCTATACCATCTGCCAGGCATGGTTCGAGAAGTGTCCTATTAACTCATTTAATCCCCACATTAACCCTCCCTAGGAGACAGGTGACTTTACCACCCCAGTTTACTGGTGAGGAAACAGAGGTGCACAGGGGTTAGGACCCTTGCTCAGGCTCCCACCTGGGCACTCTGGTATCCGAGTTCATGCTCTTAATTTTTATGTTCCCCTGCTCTGGGCAAAAGGTACCTTTGAGATGTCTTCCAGGCTCTTCTCCCCTTCTCTGAGGATTGGCCCCAACCCGCCATGTCCTTGCAGCCACATTTATGTGATGTGATCTGTTCCCTGACTATAAATTGGACCAAAGTGGACATTAGACACAAGCTGGGCCTTCAGGTTCTAATAATATGGAGCTGGGATGCTGAGAGATGGGTTGCCGTCCACTGTTTGCTTAAATGTGTGGAGTCTGGCGGTGGGGATGTCCCTGTTTGCCCACGTGGTAACCAAAGCAGAGAAAGGAGGGAGTGGGCATCTGTTTCTTACAAGAAAAGGGGCTCCAATGTGAAGACCACATTAAAAAATGTCTGAGGAAAATGTTTTATATACTCTTCTCTTGGGACAAAGTGTCATTTATAATGCTTTAAAAGTTAATAGGTATTAAGCCTTGGCATCCTTCATAATTTAAGGTTGCCCAAGATTAATCCTCTGCACTCTGTTAACTTGCTAAAAGTTTCTTTATTTTAAGGAGAAGATATATGCCCCCGAGGCCATTTTGCCACATGGGTGGTGGATGTGGACACCAGTGAGACTCCCCAATATAGCCCATCTCCCCAGCGGACTCTTAGTCACATGGTCTGAGTTCCATTAGTAATGTTCTGGCTGCAACAAAGAAGGAAGGGTAAATAGATTGGTGTGGGCCCTTTGTGGAGGACTGTTAATCTCCCCAGATTACTGCCCTTCGAATCTGGACTGCTTCCAACGTTTTTTTGTATATTGGCTCCATTTAACGTGATTAAAGGGGAGATCTGATTGGATAAGGTCATCCAAATTCTGTAAAGACCACTTCCTCACGAATGAACGCTTGCAATCAATTTTTCAGATAAAATGATTAAATTGCTATTATTGTTGGATCATTTTTTATTAAGAAAACCTTTTAAAATATTAATTATTGGGCCCTCTGAAACACTTTCATCTTTCCCGACTTTGCTCTTGAGAAGAAAGTGTCTGCTTGTTTCCAACACCAGCCAAAGGGAAATGCAGGTTTCCCTTTTTACACCTGCAACCATTCTCCTTACCTCTAATATTTATGTGAATTTAACTTTAATTTTTCTTCCTTTCATCTTCTGAATTAGTTGTATAATGCACAGATCACTCCTTCACCGCTTCTTTCCTGTTTATTTGCCTTAAAAATAGATTCATTAACTAGATTTGGGTGCTCAAGCCATGCGACAACATCCATTTCAAAGGAAGATTTAATGGCATTTCATATTTTTCTACATTAAGGAAGATTAAAGTATATTACAATACCCTTTACTGTCCTATTTTCTTCATTTTAGAAGTGGTCAGTTTAAAATTTTTTTCCCCTCTCTTTCTTTCATCTGCAGTGTTCGATAAATTGTCCAGGCCTTTCAGATGACAGACCCAGCAAATTGAGTTCTATATTACAACTCAGACACATTGTTTAGCCCATCAGCAGTCAGATGAAGCACCTTATTCACACAGGACATCAAAAGAACAAATATATGTGCGAAGTGGCTAAGAGAGCACTGAGACTCAGATACTTCATTTTCTTAATTGTCAGTGATTATTTGGCTAGTTTCAGGGTGGTCACTCTGCTGACTCTGAACCTATACTTACTTGCCTGATGTAATAGTGGTGTGAAATCTACATCCTTATCTGCATAGATCTAGATCTGGATTCATGACCACAAATTACACCATTTGCGGACAGGACATGTGCATCATCTTTTAATAGCCCAAGGGGCAGTCATACTAACATTTTAATAGTGGGCACTAATATGAAATGCAAGATCCAGACTTATGCCTTTTTATTTCAGCCACCTCGTGATGGAGACTTTAAGGCATTCGCAGGCATGAACAAGGGAGATATTAAGATTTAAGCTTTTTTATTTTTATTTTTTGTAAGGTAGAGGAGGTCATAGCTGTCAGGTACCCCTTGGGCTGAAGTTTTATACAGGTATGCCACCCATCAGCTTGAATCATCGCAGGGAGCCTTCCCACATCTCAGTAAATGCAGCATAACCTTGTAGGACACTAAGTCTAAACAAGGTTTGGGGATGTTGGTAAGATGTGGGAGGAAAGAGCAGAAGACAGATTTTACGACAGTACGATCATGGGGTGTAGGTTTTAGGCAATAAGCGGGTAGCCTAGTTTTCTCAGAAGAAAAAAGAAAATAATGGAAAAGTGTAACATTCATTCGGTGGCCTCACAGGCATAAAAAACCCAATTCCAACTGTTATAGGTCCCTGCAGGAGTCTACAAAAGAACTAAGCTTTTTAAGTAAGAAAACTAGATTCTGGCCCACAGGGCCCTGTCACTGCTGCTTAATGGATGAAACTCTTTGGATATAAATATGCTGTTTACTCCTCAGCTTCAGCTTTCATAAAATATAACCTTTCTATGATTTACGACCCACAGAAAAACTGGAGGATGGATTTTTAGCTCTGAATTGGTTGGATGTCAACAAGAAAAATATAGATAACATATCGAAGTAGCGGGGTGTTAATGCCACACAAAATGATGAAATTATTTTTGTTTAGGAAAGTTAAGTTTGTTCTTAAAGTTGTTGGTGGATGGCAGCTGTGAAAGGTGGGGCTGAGGAAAACCTATGAAATGTCTCTCATTTTTAAGTCCTTGTCCAGTGGCTTATAAGTTTGGGTATAATGACTTCAGTTCATAATCAGTAATGTCTTGTTGAAAAGTTTGGGCTGGGTCTCCCTGGTGGCACAGTGGTTGAGAGTCCGCCTGCCGATGCAGGGGACATGGGTTCGTGCCCCGGTCCGGGAAGATCCCACATGCCGCGGAGAGGCTGGGCCCGTGAGCCATGGCCGCTGAGCCTGCGCGTCCGGAGCCTGTGCCCCGCAACGGGAGAGACCACAGAAGTGAGAGGCCCGCGTACCGCAAAAAAAAAAAAAAAAGTTTGGGCTAACCACAGATTTTTCACAAATGGGAATGGCCGTTCTTTTCCTAAATCACTCGGGTTTTTCAAGTGCTAGATTTCCGTTATGTCTTCCAACTTCAAATATAGAGGCTGTGCCTGACCTTGCAGACAGGAGATGACAGAACAGCCTTTTTGCACAAAGGTGATTGGAAAAAACGAAAAGTGAAAAACAATAAGCGAACAAACTAATCCCCCAAATAAGCAAAAGCAAGCAAACAAACAAAAGCAAACCCCTCAAATTAACAGCACCCACAAGCTCTC
Organism: Grampus griseus; assembly: GCF_964374135.1. NCBI lineage: Eukaryota > Metazoa > Chordata > Mammalia > Artiodactyla > Delphinidae > Grampus > Grampus griseus. The sequence continues at coordinate 77,870,210 of NC_139010.1, forward strand.
CCCGCTATGCGCTCACAAGAGCCAGCCCTGTCCTTGGATGTTGGGTTGGAGAAAGATTGCATGCCAGTTTGTCATTCAGAGATCTGTATTCATTTTATAGCTTTCTGGTCTGGTTTGATGCTTGAAAGAGCCTGGTTCCAGATGAATTGGCAAAGAAGTTTGCATATACTATCACCAGCCAAAGGGATGAAGTTGTCAAAATTGAAAACGTTTATTTCTCTCTTGATTCTCTGAGCACTGAAGGAAGGGAATTCACACTATTTTTCAAACCTGCCCTCAGCAAATTAAAATCTCATGCACTAGAGGCTGGAAGACCAGATCTTTAGTCTTCCCACAACCTAGAAAGACCAAAGGTGTGAGGCCGAGCTAGGGGACTGTCCCACGGTGACCAGAATGGAAGGGGTCCTTCTTACCCACTGGTCTCTTGGTTTTCGATGGCAGCGTCCATCGAGAGGAGCCCCAAACATATCCACTTCCTTGAGTGGCCAGCCATGCACAACCTCTGTCTCTGGGAGAGATGTGTGGTCTCAGAAGGTAGAGCCATGATCTGTATTGGGTGTTGGGAGTTACTAAGACAAATTTCCTCATATACTCAGTCTGTAGAGATTGCTACTATAAGCCAGATGCAGTGCCAGGTGTTTGGACCTACAATGGTGCTTTCACTCCTCATGGAGCTCGCTTTCTGGAAGCAGTGACCTACAAGCCAACAGGCAATTACAGTCTAAGGTGATCAGTCCTTAGATCCTTAGAGGAGCACCTGGGAAGGGCCCTAAATGCACTTTGATAGGGATGGGGGTGGGTGTCAAGGAAGGCTTCCTGGTCAGAGAAGCAATGGATGTTTTGGGTAGCAGGGGAACCATCATGTGGAAACACTGGAGGTCAGAGACATTATGGAACAATAAAGGAACAGAAGAAATTTAGGATGGCCACAGGACACAGCACACTTAGATTAGGTGGCAGGTCGTAGTTCAGAATGGTGTTTCCTGATATTTCATGGGTGTGTGTTTGGGAGAGCTCTTGAAAATTACGGATTGCTGGGTTCCACCCACAGCATGAGCTGCCCCCCACACCCCCTCACAGCCCAGCAGACATGGCCCCAAGCCTCAGGCCAGAGAGCATTCAGAAGGCTCATCAGAGCACATACCCCAAAGGCAGAACCTGGCAAGAATCCCCACTCAGTAGGTGAGGCAGGCCTGAGACTGGCCCCGATGACATCCAGGGAGCATGGCAAACCTTGAGGGGCAGGGTTCCTGGTAGCCCTGTAACACCTCATGAGCTTCTCCCTCAACACTAGGGGCCAGACTGAGCCCACAAGCAGCTTCCAGAGCAAACTAAGAGGTTCACTCTGCCCCCAGTATAAACAACTTCCATTTATTCAGCACACATTGGGCCCTTCCCCAACCCTATGGTGTGGGAAGGCCTTGCTTCACCAGCTGGGGGTCCAAAACAAGGTCTCATTACTTTTCCTATTTTCCCCACGGCTCCTATATCAAGAATGCCCTTTCTGGCTTTCCAAGGACCTTCATCCCAGGAGCACAGGGTCCATTGTTGAGCCAAGGAGCCAGTCCTGTGACTGCCCCCTTCTCAGGTCTTATACCCATAGCTGCACGTGGTATCAGAAACACTGTCGTCGTCATCGTCATCACCATCACCATCCTTGCATGCACCGCTGCACGTGATCTCCCGAGCAGTCCCGGGGAGTATGTGGTGTGGGATTATTGTCTCCATTTTACAGATGCACAAACTGAACTTCAGAGGTTATGGCTTGTCCAAGATCACACAAAAAGGGTGATCCCTTGCTCACGATGAAGCGTAGAGCTGTCAGGAACAAAAGCTGGAAGGACTGTTTTGGGGACGGGGGCAGTGAGCAGGGGCTGGGACTCGGGTGTGGCTGGCTTGCTCTGCTGTGCAGATCTGCCTTGTGGAGAAGAGCGTGTTAACTGTCAGAGCTGCTCCCGACGAGCTGGCTGCCTTTGGTTTGTCTGGTTTATCTGGGTCAAGGCCCCATCAGAGGGGGTGGACACAGGCAGCCAAGTTGCGGGGAGAGAGGTCTCTTTGTCACCTCCAGGGCTCAGTCTAGGAATTCTGGAAGGTCAAGCAAGACTGAGGCTGGGGATGTGGCTGAGGCTGGGCTGAGGGCTCCTCAAGAGGGACCTCTTCCCTAGCATCCCAGCAACAATGCCCTTGAATTATCTCTGCCCAAGTCCTGGGGCAAAAAGCCTTCCAGACATTCTCAGAGCAGGGAGAACCCAGTGTGGTCCTCCAGGGAAGTTCACACGCCTGTCCTGGGGGCGCCTGTGAATGGGTGGAGGATGAATCTCCTTCACTGCCGGGGTCTTGGGACCTTGGGGTGCTGGGAGCCAAGAAGGGCATTCCTTGTGCATGACAAGGGAATGAGAACCCCTTCCTGCCCTTGGGGGGAGGGTAGGAGGTGGGAGGGGTGCTGGGCATTTCACTCCCAGGTGAGAGGTCACGTAATGCAAACATCAGAGGAGCCTGTGAGGCACCAGCCCCCAAAACACTGTGCGCAGGGGCTGGAAGACCAAATAGGGACAGAGGGACAGGTGCCCTGAGTCAGAGGAGCAGGAGACCCCTTTCAACTGGGGTGGGCAGGGGACAACTCAGCTGGAAGTCGTGGTGGGGGAAGATGGGGGGCTGGGGTAATGGAAGAGACAGCGATGCAAATAACCGATGATGGCCAACATCCAGCGACAGGGCAGTAGAGTCAGCGGGAGATTTGATGTCTCTACATCTCACTCTCTTCCTCTAAAAATGGGGCTCCTAACATGTCCCGTCACACAGAGGTCACCATCGGCGTGGGGGCGGTTTTCTTCCCCGGCTGAACGAGGCTGGTGGTGTTTTACTCTTTGCCAGCCTACATTTCTGAATGAGGGCCCAAGGGTGCTCGATAAATATTTGTTAAACTCCTGAATAAGGGAGCAGGGGCTTGGGCAGCCTGTAGGATAGATGTGGTTATAAGGGATCAGGAAGCCCTGCAGGCCCGTCTAGACTTGAAGTGACAACTGGGCTCAGTGAGCATCAGTCAAAGGGGAAGGAGGTGAGAGGGGCAGGAAGGATTGGCAGCTGGGAGTCCGGCGCCTGAGTTCTGTTCCCATCCCACCAGGGGTGACGTTGGTTCCCAAGCCAGTTTCCTTAACTAGAAAAAGAGGAGTTTGGCCAGAAAGCCTTCAAAAGGCTCTTCCAATTCTGATGCTCTGAGAGTGTGTTTTGTATTGAACTACTATTGACTGACAGCCTGCTCCCTGCCAGCCCCTCTCACCAGGGCCACCATGCTGTGAGATAGATGTGCCCATTCGACAGATGTGGGAACTGAGACCAGGGCGCAGATCTGGTTGTCTTCCAATCCAGTGCTGGGTCTTGCTCTATCATGGCAGGTGGTCATAAAACTCTGTCAACTTACAGATGGGAGCCTCAGGACGGACCATAGGACATGGTCCCACTGCTAATGGGGTACCAGTTTCCTGTTACCCATTTTCCTTGTGCCGAGAAATCCGTGCCATCATGCATATGAGATGCAGAGTGGAGAGCAACGCTGGGGACCTGTGAAGTGTCCGTCTTCTTGGGTCAGAGGAACATTGGGCCAGGCTATCATTTCTTTCTCCTGTTCACTCCGGGGTGTGGTTGGAGGAATAAAACAAAGCTGGAAGTCAGATAACTTGTCTCAAAATAAAAGTCTTCTTTCTCTTTTCCTCTTGGAGTTCTTTCATCTTGGAACACAGGGAGTTTTTTGAAGGTGGGAGCTCAGACTCCCATCTCATATGACTCCTTTGGTTGAACTTTGGGAAAATCTATCCTCATTGCTTTCTGACCTTCAGCTGTCCTCAGAATCCCAGGCCCAATTTCCAGGCTAACCCTGACATATCTAGCAATACCCAAAAGGAACAATTGGTAGGAAAAAAAAATCTTGGTGCTTTAATTAAAAATCCATGTTTGGCGTGTGTTCAGAGGCATATTTTTGCATCTGAAAATGTTTCTTTTCTTTTTGTAGTTGAGCTTTGCTTATAAATAGAGAGCTGGCTTGGCGTCACATTAATTTAATTTTATCTGTGATCCAGATCAGCCTAGAATGCTCTTAATTTGGATTTGACTGCCAGCCGAAAACAACATTCGCTAATATCCACTTTTTAGCTAGGTAATCGTGTAATTATTAGGATGCATGTTGTACATAATCTTGATTTAAATAATCCTCGCTTACTTTTTTGTCTACATAGATAAAAAAGCTATTTTGTCAGTATTTTGGAAGTAGGAAATCATCTTGATTATTTTAATCAAAATCAGCATTTGTGAATTGTGGCATTCTTTTAGGAACAATTAATGTACAAGGCAGAGATTGGTCTCTCCGCCCTGCGTTGTAGATCTGTCACGAATGCATGAAGATAAAGCAGAAGTGAACGTCTCAGGGCCCCAAGCACGAAGGCCTTGGCCTCATCTCTAGATCTTGGTGGCCTGAGGGTTAGCTTTGGAGGAAGATCTACGTGATCTCAAATCCCAGTCCTGTCACACTCAGGAGTTGGAGCCTCGGACAGTACTTGAATGACTGCATCTCAGCTTCCTCATTTGTAAACAGGGAGACTGATACCTACGTGGGGATTAGTTACAGCCTACTGAACTAACCCGCAGCGTCATTTCTTTATGCTTTTCTCACCAAGAGGCAGCATCTCAGAGTGATCTAGAGCAGAGATCGGCAAGCTTTTCCTGTGAAGAGATGGGCAGTAAATGTTTAGGCTCTGCGGGCCATGAGTTCTCTGTTGTAGCCACTCATCTCTGCCCTTGTAGCTCAAAAGCAGCGTGGATGATACATAGATGAATGGGCAAGGGTTTGGTCCACAGGCTGTGGTTTGCTAAGCTCTGATCTGGAGCAAAAGGCTTTGGAATCAGACAAACATAATTTGGAATCTGTCTGATACTCAACTATCGATGGTGACCTTGGAAAAAGTATGTAACTTCTCACTTTTCGTATCTACCACGAGGCTGGACTGAGGATTAGATGAAGAGATGGAGGGAAGCCCTTAGCACAGAGCTGGGCACAGCTCAGTAGCTCTCGCTCATTTTCTCACCTGTGATTGCCTGTGTCCCTTTTCATGAACTTATCCATTTCTTTCATTTGCTCCGGTTAATAGAATGTGAAGTAGTGGAAGTTGCAGGACCAGTGGCCTGGGCTCCAGGAACTTTTGGGGTGGACCGGGAGCTCTGGAACTGGAGAAGCTGGAGCTGGACATGTGGAATTCTGGGGCTGCTCCCAGGACTGACGCCCAGCTTGGCGGAGTCTATGGTCACTTGTAACAAGTGTCATTTTCAATCTATTGAGTGCCATGATTTTCACATTTTTTTTGTGCTTTTTGTTGGTTATTTTAAAACAACCCCAAGTCTAGTGCTGAAGTGCTGTGTAGTATTCCTTAAGTGCAGGAAGGCTGTGATGTGCCTTACAGTGAAAATATGTGTGTAGATGTTTCATTCAGGCACGAGTTATAATGCTGTTGGCCATAAATTCAGTGTTAATGAATAAACCATATATAGTAAATAATACGCCTTTAAACAGAAACACACATAAAAGAAGGTTTTGTATTTACTGATGTTTGAAAATGTGCCCAGAGGCTTGCAGAAACCTAACTCTGTATTCCCCATTGGGGCAGTGATTCAGTATATGCTAATTCAGTATTCACGGTGACCTCACGGAACATTACCACAAATGAGTATCTAGTGTATTTAGTCATCATATACCTTAGCAAGAATGGTCCTGGTTGCATATTAAAAGTATGATGGTGTTTTGAGCATTGAATGAGAGGTGCAGAGGGTAGAGGGCAAGTGGCTATAAAGACATGGCCTCCAAGAAGCGGGAGTGAGACAGGGAGACTAGAGGGGCTGCTCTATACGTGGGAGGTGCTCTTTGATTGAACTGAGAGACAAACCTGAAATTTAAGTTTCTTATGTCACTTTGGAAACTCTTTCACCTTGAGTATGTAATTAAATTCCTGTCAAGAATCACCCTGAAGCACATTACATAGAGTTGCCCATGTGAGAAGCAGTTTGGTTTCAAAACAACAGCTTGGAGCATCTACCTCTGTGACTTCCAATTTGGGACTCACATTTGAATGTTGTATTTTTAAAACCTATCTGGTTAGGGTTGCCAGATAAAATATAGAATGCCCGGTTACATTGGAAATTCTGCTCAACAGCAAATCCTGATTTTTAGTATAAGGATGTTCCATGTACTGCTTGCTGCATCTGGAAACTTGCTGCATATGGTGACTTCATATGTTTGACCTCTCTGCTTGGGCTGGTGTCCCTCTGGCATCTCGTAGAACTCCTGCTTCAGTGGACAGAGGGATTTGGGGTTTCCCCAGCACTGCCCCCTGAGTACATTTCAATGTTACACATAAGACACCTATTAAGTCAGACCATTGCAAACATACTAAAAGTCCAGCCTGCCAATTGTGGGTGATGTACAAACATTCAGAAAGAGACCTTATTTCATTCTCATTCCCAAGGTGCTTTTTTTTTTTTCTGGCAGCACAGTGGGGAATGAGGCGCAGTTGACTGTGGATGTGGAAACTGTGGTCCATCTCAGCCGTGTCCCTGACATGCTATGTGACCTTAGATAGGTCACTTCATCCTTCTGGGCCCTGGTTCTTTGGATCTGAAAGCCAAGGCATTGAATGAGGTGGTCCCCAAGGCCCCTTCCAGCTCTAAAACTGAATGAAACATTGAAAAGTAGGCAGATATCATGGTCTTAATTTAAAAACCTAGAGGTTTTCCATCTGGAGGGGGAACTTACTTGGGCGTGATTAAGGAAAAAATAGATGCATTATATTTGTTTCCTAAATGCTTCAAAACATGATTAACTATAAGGAAGAAAATCTGCAAACCCTTCAGGAAACATTATATTTTATAGTGTATTCTCTTTTCCATTGAGGGAAAATTTACAATCTGTTTAGGGTAGAGGAGTGTCTGAATCATTACCATGACTCTACACCAAAGGCAAGAATATTCTCCTGCTGAAGAATGCCTGGAAACAGATGCTGCTGCCTACGGGCAGCCATGCAAATGGATCCTGGTGTAACAGGCTGTAAAGGCAGCCAAGGCTGAGGCCGAGGGACACACACCTGGAGTAATTAGCACGGAGGTGGTGACAGCAAAGGCTTCCTTGTGCCTAGTGCTTACTTTGTACTGTTCTAGGCACTTCACGCGTAAGACCTTCAGTTCCCACGATAGCAAGCATTGCGCAACAATCCAGAGCCTCTTCAGGAAGGGGAGTTGGCTTGGGAGAGCAGGGAAGGGTAGAGCGATTCATCTTCTAAGGCTGTAGATGAGAGACAAAGTGATCATTATTCTTATTTTATTTTAGTTTAGTTTAAAAAGATACTTATTTATTTAGTTGGCTGCACCGGGTCTTAGTTGCAGCGTGCAGGATCATTGTTGCGGCATGTGGAATCTAGTTCCCTGACCAGGGATCGAACCCGGGCCCCCTGCATTGGGACTGCAGATCACCAGGGAAGTCCCCATTATTCTGATTTTAGAGATGAGGAAACTGAGGCTCAGAGTTATCCTGCTAGGACCTGCTACGTCTCCTGAACACCAACGCCAAAGCTAGTGCTAGGACCCAAGATTCTGGCTCCAAAGTGCCCCCGACTGTATCTTCAGCCTGGTCACAAATAGGGAAAAATTCAAATGGTCTTTCTGATGTTGATCCTTTTATTTCCAGGACCATTAGAAAGGAAGAGCTGTGAAGTCAAAAGTGTTGGCTTGATGACCAGCTCCAGGAGGTGAAAGCTTATCTGTGATTCACACGTAGATTGAATTTCTTGAATTAGACCTGGCGAACACTTTCATGGAGTGGACTCTCTGATTTAAGGTAGAAAGCTGTAATTAAACCTAACAATCCTTGTGAACCACAACAGACATACAGTGTGCTAGTAAGTCTCTCCTGGGGTGCATACCTTGGGTCTTTAACTATAACGGCCACCACATTTGCATTTATTTGCATACAGACTTGAAGTTTTGAAACAGTGCATCACTTCAGGGTTGGATCGCCTCATTCCTGAGGACTCTGGTGGTGCAAATAAAGCCACCTCTTCCATTTTGAGGAGGTAATAAAACCAAGACTAGACATCTGTATAAAGCAGCGTAGTGTCCAAAAATGTTCCCCTCACTCTGTACAATTATATACTCACCAGGAGAATTGACCTAAGGGTCCTTTATAAACATTTGTAATACTAAATAAGAACTAAAGATACTAAAAAAAAATGGTTCTTTATTAAAAAAAACAAAACAAAACTAGAGAGTGTGGGACCAGGACCTTCTAAGTTCAGATCTTGCCTCGGAACCCTAGCCTCTCTTGAGGTAGAAAGCACCGTCGTCTTCCACCTCTAGGCAGGGCCTTTGCACAAGTGGCTCCCCCTGCCTGGGATGCTCTCACCACATCTGCTCTCAGGGCACATGAAGACATTCATGGGATGGGGAAGGGGTGAGCCTGGACTGAGCTGAGGGAGTCTCCTAGCTACATCACATTAGGCAGATTTCTCTCTTTCTCCTCAAGGGGAGCTGACCTGGGTGACCAGGGAAGGCAAGACTTATTTACTTCTAAAGCTGCTAGAGGCCGGGCTCAGGGGATGGATGATGGAGGAGGTGGGACTTCATCCAGAAAAATCCACAAGCCAAGAGGAGATGAGGTGCAGGTGCCCAGCGAGGGGAGGAGAAAGAGGTCCTTGGAAAATTAACCAAGGGGTACTGAATTCACAGACTTTACCCAGGGGGCGTTTTTGTCTGTGCAATTAATTGTGAGAGTGTACCTCCTCACTTTGAAATATGAGAATTAGGCTAGATTCCTCTATCAGGTATAAACCTCCCATAGAAGACCTGATTGCCATGTAATCTGAAAACCCAAGGTGTAAAATTTGGTTTAATAAAAATGATCCAATGGATTCCGAAGAGATCATGCTGATATTGGGGGCTAGACCTGCTAAGTGCTTCCCAGGGAGTATCTCATTTAATTCTCACCACACCACTGAAGACCTAGACACTTACACCCATTTTACAGGTGAGGAAATCAAGGCTCAGAGGCTCAAGTAACTTTCTCAAGGTCACACAGCTAAGTAAGTAGTGAGGCCAGGTTTCAAACTCAAGTCTGTTTGGTTCCTAAACTCAAGCTCTTTATCACTGTAATAAACCACTTTAAAAAAGTTGAGAACAAAGGAGCTTGATCTGACAAAATATGTAGGGCTCTGCATGAGGTGGAATCTGTAAAAATCACTATTATAAAATGCTTTTTTTTAACATCTTTATTGGAGTATAATTGCTTTACAATGGTGTGTTAGTTTCTGCTTTATAACAAAGTGGATCAACTATACATATACATATATCCCCATATGCCCTCCCTCTTTCATCTCCCTCCCACCCTCCCTATCCCATCCCCCTAGGTGGTCACAAAGCACCGAGCTGATCTCCCTGTGCTATGCGGCTGCTTCCCACTAGCTATCTATATAAAATGCTTTTAAAAGTTAAGATTTTACATTTGACTTTTAATTTTTTAATTTCAATTAAAAAAAAAACCATTATGTGAAAGGTGGGAAGGTTTCATGCATGGGAGCAGGTTCTCCAAATTCTTGTCTAGAGGCAGAGTAGACCTGGAGAAGATATCTCATCTCATCAGGACTCCTCCTTCTATGGGGTAGTTAAACTGCAGGGGGCTTCAGGACCTTGGAAGTCATCTTGTCCTGTGGGTCCCAACATTTCCAGCTCAGGGATGCCCTTTGAACATCAGTTTTTCCTGGGATGATAGCTATCCTTTCATTTGGCCTCTAGACAAGGCGCCATGAATGCAGGGGTTCTCGAGCCCTACCAGCAGTAATTCTGCAGTTATCCCAACCCACTGGGAACCTCAGAAGTCCAGTCCTTCTGGTAGTCCAGAGGTGGGACTGACTCAGGGGCACAGGGTGCCATCCCTAAAGCCCCTCAAGAAAGTGTGGGCAGGGGCTTCCCTGGTGGCGCAGTGGTTGAGAGTCCGCCTGCCGATGCGGGGGACGCGGGTTCGTGCACCGGTCCGGGAAGATCCCACATGCCGCGGAGCGGCTGGGCCCGTGAGCCATGGCTGCTGAGCCTGCGCATCCGGAGCCTGTGCTCCGCAACGGGAGAGGCCACAACAGTGAGAAAAAAAGTATGGGCAGAGCTGGCTCTTGGGCCCAAGCTCTTGACCCCTGGGTTTGTGGGCTTTTTGCAAGGTCACACAGACACTAACTAGCACGTGAGACAACCAGGAAGGAGCTTGCACGCCTGAGGTCCTACAGAGCTGGGAGCTCCTTCTAAGACAACACAGTGTTACTTGTTTGCTTGGGAAGTTGGAAGTGTCAAGAGCATTCTCCTATTGTTGACTCTTGATAGTCTTGGGAGTGGTTATCAGAGGCTTCTAGGCTTTCCTTGCCCAGGGTTAATCTTCCATATTTTAGATGAGAGTGGAATGATGAGACACAGGAACATGCAGGAGGAAGGAAAGGGGATGGTGAAGGGTCTGGGAGCCCAGAAACACGTAAAACCGGAGAGCGTTCTGTGTGGGGAAGGCTCGGGGTGGTTGGGCACAGTCGTTCTCTTCAAGTACACAAAGGGATACTGTTAATACTTAATGACCATTAAAAGGGCTGAACTGGGACCCCTTGTAGATCAGGTGAGCCTTGAGCTCCCTCCCACGTCTGAGGCTCTTTGACTTGCTGTGCCCAATTTCCCCTTCTTCCCTTTAATTACTCTGATCTCCTTCTTCAGACTGTCTCCCTCCCACCCCATAGAGACCAGAATGGATCCTCATACTCTAATGTATAATTTAAAATAATAAAATAACCAGAGATACTATAATAACTGGCACAGAAGCTGCAAGACAGGACAATTCAACTCCTTCATTTTCCTAATAATGAATAAAATCACACCAGCAATTTCCCCTTGAATACATTTGTCAATCAAAGACCCAACACTTAGAGAGCTCCCCCCTAGAGCATCCTCGAGGTACTATCTGTAAGCGAGAGGAAGCACACTTCTCAGTATCGTTATAACTGGAGCAAATAGGCTGAGAGCTCGTTTAATTTTTTAAAAGAGGGTTCTCCAGCTTTTGGTTGGTCTAATGAACACTGGTCTGGGTCTACTTTGGCAGAATCCTTTGCACAATGACACTGCCCCCTGTCTATAATTTATGCTAATTCCCACTTGAACAAAAGCCACCTTGTATAGCTTCTCAGCTGCTCTGTAGTCTCAGAGTAGAACTGGCCAGCATGTCTAAAGCATTCTCATCATGAAAACTTCTCCAGGACTGGCTGTACTTATCTACACTGCAGAAGCTGACAGCATATTTTCAGACTGGGTCTGAGTGTGTTCCAGAAAAAGAAGAATTTAAGCAGAGACCATGAATTGGCAACTCAAATATTTGTACACTGACGCCATCACCTTTTAACATTTTGGCAGAGTAAGAATAATTGGGACTTAATAAGTGAAGGATGTGAGAATTTCTGTTTAGAAATGACCTTATTTGCTTTAGGAATTGAAGGGATTACATTGGGGTTTGGAGTGTCCAGGGAGAGTCCAGATGAAATGAAGTTAGAGAGATGAGGCATGAATCTCTTTTATACCCTTGGGTTCTCAGCGATTTCATGAATGTTCTCTGACTGTCCAGGGCTCCCTAAGTGGGCTCAGACAACTATCCATGCACAAAGAACCTTCTGTGCTTGGGGTCTTGAAAACATGATGGCTTGGAATTGTAGGGTTGGAAAGGGACCTTAGAGGTCATTTCAGTTCAATCACTCAACTTAACTTCAGTATCCTCAGACTAAATTAGAGGTTGGTCACCTTTGAAGATCGATAAAAACTGTGAAAACTATTCCCAATTTTAGGTATTTCACAGAGCAGAAATCTAGACACAAACTGCTTCAATTCCCCCCACCCCCTCAAGGAGCACACTTTAAGAAGATCTAGCCTAGTTACTTGTGGTTGATACAAGTACAGGGTCCTCATGGTGACGTAGCTGAGTCGGGGCGCTGCTGTAGACTTTGTATTTAACAAAGCAATAACCATAAAAAAACTTAGAGATTTTGAGATAGAACTGCCAATTTTAATTTTGTTGGGTAAAGATGTAAAAACAAGATCATCTACTATCACCAACCTTCCATAAAAGACATTTTAATACCAGAAGAAAAGCAGTAAGGGCATAATCTGGGTATAAAGGAGAATCCTTAAATTGAACAAATCTGATTTTATGAAAAACAGATGATATTGTTCTATTTTTTAAAATTCACCAAAACTTTATCAAACATTAGTCCTGGTGTTTGGCAACCCCAACTGTAAGGATTTGGGCCTTTTTTCTTTCTTTGGCAAACAGTGTGGAAGCTACACAGAAAGACTTTTGTTCAAGGGGCAATTACAGGCAAGATGGAACAGGGCCAGGGCACCATGTGAAGTGCTTAGCCAAAGCAGATTCAAATTCCCTCTACAGCATCTTCCCTTTCCATGGTGACTGGGCTACCTCTTCCTGAACTCAGGCAGTGAAGGGAAACTTACTACATCCAAGACTGAGTTTTGGGCTGGCTGTAATTGTTTAAAAGTCCTTATGGTGAACTGAAACCCACCACCCACCCTTTGTCCCTTGATCTACCCTGTAGGGCCATAGGAAACAAATTTAATTCCTTTCCTTCCTGACAGCCCTTCACAAGCCTGAAACAGCCAGCCTGTCCTTCCTCCTCACCCCCTTGCCCTTCACTGTGGGAACATTTCTAATCCTTTCATAATTTCAAGGCACCATCCTGGTGGTGGTACCCTGGAATTCAGTCCAATTTGTCTTTAAATGTGGTGGGCAGAACTGAACTCTGGACCTTGGAGAGACTCAACTGTCTTAGAGGAAAGAGGAATTAATTATTGCCTTCCTTGTTCTGGATGTTATTTTTTGTTTTGTTTTAAAGTAAAACCAGTCTGATATTGAATTAGTATTTTTTTTAACTCAAACTAAAATTGTAACTAAGACCCAGTAAAGTTTCTATTTGTATGCAGCCATTCAGTTGGGTCTCATTTTATAAATGTGCTAATTCCACCTTGTTTTCCCTACCCTGTTTCTGCCCTTACCACTCTCATTATACAAATTTATCTCTCATAAAGCCACGGTTATCCTCATAAAAAAAAAAAAAAACAAAGATATTACAAAGAACAGACCAATACTACAGTTCAATAAATTTTGTGAATATAGATGCAAAAATCCTTACCAAATGTTAGTAAATTGAATTCAGCATTATATAAAAATGATAATACACTATAATCAAGTGGGATTTATACCAGGAATGTAAGATTAGTTTAACATTAAAAATCAATCAAATTTAAATCACGATTTACGTTGAATAAGGTAGAAAAGCCATATGATTATCTCAGTACATGCAGGAAAAATATTTTATTTATGATTTTATTTATACAGCAGGTTCTTATTAGTTACCTATTGTATACATATTAGTGTAAACATGTCAATCCCAGTCTCCCAATTCATCCCACCACCACCACCACCCTGCTTTCCCCCCTTGGTATCCATACGTTTGTTCTCTACATCTGTGTCTCTATTTCTGCCCTGCAAACAAGTTCATCGGTACCATTTTTCTAGATTCCACATATATGCGTTAATATACAATATTTGTTTTTCTCTTTCTGACTTAGACTTCACTCTGTATGACAGTCTTTAGGTCCATCCACCTCTCTACAAATGACTAAATCTCGTTCCTTTTTATGGCTGAGTAATATTCCATTGTATATATGTGCCACATCTTCTTTATCCATTCGTCTGTCAATGGACATTTAGGTTGCTTCCATGACCTGGTTATTGTAAATAGTGCTGCAATGAACATGGGGTGCATGTGTCTTTTTGAATTATGGTTTTCTCTGGGTATATGCCCAGTAGTGGGATTCCTGGGTCATATGGTAATTCTATTTTTAGTTCTTTAAGGAACCTCCATACTGTTCTCCATAGTAGCTGTATCAATCTACATCCCCACCAATAGTGCAAGAGGGTTCCTTTTTCTCCACACCCTCTCCAGCATTTGTTGTTTGCAGATTTTCTGATGATGCCCATTCTAACTGGTGTGAGGTGATACCTCATTGTAGTTTTGATTTGCATTTCTCTAATAATTAGTGATGTTGAGCAGCTTTTCATGTGCTTCTTGGCCATCTGTATGTCTTCTTTGGAGAAATGTCTATTTAGGTCTTCTGCCCATTTTTGGATTGGGTTGTTTGTTTTTTTAATGTTGAGCTGCATGAGCTGTTTATATATTTTGGAGATTAATCCTTTGTCTGTTGATTCGTTTGCAAGTATTTTCTCCCATTCTGAGGGTTGCCTTTTCGTCTTGTTTATAGTTTCCTTTGCTGTGCAAAAGCTTTGAAGTTTCATTAGGTCCCATTTGTTTATTTTTGTTTTTATTTCCATTACTCTAGGAGGTGGGTCAAAAAAGATCTTACTGTGATTTATGTCAAAGAATGTTCTTCCTCTAAGAGTTTTATAGTGTCTGGTCTTACATTTAGGTCTCGAATCCATTTTGAGTTTATTTTTGTTTTTGGTGTTAAGGAATGTCCTAATTTCATTCTTTTACATGTATCTGTCCAGTTTTCCCAGCACCACTTATTGAAGAGACTGTCTTCTCTCCATTGTATATCCCTGCCTCCTTTGTCATAGATTAGTTGACCATAGGTGTGTAGGTTTATCTCTGGGCTTTCTATCCGGTTCCATTGATCTGTATTTCTGTTTTTGTGCCAGTACCATATTGTCTTGATTACTGTAGCTTTGTAGTCTAGTCTGAAGTCAGGGAGTCTGATTCTTCCCGCTCCATTTTTTTCCAAGATTGCTTTGGCTATTCGGGGTCTTTTGTGTCTCCATACAAATTTTAAGATTTTTTGTTGTAGTTCTGTAAAAAATGCCATTGGGTAGTTTGATAGGGATTGCATTGAATCTGTAGATTGCTTTGTGTAGTATAGTCATTTTCACAATATTGATTCTTCCAATCCAAGAACATGGTATATCTCTCCATCTGTTGGTATCATCTTTTTTGTTGTTGGTATCATCTTTAATTTCTTTCATCAGTGTCTTACAGTTTTCTGAGTACAAATCTTTTACCTCCTTAGGTAGGTTTATTCCTAGGTATTTTATTCTTTTTGTTGCAATGGTGAATGGGATTGTTTCCTTAATTTCTCTTTCTGATCTTTCGTTGTTAGTGTCTAGGAATGCAAGAGATTTCTGTGCATTAATTTTGTATCCTGCAACTTTATCAAATTCATTGATTAGCTCTAGTAGTTTTCTGGTGATATCTTTAGGATTCTCTATGTATAGTATCATGTCATCTGCAAACAGTGACAGTCTTACTTATCCTTTTCCAATTTGTATTCCTTTTATTTCTTTTTCTTCTCTGATTGCCATGGCTAGGACTTCCAAAACTACATTGAATAATAGTGGCGAGAGTGGACATCCTTGTCTTGTTCCTGATCTTAGAGGAAATGCTTTCAGTTTTTCACCATTGAGAATGATGTTTGCTGTGGATTTATCATATATGGCCTTTATTATGTTGACATAGCTTCCCTCTATGACCACTTTCTGGGAGTGTTTATCATAAATGGGTGTTGAGTTTTGTCAAAAGCTTTTTCTGCGTCTATTGTGATGCTCATGTGGTTTTTATTCTTCAATTTGTTAATATGGTGTATCACATTGATTGATTTGCACATATTGAAGAGTCCTTGCATCCCTGGGATAAAGCCCACTTGATCATGGTGTATGATCCTTTTCATGTGTTGTTTGGATTCTGTTTGCTAGTATTTTGTTGAGGATTTTTGTATCTATTTTCATCAGTGATATTAGTCTGTAATTTTCTTTTTTTGTAGTATCTTTGTCTGGTTTTGGTATCAGGGTGACGGTGGCCTTGTAGAATGAGTTTGGGAGTGTTCCTTCCTCTGCAATTTTTTGGAAGAGTTTGAGAAGGATGGGTGTTAGCTTTTCTCTAAACGTTTGATAGAATTCAGCTGTGAAGCCATCTGGTCCTGGACTTTTGTTTGTTGGAAGAGTTTTAATCACAGTTTCAATTTCTTTACTTGTGATTGGTCTGTTCATATTTTCTGTTTCTTCCTGGTTCAGTATTGGAAGCTTACACCTTTCTAAGAATTTGTCCATTTCTTCCAGGTTGTCCATTTTATTGGCATAGCGTTGCTTATAGTAGTCTCTTATGATGCTTTGTATTTCTGTGCTGTCCATTGTAACTTCTCGTTTTTAATTTCTAATTTTATTGATTTGAGTCCTCTCCCTTCTTCTTGATGAATCTGGTTAAAGATTTATCGATCTTGTTTATCTTCTCAAAGAACTAGCTTTTAGTTTTATTGATCTTTGCTATTGTTTTCTTTGTTACTATTTCACTTATTTCTGCTCTGAACTTTATGATTTCTTTCCTTCTACTAACTTTGGGTTTTGTTTGTTCTTCTTTCTCTAGTTCCTTTATTTTTTAATATTTTTAAACATCTTTATTGGAGTTTAATTGCTTTACAATGGTGTGTTAGTTTCTGCTTTATAGCAAAGTGAATCAGCTATACATATACATATATCCCCATATCTCCTCCCTCCTTCATCTTCTAGTTCCTTTAGATGTAAAGTTAGATTGTTTATTTGAGGTTTTTCTTGTTTCTTGAGGTAGGATTGTATTGCTATAAACTTCCCTCTTAGAACTGGTTTTGTTGCATCCCATAGGTTTTGTATCGTTGTGTTTTCATTGTCATTTGTCTCTAGGAATTTTGTGATTTCCTCTTTGAATTTTTCAGTGATCTCTTGGTTATTTAGTAATGTATTGTTTAGCCTCTATGTGTTTGTGTTTTTTACATTTTTTCCCTGTAATTTAATTCTAGTCTCATAGTGTTGTGGTCAGAAAAGATGCTTGATATGATTTAAATTTTCTTAAATTTACCAAGGCTTGATTTGTGACCCACGGTGTGATCTATCCTGGAGAATGTTCCATGTGCACTTGAGAAGGAAGTGTTATCTGCTGTTTTCAGATGGAATGTCCTATAAATATCAATTAAATCTATCTGGTCTGTTTTGTCATTTAAAGCTTGTGTTTCCTTATTAATTTTCTGTCTGGACGATCTGTCCATTGTTAGAAGTGAGGTGTTAAAGTCCCCCACTATTATTGTGTTACTGTCGATTTCCTCTTTTATAGCTGTTAGCATTTGCCTTATGTATTGAGGTGCTCCTATGTCATGTGCATATATATTTATAATTGTTATATCTTCTTCTTGGATTGATCCCTTGATCACTATGTAGTGCCCTTCCTTGTCTCTTGCAACATTCTTTATTTTAAAGTCTATTTTGTCTGATATGAGTATTGCTACTCCAGCTTTCTTTTGATTTCCATTTGCATGGAATATCTTTTTCCATCCCCTCACTTTCAGTCTGTATGTGTCCCTAGGTCTGAAGAGGCTCTCTCGTAGACAGCATATATATGGGTCTTGTTTTTGTATCCATTCAGTGAGACTCTATCTTTTGGCTGGAGCATTTAATCCATTCACATTTAAGGTAATTATCAATATGTATGTTCCTATTACCATTTTCTTAATTGTTTTGGGTTTGTTTTTGTAGGTCCTTTTCTTCTCTAGTGTTTTCCACTCAGAGAAGTTCCTTTAGCATTTGTTGTAGAGCTGGTTTGGTGGTGCTGAATTCTCTTAGCTTTTGCTTGTCTGTAAAGCTTTTGATTTCTCCATCAAATCTGAATCAGATCCTTGCCGGGTAGAGTAATCTTGGTTGTAGGTTCTTCCCTTTCATCACTTTAAATATATCGCACCACTCCCTTCTGGCTTGTAGAGTTTCTGCTGAGAAATCAGCTGTTAAGCTCATGCGAGTTCCCTTGTATGTTATTTGTTTTTCCCTTGTTGCTTTCAATAATTGTTCTTTGTCTTTAATTTTTGTCAATTTGATTGCTATGTGTCTTGGCGTGTTTCTCCTTGGGTTTATCATGCCTGGGACTCTGCGCTTCCTGGACTCGGGTGACTCTTTCCTTTCCCATGTTAAGGAAGTTTTCGACTATAATATCTTCAAATATTTTCTTGGGTCCTTTCTCTCTCTCTTCTCCTTCTGGGACCCCTAATGTGAATGTTAGTGCATTTAATGTTGTCTCAGAGGTCTCTTAGGCTGTCTTCATTTCTTGTCATTCTTTTTTCTTTATTCTGTTCTTCAGCAGTGAATTCCACCATTCTGTCTTCCAGGTCACTTATCCGTTCTTCTGCCTCAGTTATTCTGCTATTAATTCCTTCTAGTGTATTTTTCATTTCAGGTATTGTACTGTTCATCTCTGTTTGTTCTTGAATTCTTCTAGGTTTTTGTTAAACATTTCTTGCATCTTCTCGATCTTTGCCTCCATTCTTTTTCCGAGGTCCTGGATCATCTTCACTATCATTATTCTGAATTCTTTTTCTGGAAGGTTGCCTATCTCCACTTCATTTAGTTGTTTTTCTGGGGTTTTATCTTGTTCCTTCATCTGGTACATAGCCCTCTGCCTTTTCATCTTGTCTATCTTTCTGTGAATGTGGTTTTTGTTCCACAGGCTATAAGATTGTAGTTCTTGCTTCTGCTGTCTGCCCTCTGGTGGATGAGGCTATCTAAGAGGCTTGTGCAAGTTTCCTGATGGTAGGGACTTGTGGTGGGTAGAGTGGGCTGTTGCTCTGGTGGGCAGAGCTCAGTAAAACTTTAATCCGCTTGTCTGCTGATGGGTGGTGCTGAGTTCCCTCCCTGTTGGTTGTTTGGCCAGAGGCGACCCAACACTGGAGCCTACCCAGGCTCTTTGGTGGGGCTAATGCTGGACTCTGGGAGGGCTCACGCCAAGGAGTACTTCCCAGAACTTCTGCCTCCAGTGTCCTTGTCCCAATGGTGAGCCACAGCCACCCCCACCTCTGCAGGACACCCTCCAACACTAGCAGGTAGGTCTGGTTCAGTCTCCTGTGGGGTCACTGCTCCTTCCCCTGGGTCCTGATGCACGCACAACTTTGTGTGTGCCCTTGAAGAGTGGAGTCTCTGTTTCCCCTAGTCCTCTCAAAGTTTTGCAATCAAATCCTGCTAGCCTTCAAAGTCTGATTCTCTGGGAATTCCTCCTCTCATTCCCGGACACCCAGGTTGGGAAGCTTGATGTGGGGCTCAGTACCTTCACTCCAGTGGGTGGATTTCTCTGGTATAGTTGTTCTACAGTTTGTGAGTCACCCACCCAGTGGTTATGGGATTTAATTTTATTGTGATTGTGCCCCTCTTACTGTCTCACTGTGGCTTCCCCTTTGTCTTTGGATGTGGGGTATCTTTTTTGGTGAGTTCCAGTATCTTCCTGTCGATGACTGTTCAGCAGTTAGTTCAGTTAGTTGTGATTCTGGTGGTCTCACAAGAGAGAGTGAGCACACGTCCTTCTACTCCACCATCAGCTTTACTTGACCTCTCTGTGCCTTAGTAAACTGGGAGACATGATAATACCAGCCGGATAATATTGCGTCCTGTAGATCAGAAACTGAGCATGGTGTTGGTGTGATTCTCTGCTTACAGTATTACCAGGCTGAAATGAAGGTGTCAACAAGAATCATGAAAAGTATTTGAAAAAAATTCAACACTCATTAATGATTAAAAAGTTCAGTATAACATTACTGATAAACTTTTAAAAACTCGAAATAAATGGAGAGATATACCATGCTTATGGATAGGAAAACTCAGTATTGTTAAGATGCCAATCCTCCTCAAATAAACCTGTTGATTCAGTGGAATCACAATCAAAGTCTCACAGCCTTTTACGTTGTCGTTGTTAAAGAAATTGACAGGCCAAAACAATTTAAAAAAAAAAGAAAGAAAAGTGTTGGAGAAGTTAGATTATTTAATTTCAAGACTTACCATAAGCCTACAGTAAACAAGAGACGTTAGTATCAGCATAAGTGTAAAAATATAGGTCAGTGGAACAGAATAAAAGTTGAGAAATACACCCACATGTTTATGGACCAGTGATATTCAACAAAGATGCCTAAATACTATCCTAAAGGGATAGTCTTTTTCAACAAATGGTGTTGGAACAGCCTGATATTTAACATAGAAAAAATAAACTTCAACTTTGACTCATACCATAGTAAGCCTAAACTCAGTCTGTCTCTACCTGAATGGAAAAGTTAAACTATAAAACTTCTAGAAAAAAATACAGGAAAATCTTTGTGATTTGGGAGTAGGCCAAGTTTCTTGGGCCACAAAAAACCACAAACCATAAAAAGAAATTTGGTCAATGGAACTTCGTTAGCATTCAAAACTTCTGCTCTTTGAAAGACACCATTAAGAAAATGAACAGACAAGTCCTAGACAGAAAATATATGCAATATATGTATTTGACAAAGGTCTTATATTCAGCATGTACATAGAACTCTTACAACTCAATAATAAGACAAACAACTTAATTTTAAAACTCTTTGAAAAGATATTTGACAAAAGAAGATATGTGAATGGTCGATAAGTATGTCAGAAGCAGCTCAGAATCAATAGTCCCCAGGGAAGAGCAAATTAAAATCACAAGATATCCTACTCACTCACTAGAGTGGCTGAAATGAAAAAGACTGACAATATTATGTGTTGGTGAGGATGTGGAAGCAAGTAGAACTCTCACATATTTTTGGTGGGAGTGAAAAATGGAACAACAACTTTATGAAATAACTTCAACATATATTTACCTTATGACCCCAAATGCCATTTCTAAGTACTTATGCAAAAGAAATGAAATCATACCCCACAAGAAGGCTTGTCCAAGAATATGCACAGAAGCTTTACTCATAATAGAATCAAATATCTATCAAAGGTAAGTGGATAAACAAATTGTGCTAGACCCACACAAAGGAATACTGTTTAGCAATAAAAAGGGATGAACCACTCGTCCATGCAATGCGGATGATGCTGAACAGAAGAAGCCAGACACAGTACCTAATGTGTGCTTCCACGCACTTGATATTCTAGATTAGGCAATGCTAATGTATGGATGACTGACAGGTCAGTGCTTGACTAGGGCTGGGACTTGGTGTGTGGACCAGCTGCAAAGTCACGTAAGGAAACTTTTTGGGCTGATGAAAATGTTCCAGATTTTTATTTTGATGGTGGTTATTCAGGTGTATATATATTTATCAAAATTCCTTCCAGGGTACCATTAATATGGGCGTATTTTATTATATGTAAATTATACCTTGATAAAGATGCAAAAATCCCTTACATCTTCGGTATCTCAATTCATCTGGGCTCTTGTTGTAGGAGTGAGGGGTAAATGGTTAACTCAGTCAAGCGATCCCTTAACATAAGACTTAAAAGACCACAAAGAGCAGAGTTTCGGGAGCATTCTCTGGCAGTGCAGGGTGAGCACACGGTCTTGGTTGGTCTGGGATAGTCTTATCTTATTCCGGTTGTCCCTGCCTTAATAGTGTCAATAATAGTGTCATTTCAGGCTCTCAGACTGTTTCTGGTTTGGGTGATAGGTTATTCGGCTGCCCATTTGTCCTGCCCCTTCCTTAAGGTGCTGAGAAATCTGGACCTCAGCAGTGTGATGATGAGCCCGTGGGCTGCTGACAGACGTCTCTTGGACGCCCTTATCCCGATACCAGAACTGCGATTCCCTCTCATCAGCTCACGATTACTGAGTGTTGCTCGTGTGCTAGGCACACCAGCGCTGAGTGCTTCATGTGGCCTGATGACTTTCAGTCTTCAAACCAGCCCCTGGAGGGAGAGAGACCCTCCACTTCGTAGACCAGGATTTTGAATTTTAGAGATGCTAAATCTACCCCGATCATCACCCAGCTGGTGGTGTGGTGTGGGTGATGGTCGAGGCTGGATCTGAGCCCAGAGCCCGCACGCTGGACCACGCAGTGTATAACGCAATCTTTATTCAGACGGAAACGCAGTCTGATTTGCTGCAGTCATAAGATCTTTTTTTTTTTTTGCCATATAATCTTTCTTTTCTTTTTTTATTTTTTAACATCTTTATTGGGGTATAATTGCTTTACAATGGTGTGTTAGTTTCTGCTTTATAACAAAGTGAATCAGTCATACATAAACATATGTTCCCATATGTCTTCCCTCTTGCGTCTCCCTCCCTCCCACCCTCCCTACATAAGATCATTTTTAAAGCAAAATATTATTCTTCTCCCTCCTCCTCCTGGGAGAATAATTCTCCTTTGGGATGGAACCCTGCATTCTGACTGAAGAGAGGGGAGGTGGTTCCGTGCCCCGCATGCTCAGCTCCCGCGAGAATGGTCAGTCCGTGAGTGTCCGGGCAGGCGGGACACCTGGCACACGCTGGAAGTGACACCTGGCCGCTGGCCCTGCCAGGGCCTCCAGAGAGCGGGTGTGGGCGGGACAGTGGGGTCTAGAAGGGTCCCAGATACACGCACGCCTGGGGGAAAGTTATTCCCTGCTCACCTTTCAAATTTTCTTATTAACTCAAGGAGAAACGCTCAGTTCGGGCTGACGTGTCTCCGACACCTCTCTAACTTTTCCTGGCACCATTCTGTTTGTTGTTTTTGCTTTTAAACAAAGGGAGCAGGCCTCAGGTCAGAGCCCTCCTCAGGTATGCCCATCTAGCTAGCATTTTCAGAGGCAGTGTTATGGCTACCTGTGATAAATAAGCCACTTTTCAAAATTACAGATTTTTTAATATGTATGAAAATAGTGTTGATATTTTAGAAAAAATTGAAAGCATAGAAAAAAATAGAAGAAATATAATCACTCATTATACCACCCACTGTAATATTTTGATGCCTTTCTTTCTTTTAAATACAGAAATTGAAATCATATTCTTTTTATCCTTTTGTTTTTTCCCACTAATATAACTGCACACCTATTTAGACATTATCATAAGTGCTCTGTAAACATAGTATTAAAGGCTTATTTCTTTTTTGATTATAAAAATAAAATGTAAAAAGGGCACATAAGAAATAAGACTCTAAGAAATAAAAATAATACAAGTTCTTAGAGAATGTTACTGCTAGGATTTTAATGTATTTCTTTTTCTTTTTTCTTATATGTGTGTTTTTGTAACAAACACATGTAACTAAAAAATTGAGTCACACCGTTTTACAGTTACAGTTTTCATGGTTGCCTAGTATTTTATCATATTCTATTTTTTATGTGCTGTACCATAAATTACTTAACCATTCTCTATTACTGTGGTTTGGGGTTATTTCATGTTTTGTGTATATATGTTGCTATAAATAAGATTTCACTAAACAACATTGTAAGCAAAGCATTTTAAAAATTTCAGATTATATGGTTGGTTTAGGGCCCCCAGAGGAATTATTAATTCAAAAGGTGAGTGTTTTTAAGGTTCTTGTATGTATTACTAAATTGTTCTCTAAAAGAGGTGTACCAATTTATTTTCCCACAAATAAAGTGTGAAAGTTTATCATTTCCCTTCCATATGTAGTGCTGTTACTTATGAAATTTTTACTAGTTGGGTGGGCAAAAGTCTTACTTCAGGTTTTCAATTTGCATTCGTTAATTACTGCTGTGGCTAACGCTTTCTCTCACGTTTGCACAGCTCCTTTTTTCTTATTTATGCTAGCGCTATGGGTCCTTGGTGGGCTTTTCCGGTCAGGAGCTTGGGGTTTGTGTCAGTTATTGGGTAGAAACGTGGACTCTTAGGAAGGTGCCAGGAGTGCATGGTCTGCCTTTGGCTTCACCGCGTTTCACATCGCCAGTAAGTGGCCATGACCTTTGCCAAGGCCTCTTCACCTAGAGTCTCAAAAGCAGAAATTTCAAACCACACTTCTTTGGTACCCTATGATGGAGAGAAGTGACAGCAACAGGTAGATGAGCAAAAGAGATACGCAGGCTGATGAAGATTTATGAAAACAAAACAAAAAATCCCCTTGCAATAGAAAAACGTCCATATCCCAGGCTATGTCAGGGTTGGTGTGGTTCTACGCCAAACCCCGGCATAATCTAAGGAGACAGAGTGGGACTGCAGGGTGTGTAGACAGACCTGGGTTAGAATGCTGATGCTACCACCATTGAGCTGTGTACACGTGGACCTGAACCTGAACCCAGGCTCTGCATTTGTAAAGGCTAATGGACCTTTCCTCTCAGGGCTTTGGAGGATTAGGTTAAACAACCTTCATTAAATGGTTAAAACCAAGGCTGGTACATGTAGGCATTCAATCAGTTAGAGCTGTAAAACAATTCCAGGTCCAGGGTTTTGCAGTGTTAATGGTAACAGTGGTGAACTGGAGGAAAGATAAATTTTGAACTATGTTCTGAATTATCGAAAAAGAAAAAGAAAAAAAAAAGGAGCCCATTGCACTTTTGTAGTTTGAGTCTAAATATCTTCATTGCATTTTGATACTTGAGCAAATTGGTGAGACACTGATATTAGAATTTTATATTCTCAGGAGCTTTCAATTTCCCCATCATGGATGAAAGTGGGCATTTCAGTATTTACTGCAAATCTGGAATTTTCAGGAGTTGATTTATCACTACTGAGAGTAACAGCATTTAGCTTTCTTGAAACCCAAGGAAAGTCACTTTTTCCAAAATTTTGTCTTTTTAATTGTTCAGCAGATCAAAGTTGTGCCCTTAAATTGCTTTCATTACTGGTCAGGTTTCATTAAGTGGAAGGATGGTACTTCCTGCCTGCCACACTTCATCCCCCCAACGCACATCCACTCACCTCCTGGGAATTCACTGAAGTCAGGATAACAAAAAGGGCGTTTGGTGATGCCACTCAGGGCGGGGCAAGTTGCATCATGGGACTCAAGAGGTGTGCTAAGGGGAGGCCGTCCCCGGGCTGTTAAAATACGATGGTCCTACAGATGTGCTAAGACTGGCCTCCAAAGAGCCCCTTCCTCTCTCTGCTGGGCATCCTTCCTTCCCGTCAGCATGGGAACAGATGGAGATGAGTGAAGGCTGATACTGGTGTGTATCGGGGCTGGGAAGAAGAAAGGGGTGGGGTTTAGGGAAAGGAAAGGAAGGGGGACAAGGAGAGGGGAGTCTCCTGGAGGAGGGTGTTTGGTTTACAGTGACTGCGCATGTGTGTTGGCTGGGGGCATGAGACAGACTAGCCTGAGACAGACTAGCCTAAGACACCCGAGGGGTCATGAGTGGAAGAGAACCAGGAAGCCTGTCGTAACTTCCCACGTGCCTGGAGCGCTGTGTGGGTGGACGGTCTGGCTGGAACCCAAAGGCAAGGGCAGCTCTGCACCGCAAGAATGATCTGGCACCGGGGTTAGGGTTTGGCAGATTCACTGGATTCATTCAACTGATATTTTCTGGGTACCTGCTGTGTGCCAAGCCCTGTGTGGTCAGGCTGGGGGTACACGAGGCAAGACCTGGTGTGGGGCACAGAGATACAAATCCAGCAGAGTGAGACAGAGATGGCCAGGGTGTGCCCACGGAGAGGGGCTCAGGGGAGGCTGCACAGAGGACAGGATCAATTCAGTGAGTCTTTAAGGGTAAATTGGCATTTCCCATGCAGATTGGGGCATGCAACACACTTCGTGCTTTGGTTTTGCAGAGCCTAATGGATGAGGGACATAGCCCTGGAAACAGGTAGAGCTGGGTTGGAATCTGGGGGGCTCTGTCACTAACTGTGTGACCTCAGGCAAATGGCTTAACCCTCTGAGCCTTAGTTTTCTCACCTGTAAATTGGTGAGAAAATACTCCCTATGTTGTAGGGTTGTTTCAAAGACTCCACAGCAATATATTACACGATCAATAAAACAGTTGTGGCTCTGATTCTGCCACAATCCAAGCAAGTCACATCACTTCTTTGGATCTGATTCCTCATCCATAAAATGGACGTATTAGATTAAACAACCTCCAAGGTTCCTTTCGGCTTGGACATCCTATGATATATTGCTTTGCATTACTAATTATCTTCTTCTGTAGAATCTTTCTCTCCTAGGTGCTCTTTGAGCCTTTGTTTGAGACTAGACCAGTGCCTTGCTTCCTTCCAATCGCAACTTAATAAATGAGTTGAGTAATTATCACAAACTTGCTGTTTGCTTAAATACCCATGGTCATAAACATGGGTTCTTGTTTAAGGGTTTCTTTATTTTTTTTTAATTTATTTAAAAATTTTAAATAAAATCAACTATATATATATATATATATAGTTGATTTTATATAAAATCAACTATATATATATATATATAGTTGATTTTATATAAAATCAACTATATACCTGACAAGTACAGTTGATTTACAATGTTGTGTTAATTTCTGCTGTACAGCAAAATGATTCAGTTATACATATACATATATATATATACACATTCTTTTTTATATTCTTTTCCATTATGCTTTATCACAGGATATTGAATATAATTCCCTGTGCTATACAGTAGAACCTTGTTGTTTATCCATTCTATATATAATAGTTTGCATCTGCTAATCCCAAACTCCCAATCCATCCCTCCCCCACCCCCCCCCCTTGGCAACCACAAGTCTGTTCTCTATGTCTGTGAGTCTGTTTCATAGATAAATTCATTTGTGTCATATTTTAGGTTCCACATATAAGTGATATTATATGGTATAATTATCTTTCTCTTTCTGATTTCACTTAGTATGATAATTTCTAGGTCCATGCAAGTTGCTGCAAATGGCATTTTTCCATTCTTTTTTAATGGCCGAGTAGTATTTCATTGTATATACGTACCACATCTTCTTTATCCATTCATCTGTCGATGGACACTTAGGTTGTTTCCATGTCTTAGCTAGTGTGAATAATGCTACTATGAATATAGGGGTGCATGTATATTTTTGAATGATAGATTTGTCTGGATATATGCCCAGGGGTGGGATTGCTGGATCATACAGTAGCTCTAATTTTAGTTTTCTGAGGAACCTTCACCTCCATACTGTTTTCCATAGTGGCTATACCAATCTACATTCCTACCAACAGTGTAGGAGGTTCCTGTTTAAGGGTTTCTTGAGGCATATGTCAAACTTCAGCTTTTAAAACAGAATGAATATGTTCTTTACCTGACTGAAAAGAATGTGAGGCTTTGAAGAGTCTGATATATAGCTATATTCTCAGGGCAGATGCAGGCAAAATGCTTGTTTCTGGAACCCAGAGGTTCATGTGAAGGAAAGCGCAAAAATGGTACATGATTGGAGGTGCTGTCTGTTCCTGGTTGAGAAACCTCCTGGGAACTTTGGGGAGTACCTGGCATCCCCTCACCCCTCTGCACAGGGTGGTGATTCTCTGCTCATTAGCTTGGGGCCCCAGTCCACTTACCTGCCTTTTTTAGTTCAATGTGTAGGTGTTTCAGGCTGTAAAGAACCACCCTATTGTTCCCGGGCATTGTCAATCCAAATTTCTATGTTCTTGGCCATGAATTTTCAACAAGAGAGATCCTATAGCCAAAAACTTACAAAAGGCGCAATCTCAGTAAATGAATTATGTCTAATAAAAAAATTGATGGGGAATAATATCTGAATTAGGAGGTTTGAGGAAGCACACAAAAAGCAGAGTAAAGTTGTAATGGTTGGTATTGTTCAGATCCCCCCCTTTCCAGATCCCCCATCAGGAGACAGAGAGAACATTATTTGAATGTTCTGAGTCACTGACACGACTTCACTATGTTTGTAGGTGGATGAAAAATGTATCCTATTAACGAATGTTCTTGGACTTTATTAAAATTGATACCACTTTCCCCTTAATAAGAACAGAAAATGGCCTAAATGTGAATCTGTTCTCATAAGGAAGATTGTATCAAGGTCTGAAAATGAAACAAACTTTTTTTTTTCGTATTCCAGCCTTTACTTTTTCATCTTGAGGACTTCTTAGGGCTCTGTCCTTCCTTCCTTTCTCCCAGCCGCTGCATTTACTGTGCAATGCGATGATACAATTCTTCCCTCTTGTCACTGCCCTGACATCTCATGTTGTCTGGGGGGCCCCAGGGCATCCTCCAAGTCCCTAAGTAGGTTGAGTTGAACAACTCTGCAGTGGGTTAGAAAATTCTCTGCCATTCACGGGATGAGATTTTGCATTGAATAGCTACTGAGTAACCCCACGTAGAAGCAAGAATAGGATGTGTTTCTACCTGCAGGCGGCCATGTCGACTCACAGCATTGGGCTTACTGGGATTTTTGAGTTATGCTGATACTGGGTCCCTTGGCTTTAAGTAAAAGGAGGGGGGAGAAACCCACCCAAATCCCTAAAACCTTTTCGACATCCATAATGTCCCATTTCTGCCAACCAGAATCTCATGCCAGTGATTTGCTCAACAGCTGGGTGATGACATGCTTTTTGGGTGCGATATATACACTAGGCCATTAGTCTGCAAGCAGCAGTTGTCAGCTTTGTTCCCATTTAGAGTAATTTTCTCACTAATATGGCATATTCTTCAGGGATAAAATGCATTTTCCAGCCAGATAGTCCCCCTAATAGTCAAGTTGGTTTAATGATCAGATTTCAGCCAAAGGGAAGGTAAGCCTGTGATTGCTGCTGGTTGTATATTGAAGCTACCCAAAATGAAAAGGCTTATTTTAAAACACATTCACATGAACAGATTCCTTTCCAGATAAATGAAGCTCATTTGAGGGAAAACTGAGGCACAAATTTAAGAGCTAAGTAAGGTACTTAGAACCTTTTGGTGCAGAGCCACAGATAGGTCTGTATTTTTGAAGCGTGATGATGGATGGTGGGGTTTTAATAGGGGCCGTGATGACCAGTGAGCTACGAAAAGGGCAGGTGTCTTCAGGTCAACTGTCCCTGAAATGGCAATGTATTTTTTTCCCCTCCACATTTAGGCCTTGAATATTCAAATCAATTAAACAATTAATTCCCACCCTGCAAACCTGCATGTCAAGCTTCAGCCTGTGGCCAATTTATTTGGTTGAATTATAGCCCCCCTGAAGAGCAGCGGTTCCTAATGGAAAAGCTGACGGAGTCTTAAGTACATGTGGTGAGTGGAGCTGCTATAATTAACTCTGCTTTGGATCCCCCTCCCCCATTAATATTTTAAAGGTTTTGAATTAAAATAATTACATGAATTTATGAAAAATACTCAAGCACCTAAAGTATTTCTACGTTGCCCCAGTCTCTATGGTTCCCTTTCCGGGTGTCACTTGGGTGTGGATTTCACCCTGGTCAGTACCACCCTGGCCCCGCGGTGCGGTACGGGTTGGGGGGAGAAGGGGGGATGGCGGGGGGGGGGCATTTATTTCCGAAACTGAGACCTCCTTCTTCCTTTACCTCCGTAATCTCAGTGTTAGCAGCAATATGTCCACAACCAGCCTTCTCGTCTTGCTCAGCATGGATGGGTCTTCTTTTTCTCTGTCCTTTTGTTTCTCTTTTCCCTTTATTCCCACTCCTTTTATTCTCCTGGGACGATACTCTGGAGACAAAGGTGATACTCCTTTCTTTTCCCTTCATCACTTTATTTACAGAACTTCCAAGGCAGTAGAGTGTAGGGACCAGCAAACTTTCTCTGTAAAGGGCCAGACAGGAAAGATTTTAAACTTCATGGATAATATGACCTCTGACCCCGCTCAACTCTGCCATTCCAGCACGAAAGCAGACATGGATCATATGTAAATAAATGAGCATGGCTGTGTTCCAATAAGGCTTTATTTATGGACATGGAAATTTGAATTTCATGTAAGTTTTACATGTCACAAAATACTTTTAAAAATCTTCTTTCCAACCATTTACAAATGTAAAAACTATTCTTTGCTCCCCAGCCATTATGAGCCCTGCAGCAGGTGGGATTTGGCCCTTGGACCGTAGTTTGCCCACCCCTGGTGTAGTAGCTTGACAAAGAGCATGGCTCTCCATCCAGAGTCAGACTGCTTGGCTGTTTTCGCTGTTGCAACCTTCTAGCTGTGTGACTAAGGACCAGGGGTTAGTCCTCTCTGTGCCTCGGCATGGCCGTGTAGAACATGGAGCTCATGAGGATGGCGCTGTCCTGGGCATCTGGGTTTGATGATTCAATGTGATGACTTACAAGAATCAGGGAGCACGTGGCCTGGCATGTCCTAAAGCAACAGTAGCGCTCACTGAGGGGTATCTCATCTTGCCCTGGCTGTGTGACCTTGAGCAAGTGATCAGATGTTTCTGGACCTCAGATCCCTCATTTATTAAACAAAAAACCCCAAACCAAAAAACCCAGGTTGGACTAGAACATCCAGGTACCACAACTGGCCGCAGGGGACCTGATCCCCCTGGGAATGAGTACTGCAGTTACTGGCATCAGGATGGTGGTCCTTGGGGTGCTTGGCTTCTAAGTGTGCTCCAGTTCTGCCATTGTTAATCAGATATGCCTGAAATACAAGACATTTGGGTCCTGATCTAACGTCTCTGGGGTGCTCTTGGGAGAAAGCCCTGGGGTCCCTTGTGTTTGTGACTGGCCCCTGTTCGTTGAGCATCCCTAGCACTGCAGACATTCTGATGGCTCAGTTACTCCCATGCCTAGCCCTGTGTTATACATGAGGAAATAAACTTAGAGACGTTAAGACCGACCCCAGATCACTCGGGAATTTGAACCAAGGCTGTCCTTGCTCCAAAACCCAAGCTTTAATCATTCTTTTTATGATTGTTGCTATGTCTATATATCATCTGTACTATTGCCTACTTAATATTTTAAAAATAGACTCACTATTTTTACTTAGGTTGTTTTTTTTTTTTTGGCCACGCTGTGCAGCATGTGAGATCTTAGTTCCCCGACCAGGGATCAAACCTGCATCCCCTGCAGTGGAAGC
The DNA here is from genome assembly GCF_964374135.1 of Grampus griseus. NCBI lineage: Eukaryota > Metazoa > Chordata > Mammalia > Artiodactyla > Delphinidae > Grampus > Grampus griseus. The sequence goes on from NC_139010.1 coordinate 77,900,946, forward strand.
TCAGAGTCTTAGCCACTGGACCGCCAGGGAAGTCCCTACTTAGGTTCCTTTTTAAAAGACTTCCTTTAAAACCAAATTTATTTTGTACTATGGATTTGTTGTGCCATTTATAGCTTAACTAATAAAGATTAAAATAAATAAGGTAAAAATGAGTTCATAATGGGGGCCATTGAAAAAATCATCTTAAGGAAAATCAGTCGTATATGTCCGCTCTTCAGAAAACATTGCCGGAGGCTTCTGTGCTCCCAGCTAAGTGTGGCCAGAGGCTTGGCATCTGGCCGGCCCTTTGGATGGCCCGGCCCTTCCTATGAAGGGCACCATTCCCAATTCCTGGCTGTCTCGTGCTGGGACAAGCACTCGGGAGGGGGCTTCCTCCACCTCCTCCCGGCCTGTCCCCAAAGCCAGCTTCTGCAGCTGCCAGTTAGATTAGCTCCCTAGTCACCAGACTGGATTCTAGAACTGGTCTTGCCGTCCTTCCTGCCACCACCCCCATCCCTAGCACAGACACACGCTCCGGACCGGAATGGTCTTGACTTCTGAGTGTCTAGGTAAATGTCTGTTTTTGGTCTCCCTGCTCAACACCTTAGTGCCAGGGAAAGATTTCCAGATTTCCACTGAAACCTGTGTTCTCCTCCCACCTGGCCTCTTGCCAGCTATGTGGTCTCACTCACACAGGCCCGACCCCCTGTGAGCCTCTGTCTGCTCAACTGCAAAATAAGAGTATTTAACAACACCTGTTTCCCAGAGATCTCATGAGAACGTACAAGAGAAATGCCTTGAAAGTGCTCTCGAAGTAAGAGGAAGCACTGTGGACTGGTGAAACGCAGAGGCTCTGGAGACAGACCTGCGATCCAACCCATCCCCTGCCCCCCGCCCCCGCCCCTGACCCCCCGGCAGTGTAATCTGGCAAGTGATGATGTTGATGATAGTCTGACAATGGAATAATAGATCCCCCAGCATCTCCTTCGCTGGCTTCCTTTCCCCCATGGCATTGCTTTGGCTAAACATGGCTCCCCTTTGGATACATCCGCAAGTTGACTCTTCCCCTGGAACCCTGGAGACGTCCAAGCAATGAGGTTGAACGGCCACAGCCTCCCACCTGCCCCCACCTGTCTGAGAAAGCAGGAGGGACATCCCTCTGCCACTCCACATGGGCCAGACCCCAGCCCCGTGCTACCATTGACTCATACTTGAATCCAACTCATCTTGATTTTATGAGAACCATCCCTGAAAATCCCCATGTTCAAAAGACGACACCGGGGAACCATGGAGCAGGCTCGTGATTTGAATAATCAGCCATTTAGTGACATGTCTAGCCTGGTTTAATGACTGAATCAGTGAAAGTATGACCCTGAGTGCCGGTTAACTTTTAAAATAGCTGTGCCCACTGCATGACGCAGCCAACAGGAAGCCATTAAGGCGCTAGCAATTACCACTTCCATCCATCGGCGAAGTCCCTATTTTATTTTAATCTGTGTAAGTGCATTTTCTGCACGAGGTTAAAATATAAATCCCTTCTCCTGAACAAGACTGGTTTTCTGGCTGACTTGAGAGCACAATTTACAACTGATTTAATTTGTTCTTCGCAAACATTCCTAATGACATTACCCCGGTGCATATACAGACTGCTTCCTCTTATTCCATTAACTCCCAAATCGGGTTTAAAGACCATATTGATGCTAGATGTTATTATGGGTGATTATCAAAACAACAGACAACTCGGCAAAGTGTTTACTAACTGGTTTATATATAATTTCTGTAATAACGACAACAGATGGTAATGCTACAAACACTAAATCACGCTTTTCGCCGCTGAAACAAATTGGCAGCCTGCAGTACAGAAATGGTGTACGTAGCTATATACAGATGTTTCACTCATCAGCTATAGTGTTCATCTTATTAGGAAATGGGTCTGTTACCGCTATTACAGGTAATCTTTCCATTTACAATTACAAAATGTATATTTTCAATGAAAATGGTTTTCTGCAGCTAAGCTGCCTGAAGGATATTTCCCTCCCCTCCCCCCAATTACCACCCCAGCGACTGTGTGCTGGGGCCAAGCCACGCACAGGGGTGTGTTTGTCCTAGTTAATGGTGGCGGCTGCATTTCAGCTGCGTGGAGATGAGTCTCCTCTCTAAGACCCTCCACCTCTCGTCGGAAAAGCCACGATGCAGCCCCAGGAGGTGAGTCCATCAGTGCTTTAGAAGCAGTGGGTGAACAGGGTGAAAAGCAGCTGAACACGGAGGGGACTCTTCCTCACATTACTGTATGTGGCCTGCAATTCTCCAATCCCCTGAGAAGGAGAGAGTTTTAGGTGTGGGCGGGACCCCGTCCTTGATAAGCTCCGCCTCCTCCGTCTTTTTAGGCTCCATCTTTTGCATGTGGGAAGCGGATTTCCAGAAGGCCCACGGAGGAAGGGACTTGACCAGGTCATGCGGCGGCAGGGCTAGGATGCTTACCGCAGGCCTTGATTGGGGACCACGGTGTTTCTTTTGCCCCATGTGGGACCTCTGCCCTGCCAGGCACTCTGGGTGCTGCCACGGGGCACCCAAGGCTAAGAGAGACGGCAGCACTCCGAGTCTCCGTGGCCCCATCGTGAGCACCGCACATGCGTTCTTTCACTGAATCTTGCAGCCAGCCCTGGCAGGTGAATACCTCTGATCCTGCCTTCCAGGTGAAGAACCCGTGGGACACCAGGGTGAAGTCAGTTGCCTAGGATCCTGTGAAGCTGTAGGGCTGGGATCTGAACTCAGACTAGTAACTGATTCCAAAGGCGGTGGGCCTAACCACTCAGCAATAGTGCCTTTGCAGTGCTGGGCCTTTGTGCCTTTGCTCTCTCTCAGAAAAAACAAAACAGAGCAACACTGAGGTGAACATGGGGCCAAGGGCAGGCTGCACTGGGGGCATTTCCGTCCTCGTAGAGGGACCAGCCTTCAGTTCCTTGACCTTTTGTTTTTCGCATCAAGGTGTCAGCTGATTCCTGGCCAGGGTGCTGAAGCCGCGTGTGGGGCTGGTGGGAGAAGAGGTGGCGTGGACGCTGATGGAGTGGGATTGAGAGTCGGGCTCTGGGCCCACCTGCTGGGCTGCGGCTCAGCTGCTGACCCACCGTGGCCCCTTCAGTGCCTCACCTCCACCCCCGAGGCCTCATCTGCAGAGGAGGACTAACTGTGGTCCCCACCTCCTGATGGCAGTGCAGGATGGAGGCAGGGTCCGCATAGTTCATGAACAGGAGGGAGGTGGGGTCTGGTAGTTCATGAACGAACATAGGGAGTCAGAACAATGCTCTGCCCGGAACAGGGGCTCTGAGAGTGTTGCCCATCCGCTGCGGTCACCACTGTTGCTAGGATGACGGCTCTTGGCTTTGGTTGGCCCCTCGTGGGGTTGGGGATGTTTGCCTCTGCTCGTGTGGCCCTCGTTTCTAAGTGCCCCCCACCCCTGGCTCCCAGGACCCCATATTAGTCTTCAGTGACTTTTGGTGAATTCCTTCCTTCCTTCCTCCCTCCCTCCCTCCCTTCCTCTCTCTCTTTCTTTCTTTCCTACTTGAGGCCCTCCCTGGTCTGAGCCCTGATCACCGAGGTGCCGGGCCTACTACGTGCCTCAGGTCACAGACACAGATGATGTCATGGAGCGGCATGGGTGCATAATACAGATGAGGAAACTGAGGCCCAGAATAGAGGTGGCTTGCTCCAGGTCCTGCAGAGAGAAACCAGGCCTTCTCCCCGACCTCCAAGAGTCATGAGGACAAAAGGGGACCAAGGATGGGTGTGCCTGGGCATGGTAGTCACTCGGGAAGCGTCCAGCCCTGCGCCTCTTCCTGAGATGTGTAACAGAGTGGCCTGCGGGATCCTCGTGGGACCAGGGCTCTATCTGCCACTTCTCTGTGGCTCACACGACCTGGGTCCCCACGGTCCTCACCAGGATACCCAGATGCCAGGCCAGCAGGGGTTCCACGCAGCTGGGGGAGTGGCCTCTTTCTCGTTTTTGGAGAGTGGGGCGAAACCTTTTGGTCCCGCCCACAGCTACCTCTGGGGGCAGCGACCTGCCTGCCCCTGAGCCTTGAGCAAGGGCTCAAAACAGCGCCAGAAGGTTTCTGATGCTGGAGACAGGTCAGTCAGAGAGCCTCTCGTTCTCGGGCGCTGCAGGTACTGAGCCAAGCTGGGCTCAGGTGACCAGGGGCCTCTGCCTCTGGCTGGCCCCTCGTCACCCTTTTATCTGGGTGTTCTGACATGCCTTTGTGTGAAACACATTTCTCGGCCCCTCCTGGGCAATGAAGGCTGAAGGAGACTAAGAGCTTCCTGTGCTCAGCTCACGCCCACTGTGGTGGGGACGCCGCAAGGCCCCGTGGAGTCGCCCTGAGGATTGACCCAGGACAGGGCCTCGCCACGCTCCAGCGAGGAGCCAGTCACACGCTTCTCGATGACCACTTTGTGAAGGGACAATGAATGGTTTCCTCCCTGTAATTTTCTGCATGGGGGTCTCGCTACTGTCCCCCGGCCACTTCCCTCTGACCTCAGAGGTAGCCCTGCGCCCTGGCCACGCGGCACCTCTCCTCAGCTGCACAATGAGCTACTGTTCTGAGGGCTTGTCACCAAAGAGCAGTGCTGTCCTCAGTGGGCTGGGAGGAAGGCCTTGGTCTGGGTAAACGTCCAGAAGGACCCCGCCTGGGCCTGGGGCCTCATCGGCAAGGCTTCCTGGACCTTCACCTGGCCAGGGCTTTGTCAGGAAGAGAATGGATTCATAGTGTGGGACGCATAGGCCCTTCTCTCGTTTTCTACTCTGGAATTGGTCCTTTGCCTTGGGAGGGCCGGGTAGCTGGTGGAAGAAGCCCTTTGGAAGCGAATTGGAGTTTAAAGCCCAGCTCGTGGCTTATTTGACCTTGGGCACATAACTTCTTTCTGCCTCAGTCTTTTCATCTTCAAAGTGGGGGTAACAGAACCACCATGTGACGAGTCAGCACAAAAGAGGCTCTCACAAAAGGGAGCTCTTATTATGAGCCATTTCTGTGACCTCCATGAGATTCTTGGGATTATCATGCATTTGACCTTTTTTTCCAGAATCCAAGCCAATGGGAAGGTATAGTACATATCTAGTACATATCTCTAGTACATACCTCTGTTCCTTCCACAGAGGACGTGATCTTGAAAAACTTTCCTTGCCCATCCTAACCGAACTCAGAGTCATAGACTGACTTGTATGCATTAACCATGTCATAGACTGAGTCATAGAGTCATAGACTGATTTGTATGCATTAACCATGTCATAGACTGAGTCATAGAGTCATAGACTGACTTGTATGCATTAACCATGTCATAGACTGAGTCATAGAGTCATAGACTGATTTGTATGCATTAACCATGTCATAGACTGAGTCATAGAGTCATAGACTGATTTGTATGCATTAACCATGCCAAAGGAGGAGCCTCTTTGTATTAAACGTAATATATTACTTTGGGGCATGTGAAGATATTACCTGGGTTATAGGAAATATTTTACTTCTAGTGAATGAAATTTAATCCCTTATGACAATATTTTCTTTCAATGGGAAAGGTTTTCCTGAGATGCCACCAGATGAAATATTATGACAGAGTAGACTGGAATTTGCCAAAAACACAGGACTGGGAAAAAGTCCTTGCTGTACTCTATCCTAGTCTGGGGACCTTGGGCCTCAGTTTCCCTATCCACAAAAAGGCGGTGGGATGGGGCTGAGGCTCTTCCATACCTAAGGATCTCGAAGCTCTGACATTTCCTGTGTTGGTGGCTATTGGGAAGTCCAGTAAGCAGAAAAAAGTCCAGTTGTCAGAAGCTGCCTTTGGGACCCACCGTCTCAGCAGCAAGCAGGCTCTGTGACGTTTCTGGGCTGCCTGAGCTGGCTCAGAACCGCCTTGAGTATATGGCACAAGATGACTGCAGTTCTGGCCTGGACCGTGCCATGTTGGCGTAATGAACAGTTGTTGCAAAGTGTATGTAGCAGATTTTTAAAAATACCTCCCAAAGATTATAAAAGACTTTAATTAGAATTTCACAAAGATGGAGTCTGAGGTTCGCTAATTGCCATTCCAGATATTTTTCAGTGCTCAGCACATCTTCGGAGATACGGGGCGAACAGTGTTTTAAGGCCACGGTACAATGTGACAACAGTGATAGATATGCTAATTTCTTCATTCACTCCACTTCACTTCTTTTATTCTTTCCAATTAAAGCAAATGCTACTGAAACTGTAATTAAGCCAGGGCTGGGCCCTGACTGCCTGCCGTTTTAATGAAACCCTATTGATTTTTCTTTTCTTTCTGATGGCCACATGTGGTGCTCGATGGTCAAACACATGCCCTGCTATAGTGTCCCCAGCAAAACTTAATTTTGGCCTGGTAAGATGGGGGCCATCTTTCAGTGTGTGAGGCTCCACCTGTGAGGCCACACTAGGAGGAGAAACACCCACAACTCCGACCATCCATCTGGAAGGAGCGAAATGCCTTCGCGAAGAGCTCCAGCGTCCTTTCATTCTGGTACTGTTTCCATTTCATATGCAGCGCGTTAGTGAAACTCTAGTGGCTTAACTAAGCTGGCTGTTAAAATCTGGGCAATTTGGAGCCCGGGAAATATATATTCTTGACAGATGTTCACAAGCTAGAGAGCAGTTTTAGAGACAAAGTAGCGGAAGAACATTTTACTTCTCTTTGGCATTAATTCGAGAAAGAAGTTTTTCATGAAATGTCTTTCTCAGGTGATTCTTGCACTTACGGTCCGCTCACTACAAATTGTGAATATTCACTCTAGAACCTGGCCTCAAATCATCTTAAGGTTTCCATGCAGACTCCTGGATGCCCTCATCTCTTTGTATAAGAAAAGTCATAGAGAAGATTGGATTCTCTTTACAGAGATTCTCTTTACCTCTCTGTAAGGAAGGCATTACTTGTTCAGAAAAAAACCAGTTAGTTGTTGCTTCGTGGTCACTTGCATCCCTGCTGGCACTGCTCAGGGTCAGGGAGAAGCCTGGTTCTGAGATGCTGCAGGGTTCTGGAAGCAAAGTAGCAGATGGTACCTTGAGAGTGGTTGCCAGGGCAAAATTCCCCGGAAGAGAGAAAATTTGGAATTGCTTAAAAAGCAAGGGTAAGTTGTCTTAAAGCTGCTATTCCCAGGGCTGACCCCCCAAAAGCAGAGCATTTAAGGCTGTTTCCGCACTAAGTGTGGGTGAAATAGAAGGAACATGGCTTCTCTTTCATAACATCTATTCAGAAAGAGCTGGCTTCCTATCTGGGCAACAAAATCCCTCCCTTCTCACTTGCTTTGCCTTCATTTCATCTTTCAGGAACCATACCTATAGAAACAAGCCATCTTTGAGAACCCCTCAGAACCAGTGACCTTCTTTTTACAGATGAAGAAGAAAGCCAGATTTTTAAAATTGGTTTTTAAAAAATTGCATGTACTTTTGACAGAGACGAAAGACCCTTCTCCTGGGTGTTATCTCTGACATCTTCCTTGTTAGGACCAGAGAGAGAAAAAAATGGACCCCAGGAACGGAGCTGCAGGGACTCTAGAAAAAGGGGACACCATCACGCCACCTTCGAGTTCCGTCAACTGTCAAGTTAATTAGGACGAAATTAAAAACACATTTGCCAAGATGTTCCGCAGCCAAACCAGTTAAATAGAGTTTTTAACAAAATTGAAAGCATATTATACTGAGATTTGTGGATCCTGGCCCGGTGAGTGAGTGCTGAAAGTGTGATAAAATAACAAAATTGCTGCCTAATAATCTATAGAATAATATTGTCAACTAATGGATTATAATAAAATAAAAGCTGTTATTAGGGTAAAACATTATAACAAAAAATCCAACTTTTATTTGCAGCACCTCCCCCTTAATGGTTTTGAGCATTTTGAAAGGTAATTTAAACAAGTACATTGTATCCTTATTGAAACTGCTTCATCTCGCTGGCTGCTGAAAATGGCTTTAACCATCTCTCTGAACAAAAGCACCCCTAATAAGACAACAAAAAGCTCCAAGCAATGGCCCAGCAGCTTCGCGCTCTGGCGCAGGAGCAGAGCCTCTGAGGCAGCAGCTTTCTCCCTGCTTGTAATTAGATGAATTAAAAGGACAAAGTGGTTAATGTAACTGTTGTCCGGGGGGTGGGAGTGGGGTGCCCAGCCCTTTTCATCCCGTCCATTTCAGACAAGAGCCTGTGGCTTCTGCTTCAGCAATGCAGAGAAGAATGTTGGCGGGGAGGGAAATTAACAAGCTTAATCTGCAAGGAATCTGCTCTGAGTCATGGATGAAATGTATCTCGAGCAACGAAAGGCTAGTCATTCCTGCTTCCTTTTATATACCTAATAAAACTTACAATAAATTAACTGCATTCTAGTTTGCAGCCAGGCTTTAATCAGAGATGAGGCGCCTGGGTAGTCAAATTACAAGGAGCCTTCAACTGGTGCATTTCAGTTATGTAGGAAGGAGGGTGGGGTCCACGCTAATTAGCCTTCCTTCCGATGTTGACATTCGAGTACTGGTTCATCATTGGGGTTCATGTTTTTCAGTAACAGGGTAGTGATAAGGCAGGTGCATCCAGGTCACTTGACTGCGGGGGGAGTAGAGTTCTTGGGAGAAAATCTTTGCAAGACAAATTGATTCTCTTATACTTCGACATCTAATTGATTCCATGACGTCTCCTTGATTAACTCTGCACATTGTATTCTATGAGCACATTGTAACTTTGCACATTGTATTCTATTCTGTTCTTCACGCTGACCTATTAGCAATGCTACCATCGTGGTTATATCTCACCGTAAAAAGGAAAATGAATTCTTGTTCAGGTCCCGAGTTCCATTCTCTGTGGAACTGGGAAAGTGACCCAGTTGGGTGCAGTGCCTGAGAAACTCCAACAAGTGTGGCAGGATCAGTGAGAGGGATAAACTCCATCCCTGCCTGCCATTTTGTACTCTTGGCCTAACCTTGACTCAAAACAGCAACATGGAGCCTTCCTTGACCTGTGGGCAAATTATGACTTTGTTTTATTATAAAAAATAGAAAGTGGAAAATTAAATTCAGTAGCTCCAATTACTAAATGATTCATCTGGCTGGTTAATGAAGCTGCACATTATGCTAACAAGATAAAGGCAAAGAATAACATGTGGGGATCGGTGGCTACAGGCCAGCTGTGCATGGCGCCGTTGAAAACGCGCAGCTGAAGAGCCTGTACCTGGAGATGGATGGCGTGACACGGGGAGCTGGGGCGGGGGAGCCAGAAGGGGGAGGCACGTGCTGGTGGGGGGGGCATTTGCTTCTCAGAGAGACCTGAGGAGGCTAAGTCAGGGGCTGACAACACTCCAGGGGGCTGGGGTGAGCCTTTTTGGTTGTGTGAAGGGCCAAGCCTTCAGTGGGAGACCTGTGCCGCTGACGGAAGCAGTGCCGGGTTATCCGGGGAAAGGCTGGGCTCAAGGCTGAAGGCCCCTCGAGGCTCTGGAACTTCAAGTAGCCCTCAGGTTGGGGAGATGGGAGCATTAGGAACAGAGAGACTGTGGGAAGGGTCCATGCTGTCTGTGTTCTCAGCCATTTCCTAAGCCATTGTTGGGATCCAGGCTCACAGAGGTGAAGGATGGGGCCCTGGATTGATCCCTGGCTCCTCCAGGTCCCAGCTTTGGAAACTCAGCAGGGCATGCTTTTCCTCATCTGTAAAATGGGCACAATCACAGCAAGCACCTTGTAGATCTAAGTATTATCATTTGTTTCGGTGTTGTTAGCAGTAGTTATAGTCATATAGCTATCATATCCCGCAACCCCCCACCCACCTTGGGCCTCTACCGCAGCACGTGTTTCCCAACACTTTCGTTCTGATGACATCCTTTGTCCATGTTTCCGGGGGCGGGGGGCGCTCAGGTAACCCTAGTGCCCTCCACACTTCTGAGCCCAGGGAGGACCTTGATGAACACTGCTTATGTAAGGACATTTCCAGATTTTCCCATTTACTCTGCTGAGCAAGCACTTGGGTCATTTCAGAAGGTGCTAACAAGAACAGGTCTGTCCTCTCACCAGACTTACTGTCTCCACTTTGCTTTTTGGAATTCTGGTTCTTACTCTCGGGTTTTCCCGGGTACTCGCTCCTAGGCTGGCCTCCAGCTGCTTTCCCAGCAGCCCTCAGATGACTCTGTTATTCCCACTGCTTGAACGGAATCAGCCTGATCCTCATTCTATAAAAAAATACTCATCAGATAGCAAGAATAACCTCAATTTTAAAGGCAACCTATTCTATGCTGCATGGTGAAAGGAACCTGGGATTTTGAATTTGCATCTCAGCCCCCTTGTGAGCTGTGGGACCTGAGCAAATCCCTTCACCTCTTGGGGATTGGTGACAATGAAGTACCTTGCTGCTGTCAGGTGGTTGTGAGCCAGTCTCTTTGGAAATGGTGAAGTGTTAGGTTATGTGTCCATGTCCGCATGTGAGTTCTCTTTCCCATTCTCTGGAGTGGTGGGAAAGTGGAGCATGTGTTATGTTTATCAAGTGCCTGCTTCCTAGAAGTTGGGCCCAGGGACTGGGCCAGTGAACTTGCAAATCACCCTTAGCTTTGATGCTTCCTGCGTCATGGGCGCAGCACCCAGCACCCAGCACAGTCAGCCCATTGCTTGTGCAGAGGAGCAATGCCAGGTGAACCCTGCCTAGAGGTTTGCCTCCTGCATGCACCTGTCAAAGCCCCCTCCCCTCTGTGAGGATTAGAGCCTGTCTTACTTTCATTGTCATCAGAATTGTCCTAACTCAGTCATAATCGTCTCAACCGTGATTGGCTGAGCATTTACTGTGTGCCGAGACTTTAGGCCTCAACGACAGGTTAAGAGAATTCAGGCATTCCTTGCTCCCAGTTTGGAAAGACTTGTTTCTATCTGTCTCTAAGGTACAAAAGATAAGAAAGACATCTTAATCCTGGGGAGAGTGTGAGTCAGAGAAAGTTTTGGATACCTGAGGTTCACCCATACCTCCCACTGCCATCACGCTTGCTAACAGCCCATGCTCCAGGTGTTGCAAGACCAGGATGGTAATCGAGGGGCAAAATTTGGGGCTGGGGGTCTCTGGACAATTCTGAATATGGCCAATAATTGTGGCGATCTGGCTTCTGTAGTCATTAACTATCTTTTTACTGAAAGATTATAATTTTGCAAAGTTAATCCAATTAACAATGTGAGTGGACTTAGGATGTTGTGTAAATGGTCATTGTTTAATTGAAGTATAGTTGGCATACAATATTATATTGGTTTTAGGTGTACAATGTGTTGCTTTGACATTTATATACATTACAAATTGATCACCACGCTAAGTCTAGTAACCGTCTGTCACCATACAAAGTTATTACAATAATACTGACTATATTCCTTATGCCGTTCGTTACATCCTGATGACTTATTTATTTTGTAACTGGAAGTTTGTATGTCTTAATCCCCTTCATCGATTTTGCCCAATCCCAGCGCTCTCCCCTCCGGCGACCACCAGTTTCTCTTCCTTCATTTCTGATTTTATCTATTTGGGCCCTTTCTCTTTTTTCCTTGATGAGTCTGGTTAAAAGTTTGTCAGTTTTGTTTACCTTTTCAAAGAATTAGCTCTTAGTTTTATTGATCTTTTCTATTGTTTTTTAAGTCTCTATTTCATTTATTTCTGCTCTGATTTTTATTATTTCCTTCCTTCTACTAAATTTGGGTTTTGTTTGTTCTTCTTTTTCTAGTTCCTTTAGGTGTAAGCTTAGATTGTTTGAGGTATTTCTTGTTTCCTGAGGTAGGCCTGTAGCACTATAAACTTCTCTCTTAGAACTGCTTTTACTACATCCCATAGATTTTGGAACATTGTTTTTTCATTTGTCTCAAGGTGTTTTTTGATTTCCTCTTGCATTTCTTTGTGGATCCATTGGTTCTGTATATATCTATTAAATTCACCTGATCTAACATGCTTAAGGCCAATGTTTCGTTATTGATCTTCTGTTTGGATGATCTACCCGTTGACGTAAGTGGGGTATTAAAGTCCCTTACTATTATTGTATCACAGTCAATTTCTCCCTTTCTGTCTATTAATATTTGCTTTATATATTTAGGTGCTCCTATGTTGGGTACATAGCTATTTACAATTGTTATGTCCTCCTGTTGGATTGATTCTTTGATCATTATGTAGTGCCCTTCTCTGTCTCTAAGTATTGGTACCTGGCTTTCTTTTCATTTCTATTTGCATGGAATAATTTTTTCCATCCTCTCAGACGGGGTGTGTGTGTGTGTGTGTGTGTGTGTGTGTGTGTGTGTGTGTGTGTGTGTGTGTGTGTGTGTGTGTGTCTTTAAATCTGAAGTGAGTCTCTTGTAGGCAGCATGTATATTGGTCTTGATTTTTTAAATCTATTCAGCCACCCTGTGTCTTTTGATTGGAGCATTTAGTCTATTTAAATTAATTATCAGTAAGTATGCACTTATTGACATTTTGCTACTTGTTTTCTGGTTGTTTTCGTAATTCTTATCTGTTCCTCTCTTCTCTTGTTCTCTTCCCTTGTGATTTGATGACTTTCTTTAGTGTTATTTTGTATTCCTTAAACTTTATTTTGTGTGTCTCTGTTATAGGTTATTGGTTTGCAGTTACTGAGTTTCATACATAACAACCTATGTACATAGCTGTTTATTTTAAATTGATGGTCGCTTATGTTTGAGAGCACCATAAAATCATTAAATTTTTACTCCCCCACCAGGTTTTATGTTTCTGACATCATATTTTATGCCTTTTAGCTTTGTGTATCACTTAGCTGATTATTTTAGATATAGACGATTTCACTACTTTTGTGTTTTAACCTTCATACTAGTCTTATAGGTGGTTGATCCACTACCTTTACTATATGTTTGCCCTTACTAGCAAGATTTTTTTCTTTCATAGTTTTCTTGTTTCTAGTTATGGCCTTTTATTTTCTGTTTAAATTAGTCTCTTTCATATTTCTTGTAGGATCAATTTGGTGGTGATGTACTCCATTAGCATTTGCTTGTCTGGGAAGCTCTTTATCTCTCCTTCAATTCTGAATGATAACTTTGCTGAGTAGAGTATTCTTGGTTGTAAATTTTTTCTTTTCCGTGTTGTGAATATATCGTGCTAGTCCCTTCTGGCCTGAAAATTTTCTGCTGAAAAATCAGCTGATAGTCTTATGGGGGTTCCTTTGTATATAACTAGTTGTTTTGTTTTGTTTTGTTTTTGTTTTTGTTTTTTGCGGTACGCGGGCCTCTCACTGTTGTGGCCTCTCCCGTTGCGGAGCACAGGCTCTGGATGCGCAGGCTCAGCAGCCATGGCTCACGGGCCCAGCCGCTCTGCGGCATGTGGGATGTTCCCGGACCAGGGCACAAGCTCGCGTCCCCTGCATCGGCAGGCGGACTCTCAACCACTGCGCCACGAGGGAAGCCAGGAAATGTGCTTTTGCACACGCAGCTTGGGTGGATCTTGGGTGACTGCTGGGCAGGGCTCTCAGGGAGGGTTGGGCCTAGATTCCAAGTTCTGAGCAAAGGTTGGGCATTCAGCCCAGTCCTGTAGTCCAAGATGTCTACACACAACACAAGAGTCAAAGCTTCAGGGACAGAGTGGGCAGTGGGTCTGGGGCAGGGGGCCAGGCAAGGGCAAGGCTCACCAGTTGGTGAGCCCCAGAGTGAGGAGACTGCAGCTCTAGAGAGTGCGAGGTTGTCCTCCTTGACCTCCTTTTGATATGTCCATGACCTTCAGCTTGCAGGTGTTTGACAGGGCCCTGGTGCCAGAAAGGGGATTCCATGGGCCATAGGAAACCCTGATTCTGGGATGCAGGAGCATGCGCTGACTTCCAATACCTGCTTCTGCTTCCTGGTAGGAAGGTGGATCGCCAGACCTTTCATCTCAGAGACTGGACTTTCAGGGGTGCAGGAAAGGGGAGTCTGTAGGCTCTAGGCTACAACAGCTGCTCTTGCGTAAAAGCAAAATCAGGACTGGTGGAGGGAGCCATCTTCAGACGTGTCCTTGGTGGTTTTAACGCTCACAGACGAAGTGGATGCTTCTGATTGAGGCCCTGCTGTGCTGATGCCTGACTGGTTATAACAGAAACCAGTCATTAAGGCTCCGATAGTTCAGTCCCACTGCGAAATGGCTTGTTCCTTGGCTCCCAGTTAGGAAGCTGATTGATCAGAGGCGCGCGGGAGGGAACGCATAGGGAGTGACTCAGCAGTTCCCTGAGGCTCTTGTGCAGGCCTACAGCTGGCTTCATTTGGGCTGCTGTCACCCATTTGTAGTTCTAGAAGTTTGAAAAACATCTGCTGTTTGTCTTTCCCCTCTGTCTAGAGATCTTTCAGCAATGCCCTTCTTGGGTGTGAAAAGTTCCCTCTGAGATGCTCTGGAAGCAGACACTGGGTCACCGTTCCTTCCCTTCCCTCCTCTGCTCACCTTCCAAAGCCCCCACTGAGCAGCCAGCTGGCAGTGCCCCGAGGCTCCGGAAAAGCTGGACTCTGGGCACGCAGGTCCTCTGAACTCTGGTCGGCGTGGGCAGTCCACTCCTTTGGCCTCACCTAATGGACCGGCTATAACTACAAGCCACAAATGTTGCAGAGAGATCTTGGGTACCAGCTACCACTACTCTCTGTTCTTTAAATGCCACTGGTAGGTAGGCTGAGGAGCAAAAGCAAATACTCTCGGCGCTCGCTGTCCTGCTGCCTGGGCTGCTTCATCGACTGGCAGCTTATCTGAGAGGCGCGCCTCAAAATAGCAACCCTCCCTGTCCTCCATTTTTTTTTTTTTTTTTTTTTTTGCGGTACGCAGGCCTCTCACTGTTGTGGCCTCTCTTGTTGCGGAGCACAGGCTCCGGACGCGCAGGCTCAGCGGCCATGGCTCACGGGCCCAGCCGCTCCGTGGCATGTGGGATCTTCCCGGACCGGGGCACGAACCCGTGTCCACTGCATCAGCAGGTGGACTCTCAACCACTGCGCCACCAGGGAAGCCCCCTGTCCTCCATTTGTATTTTCCTCCAGGATGCTATCACCACCTGGCATCCTATGTGTTCCACCTACCTATCTGTTTCTTGTGTGTCTCTCCTCACTAGAATGCAGGCTCCGTGAGGGCAGGGCTTTGGGTTGACTTGCTGCTGTATTCCTGACACCTAAACACGGTCTGGCATGCGGTATATACTCCATAAAGATCCGTTTAAGGAATTCATGTTTGGACTTAAGGAGAATATGGGGCGTAATAGGCCCCGGGTGGCTGTGTTGAAGCCCTAACCTATTCTTCCACAGAAGCTGCCTTTGGTTATTTCCAGCCTGTGTGTTGGGGACTGGGGCTTTTAAAATTTTTATTATTTATTTATTTACTCATTTGGCTGTGTTGGGTCTTCTTTGCTGTGCATGGGCTTTCTCTAGTTGTGGTGAGCAGGGGCTACTCTTCGTTGCGGTGCGCGGGCTTCTCATTGTGGTGGCTTCTCTTGTTGTGGAGCACGGGCTCCAGGTGCGCGGGCTTCAGTAGTTGTGGCACACGGGCTTCAGTAGTTGTGGCACACGGGCTCTAGAGCACAGGCTCAGTAGTTGTGGCACACGGGCTTACTTGCTCCGCGACATGTGGGATCTTCCCGGACCAGGGCTCGAACCCGTGTCCCCTGCATTGGCAGGCGGATTCTCAACCGCTGCGGCACCAGGGAAGCCCCTGGGGATGGGGGCTTTGGGCCTGGCATTTCCTGCTGTGGAGCATCCTCAGCTCACCACACATGCCGCCATTTAGACTGTACAGCTATTTAGTGAAAGGGCAAGAAAATCATAAAACTCCTGCTAAGGCCAGAGAGATAACGGGTCAAAATGAAAGCAGCCCACCCAGTCCAGCCTGGCTGAGCTTCTCATTCAGTTTATCTGTTTTATTCGTTCAGCAAATATTGGGTGTCTCGAAGGGGGAGGCACTGTGCTGGGTGGGCCCTGGGGGCATAATAAGCAGAAGTGGGGTGCTTCACCCCTACATTGTGCTTGCATTCCATAGAGGAGGAAGGTCCTGATTAAAAAAAATCACACAACCCAATACATTTTGGCACCTTATCGTCGGGCAAGGAGGAAAAGCAGACAGGGCTGTGCTACTGAGTCCCGGGAGCCTGACGGCACCGGTGGTGGAGGTTCTGGGCAGCCTTCCCCGAGGAGTGACGTTTGAGGTGAAATCTGAAGAGAAGCAGCTAACGAGGCGGGGTGGTGGTGGTGGGGCCATCAGGGGAGAGCTTTCAGGCACAGGACACAGTATGGGGAGGCGCAGAGACAGGAAGTATCATGGCACACCTGAGGAATTAAGCAAAGGCAGCACGTGCTTCCCACCTTCAGCCTGATCCTTATGGAGACACCTGCTTCTTTCTTGCTGGGGTCAAGATTTGAAGGTGAACTTGCCTTTTCCCAAGCTTCCTGAACTTAAATATTTGTGCCTCTTCCCGAATGTTCTTGGCACCTTTTGGAAAAGCCATGCCTTCCTTAGACCCCTTCTGCCTGGGAAAAGCCCTACGCAGGGAGGAACTGGTAGCCAAGCCTCTCTCCCTGGATACCTTTCTGTCTCTGCACTGTAGCTGAGTTACACCCCAGAGCTTCCGGAAATCCCTCCAGTGACATCTCGGCTCCATTTCTTGAGGAAATGTTCAGTTCACGGGTAATGGGCTGGAGGTGTGAAAACAAAAGCCGCCATCGGTTGACACAGCGATGCCCCTTTTACTGACCGAGCGATAGAGCGTGGAATTAACATTCTAGAGCTTCTAACATTAATATATGAAATATAACATCCCAACTGCATGCTAATTATTTAGTAATATAGTTAGTTAGGCCTGAGTTGTGAAAATCCTGACCAGGGTAATTACAGTGCGTAATACTGTAATTAATGGCGTTAGAAGATCCGTTTTCTGAAAATTAGATTCTCTCTGTGACGGTCATGAGCAACGGCACCATCTGGGTGGAGGGAGAGGGTGGCTTTCTCAGGGACTAAACTTGACCTTGGTGGCTATCTCTAACCAACTGTCATTGACCGCCTGGAGGAGAGGAGCACTTGCCCCACAGACCACCTGGCTACAAGGCTAGAGACGATCCCTAAGTCACGGTGGCATCTTTCTAGCAGCGGGGCCTGTGTGGGTGTATCATGCCTGTAGGTGGTGAAGGGCAAATATGTTCTAATACCATGGTCTCTGCTTTTGAAGAGCACTCAGCCATTCACCCATTTCACAAAGGTGTTTCTTGAGCCCCTGCCGGCTACCAGGCTCAAGTGAGAGCTCCTGCCCCAGCGTTGCTTCTCGGTGGCAGGACAGGCAGGCAAGGGAGCAGGCACTGAGCTCTAAGTGTGAGTGCAGGGTGTGCACGGCCACGTCTCCATCCTGAGCACCACCCAGGCCTGAGAGAGTGGCCCCTGGCCTGGGGTTCTCAGACATCTAGAGAACCAGGGAGCTTGAACACAGTTGGGAGAGCAACACGTGGCTGGTTGGAAACGCTTGGTCACAGCAGACTGGTGCTTGGGAGACAATGCTTTTGTGTGATGAATGTGATTTTTCAATTTTAAACTAGCTGTTTTGGCTTGGTGTGGACAAAACTCCAGGGAAAGCAATAATTAAGTATTGAACCATCTTCTGCCCTGACGCAAACAACCTTGGTGACTGCAGGTCCTGTGCTGTGTCACTGAATGGCTGATTTGATCACAAATCCTCCCTCACCGGTGGAAACGTCTGAAGAAGGACCTGTTAGTTCAGACTAGTGGCTGCTGAACTAGGTGCCCTTGTTAATCTGTACCACAGCCTTGTTCTCTTTTACAAGAGAGCGTATTATATAGACTGAAGCAAACCAACAGATGTCTTTCACATAAGGACAGGATCCCTGCCATAGCCTAATTTGTGCAAATTCAAGCCTCTCGCTCTCTTGAGTAAAAGCTAAGATAAATGGAAGTGGTGAGACACCACGAAGCTTTGTTGTAAATGTTTCCTACTTGAGAGGGGAGGTGGTCTGTGGTGGTTATTGGCTGTGTGTGTCCAGCATCCTTTCCTTTACCCTCCTTTTGTGGGGACGGTCCCTCTTTCCTTTGGAGACCCCCTTCTCCACCCATGCAGTCGTGGTGGGTCCGCGACCCTCGGTGTGCTGCCCCCTCCTGGCCATAGGGGGAAGTACATGACCTAGGAGGTCCAGGGGCAGCAACGCACCATCTTGACACGTGAGGAATCCTAGCAGTGGACGTGTGAGTAGAGCTGGGTGCCCCGGGGTCCGGCCCCAGGGCTGATGTAAAAATGGGAGAAAAAAGAAAGTCTCTCTCTTTCTCTGTGTCTCTCTCTGTTGGGCTGGCTTAGCTGGGGCTGCTGGTGGTCATGTTCCCCACCTGTGGGGAGGGACCATCTGTGGCAGGAGTGAGGAGAAGCAGAGGCAAGGGGAAATGTGAGGCGGGTGGTTGGCTGGCTGAGTGGCTGAGTGGGAGAGAGAGTTAGGATGGAGAGATGGGGAGAGAGAGGTAGGAAGAAAGACTAACAGAAGATGCAGAAGCCCCTCCATTCACCCCCATCTTCCCACCCACACACAGCTGGGGTGCAGACTCAGTTCCCAAGGTACTAATTCTTTAGCACACACTTAATTTGGGTTACCCCAATATCCCTTATACCCTAATGAATCTCCTTTATATGCACAGTAGTTGGAGGAAGGTGGTGCTCACTTGAGAACAAAGGAGTTCTAACTACTCTGAAGAAGCCACAAGAAAGAGAATGTCTTTTAGTTGAGTGATGTCACAAGACATCTTCAGAAGGGATGCAGTGCTTCAAAGATTCTAGAGCGTCAGTTTTGGAAAGGACCAGAGCTGCCATCCTATATAGTAGCTTTGTGGGATTTAAAAGATATTTCTTGAAAAACATTTGGTGGTCATGAAAGTGGGAAAAGGTGGATGAAATAAGCTGTTTAACAAGTTTATTGCAGGACTTCTCAGAGCCTTTACAGTGCAGAGGAGCAGTGAACGTCTGCAAGAGGGGAGTAGAGAATGCAGCATTTCTCAAAACATTTAAACGTGAGAGCCTTTTAAAATTCGTTAACATCGCACAGTCGCAATGTAGTTCAAAGTCATTCAAGTCACTCAAGTGGCTGAGACTTGAATTTTGAAGCCACACAGCTGGAACACAGTTATCATCTGACCCGGAAACCGGGGCCCTGTAAGAGCTCTACCATCGCTTTCCACCTTCTCTCCTGCAAGTGTGTTGTGGAAAACAGACATCCAGACTTGACAAGGGGTGCCCTACTGGCGAGACCCTCGCTCTGAGCAAAGGTGGTGTGTGTCTCTGGCAATGACATGAAAGCATTGGCTGGGACACAGAGCGGCCAGGTCTAAAAGTGATTTCCCCAGAGCATTCTCATCTAATTCTAACAAGCGGAGTGGGTCCCAGGAGAACAGGGTCTAGGTGACGTATGGCCACCGTTACGGCACCCAGTTGGCCAAATGTCTTCAGTGGTGATGGGCGTTCACCTGGAAGGTCATTACCGCAGGCATTGGAAGTGCCCCCTAATTTTAGAAACACTAAATAATTCATATTGGCCACCGAGAAAAAATTCAAGGCCAGTCTGTGTTAACTCACCCAAAGTGAACTTTGACTTATTACTGTTGTTGCTGTTTGGCGCCATGGAACAAGTTATGGCAAAAGAGTGGCTTTGTGTTTGTTCTCCTGCAGATAAGAAATGAGGAGATCCCTCGTGATGGTGTATTACTGTTCAAATAGGGAAAACAGTGCAAAACCCAGTGTTTTTTCTAAAAGAGAAAAGTGAAAGATTTACATTTTTGAGTCAATATTTCTCAATCTAATACTTATATTTATGCACACGTGTGTATGTAGTTCATTGGAGCCGTCCTACGATGGTTATTTGAATGTTTCTTTAGGATTTCTAGCTAGAGAGGCCAGAAAGGCCACTAGATGCACCATCTCTGTTTATTGCCCTAATAAGGCACAGGGGCTGGGGCCCTTGGTGAACAAAGGGATGCTCAGATGGGCTTCTGGTGGTCCTTTCTCTGAGAGCAGGGAGAACAGCCCCAGTGACTTGGACTATTCAGAACCCCCCCAAAAAAGGAAGGAGAAGAAATCCACTTTTAGATTATTTATTATAATTATTCAGACACAAGCCCAGGGGCTGGAATGCACTTGAGGAAGCCCCAGTTTGGTGGCCCCGATGTCGTTCCCTAAGAGTTTTCAGGAGTGGGTGTGAATCAGTCAACTGGAATGCCTCTCACAAACGGGACAAGAAGACGAGGACAGTCACGGGGCTCCACCTGGAAGTCGGAAGACTTGTATGGAATATAAGCCACCTAGGCTGGATACATGCATCTTAGATGATATTGTGGGTCCCTTTAGAGGCAATTAGCATCATGACGTACGATGACAAAAAGTACAATAAGACAACAACTACAACAATAACAACTAACGAGGAAGGGGCCCTTTCTATGTGCCTGATGTGGTCAGTACTGGGCACTTTATATGGAGAGAGCTTGGCCTTGGGAGCAGTGTGAACTGGGCTCAAATTTCAGCTCTGCTGCCTCTTACTGACATGTTCGCTGGCGAACCAGCCAACTTCTCTGAGCCTCAGTTTCTCCATTCCACGAACGGAGATAATGAAATCTTCCTTGTAAGTTTATTGTCAAATATAAATCCATGCACATGAGACGATGTAAACCAAGTTCATTGCAGAGCACCTGACACATAGTAGAAGCCTAATAGGGACTTTTCTTCTCTATTGGGAGAAACTATTAGGGCTGATTCTCAATGTCAAATGAAGCTCACCTTGTGAATATTACAAGGTTCAATCTCTGAATGTGCCTGGACTCAGAGCTTGGATCAGGCTTGGCAACATGATTTGGCCTGAGCTTAATAATATGCAGCTGTGGCACCGGAGGGTCTGGGTTGGTGGGTTTTGTTCACTCCCGTTCGACCTGAGCCTGTGTAGAGTGCCAGTACCCACGCTGGGCACGGGGGACTTGTGGATGAATCAGATATGTGGTCCTTGCATAGCGTAGATGGATCCCGTAAGACCCTCTCCTTTGGTTCTGGACTCGAGAAGTCTAGACTGAAGTGTGTTCCAGCCCCTGGGCTTGTGTCTACAAGGAGAGGGGTGGCAATTGTCTGAATAATTGAGACAAAAGTGGAGGTTTTTCTTCTTCCTTTTTTGGGGGGTGTTCTGAATAGTCCAAGTCACTGGGGCTGTTCTCCCTGCTCTCAGAGAAAGGACCACCAGAAGCCCATCTGAGTATCCCTTTGTTCACCAAGGGCCCCAGTCCCTGTGCCTTATTAGGGCAATAAACAGAGATGGTGTATCATAGAGGCCGTTGTCCCTCTGCCAGCACTAAATCATTCTAGTAGCTGCTTGATGGGGTAAAGCAATTATGATGCATTTTTCATTCAATCAACTGAATCAATTAATTGCTTTACTCACATAGGGACCAAAAAAAAAAAAAAAAAACAAATCCCAAAGCCTTCTTGTTAAACAGTAAGCATGCTAGATAGGCTGCTTTTAAATCCAGCATTTACATGAAATTATCTTCTTATATAATTAACAGCTACCAGTTAATAAACATGCCTCAGATAAAAGAGTAGCCCTATAAATGAACAAAATGAAAAAGCACCATTTAGCATGTAAAGGTAATAGGCGAAAGCAGGCTCCGTCAGGGCTGAGAGATGTTTCCGGAAGAGCTGTTCTCAGAGGCCATGTGGGCAGCTGAAAATTGAGAGAGAGAGAAAGAGAGAGAGAGAGGAAACCTATCATTTAAATATCTCCTGGATGATAAATATGGTGCCTTCCTTGAGAGATGGGGAGTGGGGGTGTTCCCCTAGAAGAATGCTTCATCTCTTGGTAAATATTTTGTTCCCCCAAATAGGAAAAGGTCAGAATTTCCTGGATTGCCCACAAAAAGGGAAAATTGAGAGTGATGGAGATGCAGAGGCCCTTCCCTAAGCAGTCCTTCAATGTGGTTGGTCAATTACCCTGAGACTAGCTGCAGCATTTGAAATGAAAGGGCCTGCATTACTTCTTGGGAGCTCTTTTGCAAACGAGCATGTCAGAAGAGGCAAGGCTACCGTAGCTGTGGACGAGATTTTACCCAAGGGGATTCTGCAAAGTGAGAGGCAAACCATTCCACCTCTGGGATGCAATATTTATACCTTCATCACGGGAAGGCTCATGACCCTTTTTTTTAGTTGCGAAGGAAAAAAGGATATATATTAATTTTCTTTCTTGAAATAAAATCTCTCTCTTAATGAAGAGGGGAACTCTCAAACATCAGAATGGAATCCAAGATGGGACACCCTGTCTGGGTATTTTGAAGAGGGTGATTCTTCGGCTGCCAATAAGACCTGGCAGAATATTCGAGATACTAGGCAGGGAAATGGCTTTGTGTCAGGTTAGGATGATTTGTGTGATGTTCAGGTGCAGTTATACCCCAGTCCTTCGTCTTATCCCAATAATTCAGGGGCTGTAGGCAGAATGGTGGAGCCCCCTTGCAACTCTGAGAGGTGAAACCGTGTGAATCACAGGATATGTCATTCAGGATCTTAGTTTCCCGACCAGGGATTGAACCCACGGTCCCTGCTGTGGAAGCACGGAGTCTTAACCACTGGACCGCCAGGGAAGTCCCAGGGAAACATCTTCTGACATTGGCAACGGTGTTCCAGCTCTGGATATCACACAGACACGGTGACCTCCTAGTGACCCTGCTCTCCAGGCCCTAAGGACAGGGACCTACACCCCAGATCCAGAAGCAGAACTCCCTTTCCACTGCAGCGTGGGAAGTCTTTCCTCTAAAGAAGTAATGCCTCTCTCTTTCCTGGGAAAAAAAAGACCGCAGTGGGGAGGGGAGGTGGTCCCAAATCTCGAATCCAGCGGTGAGCAACCCAGATGGGAGTCTCTCGTCTTTCATAGTGTGATCAAACAAGATAATGGAAGGCAAAGTGCTCGGGGAAGCCTCCCAGGCCACCACAATGTAACATAATTAGTGTCATCATTTCCTATTTGCAACATAAACCCAATTTGCTTTCCTGGTACCTCCATAGGTGATGTGCCTTATACAGGTGTGAAAATTGTAGCTTTCCTTGTTTCTTCAGCCCCTTTGTCTGGAACCAGCTGGAAACTGGGGGTGGGATTGTTCTGCTCTTCATCAAGGCTTTATGTAAAGATGTGCAAATGTTTTCTCCTGCTGAACTCTGGCTTGGCTCCCTTGGTATCCAGAGGCCATCCATGGCTCTACAATCTGTTCTGTGGAGGGTACATTATAGTGGTTTTTACCGAGTGCTTACTATGTATTTGGCACAGAGCTGAGCATTTTACATCTATTGTGGTATCCTTACAACAGACCCATGAGAGCAATTACTATTATCATCTCCATTTTTACAGATGAGGAAAACTGAGGCTCAGAGACATTGAGTAACCTGCCCAGGGTCACACAGCTAGCAAATGGCTGAGCTGGGATTCAAACCTAGGTTTTTCAGAATCCAAAGCCCCTAATAATCCTCACCACTAGGCTATACTACCTAATAGTTGTAATAAAATTATAAGTATAGTATTACCTTATGTTTGTATGTTTCACTTCAGCAAAATATTCCAGGACTTATGCAGGACAGGGACACACAGGAAAAGCCAGGTTTGGTCCTTGCATTTGAGAGGCGATCACTGGAGTGGAGGAGTCAGACGTGTAAAGGAAAGATTATACCACAGAGCAGTGTGGGGTGGGGGGAAGCCTGGAGGGTTGGAGGCTCAGAGGGAGTGGCTGCTGAGAGTGACTGTGTGTAGGAGGGTGAATGGGGCTGCGTGAGGGAAGGCAACGCAAAAGAGGCTTTTAAACTGGTCCTTAAGGGACGAAAAGGAGATTTTTTCCCATCAGAGAAGGGATGGGTATGTATCTAAAGCTAAGGCACAGAACCAGGAAAAGCCTTGAGGCGCTGGTGGGAAGGAAGCAGGTCCGAGGCTCCGCAGCGCTGGGGATGTGTTGGACAGCAGGGAGGATGGACAGGGGGCAGGCCTTAGAGACTCCTTAACGGGACAAATAGCACTAATCAAAAGGGGGAACTTGCCATATGGACTATATTAAGGCAAAAACGCTGGTCTTAGTTCAGGCTGCTATAACAAATACAATAGACTGGGAGGCTTAAACTCCAGACATTTATTTCTCACAGTTCTGGCAGCTGGAAGTCTAAGATCAAGGTGCCGGCAGGTCTGGTATCTGGTGAGAGCCTGCTTCCTGGTTCATAGATGGCCACCATCTCTCTGTGTCCCCACATGGTGGGAAGAGAGATTATCTCTCGCTTGTCTCTATTCATAAGGGCACTAAACCCACTCATGGGGGGCTCCACCTCATGATCAGATTACCTCCCAAAGGCCCCACCTCCTAATACCATCACACTGGGCGTTAGGGCTTCAACAGATGAATTTAGGGGGACACATACAGTCCGTAGCAAAACTTATGTTTATCAAAAGACACTCTAAAAAGAGTGAAAAAACAAGATACAGAGAGCAAGAAGAGATTTGCAGCATCCCCTAGCAGGGCTGAAACTTAGAAGATGGAAAGTCCCAAGAGCTGGTGTGGACGGGAGAACTCTCCTATTCTGCTGGTGTTGGTGTAGCTGGTACAACCATTTTGGAACGTGGTCTGGCTGCATTTTCTAAAGCTGAAGACACTCCATGCCCAGCAAGCGGCTCCTGGTCATGCTCCAAACAGTGCTGTGTGCACACGTGCACCAAGGAACACAGAGTGTTCCGAGCTGTCTTCATCATAGTAACCCCAGGCCAGACTGCACCCAGATGCCCATCTACTGTAGAAAAGATAAATATGTTGCGGTTTCCACACATGATAGAATACTGTACACAGTGTGGATGCATCATCTTCCGTGACATGCAGCACTGTGGCTGAATCTCAAATATAATGCACAAAGAAGCCAGACTCAGAAGACAGCACAGAGTACGATTCCAATTATACAAAGGGCAAGAGAAGGCAAAACTACTCTGTGCCACTAGAAGTTGGGAGGGGACATCTTCTTGGGGAGGGGATAGTGGCTGGAAGGGGACATGAGGGGACTGTTGGGAGCGGGGAAAATTCTGTCTCTCCATCTGGGTGCTAGTTGCATGGGTGAGTTCTGTTCGTGAAAATGTTGAACACTTGTGATGTATGCTCTTTACTAAACACGTATTAGATCTCAGTGTAAAACAAAAAGAAAGTTGGGGCCACTAAAAATTGGCCGGTTCCAGTGTAGTGGGATGAATGCTGGCCCCCAAAATGTCGATGTCCTGACCCTCAGAACTTGTGAATTCAACTTTAGTTGGAAAAAGGGTCTTTGCAGATGTGATTAAGTTAAGTGTCTCAAGGTGAGATCATTATGGATTATTCAGGTGGACCCTAAATCAATGACAAGTCTTCTTTGGAGAGACACATGCGGGAGAGGAGTAGGCTGTGTAAAGACAGGCAGAAAACAGAGTGATGCAGCCACAAGCCAAGGAATGCTGGGTCCACCAGAGGCTGGAGGAGGTGAGGAAGGATCCTCCTCTAGAGTCTTCAGAGGGAGAATGACCCTGCCATGATTTTGGAATTCTGGCCTCTAGAATTGTTGGACAATAAATTTCTGTTGTAAGCCACCCACTTTGTAGTGATGATTACAGCAGCCACAGGAAACTAATATAACTAAGTCAACTCAGTCTATATGGGGGTGAGAATAGAGAAGATTTTTTAGGCAGTTAGAGACATATTTAGGGCGGTGATTTGGAATGATCATCTGGTTCTCTTGTGGAGAATGGATAGAAGGGAGGGAGACAAGAGGCAGAGACAACTTAGTCCTTTACTGTTTGAAAAACATGACCCCATGCATCAATTCCTTTTTAAAATTTGATTTTCTTCTCTGATCAAAGTTTAGGGGGTGGAAGGTGAGAAAGTGGCCAGACCCCTCTTCTTTGCTCCCCTGGACTCAGTGTAAGGCATGTGGCAGAGTAAGGACTTAGTCAATGTTGTTTTATTATTTCTTTCTCAACTTCAAGTTTATTGAGGTATAACCTATGTAGAGTAAGAGTATAGGTCTTAAATATACATGTTGATAGTTTTTGATGAACATATACAGTCATGTAACCAATGCCTTACTGAGCATTTCCATTATCCCAACCTCCTGCCCTATTCAACCACTGATCTGATTTCTATTAGCATAGATTCATTTTGCCTGTTCTTGAATAAATGTCATATAAATGAAACGATACATTTTGTCCTCTTTTATGCCTGGCTTCTTTCATTCAGCATAATGTTTTTGAGATTGATTCATGTTGTTGCTCAGCATTTTGGACATTTTAATTTTTGAGTGGTATTCCACTGAATGGATATACCATAGTTTATCAGTTCCCTTGTTGATCGACAGACATTTTGGTTATTTCCAGTTTTTGTTATTATGAATAAAGCAAGTCTTTGTGTGGACATATGCTTTTCTTTTTCTTAGGTAAATGCCTGGGATGTTAAGTGTATGATTGCATAAGGTACTGCCAACTGGTTTTCCAAAGTGGTTTTGTCACTTTGGAATTTTTACAGCCACAGCAGGAGGACATGAAAGTTCCAGTTGCTTCACATTATTGCCAACACTTGTTATTATCAATCTTTAATTTTAGCCATTCAAGTTGTTAAAAAGTGGTATCTCATGTGTTTTAATTTGCATGTTGCTGACAACTAATGATATTGAGCATCTTTTCATGTGCTTCTTGGCCATTTGTATATCTTCCTGTGTGAAGTGCTTGTTCAAGTCTTTTGCCTCTTTTACTTACTACCCGTTTTATTGATTGATTGATTGATCTGTCTTATTACTGAGTTGTAAGAGTTCTTTATATATTCTGGATGTAAGACCTTTGTCAGATATATACATTAAGATATTTCCTCTCAATCTGTGGCTTGTCTTTTCATTTTAAAAATGGTTTCTTCTGGGGGCTTCCCTGGTGGCGCAGTGGTTGAGAGTCTGCCTGCTGATGCAGGGGACACATGTTCGTGCCCCGGTCCAGGAGGATCCCACATGCCACAGAGCAGCTGGGCCCGTGAGCCATGGCCGCTGAGCCTGCGCGTCCGGAGCCTGTGCTCCGCAATGGGAGAGGCCACAACAGTGAGAGGCCTGCATATCGCAAAAAAAAAAAAAAAAAGGTTTCTTTTGAAGAACAGACATTTTTAGTTTTGATGAAGTCCAATTTATTATTTTATTCTTTCAGGGCTAATCCTTTCTGTGTCCTAAGAAATATTTGTCTACCTTGAGATCATGAAGATTTTTCTTCCATGTTTTCTTGTAGATTCATCTCAGTTTTAGCTTTTATATTTAGGTCTGTGATCCATTTCAAATTAACTTTATGTATGGTGTGAGGTAGGGGGTCTAGGCTCATCAGTATTTTTCAATGGAATTAAAAGGCATAGGCCAGGTGAAGAGGGCAAGTGAGAGGAATGTTGGTTTTCAACCATAAACTAACTAATTCAACAATTATTTTGAGAAGTTACTGGGTGCCAGTCACTGAGCTAAGCTCTAGAGTTACATAATAGTAGCTAAATAGACACGTCTCCTGCCTGTATGGAATTTATTTTCTAGAAAATAGATAGACAGATACGAAGGAATTACACAAGTAAATGTAAATGACTACTGTGGTAGGAACTAAGAAATAGATATCTCTTGTTTCACATATATTTGGAGAAAGGCTTTCCAGGAAGATACATAGACATCATGACAGAATCGAGATCTGAAGGAAAGCTAGGAGGTAATTAGGCAAAATGGGGTGGTGGATTGAGGGACCAGGGTGTGTTGTGTCTGCTGGAGGTCCACACGTGGGGTCTGGTAAGCAGTGCTGAGTTTTTTGTTTTGTTTTGTTTTGTTTTATCCTGAGAACAGTGGGAGGACCCTGAAGTGTTTGAAGGGGTGTGTGTGTGCCATGTGCATCTGTTTGCATTTTTCACACATTCTCCTGCTGCCTGAGGGGGATAGAGACACAGAGCGTGAGGCTCTGCGGGATCACGTACTAGGCTTGTGTGGACAGCGGGGTGCAGTTGCTGGGGAGAACTTGCACTTCACTGTGGGTGAACCTGGTCTTGGAACAGGAAATGTGGTTGATGCAGTTGCAGTGACTGCACCAAGGTGGGACCTCAGACCCCATGGGGAACAAGGTGAGGGGACACTGGGGCCAAGTTCAGCTGTTTGCAGAGCTGTTTCATACCTAGGATCTCACTTCACCGCACAACAATTTGACCAGGGAAGAGTCATTGCTATTTGTATCTCTTATAGTTTCCTATTTACAGAGGAGGAGACCAAGGGTCAGAGAAGGTGGGGGCTTTGTTCATGAACGCTCTGCCAGGCAAGAGTCAACCTGGCCTTCCTGCTCCAAAGCCCCCTTCCTTTCCCAACGTCACCCATAACCAGGAATCATGACCAGTTACATGTTTTTCCAGGCTTCAAACTTTCCACTGGCTCATGCTGTGGGGCTATTTCCATGTCAATGGTGGGTCTGGGGATTGGGTTGTGGGCAAACCCTTGGTTCAGAGCAGGTGTAAGAAGACCGGGGACTTCCCTGGTGGCGCAGTGGTTAAGAATCCACCTGCCAATGCAGGGGACACGGGATCGATCCCTGGAAGAGTCCACATGCCGTGGAGCAACTAAGCCCGTGTGCCACAACTACTGAGCCTGCGCTCTAGAGCCCGCGAGCCACAACTACTGAAGCCCGCGAGCCTAGAGCCCGTGCTCCGCAACAAGAGAAGCCACCACAATGCGCACCCCAACCAAGAGTAGCCCCCGGCCGCCGCAACTAGAAAAAGCCCGCGCGCAGCAACGAAGACCCAACGCAGCCAAAAATAAATAAATAAATTTAAAAAAAGAAAAAAGAAGAAGAAGACCGGGTCTGGCGATTTAGGGCTCAGAGATAGTCTTTTTCCGACGACTGAAAACCAACCCAGTGATCTCAGCAATTGTGCGACCACATGGGGAGACATGGACATGAGCATCCCGGATGGATCCCAAGAGGTGTGGTGGAGAGAACCTTGGATTTGAGTCAGGCCGACCTGCATCTGAACCCTGGGCATCTACTCAGCAGCCGTGACACTCTGTTTCTTTATTTGTAAAATACAGATCATAGCAGTTGTGAGAATAAAACGGGATAATCATTTTATGTGAGAATATTATTCCAGCGCTCGGCTCACAGTAGGAGCTTAATAAATGCGAGCTGTTGTGGCGGCAGCATCATTCTTCCCGTTACTGGGGGAAAGGTTGGCTCTGTGGTTGCGGTGCTATTAGCATCACCATTACTGAGGGGGAAAGGACACGTTGATTTATTCCTTGGGAAGTTCTCTTCTTGTGCCAGCCAGATGCCTGGTGTGGAATGCCATGGCACTCTGAGGGTGCTTACAGTTTCAAACCATAAGACTGATTTGCGGGCATAATCCTTTATGTGAGTGTAGCATTTTTCGCTTTGCAAAGCACTGTCACCTCTCTTATTGCATTTTTATCACCAAACAACCCTCTGAGGTTGGCTGGGCAGGTGTGCTTATCCCTGCTTTCTAGATGAGGAAATGGAGACTTGGAAACGGGCATGATTTGCCCAGGATCCCAAGGAAAGGCAATGATAAAGGCATGATGAGAACTCGGTCAGCTCTTCTAACTTGTTCCCAGCAGCGTGTGGGCAAGAGGCACATGTCTGTGCAACATTCTCCCAGGAATAATCTTGACAGCCATCATTTATCAAGCACCTACTGCATATAGGGCCCGGGGTAAGTTAGGTGCATTCATTCATTTTATTCCCCTCTGTAAACCCATGAGGCTGATGTCGTCCTCATTTTACCTATGAGGAGGCTGATCTCCCAGAGGTGAGGTTAGTGGCCTGAGATTCCCCCGATGGTAAATAAGGGCTGGTTTGGGATTCCCATCTGAACCAACCCAATGGCAAAACTGACTCTCTCTCTCTTATCTCTCGTAATCTGCCCCTGAGAAGAGAAAGGAACCACAAAATTATGAGCTGCAGGAACTGCCAGGATGGACATGGGTTTGAGTAGTTTTCTATTTTAACTGGGCTAAATGAAACCTTTATCTTCATGACCATTGCTATCATGGCTCGGTGGATGTCTGGGTATCTGTTTAGGAGCTAACAGGTTTAGTTTTATTGTTTTGTCAAAATACTGCAGAAATCAATATATCTCCATAATTCAGTGTTATACCAAGAGGAATTTTTGTGCCATATATAGCAAAAATTGTATTATACTTTTGAGATCATAGGTAATGATGACAAAGTGTTCTGTGTTCAATTCCAGCATTAACGTCTGGTTTGAACAAAGCTTGAAATATGATCTCAGAGCTAAGAGGCTTTAATATTAAGATCTTTAACTGTAATTTATGTGACAGAAGATAGGGTTTAGCATAATAAAATGTAATGGGTTCCTCAAATGAAGAGGACGAGAGACAATTGAAAACAAGGTAAAAATGGTAAATTATAAATAATGGTAAATCTACCTTTATGTTGTTACTTCATTTATTTTTGATTTGTTAGATAGGCTCTATAATTTCTCATTTTCCCATGTTTCAGAACAGGACATTTCTCAAATGGTACCTATTTGAAATAAGACCTGGACTCACCATTGGCCTTAGCTCTCTGTTTAAGGGGGTATGAAATTTCTGCCATAGTTCTTGTTTTCCCCTGGTGCTAAGGTTTGATCTGTATAATTCTATTAATCTATTCTGTTGTCCTTTTTCTCTTTGTCTCTTTTTCCTCCTGGTATTTATGGGTTGGTTAATATTTTAAAAATCAGCCTCTATTTATAAGTGCTGTAATGTAAATTTCTCTATAAGTTAGGCATACATTAAAGACTTTAGACCCCAAACTACGAAATCACAAAATGAAAGAAGAGGAAGCAGCTTTGTTTTATCAGAGGAGGGAGCACGTGGCCCTGTGTATTCACTTTGGCTTTTGAGCTACCCGGCTGCTGAGGCCGTGACGGTTTATGGAATTTTTATTACCCTCTCGAAAGAAAAAAGGTAGCAACTTTTCAGAAGAGAATTACCTGGAATTTCGCCTGTGAGATCTTGGATAATAAACTTTTACTTTTTAGTCACTCTTGCATTTTCAAAACCCTCTTTCTTTCAAGGTTTGGAAATAAACAGGCAGAGATGGTATAGAAAATGAAGGAAGGCCTTAGGATGAAATCTGGCCTCTGGGGCTAGGGTATTTGGGGGGAAGAGCCCTGATTCAGCCTGGATGAGCAGTGATGAGCCAGTGCTATCTTAGTGGGATGGGGTCGAATCTGAGCAGAAGTCTTGCCTCCCCGCGGGAAGGCAGGTGCGAGAGAGACCAAAATTCACCTCTCACCCATCCCAGTTGCTTCTGCACCCATTTTTGAAGCATTCACTTTGGCTTCAAAGTGATAGGAGAGGAATTAATTAGCCTGGACTCCCCTTCTCCTTCCTTTGGGGCTGAGACGGGTCGCAGCAGCCTCAGCCCACAGAACAAATGTGAATGTGGTTTTGTCCTGGACCCGTTGATCTGCTCCCTTAGAGTGTCAGCAAATGCATTTACGCTACCTGCTCTTTATGCATTTGCCTAGAGGGAGTGACTCTGTGACGCTTGCTTGAAGACGCCTCCCCCCAGTCCCCCCAACCAAGCTGAGACTTTTCAAATGCAAACATCCTGGGAGGGCAGCTGTGTGTCATCAGATGCTGCAGTCTGGGTGTGAGCCGCTTGGGGCCCTTTCCCCCCAGGACAGGAGGGACCTTTAGGTATTCCAAGTAGAAAAGGGATTTAATACAGGGAAATAGAGGTTTACGCTGCCTTGGGAAGGGCTGAGGAACAGCTGCTTAGGAGATGCCCAGCGTCTCCCCTAGAAACTGCCCATCCTGGGCGTCCGTAGCCTCAGTTGGGGCTACCTCTGCCAGCCTCACCGCCTGCATCTCCGAAGTGGGGGATTGGACTTCAGCCCACAGATTCACCCTCTGTCCATATATCTGCCTGCAGCTGCCACTGGAGATTAATAATGGCTCCTTCCTCCTTTCCACCGTCCAAATCTTGCACAGCAAGTTCATCCGCCGAGCCTAACCCAGAACCACATGGCGAGAGGGATCTTGGATTCAGTCTGGCTTTGCCCGTGTGGTGCAGAGGAGGATGCGCTGGGGACCACAGAGAATCCAGGGCATTCCCTCACCTCCGTCCAGGCACGGAGGCCCTCTCTTCCCCCACTGCCACCAGCCTGACTCTGGGGCGCGGTAGGGGGACCTTTGCTGGCCATGGCCACAGTCAGGTTCCTGCTCATCCACCCCTGCCTCCTCCAGTTTTCTGGGTCTGATTTTCTTTCCTTCCTCGCAGTCCTGGAACGCTTTCATGCTCTCACTTTGCCATTATCTTTCCAACTCCTGTTGCTCCCCAGGTCTCAGCTTCGATGTCACTCTTTTAGGGACACCTGACCCCTAAGCCCAGGCAGGCCCCATTGTTTGCTCTCTCAGGACCCTACACTTTTCCTTCGTGGCTTGTAACACGTGTAATGAAAAGCTCATCTGTGTAATTACTTGTTTACTCTTCTGGTCCCCTGCCAGGCTAAATTCCACAAGGTCAGGAACTCTTTCTTGTTCACTGCTCTGTCCCCAGAATTCCCTGCAGTGTGGCCCTCAAAAAATATCTGCTGTTTGAATGGAGGGGTGAAACCATGTTTTCTATTATTTTCAAAACTAGATCATTGCTTAAGAAGCTTTGTAGCACACTAGATCATAAAATTAAATTACAATGAGTCCTCATTCCTCCTGAGTTGTAAAGTACTTTACAGTTTACAAATCACTTTCTCTTCATTCATTCATTCATTCCTTCAGGCATCCATCTAGAAAGCATTTCTGGAATGCCTACTGTGAACATGACGCAGAGTAGGTCTGCAGTTTACCTGAGGCTCAGGTGGTGGATGGACCAGCCCCTTTCTAAGTGGCTGAGAATCAGTGTGTACCCACTGCCCCACACTGCCCGGCGCCATGGCAAGTGGGTGCTGGTGCGCCAGGAAGATGTAAATGAAAACAAGACCTGGGATTATAGTAATCCTTCGCGAATTGTTCTGGGCATGCCATCTAAGGGGTAGACTCATCACCAGTGAGTGCTAGAAATCTACTCATCAGTGAAAGCTATCAGGCATAGTGTGACTTTCGGCAACCTTCCCCCGACGCCCCCACCCAGTGCCGATGCAGCGTGTTTAGAACTGACCTTCACACTTTCGAAAGTATCAGCCTGCTGAAATCCCTTATTAGCAGGAACCCACTGTGGATTAAATGAAATTCTGTAGCCCAAGGAAACATATCTGTGGGTCAATAGTCCGGTAACGTGAGAAGTGTTACACAAGGGAATGTGATTTATGAAAAAGTTTTCTGAATTTGCAGCTGTTTTCTTTGAATCCATTAATGCTGAACATTTAGGCAATAGTCTAAATATTTACAATTTGCTGGAAATGAACTGCCACACCAAGTGTTGGGCGTGGAAAGCAAAAAGCAGCGGGGCTGAGGTGGCCTCTTCCCCGGACCCGCCTTTCCCAACCCTGTCCCTCCCACCCTTGCATTCATCTGGCAGGTCTCAGAGTGCCCAGGCCTTTGCCAATCCCCGCTCCACTGGGCCACGTGAGGGAGGAGATGTTGCGTGATGATGCCTCTCAAGAGAGAGACCCGGCAGGTCCCTGAATCCTGCAGCGACTGGGCGTCTTTTCAATTCCAGAATTCCATCAGATGCAGGAGGCGTCTGTGAGAGACTTTTCATGGCTTTGTTGAGAAGCAGTTACAAGGATGGTTATGTGATTCAGATAAAACAATCTGCAGGGTCTGGCCTTGGTTGATTCCTCAGCGTAAACTGGTAGTTGTATTATGGAGGTGTTTGTTCTGCGCTTATATTAGTCAGGGATTTCCAGAGAAATAGAACCAATAGAATATCCCTATCTATCTATCTATCTATCTGGCTATGCTGAG
The DNA here is from genome assembly GCF_964374135.1 of Grampus griseus. Lineage (NCBI taxonomy): Eukaryota > Metazoa > Chordata > Mammalia > Artiodactyla > Delphinidae > Grampus > Grampus griseus. Next base: position 77,934,844 of record NC_139010.1, read on the forward strand.
AAGTCCCACAGTCTGCCCCCTGCAAAGTGAAGATCCAGGAAAGCTGCAGGTGTAACTCTAGTCTGAGTCTAAAGGCCTGAGAACCAGGGGGGCCAGTGGAGTAAATCCCAGTCTGAGGGCAAGAGAGACCGCTGTCCCAGCTTATGCGGCAGGTGGGAAAGGACCAAATCCTCCCTCCCTCTGCCTTTTGTTCTATTCAGGCCCTCCAAGGATTGGATGGTGCCCACCCACGTGGGGGAGAGCGATCTGCTTTACTGAGTCCACATTCAAATGCTATTCTCATCTGGAAACACCACCACAGACACGCAAAAATAATGCTTCATCCGGGCGCCCCGTGGCGCAGTCCAGTCAACACATGAAATTAACCGTCACATGTGCTGCTGCTTGCTCCAGCCTGGAGGCATCTGTAGTGCCCAGCCACGCCCTAGCTCTTCCTCCGTCAGTGCTGCTAAGGAGAGGCCAGCAGGGGTGGGGCAGTCCCTAGCCCTCAGGACTGGATCACCCTGGCCAAAGGTTCTGTGAGGCCTCACGCTGGGCCTGGGGCAGTAGTGAAGGTCAGGGCCTGAGGTTGCTGCATGTGAGGCTGGTGGCCACTTGGATCTGGTAAAAAATGGATTTCATTCTGGCTGACTTTAAGCGTTGGATGTTTCCACGCAACTGTCATATGAAGACTGGCCTTTGGTTTTGAACCTCTGATTCAATTTTTCAATGATAAAAGAGTTCATTTATTTTGGGACCCTGGCTGACTGCGGAATTCAACCACACCACGCTGGGGAGGTGGTAGGGGTGGCAGAGTTACACGTGGACAAAGTGCTCACCTGAGACGGTCAGGATGAAAATGTTTCCTGAATGGGTTTGCAGCGCTCCCTGGAGAGAGGAGGCTTGCTGACAGTAGTCAGGCTCTGTGGCTTTGTAGCTGCAGGAACACTGCCTCAAGTTTTGTCTTTTATAATGAGCCTGTGACGCAAGCAGCTTGGTGACCTTTGGGAAGCACGTGCTGCCTGTCCCACAGGGACCTGCATTGTGTTCTTGGTGAAGAATTTGGGGGTGGGGAGGTAGGCCTTCCTGCTCAGGCCCATGTCTCGTGGGGTCTCTGCTCAGAGCTCCTCCCTTGTGTTCAAGTGGGACCCACTCCTCCCCATGCCTCCCACCTCCTGACTGCTCTGTCCCCACACCTACCTGAAACCCCCTCCTGACCCCTCTCTCCCCTCTCTATCCGATCACATTCTATTGGGCCTGTAGGGTCAAGCTCAAGGTTTACCTCACCCACGAAGCCCACCCCAGCCCTCCTTGCCTTAATTCTGTCTCTGAGATGGGACCAGGGTCAACTGATCAGTTGCCTGTTCGTGGAAGTATACACGGTTCCAGCACCCTCTTCATTCCAACCTCCACTCCCAACAAGGCTTGTGCCCCTGTCTGTGTCCAGCTCGACACTGTCCCTAGGAATCAGGCCGCCAATCAGCAGTTTAGGTGCCTGGCCTCAACCCTTACCCCAGTTCCGCCCAGATACCTTTGCAATGGCTTGTAAAATGCAGATGCTGTCTCAAGGGTGTAGGGGATTTGCCAGCTAGTCAGTCACGAGCCTGAAGCTCGGGAGGGGCTTCTACATCTTCATGAAGAGGCCCGGTGCTCCTAGGGTTGCTGGAAGCCTGGCAGAGCCGCCTGGGCTGGCTGCGATCTAAGAGATGCAGAGAGCCTCGCAGGCGCCAGGGCCACCCGCCACCGAGTGTGCAAGTCTGCGGGCCAGTCCCCCTACGAACGTCTGCCCCCGAGCCATCAGCAGCTCTCCCCTCTCCCTCCTTCCCCCAGCTGCCCACAAAACAGCAGGCTGTGGTCAGGTGTTTTCCAGGGCACATCTCCCCTCTAGCTGAGGGACCTGGGCCGCTCTGGAGAAGAGCTGGACTCAAACAGGTCCGGAAGCGCTCTGGATCGGGCCAGCGAAGCGACACTATTGTGAGAGGCTGTGCATCTGCACACTCAGCTCCCACCTTGCTCCACTCCAGTTATCCGTCCCCAAATCTGAGGACAGTTTTGCGTAGACAAATTTCCTTAAGTGACAAAAATGTGTATGAATGACATTTGTTCTCAATGGGGTGGAATTAAAGATATCTTTGGGTGCCACCTTAATAGTCAGTGTGGAAAGGGCCTTTTCATGGATTTTCCTGGTATTTCCAAGGGACCAGTGTAGGTGGCAAGCAAGTCCGTTCGGTTGGGTGGGGCTGTTATCACCCACTATCTACCTGCACTGACTTCTTGAGAGGCAGAAACCCTCCCAGCCTGCGATTTCCGGAAGGAGGCCTTGCTTTCATCGCCATCGTCATCATATCTTTATCCAAACTGAGGGAAATGGCTGAATCCATTTAACCACGTACCTTTAATTCTAACAAGCTCTCCATCCCCTCCCTCCCTCTAACACTTTCCTAAACCTCTGCTGTAACAGGTTTTAGAATTTGATTACAGCACCATCTACTGGGTGCTAGACTTCCCATGTTTCTAGGCCTTTCCTGCATGTTGGGTTTTGCTCCTTCTTCCTGTTCTCTCCTCCTCTCTCCTCCGCTCTTTCTTCCAGCAGAAGTACCGACTGTTAGCTTGGAAAGGTGCCATCGATTAGTTCATAGAAGTGAGGCTCTACTAAAACGACAAAAACCCCTCGCCAGTAAATACTTATAAAGACGATGGCCCGCGCTCACCGCGATGCGTTTCATACGATTATTTCCCGGGATCAATAACCTCATCAGTAGGCTCGGTGATGGGGACGTCACCGTAATGAATGACTGGGGCCGCGGCCATCAGAAGTGCTGTCCTTAGCCCTGTCACCTCGAAGTTGCCCAAGGGCATGACGGGAATCAGGGCTCTGCCTGGCCAAAGGATTAATCATAGTTATCCCTAACTCATACGCGTGTAATTTGCCTTCCTTATGCAGCCTGCCCTGAATTGATCAGCATGGATTTCTTGCTGCACAATAGGCCACTCTTGCAGTGGTGAGGAAAGTGGGAAGGACTCCGTGCACATGGCGGGCAAGGACGAATAGCATTAGTCACACTCAGGAATTAACAAAAGCGGAACACGCCAGAGCGTCCCTGAAGTGCTCTTATGGAAGCCAAGTGAGGACTTCTTAAGATGAGATGGCTCTGGGTGCTCACGTGTGCTCTGTCGGGGCCAGGCCTTGCCGTGGGCCTCCCTGGGTCGCTCGTGGCCACTGGAGGAGCAAGGAGCCAGGCCAGCAGGGGGAGGAGACCCTTCTCCTCCCAGTTTCCTAAAAGGCATTGGCCGTGCTTTTCCAGAGACCTGGTTAAAAAAAAAAAAATCCCGGGGTTTGGGTTCCCCTGAGATGCTGACTGATACGGAATATACGTTGACAGAGGCCACGGCTTCGTGGTTACAGTGAGGGGCTCCAGTCAGATGTCAAACCAGCCAGCTTCCTCCACTTGCCGTGGCTAAGGCAACCTAATCACTGAATTTCTTTCACCCTAGATGTGGAAGTGATGGGTTGCAGAGGCACGTCTAGACCTGCAGAGCATCTCCTTCTCTTGGATAACTGTCCTGGCTGGTCCACTGGGCAAGGGCTGGCTCTCACCATCTCATACCCACAGAACCTTTTCTCACCTTTGTGCCTTTGTGGAGGCTGCTCCCTCTGCCTGGGATGCCCTTCTCTCTGCTCTTTCCCCCTAAACCCCAGCTGAACCAGCAGCTTTGAGTTGAGTTCCTCGCTGTCCTAGCAGGTAGTGCCCTCCCCGCTCCCCAGTCCCACTGGCCTCGTTCACCTCTGGGGTGCAGAGTGTGCCACCTTCCGTGTTAGACGTCTGTCCACTCGCCTTCCCTACTGAGCCAAGAGACCAGGACGCGCTGCCTCCTCATCCTGGTATCTGTGTCCCTGTGGCCTGGCACACAGGGCTCTCAGTCAGTTTGTTCATTCATTAACTCACCCTTATACCGTGTGCTGAGCGCTTGCTTTGTTCTAGGTGCTGGGGCCCCAGTGGTGAGCGAAGCAGCCTGATCTTGTCCTCGTGGAGCGAGCAATCCAATGGGGGGGCAGGAAACAGACGTTAATGAGGTGGACCACAATGAGGACGGGTACTAGAGAGAAGGGGACGAGCACAACAGGAACGGAGCTCAAAGATCAGGGGAGGCTGCCTGGGGCGGGGGATGCTCGACCTGAGTGGCAGCGTAGGACGGGGGATGGGATGAAGGTGGGTGGGAAGGTGGGCAGAGCAGCATGTCCCCAGAGGGAAGAACGTTGCTGTCCCCTAGAGCCTTAGCGGGAGCGTGACCCTGCCAACACCATGCCTTTGGACTTCTGGCTCCAGAAATGTGGAAGAATTCATTTGTGTTGTCTTAAGCCACCCAGGTTGTGTTGCTTTGTTATGGCAGCGCTTGGAAGGTGACACAGCAGGTCTCAGGAAAGAGAGTACAGCCCAACGTGGCTGGGCTGCGGAGAAGGAGAAGCGGGAGGCTGGTGAGGTAGCGGCGAGGACCGCGGGGTCCTGTAGTCGTGCTGGAGATGTGTTCTCTGTCCTAAGAGCGAGGCATGTCAGTGAGGCCCCTCTGCCGCAGTGTGGGGAGTCCTGGAGGGGCAGGCTTGAGAGCAGGCAGGGCAGAGGGAGCCTGGGGGTGGCCCCACCGAGGGTGGTGGTGGAGGGGCCGATGGGGGCAGGGAAGCGGAGGGATTCCCGAGATACAAGGTGGATGGTCGGATGTATAAATAATGAAGGAATGATTGGGACCAAACCACCTACAGAGGAAGAGAGGAGACTGGCTTTCAGCAGAAATCGCCTGTGTACGTGGAGCAGAGAGAGGCCAGGCTGCCTTGGGACAGAGGCCGGATTGCCACCCCTCCCCCATGATAATGGCCAATTTAAGCATCACAGTCTTGGAACTACCCCCCAGCCCCATCTCCGAGAGACACAGGAGGCTGCCGCCATCCTCAGGTTACAGATGGGTGGGTCCCAGAGAGGCTGAGTAACCTACCTTGGGTCCCCCAGCGGTGACAAAACTGGCACTAGAAACTGGCTCTTCTCCTAGTGCTTGGTTCAAATTTCTTCTCACTGTGCAACTGTTAGACGCCTCCTGACAATGTCCCACTTGTATCCATAAGCGCGTGTCAGCCTCTTAAGATGGTTCCTAATTCATTTTCTCTCCTAAATGCTTTTCCATCTGGTTACGTGATCTGCATCTTGATTCTTTGCAGGGTGGAACAAGGGGAGACATCAATAAATGCAACAGATACACAACTTAAAGAAGCGGAGGGCCGAGTCAGTCGGCCCCTGCTTCCTGATGACACCCGTGGGGGTCAGCCTGTGGCCCGAGCATCTTCAGGACATGAAGTGCTTTTATAGAGGGGGCAGCCCCTCTCCTGGGCGGATGTGTGATGGAAACTCCAGCTTCATGATGAGAGATGGAAGAGGAAGGGGGTTGGAGCCTCTGGGATCAGTCTTGGGCTGTCTTCCAAGAGTCTCCCTTATGGGAAGAAGGCTCTGTGGCCTTCATAGGCAGCCTGGGGCAGTGGGAAGAGGCAGTGACGAGACCCACGATCTGTCCTGCGTCCACTATGTCCTAATGGTCTCTTTGGGTTTCTCTAGGCCTCAGTTTCTTCATCTGTAAAAGGGGGGATTGGACTAAGTGACCTATGGGGATATATTCAACTCTAAAATGGGATGACCATAATCTTATTCTTTTTTTTTAAAAAAAACACAAACTTTGTATAATCCTTGCAAATTTGAGTTATGCCTTGTGGAGTCACAGCCACAGAGCTCACCAGTGTTCTCTCGGTTCTGGTCTTAGCCCAAGCTCTCAATTGAAAAATGCAATTCTTGTGCTCACGTGTTATCAGAAGGTGATGTTTTTCCAGGTGTGTTTGTCAGTCTGCTGTTTGTGGTGCTCCTGGATCGGGCCCCGTCCTGCACGGAGTCCTTCCTTCTCTTCCTGCAGCTCCCTCCCATCAACCCACTGATTGTATTAGTTAGCTTTTGTCTCAAAAATGCTGCTTAACAAACCACCCCAAAACTCAGTGGCTTAAGAGAACAATCATTTCTATTCATGGATCACTGGATTGGCTGGAGATCAGCTGATCTTGGCTGTGCCCATGCATGTGTCTGGGGATCTGCTTGGGATCAGACCATCTAGGCTAGGCTCCCCTGGGTGGTTCAGCTCTTCTCCACATGCCTCTCATTTTCCTGGGCCAGTGGACGAGCCTGGACGTATTCTCCTCGTGATGATGACAAAGGCACAAGGGACAAACCCAAGAGCACAGGCACTTGTCAAGTCTTTGGCCACACATGGCCACTAACACTCCATTGGCCAAAGCAAGGCACATGGTCAAACCACAGTCAAGGACAGGGAGGTGTCCTCTGCCTCCTCAGTGGGAGGAATTGCAAAGTCATGTGGCGAAGGGTGTGGATGCAGGGAGGAGCGAAGAAGCAGAGCCCTTAATGTACTCTGTATTTTTACAAGTCACATGTACACACTGATACCGCCTTCATTTCATATTTGTACTTCCCTTCTCCCAGGGACAACCATGGTTTTCACCAACACCAATCTAGTTGCTAATATGCTCTATCCTCAAGGCACCTAAAATACCATCAGAATACTGTCAGAATTACTCCCACCAATAAGAAAATCACCAAGTTAAAGTGGCAGATTTCTCCATAGCTCTTCTTGACCTTGGAATGCATCACAGTAAGGGTATAGAGTGAGAGGCGTAAGTTCAAAAATTCCTTGAACTTATTCTCTATTCTGAGTGGTTATGTTATAAATTTGCTATTCATTTAGATTCATTTGTTTCCTTTTGTCTTAGATTCTAGGGTTTGCTTTGTTCATCTTTGTTGATTTAATATTTTGAACATTGTATAATACACAAACATGGTTCAAAAGTCAGAAACCATATAAATGGGATTACTCAGGGAATCTCACCCCCAGCCTCTTCCTCCCACCCCGTTCCCACTGTAGGCATTTTTATTAGTTTTGGTTTATCCTTCTTGTTTACCTTGTTAAAAAATAAGCGTGTATGTATGTGTATACATGCATACATTTTACCTTCTGTCTTATACAAAAGGTAATATATATTAAAAGGTAATGTATATATTAAAAGGTGATATATATATTAGAAGGTAATATATATTAAAAGTATGTATACATATACGTTTGAATCTTGCTTTTCTTCAATTAACAGAGATCCTGGAAATCACTCCATATTATCTGTAGCGATCTTCCTCATTCCCTTCTATGGCCGCAGAGCACTCTGTCTGGGGATGTGCCCTAGTGTGTCCAGCCAGGGGCCTATGGGCATGCATCTCAGCATGGCGGATTCTCATACTGTGACAGCTTGACCAAGGGCTGAATGTTTTGCCAAATTCCCCTCCAGAGGGGTTGTGCTATTTTGTACGTGCACAGATAAAATATGAGAGTGAACACAGGCCCGGGTTTGATGGGGACACTTAGGCAAACGAAATGAAAGTTTGGGCAGTTATCCAATGACCTGAGATTCTGTGGACGCGGAACTCTCAGTTTCCCACACCAATCCATGTTCAGTGCCGGCACTGGCTTGAATTTTCTGTATCTCTTTCTCAGGAGCGTATGTCTTTTGTGTGTGTAGCACTGTGTTGTAAATGTAATTTGTTTTTGCTGTAACAAATCATGACAAACTTGGTGACTTAAAACAATAGAAATTTATTCTCTTACAGTTCTGGAGGCCAGTCTCATGGGCCTAAATCAAGGGGTGGGCAGGGCCAGGCTCCCTCTCGAGGCTCCAGAAGGGGAGCCATTCATGCCTCTTCCAGCTCCCGGTGCTGCCAGCATTACTTGGCTTGTGGCCACATCACCTTCCCCTCTGTATGTCTGTGTGTAGAATCCTCCTCTACCTCCCTCACTTAAGGAGATACGTGAATGCATTTAGGGAACATGGAATAATCTAGGATGACCCCCATCTCAAGACCCTTAATCTAATCATACATCTAAATATCCTTTTTTTGTTGTTTTTAATTTAAGTAGAGTTGATTTACAATGGTGTGTTAGTTTCAGGTATACAGCAAAGTGATTCAGTTATACATATATATATCTATTCCTTTTCAGGTTCTTTTCCCTTATAGGTTATTACAGAATATTGAGTATAGTTTCCTGTGCTATACAGTAGGTCCTTGTTGGTTATCTATTTTATATATAGAAGTGTGAATCTGTCAACCCCATCCTCCTAATTTATCCCTCCTCCTCCCCTTTCCCCTTGGTAACCAAAAATTTGTTTTATACGCCTGTGAGTCTGTTTCTGTTTTGTAAATAAGTTCATTTGTATCATTTTTTCTAGACTTCACTTATAAGCAATATCATATGATACTTGTCTTCCTCTGTCTGACTTCCTTCACTTAGTATGATCATCTCTAGGACCATCCATGTTGTTGCAAATGGCATTATTTCATTCATTTTTTATGGCTGAGTAATATTCCATTTTGTGTGTGTGTGTGTGTGTGTGTGTGTGTGTGTGTGTGTATACACCACATAAAGATCCTGATTTAAATGCCATATAACACAGTTTTCAGAGATTAGGACGTGGATATCTTTCAGGAGAAGGACATTATTCAGCATTTTCAATTTACAAAGTGTTTTTGCACACAGTTTCTCATGGCTTCCTCAAAACCTCTGTGAGGGACAGACCCTGCCTTGCTGTACCCACTTCCCAGGTGAGGGGCTGTGACTGAGAGCTCTCAGGGTGTCTGCCTCCAGCCTAGAAGTGTCCTTGGGGTCAGTCTGTTCCTGAGAGGATGACTCCAGAGAGAGATGCCCTGTCTCTGAAACCAACATCGTCCCAGGTGCCGACAGGTCGACCATTGGACACCTGCCACCAGATAGGTTCATGCTAATTTCTGTCTCCTGCCTACGAGGGGAAACGGAAAGAGCACATTTTTTGTAGTTGGACAAACCTGCATCTGACTGTAGGTGCTAATATACACAGGCTCTGTGAACTTGGGGATATTACTCACCTTCCCTGGGCCTTAATTTTCTCATCCGTAAAATGGGAACAGTGTAAAATATGGGATAACATCTGTAAGACACAGGTCACTCCCTGATACTTGACATGTAAGGAACACTTCATTTCTTTATGCTTCTACATCAAATCCCACCTGGCCTCCACTTGTCCACTTGGCAAGAATTCCCCACCAGTCACCTCAGGGCCACCTTTCTCTTCCTGGGGATTGTGTCAAGATTCCAGGGCACAAGCAGCCCAAGAGAAGGAAGGTGAGCCTTCTGGTCCTTCTGGTCACCACTGAGTAAGCCCCTTGCCCAGCTCCACTGGAAGCTTTCTGAGTGGCTGTGGTCCTTCTGTGCCCTGAGGCCCGAGCATCCTGGTAGCAAGGCCAGGCTGGTGGTCACCCCACCGTCATGGGGATCTGCCAGCAACCCTCTCCCAGATTCAGCCCTCAATGCATTGCATGCAGGTGGGCTCCAAATGTCCTCCTCTCCCTGCACCCTCACAGGTACATCCTGTCCCAGTCCAGGTGGGCCCACCTCCTCTCCCCACATCTTCCCCCGAAGCCCAGAGTCCCTCCCTCCTCTGCCCCTATTCAAAAACAAGGTCTGTTTAGGGTGACCTCTGAGGTCCTGACAAACGCTCTTCTTTCTACAGATTAAAATCCCTAAAACCTATACCCCCCCTGCGGGGAGTAAGGAAAGATCAGACTCTAAATAAATCTGGCTCACCTGGGGGTGGGGTGGGTACAAAGAAGAAAATTCCTTTTATTCCCTAGAGTTTATAACAAAGAAAAAAGAACCAGACACAATTCACCTTTCAGCGGTGGCCGTAAAGGAGCAGATGTTCAGTCCCCCTGAGAGAGTGGATTCTCGCTCGTGCAGCACCCCTCCCCGCCCCCCTGCACCTCCAAGGGCCACCGTCCACGGGTGACACAGAGTAACACAGAAGCCCGAGGCTAGTCCCTGACAGTGACAACAGGGGGGTCGGTTCCCCCGGCCTGCGACTGCCTGGAAAAGGAGGCAGATGGGGTTGGAAGCAGAATCCACGAAGAGCTGGCTCAGTTGCTGAGACCCCACGGGAGGACTGCGCAGCCCTGGGGATGAGAACTCAGCACAGGAAGGAACCTCGCCGCCTCCCCTGGAAGCCGTCTCCTGGGCTCCACTGACACAAGACAGAGGTTGAGCGCTGTCCCCCGGAGAGAGACCCAGAGGCGGGGAGGCGCCTGCGGGAGCAGGTCTGGGGGAACCTGTTAGAAAGAGCACCTGAGGAGACCGAGGACCGGGGCCCTTTGCTCCTGTTCCAGGAAGTTCGGGGAACACAGGTCGGGCTGTTCAGGTGGGCGAGTTGTTCTTAGAGAAGCAGCAGCATCAGCAGCCGTGCAGGAAGTCTCTCTGGAAAGCTGGCAGTGTGAGCACCGCCTCTTTTGTGCCGTTTAGTCTCATCCACAGCCTCGTTGAAAGGAATCTGGGGGCTTTGCGCCTCTGGCTGTTCCAAAGCGGCTGTGAGTTCCTGGGAAAGAGGGTAGAGTTACTTTTCTCAGAGGTGGCAGATGCCTTGCGTGCTCTCTGGTCCTCTCTCTACCGCGCGTGTGAGTGATGCTATGGAGGAGAACAGACGTGGGGCAAACAGGGCATCTCGGTGGCTCCCTCCGGGTTCCTAGCCCTGACTGCCTCAGGTGATTTCCCTTTCAGCAGCAGTCCTGGGAGAAGGATGGTGCTGCTGGTACAGATAGGGAGCCAGGGTGCTGAGGGCAGGAGATGCTTGTTCTGGCCACACAGGGAGGGAGGAGCAGCACAGGTTCAAACCCAGGCATTGTGGCCCCCCACCCCCGTGCCAGCGTCAGCACCCTATGCAGAGGCACCTAAGGCAGCTGTCGGGCAGCACCGCCGGATTGGGTCATCTGCATAAGCCTGGGAAGCCGGGACTTGGCAGGCTGCCCTGGAAGTATGCTATTTTGTGAGATTAATCACAAAACTCGTTCCCTGGCATTTCCCGCTACCCTCCTTCCATCCCCTAACACAGGCAGCAGAAGAGCAAAACGTCAGGTAATGGGCTTTTGACTTTCAGCAGCCTAGGTCTGAGCACAGAAAGATGTTTGGAACAATGCAAATCAACCAACGCCAGTCTTCCTACCCTGTGGCTGGATAACTTGAAGCAGGAAGTGAGAGGGGAGGAGAGGGCTTTGACTTTCACAGGAAGGGGAGGATAAGCGGACCCTTCTCCGGATTTGGAGACCGAGAGCAGAGGATACTTGCATGTCCCATCCCCGGGGTAAGGTCCGGGGAGCTGGTGGGATCCCAGAGCTGCCCTTCACCCATCACAGGGCCAGAGCCACGGGCAGAAGTAGCTAGGCGCTGGGTGTGTAGGCAAAGGGATTTTGAGTGACCCAAGAGTGGTGCAGGAGCGGCCGCTGACCCTGGGTGCTGAAGAGGCTCTGGGGGGAGGAGGGCTGTGTGGGAAGGGGGAGGGGGAGAGATTGTGGGGATGAGCTGGGCGGCAGGGGGCGCAGCAGGGTCCTCCCTGGACCAACGGGAGTGGGTCAGCGCTAAGACCAGCAGGGAGGGAGGACACGTCAGCAGCCTTGCGGTGAGATGACAGTGGCCAGGACCAGACCTGACCACATGTAAGCCCCAATGGAAACCCAAGTACGGCCCCAGGGCTGGCTAAACCAGCGCCGAATTAGCTGAAAGTGAGGGCTAATTTCCTCAGGGAAATGAGGACTCAAGATAAAAATTTGGTTCACATACGTTAAACAAAGTTACACATCTTACTCACCTGGCTCTGGGGCTTGAGACATCTTCCTGGTACAGCAGAGTCTGAGATCCCTCATCACTAGGTGTCCACAACTCAATTTTTCCAGTAGAGAATTAATTCACCTTCGAAGCCACCTGCTTTTGGCCAATTCATTGTTGAAGAACGGATAGAGGTTATACACACTCACACACACGTACAAATCTCCCCCCAACACACACAGTATTTTCTGCAGAAAGGGCTGTGCAAACTTGCTTAGAGCATTTCAAAAAGTGTGACATTTTCATTTAACAATAAAAGCACAAAAGGAGGAATGTTTAAGAATTGTTTTCCTCTCTTCAATTACTCTTGCAGCCCTTTCCATGGGTGAGGAATGAGGGGAGAATGATCCCCACCTCTGCTGCTCCTTTCTCATCCCGCGTGGCTCTGAAACACTGACCAATAAGAAGAGAGGTCGTGTATTACAGAAGCGACTGGTCACTCAGCAAACATTTAGTAAGAATATAGCTGACACTGTGCACTTCCCATGGCTGGGCCCCAGGCTAAACCCTTTACAAAGCTGGCTTCCTGTCATCCTCTGAGCAAGCCCAGGAGGCCAAAGCTGTGATGTTTGGCTGTGCACTGCTCTGCTTCAGGCCTGTGCCAGGGGCTAAGGATGCTGAAAGAGTGAGAAGGTCTGTGCCCTGTGGAAGCTTGGAGTTAAACCAGCAGAGGTAAGCCCCTCCCCCCATCCCTGCCAGACAAGTGAGGAATCACTGCACGAACAGGGCTGTGAAGATGGAAAGACGGGAATGTCCAACCCTGCCTGATGGGAAGGCTTCCTGGAGGAAGTGATGCCTGAATTGGCACTTAAAGGGTGAATAGGAGTTTGTCAGAGGGAAGAGCAGACTGCAATACGATCATCTCAATTTTTCACAAATCCACGGTGACCCTCTAACCGCTCACAATTCTCAAGACTGCCATTGGACAGACAGCCCCCAGACTTTCCTCCCTTGGTCCCTCTGTGTGGGACACTCTCCCCCATCCTCTGATTAATGAGCTTCCCCATCCTGCAAGGCTCAGTTCGGCTGAGCTGCTCTTTTCCAGGTGGAAGTACCTGCATCCTCTCACTCCTTCCATACCTCTCCCTGGGGAATGCTGCTGAACAAGTGAATAATTGAATGAATGAATGCACAATTACCTAATAGTAGAATGAGGAGGCATTGGATGCTGTTTGCCCAGTCTCTTTGGATCATTGTATTATGTACATGTTTTTAGTTGCTTGAATAAAGGTTACTTTGTGCTGCAAGTACCACAGAAGATCACAAATGAAACTAAACGAACAGGGAAACAAAAGTCCTGGCTCTCTGTGAAGGAGAGAAGTCACCGGCTGGGGGCAAAGGGTCCACACTCTGGTTCACTTAGCAATCCTCTTCAAATTTGAGGACCTGATGACACATGCACGACACAGAGCATGAAGACTTGAACAGACTACAAGGCGCTGCAGATAGGCTGGGGTGTGAGCCCACCCAGCTCTCATCCCAAGAAGGCACTAGTGCTGTGCAGTCTTAGTGAGGTGGAGCTAGGCTGTCCATCCACACAGTGACTTCCACCCGCTTGTGACACTGGAGACCCCAGGCTGGCATCTTCAGCCCCAGCCATCCTGGATGACCTGCATCCTCTTTTTTTTTTTTAACTTCTTTATTGGAGTATAATTGCTTTACAATGGTGTGTTACATATACATGGAATCTAAAAAAAAAAAAAAAGGTTCTGAAGACCCGCAGCCTCTTCAAAGTCATGTGGTCCTACATGACGCCATCACGTTTCCTCCAGCCCCCTCAAGCTTGCATCTTCCCACTGTCCTGCTCTGTGATACAGTCGTGCATTCAGATGTGCTGCTGGATACCTGAGCATCTTCACAGTGTCCCCGCCCCCCTCCCACCATGTTCCATTGAGCATGAGCCCCCTTAATTCCTCTTCCTGAGTGTCTCTCATTCCCACCCCGCACCTCTCTGTTCTCCTGGACACGCTTCTTGCCACGCCTTCTTCCCCCGCACCTGTACCCACTAACAGCCTCCAGCTCCATTTCTCACTGCTTGTCCTTCCCTCCATCAGAGTATCTTCCCAGTGTTCAATATGCCAACTTCAATAATATAATAGCCAGTTATTTTACCAGTAAAAGTGAGTTTATTTGAGAACAGCCAGAGGAATTGCAACTTGGCAAGTGTGAACTATGGAGGCCCATAGGCAAATCCACAGAAAAAGGCAGCCAGGCTTGCTTTTATAGGGAAAATGGGGGAGTTGGGAGGGGCTGCAGTAAGCAAAGAATCCATTGGAGGAAGTTGATAGTACAACGTATGGTGGCTTCTCATTGGTTGGGCTGCAACAGTCTCTGACTGGCTGAACTGTGTACCTTGGGGGGTGGAGAGAAGCTTTCTTCTTCGTGCTGGATAGTAAAGTGGAACCTTCCTGTGGGAGATGTATGCATTAAAGAAAAATAAATTTATTTATCGGCTGCATTGGGTTTTCCTTGCTGCACGCGGGCTTTCTCTAGTTGTGCAAGTGGGGACTACTCTTGGCTGCGGTGTGTGGGCTCAGTAGTTGTGACTTGCAGGCTCTAGTGTGCAGGCTCAATGGTTGTGGTGCACATGATTAGTTGCTCCGTGGCATATGGGATCTTCCCAGACCAGGACTCGAACCCATGGCCCCTGCATTGGTAGGCGGATTCTCAACCACTGTGTCACCAGGGGAGTCCTTATGTATGTATTTTTAAGTCTCTTTTTGTTGGGAGTAATTGACCTTGCATGGCGGGCGTGAGAGCTCCCCCTACAGGCCTTCCCGGACTTCAATTTTCGTTGCGGTTTCTTTAATTAATTCCACAAAACCTCACCTTGTTGCTTCCCAGTGATCTGCACTGCGTGTCCAGCAGCATGTAGGCACACAAGGCTTGCTCTGATCGTCTCCCAATGACCTCATCCCTGCAACCCTCCTCCCTCCCTCCTCCCACTTCCAGTGGAGCCGGACACCTCTGGGTTTGCATTTCAGCACAGCCTCCAGGAGGAGAACTATAGGAGCAGGGGGAGGAGGTGCTCTGGAGGTGAAGCAGGCCCTTCTCCAAGGAGAGAACGGTGGGCGGTGGGCGGTGGGGGTGGGGGGGCGGGCGGCGCGGACAGAACAGACCCGCACCTCCCCGAATCCCTGGAGCCATAAGCCTGGCCAGTGGTGGGCAAGTTGGACATGAGATTGAAGTTCTAAACTGGACTCAGTTTTAACAATGAAATAACCTGAAAGTTTTAGAATCTGCCCAGCAGACCCTTATAGGATATGTTCCTCACAGGGAAGGGACATTTGGTACGGCACTGTCAGGGGGGTGTTCAGAGAAATAAAATTCTTTCCTATTTGCACCCCGCTGGGTGGGGGGCTGGTGGATAAACCACTGCGTGTGGCTGGCAGTGCATGCTCTGCCTTGGGTTGGCTCAGAGGGTCTGGCTCCTGGCCAACTCTGGGACACAGAAGCTTCCCTCTGGGCCTGCTGCTGGGGTGCACAGGGGACTGATGGCCTTAATTCTGGTCAAGCTGAACGGCCGCAGACACTTCAAAGTGAGATGTCAGCGTCTGCTTGTCACATACCCAGGTGAAGGAACGGGGGACAGGGTCTGCCCTGCATTTTGGGTGGGGTTTTGGATGGGTCGTGTGTGTACAGAGATGTACCTTGGGCCTCTGGTGTGGCTTCCCTGCCCCACCTGTGACCGGGCTGCCTGAATTTATCTGGTTTGACGCCAAGAATAAGTAGAGATTAGTTTTTCCTACCTGCCCCCAACACAAAGGTAGGCTGTTACTTACAGCATAAACACTGTGGGGAAACGTGCATAATAAAAGTAAGGTTATTTTAAGAAAGAAAATTTGATGAACGATGTCCAGTACATTGGGAAAGAGGAAATACCTCCTTCGATATGTATGACTTTTATCCAGCTAGTAATCCACAGTTTAAAGAACTTCCTTAATTTAATAAAGAAGTTATTTTAAACTTAGATCTGGAAAACCCTCATACCTCCAGCACAAGGTTTCGGTGAAATATCCCTCAACATGAAAATATAGACAGTTTTTTCTTCCAGAGTGAAACACTGCGAGCTTCCCATTCCTGGTTTATTATGCTTTCTGTATCTCTGCTCATTTTTCACCAGTATTGCATTAAGTATTGATATTGATTTCTTGTAAATGGGACTGAAATAGATGGCCCACAGTTTTTTGTTATTGTTCGGTGGCACTTGTATGTAATTTATTATGGCTGCGATGGAAGCTGCCCTGCTTTGCCACAGCTTAAATTAAATGTGCCACGCTCGGCCTCTGCGCGTCACCTACATTCCTCATTCAATATCAAAAATTATTATGTATAAAGTTTCTCTCCCCCCCCGCCACTCCCATAAGAACACTTACTGTGCCCTTTGTATTATTGTGAAAGTTTGTGCTGATAACTTGTGTCATTAGCGGATAATAGGAAAGTAGGAGGAAGGGGCAGTTTCCTCTCGGCAGCTGGGTTTTGCTCAGTTTCTGAGAGGCCTGGAAGACAGGTGACCTGGATCCTGGGCCTGGTTTTACCCCGCCCAGCTGAGGGACCTTGGGCGGGTCCCCTTCTCTGTCTGTTTCATGGAGAAGCACTTGTGTGGGGTTGTGATGATGAGCCCGTCAGTCCAGGGCTGGGAGCTGGGGCCCTTTGCCTGTGTCTCCCGAGTGGCCCGGGGTAAGCGGGAGTGACCGGCAGGACTGCTCATCTCTTGGCCGAGGGCATCTCTTGAAGGCAGGGCAGCAGGCCTTTCTTCTGGGCATAAGCAGCCTCGGGTATCCCATTCAAGAGACGGCGCAGGGTCGATCTTGAGGCCAGAGAGCGGCCTTGTCCAGAATAGGAAAGGGCAAGGGTTCGGGGGGAAGCGTCCTGACAAGGAAAGAAAGTCAGAGTTCTTGTTCTTTGTCTGTTGGGGCCGCTTGGCTGGGCCAGGCCAGAAAAGTCGCATTGAACAATCTGGGAGAAAAAGGCATGACTGTGGCCTTCCAGTGCTCAGGATTCTGCAAATTCCCCCGCCATCCCCTCTAAGGCCCCTCTCCCCTTTCACGGTGTTGTGTGGCTGAACTTCTGGCCTGTGTGTCTTGCACTGTGTTGGGTGCAGTTCTCGAGGGACAGAAGGGCCAGAGGCTCCAGGGACTGCTATGCCTGGGGGAAGAGACAGGCCCAGTATTAACATGCAGTGTGTGTGTGTGTGTGTGTGTGTGTGTGTGTGTGTGTGTGTGTGTGTGTGTGTGTGTGTGTGTGTGTGTGTGTGTGTAGCATCTTTATCCCTGCGGCATCCCTTCCTAAAGACATGTTCAAGTCCCATCTTAGACCTGATGTTTTTTTGCCCACGTGGTTTTCACTCCAAATGATTTCCCATTAGGTGCGAAGGATTCTACAAGAAAACTGACAAAGTGCCTCACACAAGACGCCAGCCGCCTCCGCATCCATGGCTTTTTAAGGAACCAAGTTAGACTTTTCGGCATTCAGCCCGGGGCAAAACAGCATCTGTTAATTAGACTTTCATTTCTATTGATAATGGGACCCACAGGCCTGCCGCTGAAGTGGACACAGCCCTTTTGTGGCGCGGCCATCTCTGTGCTGCTTGTGTGAATTAAGCCTGATTGTGGCGTGAAGGGCCACTCTTGAGTCTCCCGCTCAGACCTGATGACTCCCATTCTTCCTTTAACCACTTAAGGAGGTCTGCTGCCCTTCTTTCTTCCTGTCCGCTGGGCTTTTTTGAAGGAGCCTCTGCTCTAACTGGATCTGGGGCCTTGCCCAAACACGCAGCACTTTCCCAACGCGGCAGCCAAAAAGCCTTCCCCTCCAGCCCCTGAGTCCTCAGGTCCGTCCTCCCTCCCTCCCTTGTTCCCTTCTTCCTTCCTTCATTAACAAAGTTTCAAGGGAAGGGCACCCAATGGGGAGGCGGGCATCACTCCGTGCTGTGCTGGGGTGGGACCGCACCAGCTTTTGAAAGTTGCCCGTGGAATTTTCAGGAATTTTATTGGCCAGTTGTTAAATATAGCCGTTATTAAAAATTAAATGATGAATGAAATAAATTATATCAAAAACAAAGGTGATGAACGCTCAAAACTCATGACTGCCTAATTATTTTACAAGATTTTATTATCTGTGTCAGAGGACAGAAGCGTTTTTCTCTAAAAGCCCAGATAGTAAATATTTGGGGCTCTGCAAGATGTATGATCTTTGTACCAATGACTCGGCTCTGCTGTACTAGGGTGAAAGTAGCCTTAGACACTAATTGAATGGGCATGGCTGTGTTTCAATAAAACTTTATTTGCAAAACAGGTAGCATAGATTTAGCCCACAGTCTGGGCTATAGTCTGCCAACCCCGATCTGCCTGTCTGCCTATCTGCCTGCTGGAAATACTCTGTAACTGTGTCCCTGCTCATCTCATCCCAACCCCACCTTCTGTGACCTCACGTTGGTAGCTTGAAATCAACTGTGGTGGCAGTACTTACACCCCAGCAATTGGCAAACACTAGTAATCAGGGCTTCTTTTCCCAGAGACCTGGCTAAGTAGTCACTGGTGCATTTGACTCCTGACTCTGCATCGTATTAGCTGGGTGTCCTCAGGTACGTTACTGAACTCTCTGTGCTTTAGTTTCTTTGTGTGATGGTTGAGGTGGCACCTGCCCTAAAGGGTTCACAGGGCATGCGGCGGTATAATGTGTGTGAAGCTCACAGCACTGGGTTTTCAGGGGGATTTGCAGCTGAGTCTAAAGTAGGTTCTGGCCCCAGGAATATGTCAGTATCCTGGGAGGGAGGTGGCATAGGTCCAAATATAAAATATAAAAGTCTAATAATATAGAGATTTGATTAGCCACTCCCCAGCCTGCCTGAGGACCTCTGACAGCTGATTCTTGGGCCTAGGGGCTACTGTGTCGGCCCTGAACACAGTCCCCGGTGCCCAGCCTCTGGCTCCTGCTGCCCTAGCCGTAGGCTCAGAGCCCTATCACCTTGACCGCTCTTCTCCCTGAAGCATGGGCACACCATGCTGAGAAGGCAGTGACTTCTCAGATAAAGCACAAGCAACAAAAGGGAAAAATAAACAAATTGGCTCCTGAAAATTAAAAACTTTTGTGCTGAAAATGAAGCCAGCAAGGAAGTGAAAAGGCAACTCATAGAATGGGAAAAAATATTTGCAAATCATATATCTGAGAAGGGACTTGTATCCAGAATATATTAAAAACTCTTACAGCTCAATAATAAAAAGATAAATAACCCAATTTAAAAAATAGACAAGGGATCTGAATAGACATTTCTCTGAAGAAGATATAAAAGTAGCCAAGAAGCACATGGAAAGGTGCTAAAAATCATTAGTCATTAAAGAAATACAAATCAAAGTGACAATAAGATACCACTTCATACCCACAAGATGGCGAGGGCCCAAAAGACAGACAATAATAAGAACTGATGAGGATGAAGGGAGATTGCAGGCCTCAGACATTGCTAGTGGAATGTAAATGGTGCAGCTATTGATACTTTGGAAAATAGTTTGGTAGTTCCTTAAAAAGTTAAGCATAGAGTTACATCATGACCCTGTAATTCTACTCTTAGGTATATGTGCAAAAAATGAAAACATACGTTTCCATGAAAGCTTGTACATGAATGTTCATAGCAGCACTATTCATAATAACCAAAAGTAGAAATGGCCCACACATCCATCAGCTGATGAATGGATAACCAAAATTTGGTTTATCAACAATGGAATATGATTTGGCAATAAAAACAAATGAAATGCTGATATATAATATAATGTGGATGAACCATGAAAACATGATGCTCAGTGAGAGAAGCCATCAAAAAAGACCACATTTTGTATGATTCCATTTATATGAAATGTCCAGAATAGGCAAATCTATAGAGACATGAAGCAGCTTGGTGTAGGGTCAGGGGTGTCAGGGGTGGGAAAGGCAGAGTTCCTGCACTGGGTGTGGGGTTTCTTTTCGGGTGATGAAAATGTTCTAAACTTAAACTGTGGTGATAGTTACACTGTTCCATACTGAAAAAAAACTGAATCGAGTGAATTACAAGATACGTGAATTATATCTTGATAAAGTTGTTAAAAAAACAAATAGCACATTCTTTCCTCTATCTTGGAATTTGATTAAATCATGTTAATAAAATGTTCCATTAAAATTAGGGTTGCCAGGGACTTCCCTGGCGGTCCAGTGGTTAGAACTCTATGCTTCCACTGCAGGGAGCGTGGGTTTGATCTCTGGTTTGGGAACTAATATCCCTCCCGCAGGCCACACAGCACGACCAAAAAAAAAAAAAAAAATTAAGGTTACCAAATTTAGCAAATAAAAATACAAGAATCCCAGTTAAATTTGAATTTCCAATAGACAAGGAATAATTTTTTAAGTTAAGTATGTCCCAGATATCACATGAGACAAACTTATAATGAAACTTTATTCATTTATTTGAAATTCAAATTAACTGGGCAACTGTGGTTTATCTAGTTACCCTAATTAAACTATAACATAAGCCATAGCCTTTTCATACAGAGCTATACCATTTTGAAAACCATTGTCTCTCCATATGCATCCTACAACCCCATGGTTTCCATTTTACAGAGCGTTGATCAGAGGCCTAGACTCCTCCACGTGATCCAGTGGCAGTTCCAGGGTCTGAACGCAGGTCTGCCTGACTCCCCATGCCAGGGTCCTCTGTCGCCGAGGCGGGCATATGGCTGATGGCGAGAAATCTGTTTTTTCCCTTGTTTCTGTAAGAGAAGCAGAGAAGGAAACCTTCAGTCCCCATAAAGTTCCATGCAGGGGCTCTGAGGTCTGGCTGCTGGCAAACCAGAACAGTGAGTTCCCATTAGAATGTTCTTTTCTGGGAGGAGATAACAGGATAATAGGTATCTTACTTGCTTCCTGTAAAATGGTGAGTGACAAAGAGTCACTTGAGATTAGAGTAATTCAGAACGAGTTAAGCCAATACCTGTGCTCCTTAGAGATCAATTTTTATTTTGAGGAGAGGAGAGAGAGGATAAGCGAGACCCAAAATAAAATTCGGCATTCCTGCTCCAACCTCAATAAGCCTGGGGGCTCTGGGAGGGAGGTCTCTGTGTGCACGAGGAGAGATGGGGTGGGGCTGGGGGA
The DNA here is from genome assembly GCF_964374135.1 of Grampus griseus. NCBI lineage: Eukaryota > Metazoa > Chordata > Mammalia > Artiodactyla > Delphinidae > Grampus > Grampus griseus. The sequence continues at coordinate 77,955,712 of NC_139010.1, forward strand.
TGCTTCTGAAATCAAAGGCACGTGATTTAGGAGCAAATGCTACCTCTGCACCGAATTCCTTTAGTCTTCTCAGAGGGAAACTGGATGCATAAATGATGTTTTAAAAATGTTTAAGATTCTTGAGTAGGGTACACAGTCAAAAATGAAACTGGTGGGCTTCTCTGGTGGCGCAGTGGTTGAGAGTCCGCCTGCCGATGCAGGGGAGGCGGGTTCGCTCCCCGGTCCGGGAGGATCCAACATGCTGCGGAGGGGCTGGGCCCGTGAGCCGTGGCTGCTGAGCCTGCGCGTCCGGAGCCTGTGCTCCGCAATGGGAGAGGCCACGGCAGTGAGAGGCCCGCGTACTGCAAAAAAAAAAAAAAAAAAAAAAGAAACTGGCCATTTGGGGAATGAAATGATACTTTTTTCCACCTTGCAGTCATCATAACACACTATTCTTGCCTGCATGGTTGGGCCAGTGGGGCATGCCTGCTGTAATGCAACAGTGAGTCTCACTCTGGTGTTTTCTACGATATAGACACAAATAGTGGTCACTGAGCGAGCATCAGATTGAATCTGATTCAGCCAGGTATGATTCTAGAATATACATTCCTGGACCTCATCCCTGTAGATTCTGATTCAGCAGGCCTGGCTTGAGGTCCAGGAGGTTATGATTCTTAATAAGCCACATTGGAAACCCCTGGTAAAGGAGAAATATCAAGACACTCATCTCCTAATTTAAATGTTTGCATTGGACAAGGTTTGAATGCAAGTGGTCTTTGTTTTCCGCAAACAGACCCTGTGTTTGGTCATAGATCTGTTCATGATAAGGAAATTTCTCAAAGAGGCAAGTCATGCTACACATACTTAGGACAAATGACTTATTAAAGAAGCCTTGTGGCAAAACTTTTTGTAAGGCATTTATCATCTAAAGACTTGCGCCTAAAGGCAAATGTGATGGAGTGGAGAGAGCCATGCCCCGGAGCACAGATGGTGGGGTTTGAATTGCAGCCCCGAGCTGGATGATCTCAGGATCTTTGCTTAGCTGTCTGGGACTCAGGCTTCGAGGAGGTGTGTGTGCGTGTGTGTGTGTGTGTGTGTGTGTGTGTGTGTGTGGTAGGGTGCGGGGTGGAGGCTGGTATGGAAGGAGCCAGCAAAGGGAGTAAAGGATGAAGTGAATGCTGACCTCAAAGGCTCTTTCCAGCTTCTTCATTCTCTTATGAAACCGTATTATATTTCAGGTTATTTTCTTTTTCTTTTTTTTCTTTTTTTTTTTTTGGCGGTACGTGGGCCTCTCACTGATGTGACCTCTCCCGTTGTGGAGCACAGGCTCTGGACACGCAGGCCTAGCAGCCATGGCTCACGGGCCCAGCCGCTCCGCGGCATGTGGGATCTTCCCGGACCAGGGCACGAACCCGTGTCCCCTGCATCGGCAGGCGGACTCTCAACCACTGCGCCACCAGGGAAGCCCCAGGTTACTTTCTTATTAGAGTTATGTAATTTTTCTTATTCTATTTTAGTTTTTGTAAAGTTGTCCATTACTGTGCTCTGGAGACAAATAACCATCTGGCCTTCCCCCTCCAGCCCAATTTGTTATTAGGTATCTAGGGGGACTCAGGCTGCTGCTGGCTCCTGGCTGAAAGGGCTAGGTCTCCTCCCTGCCCACTTCCACCTTTTGCTGTAGACGCACATCCTTGCATGCATGTTTTTTCATAAACTTCATCAGATGATCTGTTTTATTGTCTGATTCTTTTTTTTTAATTAATTAATTTTATTTTTGGCTGCATTGGGTCTTTGTTGCTGCACACGGGCTTTCTCTAGTTGCGGCCAGCAGGGGCTACTCTTCGTTGCGGTGCGCAGGCCTCTCATTGCGGTGGCCTCTCCCGTTGCAGAGCACGGGCTCCAGGCGCGCAGGCTTCAGTAGCTGTGGCACGTGGGCTCAGTAGTTGTGGCTCGTGGGCTCTAGAGCACAGGCTCAGTAGTTGTGGCACATGGGCTTAGTTGCTCTGTGGCATGTGGGATCCTCCCAGACCAGGGCTCGAACCCACGTCACCTGCATTGGCAAGCGGACTCCCAACCACTGTGCCACCACGGAAGCCCTTATTGTATGATTCTTTAGAGAGAGTTCCCCTTCTCTGGCATTCCTGGGAATGCTTCTGAAAACACTGGAAAAATACTCTTACCCTGAAGTTACATTAAATCTTTAATTAACAAGAAATGAGAAATTCATATGCCAGAGCTTAAGTGGGTATGTGGTATTTAAGCCTCTAGAATTTCAGGGTGACCTTAGTCTACAAAATAGATTCTCTTGCCTGTAGCCATTGATTTTTTTTTTTTTTTTTTTTTTGTCTGAGCAGACATTTGCTTCTCTGCTTCATCTCCAGTGGCTCAGGACTCTGGTGCCCATGTAGGGTCTGGGAGGTGGTCGGAGATGCCTGTTCAGGTTGACCTCAATTCAGCAGCTGTTTCTTAGTGCCGCCTGTCCAGACCTCTGTCTACAGCGTGGGCTGCCATCTGCAGTGTCTCCTGGTACTTTGGACTATTCTTCATCTGGGGCTCCCGCACATGACCCAATTATTCTCAAATGTCACTAGAGGTAGAACAAACGTATTTTCTTGGATGTCTCCTTGTCTCTTTTCTTGTCTTCCAATTTCTAGGTAGCTGGAGTCATGTGCTGGGCCCACAGGTCTTTCTTATTGGATTATATCCATCGATTATAGCCTTGTTAGATGTATAAGCCTTAAGAGTTCTGGAGTCCTCAGGAATTGATCAGCAGCCTATGTTAGGAAAAATACTGAAATTGGATAAAAAGCACATCTTAAAAAGCAGTTCTGTTTCATTTCTGATTATTATTGTTGTTCTCATAGCAAAGTGATGTGCTCACTGCCTGCCTCTGAAGAGCTCACTGGTCTGGGTATCGATTTGACTGCAGTCAAGGTAAGAAATAGCATGTGGTTGAGATGCAGGGAGCTGGGAATTAATCTCAGTGTCACCACAGATACTTATGATACAGTTGGAATTTGATGATCCACGTCCCTTGGAATACCTCTGATCTTGAATTTCTGGTCCTCAATAGCTGTAGTCATAAAATCCATTCTGATCACTCAGAAACTGCATAAATACACTTTAGTAATCCTTTGGATCCAAAGTTAAGGTTACAACTATGAAAATCACAGCAATGCTTTCAGCTGAAAGGGAAATGGTCAACTGTGATGATGAAGCTGCCCTCGCTCCCGACTTCGTCATCGAGCAGAAGCCGATATAGAGTTTAAAGCGTACTGCCAAGTGGCCAGATTCTAATCCAGTTCAAAGGTCCGTGAAAGAATGCATTTGTACTTAAATTTTTCCCATGGCCCTGGAAAAAGGTTGCAGATTGCAGGGGCAGTGGGTTTGGCTACCATCCAAGCAACCTTTGAGAATTTGGCTTATGGCTAAGGAGACACCAGATGCACCCAAATGTTAGGACACTGTTAGGTGTCCTAACAGTGTCCTAACATGTCCACATGTTAGGTGGAGAAGGGGCATTTTCAGGGTCATCTTGGTGCCTCCAAATTCTGCACCCACTTATCTACTGCTGCTTTGTGCCTTTACCTGCAGACAAAATCAGTTTTCTTAGATTAGGTTAGGTTCTCAACTCTCTGCCAGGGGGCCGTGGAATCCCAAGGATTATCTTTCTACATCAGATGCACAAACAGGTATCTGAATTCTCTCCCCCCATAAAACAACCACGGTCATAAATATTTAGGTACAGTGGATTACTGTCCTTTAATTTATGAGATTTCAGCTATTTGCCTTTTAGAGGGAGAGGGAGGGAGGGAGAGCGAGAGTGAGAGAAAGTCTTTGCTTCCTTCCCTATCGGAGGTGTGCCGTGGAGTGGGTGACTCTCTGATGTTCCCTCCTGGTCCCCATTCCTATGTGCTGTATTTTCTGCCCTCCCATGGGGGCGTCTCACCATGCTGAGTGTGAGTCTGCAATTTAAAGATGTTCATACAACATAGCTCCTAAATGCAAGGCAGCTCAGTATCAACTTAGTTGAAGAAACTTATTATTAAACTTAGCTGAAGAAACGGGTTTCTTCCAGACCTGGAGGAAAACCTGGCAGGGCTGAACTTTGGGAGACAGGACGGTGGTGCCCAACAGGTGGTTCCTAGTGGATTTTCCAAGGGCATCTTTGCTTCTAGGTGATTGCAGCCTCACACAGCCTTTTAGAACTTGATCCTGGATGAATTCATCTCTGGTAAAGTTTTTTGCTTTTCACAAACTGTACTCCTAGGTAAAGGTTGTATATCTCCTTTCAGACTCCAAACACACTCTCAAAGTAGGTAAGGTAGGCACTGATTACTGTCCCCATTTTTCAGATAGAGAAATGACGCTTGGATTGACCTGCTCAATGACACACAGATAACGATTTACAGTTGGGCTCAGTCCCAGCTTTGCAAGCTCTTAATCCTTCGTTTTCTCCGCTTTGGGATATGCCTCTAGGATGCCGAGGCTTAGATTCTTCTCATCTTACCATGAGAAGAACAGAGAAGACTTTATTCATTTCATGTTGTGCATCTCCTAGAAACCACACCTGAGTTTATTAGAAATATATTATTTCAGGAGTAAATACTGTCTCTACTCTAATACCTGCTATCTAATACCTGCTAATACTCTAATATCTTATTAAAAAATCAAAACCTTTGAAAAATAACAGGGTTCTTTTTATCAAAAAGAGAGGGTAGCCATGATAATAAAAACATATGGTCATTTTTCTAAAAGAAAAAAAAAAAAGGGCCAATAAGCAAGTGATGATTTTTAAAGTTGATTAACCCGTTTAGCCTGCTCCTTTTCCTATGCTCTGTATGCCTCAGACTTGCCTCTGAATTGACTAATGTTAGTAATAATCATAATATCTTCATTTGAGGCACTATGGCCCAGGCAGTGTGCTAAGCATTTCACATACTTTATCTCATTTGATCTTCAGTGAGACTTTTTGATTAGCTACTATTAACATGCTTACTTGACAGATAAGGAAACTGAGACTTAGAGAAGTAAGTTGTCTACAGGCACTGTGGCAGAGACACTCACTAGGTGTATTTATTTCCTAGGGTTGCAGAACAAAGTATCACAACCTGGGTGGTTAAAGCAACATAAATTTATTCTCACACAGTTCTGGAGACTAGAAGTCTGATGTCAAACTGTTGGCAGGGCCAGACTCTCTCTGAAGGCTCCAGGGGAAGATCCTTCCTTGTCTATTCCTAGCCTGTGGTAGTTGCTGGCAATCCTTGGTGTTCCTTGGCTTGTGGCAGAACAACTCCAGTCTCTGCCTCTGTCATCACATGGCTGACTTTGCTGTGTGTCTCTTCTCCTCCTCTTCTTATAAGGACACCAATCATATTGGATTAAGGGCCCACCCTACTCCAGTATGATGTCATTTTCATATACCTAATTACATCTGCAACTACCCAATTTCCAAGTGAGCTCACTTCTGAGGTTCTGGAAATTTTAGGGGGACACTGTTTAACCCAGTGCACTCTCCAATCTGGTTTCCTCTTCTTAGACACACATGAAGATCACACCTCCCAGCTTCCCTTGCAGTTAGGTTGGGGCCAGATCCCTCGGTTCTGGCCAATAGCATGTGGGCGGAAAGGTGTTCATCACTTCCAGGTTTGGCCATGAAACACCTGAGCAATCTTCCACACTCTCCCTTCACTTATCAGCTGGTTGAATTCAGTGAGTCAGTGGGTGATTGGGGAGGTCCTAGAAGATGGTGCCATGAGATGGCAGAAGCCGACAGCCTGTTCTGAGGACTGATTGGATTAAAGAAATAAATCTTTATTGTGCTGGGGCGGCTTGTTATAGCTGTTAGCCTCCCAAATACAGACAAACGACTGGTAAACTGCAGAGTAGGATTCAGAGTATACGGCTCCAGAGCCCAGCTCTCAACTGCTGCGCTCTTTGACTTCCTGACAACCTGCTCCTTCCAGAGGCCAGGCTCTCAACTGCTACGCTGTTTGACTTCCTGATGACCTGCTCCTTCCAGAGCCCAGGCTGTCAACTGCTGCGCTCTTTGACTTCCTGACGACCTGCTCCTTCCAGAGCCCAGCTCTCAACTGCTGCGCTCTTTGACTTCCTGACGACCTGCTCCTTCCAGAGCCCAGGCTGTCAACTGCTGCGCCCTTTGACTTCCTGACGACCTGCTCCTTCCAGAGCCCAGGCTGTCACCTGCTGCGCCCTGTGACCTCCTGACCACCTGCTCCCGTAGCTCTTGCTACTTGGTTTGTGCACATCAGTGGCTTTAGCGAGTGAGTGATGGCGCTTGTGAGCAAAATCACCAGTTGTGATGTCACGTCCTGGTGAGCTGTGCGTGTGCATGTGCACTGTTGGGGCGGGCAAGAGGCAAAGTCCAGAGGTGCCAGGATGTTCTAGCACGTTCACCCCTGGCTCTGCACACAGGGACCTAATAAAGAATTTCCCCGTCAACAGGCTCCTTAGATGGTTGCCAGTTTTCCCTATGTTGGTCCTCTTCATACCTCTGTGTTAGGTCATGCTTCTTTGAAACCCACACCTCCTTACCTGCCCTCTTGGGAGGCTCGGGTGGCTTCTTTTCCCTTTTGTCCCATAGTCTCTTTTTTTTTTTTTTTTTTTTTTGGCCACGCCGAGAGGCTTGTGGGATCTTAGTTCCCCAACCAGGGATTGAACTTGGGCCCTTGGCAGTGAAAGTGCAGAGTCCTAACCACTGGACGCCAGGGAATTCCCTGTCCCATAATCTCTTGAGTGCCCACCATGTGCCAGGTGCTGATCTTGGCCTGAGGAGGCACAGATGATGGAAGCCCTGATGTCAGAGTCTTCACCCCAGGACGAGGCAGATAGCAAACGATGAGTCTCCCAGATCTTTACGGGACACATGATACGAAGCAGTAGCAAGAGGACTGACCATGTCTTTGAGCAGAGAAGTTTTCCTGAGCATTTGAAGTGAAATTTAGAGGACTAGCCTGAGTGTGCTGGGTGTATGGGGGATGGGGTGGAGATGCTCCAGGTCAATGGCATGTCTGAGCCCTCAGGGACATGAGAAGGCATGGGAGCCCTGGAGCAGGGAAAGGAGACCCCTGTGCCTGGGTCCCCATGGAGAGTGGGGGGCCCTGGTTCTTGTGACCCAGCTCTGCATGGACCTCGAATGGGTGGAAGCATCTGCATTTTCTGATAAAGTTTGGAAGCAGCCCTTACATTTTGTTTAGTTTTAGCTTCTGGAACAATCTCCCAGACTTCTGAATCAGCATTAGGCATTAGCATAGACATGGGAATATGCATGTGAGGTTGTTCTGAGCCTCTGGCCTTAAGTTTTAATTTTCCGAATCTTTTCCTCATTTTTTGCTATGTAGGGCCATGTTTTATAGGCTCTAAACATTTCTCACATTGCACAATCTATCCTCTGTCCCTCAAAATCTCTCTTATCTATTGCATTATGAAATATATGATACATAAAAAATATTATATAACATACACAGAAAATATGTGAACCTAACACCCCACCAGAATAATAATTAAAAGTTCATCCTATATGCAAGAGCATTAGTTTTTCCCTCACCTCTTTCTATTTTATTTTAATTTTTAAAAATAAAGTTTATTTTTAAAGGTAAGATTTTCATTATTATTAAAATTACTGTTATAATTTTATAAGAAAATGTGGTAACACGTGGTTCATTAGTTTTTAAAAAAGAGTTCTATTAAGGCATCCTCAACATACAATAAACTGCTCCCAAAGCATAAGTTTTTGACATACATGTGTGTCAGATTGTAAGTTTAAGTTTTGACATACGTGCACCCCTGTCAACCCATCCCTGCCATCAAGATAATGAACATCGCTTTCCCCTACTCTTCTCCCTGCACCCCCAGCAATCACTTATCTCCTTTCTGTCTTTACAGATTAGCTTGCATTTTTTAGAATTTTATTAAAAGGGAATTACACAGTATGTACTCTTTTCTGTCTGGTTCCTTTCATTCAGCATAATTATTTTGCAGTCCATACTGTAGGGTGCATCAGTAGCTCATTCGTGTCTCTTGCTGAGTAATATTCCATTGTATGAATATAAAACGTTTCGCTCATTCATTCACCTATTGATGGACATTCGGTTTGCACCCAGTTTGGGGCTATTACAAAGAAAGCTGCTATGAGCATTCATATACAATTCTTTGTATGGACATATGTTTTCTTTTTTCTTGGGTAGTTTTATCATCTTAACTTTCACTTCTCTCATAATCAGATATCTTATTTTTTAAGAACGTGCTGCATTCCCACTGCTTCTGCACAGACTGGGTAGGATAGGGTTAAGGGTGTTTGTACACCCCAGTTTGAGACAACTGTAGCCAGTGGTTCCTGGTCCAAGTCACCTTTAATTTGGCCTATGAGGTTGGTGTGAGTACACAAAATAAAATAGCTAAATTAGTAAAAGCAATTGTCAGGGGACCATTGTTTATGAAAACCAACTTGAAGGAGGAGGGAAAACTCTCCCTCGCATCTTCTCCCTGCTATGAGATTAGCTCACGGTGCGGTGCCTAGGAACTATCTGTAGGCTAAAGGCATTTTTTTAGGATTGTTATTTTCTGTCCCCAAAGTAAATGACACGAACCCAACATGAATATGAGCTAGGATAGGCATTATTAATGATGTTTACTTTTCATTAGGAGGCCAGAACAAGTCCCTAATTGCTACCAGATTCTAGGAAATGCCTTATTTGTAAACAGTGGTTCACAAAAAAAGTCATTAACAGTGTAAACAGGCAATTTAGAGCGAGCAATTGCAATTATAAAGTATATTTAATGGCTTAAGGAATATTGGTGATATTTTGCACAGGCTGATGTCTCTCCAACACTTGAACAGCTGAGCTGGGACCACCAGACCCCAGACCTCACCCACCTATAGATCACCAGGGCTGTTCAGCTGATTATCACGTTATTTTAAAATGATAACTTTCTGACTATAAAATTAACTCATCCCCCATTACAGAAAATGTATCAAATACAGAAAAAATAGCAAAGAGAATAAAAATTTCCCATAACTCAACCTTTTAGAGACAACTATTAACATTTTAGCTTGTTTCCTTCTTTCTATTCAAATAGTTTATAGTTGATCTCCAACTCTATATAACCATTGTGTCCTGGCACAGAGTAGCCATTTAGTAAAATTGGTTGAATGGAATTGAATACATTTGGGTAGTTGCTATTTGGTAACCAGTCAGCCTGATGCATTCATACAAGTACTTGTGAGAGGGGTTAAAAACCCCATTACGTTTGGCTGAATTCCACGTTCTCATTCCTTCTCTCCTAGCCCCCTTTACTCTGCGTCTGCTTCCCCTCCCAGGCTGAACCATATACTTACCCAACCAGTGAATAACACAAGCCCGTGACCTGAGCCCATTGGGTTGGTGAGAATGGTGATGTCTGTCCTTTAACTGCTCAACCAATGAGGAAGCAAAGATGAGGAAGCGATTAGCACGCCCACGCTTCAGAGAAACACCCCATCTTGATCCCGGTCTTCTTGGAGAAGCTGAGTTGGTTATTCACTCAACTAGTAGCTTATGTTAATTAGTTCACCACCCCAGGACTCACTTCCGATTTATGCCTCAGTCTCCTCTCCTTGCTGTGTGCACCTCCTGGCCCTCCAGGTCAGTGGATGGGACTGAACCAGTTGCTAGCAGGCTGACATTTCACCAACCATGGCTGTCCTTGTCATCACATCATCCAGAACCAATTTAGACCTTGCATTCACCATGGCAACAGGACAACGCACAGCCTCTGTATTTCCATTATCTTTTGTTGGTTTCCTAAAAGTAGATATTTTCCATGCCACTATTTTCTCAGCTTACCAATTACACTTTAGAATTCTTTTTGTCTGAGGTTTGCTTCTCTAGACTTTGGAAAACAAATTCATGAAAAATGGTATGAATTCCAAATTTGTAGGAAATGGAAATTGGCTTGGGAGCTCACTGATTTAAAATGTGAAGTCTAAGTGAGTTTTTTTGAGATGGTATATAGAAAAAAGGTTAATTAAAACCATATCGTATCTTTTTAGGTAGAGAAATCAGTTCCTGTCCAGAATGTGATTTGGCTTCTAATCCATCTGTATTAGTCAGGATAGGCTGGATAATGTGCAGTAACAAATGACCCCAAATCTCATAGGCTTTAACATGACACAGGTTCATTTCTCTCCCTGTCCATTGTGGATCATCAAAGGGCTGTGTTCCACATGGTCACTCAGGGACCCAAGGTAACTGCGGTGCTATTGCCAGGAATGTGTGGTTGCCATAGCAGCAGGGAAACACAGAAGGTTGCCTACTGGCTCTTCTAGGCTTCAGCCCAAAAGTGACACATTTGGCTAGAACTGGTCACCTGACCCTTCCTAACTGCAGAGGTGGCTGGGAAATGTGGAGAGGCTGATGGAATATTTGTTGAGCACTACTGCTTCTGCCGAGGCAGATGCCAGCAGTTAATTCTTTGGTCCATTTCTTTTCAAAGAGAACTGTTAATTCACTTCTTTGTCTTTGCATCCCCAGTGTAGCCTAGTAGACTGGAATGTCTATATCTATCTCCATTTAGAGTTTGAGCTCCATGAGGACAGAAATGTTACTTTACTTCTCTTTGTATCCCAGTGTCTAGTGGACTGTCAACCACATAATAGGTGTATAATCAATGGTTATTGAGTGAATAAGTGACTAACTGTGTAAATAGGGTCATTTACACTGTTGGAAATGATGCCATGATATGGTCAAGAAACTGTCATTACAGAATCCACAGTGTCAGAGGAGGAAGAATCCTTTTGTCTAGAGCATTTGATGCCTCATTTGACAATAGGACACCGAGCCTGGGACACTTGTCAGCTGTAGGGCCAATGATGTTCTCTGTGGGGTTTTCTTGGAAGGTATAGTGCTAGGTTGGGCCAACCCTATGTTCTCATAGGGAAAAGCTTAGTGGAAACTGGAACCTCAACACTGTCACATATGCCCACACCCACCGCCCCTTTCACTGTGCACTTTAGTTTCAGCACCGAGGCAGCTTTCCCATTACTCAAATTCCAGAACTTTACCCAGTTCTCAGCCTTCTTTGAGATTTAACATTCACTTCTTGAGGCAGCAAAGTACAGTGGGAAGGACTTGGACTTCAAATGAGGGAGTTTGGGGTTTAAATTCTGACTTCTCTGAAGTAATTTCTGCATGGCCTTGGGCCAGTTACTTATCCCCTGGCCCTCAGTGTTCTCAACATGGGAAGTGAGGGCAGTAGTGCCTGTCTCATGGGGTTGTCTTATGGCTGTATGAGTGGTTAACAAGATGATCACATCTCTTGACACGAGGCTGTGACCTGAGTCCGTCAGGATCATGGGAGTGGTGGTGTCGGTCCTTTAACTGCTCAACTACCTGAGGAAGCAAAGAGGCCAAAGTTTCCTCCTCCTGAGATGAGGATATACCCAGAATTCAGCACAGAGTAGGTGCTCAGTTCACAGATATTGATAATAATAGTAGAAATCTGCTTTGTATCTTTTTCCAGCAGCTTCTTATTCCTGGTCCATAGCCCCTCAATAAAGGAAGGGTGACTTTGCCCTGAGTGCTTTATAGACATCATTAAATGACAGCTTTCTTCTCATGGTGGTGGGTGTGATCTGCCATTTAAAACCGCAGAGAGCAAAGTTCCCTCAGAACCATTTTCCACACTCCCAGGCGAGGGAGGAGAGAGAGAAAGTAAAGTTTACCGGCCTTACGGACGCACCCATGCAAATATCACACACCTCCTCCGGGTTGCTGGCTGTACATGAGGTGGAAATGGTTTGTAAATTTAATTGTCTGCAGTGTGTTCACAACGAACACACTGAGTGCTCAGCATGTAGAGTAGTATTGGCAGCTCCATGTATTATCTAAGTATATTTAATGGTCTTTACTGTGTGCAAATGCACCCCGAGGCATTCGAGGCCCAGCAGGAGCCACACACGGAAGAGGCTGTGCATCGCTGGGAGGATGGAGGGCTCCTGGGAGCAGGGTATCCACGGCAACCCCGTACCCAGGCTGCTCTTAGAGCACATTGGCTTCCCAGCAAATGGTGAAGAATCTGTTCCACTGGCTCTTTAACAAGCCATGGAATCATTTATTCACTGGATAAAGAGTTCTTGGCTACAAGAAGCTGAAAAAGGCATAGAAGAACTTGGCCATAGGAAGAGATAGCAGAAGAGATGGGAGGGCTAGAATTATGCCCAGACGCTGGGTGATGTGCCCTTTCTCTCTCCCCTTATTTAATACACACCATAAGGGAGATTTCCCTGGTGGTCCAGTGGTTAAGACTCTGCTCTTCTAATGCAAAGGATGCGGGTTCGATCCCTGGTCGGGGAACTAAGATCCCACATGCTGTGCAGTGTGGCCAAAAAAGTATAAAAAAAAATACACACCATAAGGGATAGGGTAGTATACCCATTTTACAGTCGAGGAAACTGAGGCTTCAAGAGGTTAATTAGCACATTGCCTTAATTGCCACCCCTAGTGACAACCATACTGTAGTTTGAAGACCTACAGCTCAGAGGCCAAATCTGGCCCACTGCTTGTTTTGCTCGTAAGAGAATAGTTTTTTACATTTTATAATGGTTATATGAGTACCTGAGTTTCCCTTTTGGCTTGCAGAGCCTACAATATTTATTATCTGGCCCTTTAAGAAAACGTTTGCTGAGCCCTGGTCCAGGTAAAGGTGTCGTGCACGCTGGGCCGGGCTGCCCAGGGCCCTCCCTTCTGGCCGAGGCCGTCTTTCCCCAGCTGCCGTGGTGATGGCTGCCGACAGCTCACCGTGGAAGCTGGGAAATGTGCTTGGACTGTGAGTCCCAAGGTTTTTCCCTCCAATGACGGGTTGATGAGCAGGTAGAAAGGCCCAATTCCCTGAGCTCAACTTGGGGCAACTCTGCAGGGCCGTCCCAACTCCACAGCTGCCCTGGGACTGGCTGAGGCCTTTGTCCTGATGAGACTATCACTAGCCTTGGCCACTCCTGGCCACGTGGGAGCTGACAGAACTCTCCAGGAGCTTCCCGCCCACAGAGCTTCCCTCAGCATCAGTTTCCTAGGAAATCATCCCAGTTTTTCCCTCACTGCTGGGAGATGGTCAGCCTGTAGCACTGGTGAGCTGGGTGGGCGTCGGAGGCCTTCCTGGCCGAGTGAAGCAGGAAGAAAGGGAGCGGAGGAGCTTGGCCTTGAGGGAGCCTCAAGGGCCCTCCCGGAGATGGAGATGGAGCCCGGTGGCTCATCAGTGAGAACTGGAGGCCCTTTGTGCTCCAGCCACACCCCCAGCCGACCCGAGACAGTCCCTCCTCCACCTGTCAGTCCTAAACTCCGACCCAGTGGCACCTCCCACCGGTCTCTGAAGGCCTCTTCTCATCTTGTCTCCTGGCTTTGCTACATCGTGATCCCCTGGGAATACCTTCTCCATTCTACTTGCCTCACTTACCTTCTAAGATTATAGTCAACGAAACAATCAACGAGGAGCTCTCACCACGTGCCAGGCACTGTTATAAGCACTTTACACGTGACGACGACTTAACCCTCTTGATAACCCTATGTCAGGTCCCATTTTCATCTCCATCTTATATATGAGGAACTTGAGGCACAGAGAGGTTAAGAAACTTGCCAAGATCACACAGCTTATAAGTTGTGAAGCTAGGATGTGAACCAGGCAGTCCAGCTCTGAAGCCCAAAGAAGCATCTTTCTTCTAGAATAGTCTTTCTTGTCCAGTGACCCTGCCCCCAGCCATGGCTGATAAGTCTAGGTGTGGGCACCTGACCCAGCTGGACTGGTGGGTGTTTCCCCTGGGTTCTCAGAGACCTTCAGGGTGGTGTCTCTTTTGTGGAAGTAGAACTTAAGAGGCTTAAGAACTTAAGAACTTCAGTGGTCATGTTTCCAACTATTTGGGGAAAACCGAGCTGTAATGAGAAACAGTAGGCTGGTCCTCATGCGGAGAGAAGCCGAGAGGGGATGACAGCTTGTCTCTGAGGGCGGGCTGCTTCTTTCTCCAATGTTTCCTTGGTTTGTGGGAGCCAACACCTCCTCCACTTTGCCTCAGGAAGATCTGCTTGGGTTTCTGTCACTTGAAAGTCCCCAGTCAAACGTCCCCTGATGAACTCTCTCTCCCTGTGGCCGCCCTGCAGCAGGCTGGCAAAACGGGAAGCTCGGGGCCTTGGTTTTCTCCAAGACAATGGCTGGCAAAGTAAAGTAACGGAAGTTGCCCGACCCAGCCTGGAGGATACCAGGTAGCTATTTCTACGCCTCCTTCAGTTTAGGACGGGCATTCAGGGTTGAGGCCACTGCACAGCCACAGGCTTAGAAAAAGGCAGCACCCAAGTCAGCACATTTTAAATGGAACATCTGACTTTGTACAACCAGCAGGGCAGGGTGGAACTGAGGCAGTGCTGAGGGAGAAGCTGCCCTCACAGGCGTCCGCTACACTGGTCAGGCCCCCGGGACGTAGGCCTGTTATTCCCCTGACGTGACGGCCTTCCCCAGCAGAGATGGTAGCAATGGATGAGCACGTCTGAGCCTAAGACGGAGGTTGGACTTGAAGCTATCCAGAGAACAGTGGGCTAATGTCTCATTCTAGAGCACAGAAATGGAGAAACAGAGACAAGGCAGGGAGTGTGGCCATGGAGGATGGGAGACCCGGGTAAGCAGAAGCCAGGAGCTGGCCGGGATCCCATGGAGGAGGAGGGAGAACCGGCCGGGGGAGGAGCGTCATTAGGCCACGTTGCTCTAGTGGCCGAGGCCTGGAGTCGGGCGGCAGAGGTGTCATCTCTGAGGAAAGCAGGTTCCGGTGGCTCAAGCTTAGACGTGACCTGAATGGCCTTCTATTCTCGAGCTGTGCACCGTCTCCACAAAGGCAGCTGGTGCCCTTGCTGTTCTCGCCATCCTCCAGGCCAGGTGTTTTCTTGCCTGCTTTGCTTTAGGTCACCTGAGAATGTCTGTTCCTTGACAGCTAAGGGGCTGACCCAACGCACAGAACACGTACAGAGACTGTCCACTGCAACACTATTCACGACAGCCGAAAGGTGAAAACAACCCGCGTGGTCACCAGCAGGCGAAGAGTTAAAGTGGTGTGAGCCTCACCAAAGCCTGGATGGCTCGCACCGGTCCAGGCGGGGCTCACGCTTTATTTGGGAGCACTGGCTCTTGAATGACCACCCGGGGGACCTGACCTTGAGCTTAGGCCTCTCCATACACTTAAATAACCACAGTTGATGATACTTAAAAAAATGCTTTTTGAGGTGAAATTTACAGAACATAAAATTACTCTTTTTTTTTTTTGCGGTACGCGGGCCTCTCACTGCTGCGGCCTCTCCCGTTGCGGAGCACAGGCTCCGGACGCGCAGGCTCAGCGGCCATGGTTCATGGGCCCAGCCGCTCCGCGGCATGTGGGGTCTTCCCGGACCAGGGCACGCACCCGTGTCCCCTGCATCGGCAGGCGGACTCCCAACCACTGCACCACCAGGGAAGCCCAAAATTAACCATTTTAATGTGAACAATTCAACGGCATTTAGTACATTCACAAGACCTCAGTCTAGTTCTAAAATAGTCTCATCATCTCTAAATAAAACTCCACACCCATTAAGCCATCACTCCCATTTCCTGCCTCTCCCCTCACCCCCAGCACCTGGCAACCACCAGTCTGTGTTCTGTCTCGATGCATTTGCCTATTCTGGAAAACAGGATCATACAACAGGTGACCTTCTGTGTCTGGCTTCTTTAATATAACATAATGTTTTCAAGGTTCATCCACGTTACAGCACATGTCAGTGCTCCATTCCACTTTACAGCCAAATAATATTCCATTATATGGACGGACCACATTTTCTTTATTCATTTATCAGTCAATGGATACTTGGGCTGTTTCCACCTTTTGACTTGTGCAGAATGTCACTGTGAAGAGTCTTTGGATGTTTTTTAAAATCACAAAAATCACAGACAGAGACAAGCCCGGGGCCAGGTGCCCTGGACATGCCCTCTTGTCCTGGCAGCCTCTCTGGGCAGGGTTAACGTAGAAAGGGTTCTCTGCTTCCACTCTGACAGGTGTGAATGGTAATACTTGGGGAGAGAGTCTCCACAGGCCTCTCTCAAACCCACCTCTTAAAAGCCCACCCTGAGGTTGCTTAAGAAATTACTAAGTAATTGAAGCAATAACTTTAAGACCAAATATATACGTTTTCCTCCTTCATAGAACGCAGTGCCCATAACTCCTGTGATGCTTTTAGCTGTTCTTGGGAATAAGCCGACACCTCCCCTCCTACCCTTGTGCTGCATGAAGCATGGAAGGGGAAAAAGGTATGATCTGAAGGGAATCATAAACAGAAAAGAAATAGATGCTCTTTTTAAATCCTCGAAATATTTAACCCCAGAAAATGCAACAAAAACCAACAGCCCCTGACCCCAGAGAGTCGGAGCTCTAGTCCTTTCTGGGCTTCCGGAGTCCTTTCTGGGCTTCCGGACGTTGGTTTGGTTCTGCAGCCATCCACACATTGGAATGAAAGTCTGTTTTGTCAGAATCGTCCGCAGGTTCTCATTTAAATTCCACTTGCGTGCACGAGTGTTGTTTCTCCTGGAAATGTCAGCTCTCTTAATTCTTTTCCCTTTTAAACAGATCCAAATAATTTCCCCCTGACTGAAGTAAAAAGAGTGTAAATATTTTAGCATTTCATAAAACTAGCAACATACGAGGCTACCTTCACAGTCCTTTGAATAACAGCAAGTATTTCCTACCCATTCTAATCAATTAGCTTTCCAGAGTCATTTTTCAAGGGAGCAGAATGGTCCAACTCCAACCCAGTCGCACCATTGCCTCCCTCCCGTTTCTGCCACTTTGGACTCGGGAATTCACTCGTAAAGGGACAGGGAGATTTTTCTCTCGCCTTGGACACAATAAATTGAGTGTGTCTGTCAGGGACAGAGTGGTGGTTGTGGAAGATGGCTTGGGCCAGTCCAAGACACATGAAGAGATAGTGCTTTCCCCAAATCATTGACATCGAGGTTAAAAAGAAAGAACAGGGCTGCTGTCTTTCTATGGGGCAGAACGAACCTTCACAAATGAGAATTTCCATGGCCCAAGCAGGTTGTCTTTGCAGAGTGCAATTTCACGTAGCATAAAAAGAAATGACTCCTTGCTAGGTCTCCCTCTACTAAAGGCCATTTGGGAGAACTTGGAAAGCTTAACGATGCCCTGAAAGGTTACAGAGGGAGAAAAGTATTGGCATCAGCAAGTGTTAGGACAGGCCTTGCCGGGGACGCTTCAGAAGGTGCTTGTCTGTCTCCAGCAGAAATTTCCTCCCGACACAAGCCCGGCCTCCATGGTGGAGACCCAGATAATCTGTCTGTTGCCGGGAGATGTTAAAGCTTGGCCTGTGCCTTTGGACTGTGAGCTGGTAGAAATGTTTAGTTTTTATCTTGGCCTCGTGCAAATGAGGGGCGCTCTGGGGCCTCTGGTTGCTGTTCCTTATTTGTTTGGCATCTGGATGGGAGTAAGTCAGGCGATAGAACGGGCTACCTACTGGTGCCTAATGTGTGCTTAGGCTCACTGCGGCTCACCTGGCCAGGGTTACCGGGTCTCAGAAGGGGCCTCACGCTGGGAAGGAGTGAGGATGGCCCCACCAGCAGAGATGCAAGAAGGGGTTTAGAGGTGGAGACTCTCAGTTCATCCGACCTGGAGGACGAGTATGTGGCGAGCAGGAGATGGGAGGAGAGGAAGTGTTTCCCGTCTCTTCATTCAAAGGAGGCCAGGACCCAGAATGTGCTCTGAAGTTCCCCTCACACTGAGAGATGCCTCCTCACTGGCCAGAAGTGACAAATGTGGCAACAGAGCCATAAATATCCCGAGTCGGGAGAAGATGGACAGGGAGAAGTCATTAGCAGTGACAAAGGGTCCCCATAATTGAGCATCTCTCGTCTAATAACGATTGCAAAGGTTAAGGCCGGAGATGAGTCAGAGGAGAGGCACGTGGGGCGGAGGCGGGGCGATGCCGGGCACTGTTTCATCCAGGAGAATTCTGCCACTCCTCCTCCTTTAGCATCTTCAGGTTGGAGCCCTGCAGAAGAACATCTGCGCCGTGCAAATCAAGCTAGTCACTGAGATTTCCCAGCTGCTTACAGCTCTGCGTTGCAGAATCGAGAGTGACAATTAGGAAAGTCCTAACATTTTCCAGAGAAAGAGTCTCAGTTAACCATCTTTATTACTGTGCAGCACTTCTTTTTTTTTTTTTAACTATACTTTCCTTGGCAAACAATAGCAAATAATTTCACTATGGCCAGCAGCACTGTGCAGGTTCCAGTTCCTCTTCCTTCTTGAACTTAGCTTGTCATAAAAATAAGAAAGAGAAGGAAACCTTCTGTTCATCACTGGATTAGAAATCTCCCCGCCATCTCCTTGGACAAAAAAAAAGATGGAAATTAAGATAACTTAAGGTGATGCTTAAGGTACCGAAACATGAAAGTATCAACCGGTATGTTTTTGAAAATTGAAAATAAAATTATGGAGAAAATGCTTTATTTGATTCTCTGTTTATGGGAAATTCATTTTATTTGATTTTTATTTGTAATATCAACTACGGAGCAGAGCGCAGTTACCAAGGTGTTCCCCCCCCCCCCCCGTCCATTCTTCTAAATTATTAATGCCGTGCTGTTGATATATTGTCAGCCTTGTACATACATTCTATGAAAATGAGTTTTACAGTAGGTTGGGATTTATAACAAAGCTTGACATATGCAGCTAATTCACCTACACAGTCCTGTCAGTTTTAGGTTCATAAATAATTGATACCCAGGGCTTGAAGTTCAGCTACTGTTAGTACTTCAGCTGTTAAATTTCAGCAGCATAATGGATGAATATTTGTTTATAATTTCTGTCCATGGTCCCGACGTCAGCTCCCTCGCTTCATTTGCATAGGTAGATTGAGAGGGTGCAAGGTAATGAGTGCGTGAAGATGACGAATTGTTTGCCGGCATGCCGGTGCGGTTCTGTAAATGTTTGATTAGTTCTGAATGGATTACCGTTAGATTATCTGGTTCAGAGGTTAACATGAGAAGTTCTTTGCTCCCAGAGCTTTGGAGATCCCTTGCTGACAGATTTTAAAATTCAGACCACGAGATCGGAGCTGCGCAAAAGCATCGGGGTGTTCTCGGCAACAGATGTTTCGTAATTAAGCATACAGTTTCCCTGTTTTGGAGAGCTGGAGGAATTTCAAATTGGCATGACTTGTTCGCTTGGAGGAAACTCGAGTTCTAAAGGAAATATTCTTACTCCCTCGCCTCCCAACCCTCATCCCCACCCGAGGTCCTAGTTGCTCTGCTTCCCAAGAACAGGAATTAGATGGATGAAGTGTACAGAGATATCTGAGAAGGAGGGATGGGTCCCGTGCCAGGGGAGGGCAGCTTCTTATGACCTGCTTACTTTGGAAACCGTGAACTTGATCTGCAAATCACTGCGAAAGAAGCTGGAGACCGGCAGGTCACAATGCCCAGTCATCTCATTTGTCCCCCCAGAAGTTAATGTGGTCCGGAGGCCTTGGGTAGGAGGTGGCTTTAGGGATCCCAAATAAACACCACCTATGCAGAGCCTTTTCGCCAATGTGGGCTGGCAGGATGACGTAAGACAAGCAGAAGTCTGAGGAGGTGTCAGCAGTCTCACACCCACCACCTCAAAAGTGTGTGTGTGTGTGTGTGTGTGTGTTAGAAGAGCTGAATGAGAGCTGTGGATCTGGTCTTGTGATCCTGGCCCACGAGCTTCCAGGAGGATGGGCCTGGAGCCTCCCGCCAGGTCTAACGCAGCCCAGCGCAGATGGACCCTTTTGTCAACTTGCACCCTCGTCCTATGCGGAGGCTGTGGAAGCTGCCTCCGCCCCCCCCACGCCCCCGGCCCAGCCTTCTCCCGCCGACCACGCCCCCCCTCCAAACTTACGCCCCCTCCGTCCTCCTCTTCTCTGCCCCGCACCCCGCGCGGCAGCTCGGGAAATGGAGGCAACGGGACCTTAATGAAAAGATTTAGTGCTTGCAGCTAAACAGAACTGAGTTCCAGCGCTCTCTTCAACTATATTTTTCCAGCCCCGCATCCAGTTCCTCAGCTTGTCTGGCAATCATGTTGGTGATTATATGGGTAATGAAACACGTGCTCTTTTTGTCTGAGCCGCTGATTAATCTGCCTTCTCTTTAGCCTTGATTTATGGCGCTCAACTCTGGAGGTGAATGCTGGCCCATCAGTTCCGTAGCTTATTACAGACGCAGGGGCTGCTAAATGCCTCGGAGGCTTGAATTGTTTCTTGACAGCCAGGCTTCTTGCTACATTCCCTCCAATCTGTTTTGGTTCCTGGTGTGACCTTTCATACAGTAAAATACATTAGTTAAATAGCACCGTCTCATTAAAAGAGTGAATTAACCGAAGAGTCTTTTTAACTAAATGACAGCAAAGGACTGAGTGCTAATAGCCAGGAGCAGTTGGAAACTTAACTCATGAATCAGCCCTGTTAATACTGCCTCATGCCTGAAGCACTGAGGGTACCACGCTCTCTGCCGGCTCTCGTAAGAAGAAAAGCTCATTACTTTCCTCCTGATGGGAGAGAAAGAGTGAACGAGCAATAATAAAGCTTGAATTTTTCAATACTGTTAAAAATGGGGCTGACAGATTGCCGACAGTCGGGACAACGGGCCCAGGCACGGCGTCCGGAGTCGCTGAATTAGCAATACCATCCATATATCATACGATCTAATTAAATCAACCCGGAGAATGAAATTAGTTTTCTGTGAGTGAAATGGCCTCTGAAAGAGCTCTATTAAATGAACTGGAGAGCATTAATTAAATAATTCACAGTGAGGGATTTTGCATTTATACAAAAATTGTGGGCTTAATTGTCCATGCTGTATTACAGATCTGGCCTTATGTTAACAATGTGTCGAAAGCACACTTATTGGAGCACATCAGGAACAGTTTAACACAAACGCAGCTTGGAAAGTTTTATGGGTTGGGCCAAGGAACCCAAGGAAAGGCATCCGGGATCACCAAGGCCTCCTAAGTTGCCCGGCAAGGTTTTTTTTCCCGCTCGGGCAAGTTCGTTTCTTCAGACTTTGGAGGGGTTCTATCATGTTCTTATCAGATCAGCTCTTAGTTGTTTGGGCTGGTATTCTCTTGGGGTGTCAGAGGGCTCCTCCTGAGTTAACTCTGGGGTCTTGGTTAACTTGGAAGCTATCTGGCAGATTTTGCTCTCTGCAGATGCTCATCTGGGTGAATCCATTTCCTTCCCTCCCCTCCGAACGTATTAGCCAGTTTTATGGACTCACTCGTGTAAACCCAAGCATGCTGCATGCACTGAAGGAAAACGTGAATTTAGATACAATATGTTAGAGAAATCAGACACCAGCTTTCTTAGAATTGTGGATCTCAGGGTTGAAAGAAACTGTAGAAGTAATTTAGTTCAAACCTGCCTCTTCCCACGCAATGTCTGAATTTCCTCTAGCGTGTTCCTGCTCAAACACTCACAGGGCTGTGGCCCCAGGGAGCTGAGTCTTGGTCCAGGGAGCCCACTCAGTCTTCGGCAGCCTTCACCGGGTGCAGTCGTGGCAGTGTGGCGCCGTGGTGGGGAGCCCGGTCTCTGGAGCAGGTTCCGAGGTTCGAATCCAGCTTCCCCACTATCTAGCTGTGCAAACTGGCCCGGCGAGTGAGCCCCTTTGTTGCCCCGTTGCTCATCTACTGAAACGAGGATGATGGGTATTGTTAGGAGGATTAACTGAGCTGATCTGTGGCAGCGCTTAGAACAGTGTCTGCTGCACACAGAGGTTAGAGAGCGTTCCTCTGCTGTTATTCAGCTTCTCCTTTCAGCCTCTTATTTCAGTAGTTTTGGATCAATAATAGCTTGATTTTTAAAAATAGAACTGAAAAACTCATCCTGATCTTTACTGTCTCTTCTCATCGATTAGAGAATTTGGTGACTTGAAAAGTCCAAATGTTTTGCTTTTTTTGCTTTGCGTTTTTAAACATTTCCCTACTTTGGAGCCAGTTTTCTCCATGTACACATACATTTTCCTGGGTGTGTTGTAGGTGCGGGAAATTGTGGTCAACGAGACAGACAAAGTCTCTGAATCCAAGGAGCTTTCATTCTGCTTTTCTTTTGGACAGTACTCAGTGTGTTACACACTTTGAACATCCTTAAAGTGGTAAAAATTTAAATTAAAAATATGGGCTTCCCTGGTGGTGCCGTGGTTGAGAGTCCGCCTGGCGATGCAGGGGACACGGGTTCGTGCCCCGGTCCGGGAGGATCTTGCATGCCGCGGAGCGGCTGGGCCCGTGAGCCATGGCCGCTGAGCCTGCGCGTCCGGAGTCTGTGCTCTGCAGCGGGAGAGGCCACAGCAGTGAGAGGCCTGCGTACCGCAAAAAAAAAAAAAAAAAAAATTAAAAAAAATAAAAACAAAAGGAAAAGAAATTTTTGTAGAATGTCTGAATGGAAAAACCTAAAAGTGGATTCTAAACTATCAATCAGAAATAATAAGATCACCTTGCAGACAAGTAAGCCATCCTTAGAATGCACTCCCTTTGATGTCCATGTGTTATATCTGGGTCTTTTTACTGTAAGACATCATGTTAACTCCCCAGTAGAGGTGGTCTTGGGCTGTTTCAAGTGAAGCAAAGCCACACTGATGCACAACCAGCAGCATCCTGGAAATACGTGCATCGACAAAGCAACTTGGTGGTCTGTTTTTTTTTTTTTAATTGTAAATCATTTTATTTATTTATTTTAAAAAGGTCCAACTAGGTTTCCTGAGACTTCATCCTACTTATTTTGTCACGTGCGTCTATCAAGCTGCTTTAGAGCCACTTAAAAATAACCGCAGCCTTGTATTTCATTAAAATAAAAGTTGAGATTTTCCACAGGCCAGGATCTTGATGGCTAGATAGTTCAGTTATCAGGGGTTGCAAACATCACCACTTTGAGCTCTTGCCATGTTCAGAGGCCTTATGATTCTAAAGGAAGCAAAACAGAATCCTTATCCTCAGGCTAGCAGTCTTTCCCTTTTAAAGGAAACGTTTAGCAGCCTTGCTTAGCAGGGCAAAGAAAAACAAACAAACAAACAAACAACAGAAAAGAATAAATCAGAAGGAAATACAGAGAGAAGGAAAGAGGAGAGCTTGGTCAGGGTGGAAACTGGGAGTAGAGAGGAAGAGTATGAAAAGTTTCGGAGTATCTGCAGAGCCTGCAAGAACAGAGAGCCTGTGAAGAAGCATCACTATGAGTAATAATATAGGTTCCCTTTAATGTTATGTGAGACATTCAAATAAAGATTGGAGTTACTTTGGGTTGTTGGATGTGACAATGCTGAGATTGGACCCCTTGGACCCCTGACATTTAGTTGGGTTATAGAGCCATATACACTTTATATATAAGTTAGGTGGGAAGTCAGAGATATCTATTGATTCACACATCCATCGGGTAATCACTGAACACTTACCACTCGCCTCAGTGTGGCTTTGGGGCTACAGGAGGTGCAAAGATTATTCAGGCAGCAGCGTTGCCACCAGGAGTTGTAAGCCTTACGCAGTAGGTGCTGTATAAATATTTGTGAAATAACGAATGAATGCCTGTTGAATAAGGAAACTGAAATACGTTTATGATGAATTCTAGTAAGGGAATAATAATAATATCAATAACAATAACTAATGCCTAGTGAGCGCTTATTCTTTGACGCGTGTGCCCTAAGTGGGGTGTAAAATGCTGTGGGAGTGCAGAGGAGAAAGATGACTTTTCCATTTGGCAGGACAGTCAGAAAACTGCCTTCAGACATCAGGGAGACATGTCGGACAGATAAGGAAGGGAGAGGCTCAAAGGAAAGAAAGGGAGAGGCTCAAACAAGGCCATCTATACCGGGCGCCTCCAGTGAACCTGTGACTGGTCACAGGGCCCGAGGCAAGAAGGGCAGGGTCAGCTGTCATCTGTGTGCTGAGGAAGTGGGGGACAGGACTGGAGTGGTCAGAGAAGGGTGTGCAGGATTGAGACAGGTGAAAAGGGAGGCTAGTGGCTTCCATGGGCAGAGGCCCTTAGGATGGAGAGCAAGGAGGCCAGAATGACCGGAGCAGAGATTCTTGCATGTTCATGGTGGGAGGGTCAGGAGACGGCAGGGTGGAGGGAAAACCCAATGACACAGTGTGAGGGCCTGGACCACTGGGCGAAGGTGGGTATCACTGCTGGGTGATAGGAGGTCTCCTCTGCCATTACCCAGGTGAGATGCTGGGAGGAAGTCTTTGAGGTAAAGTGCTGTTGTGATCGTGCCCGAGAGGGACCGGAGGTGCAAGGCTGATC
This sequence comes from Grampus griseus, assembly GCF_964374135.1. NCBI lineage: Eukaryota > Metazoa > Chordata > Mammalia > Artiodactyla > Delphinidae > Grampus > Grampus griseus. The sequence goes on from NC_139010.1 coordinate 77,980,008, forward strand.
AGGGGTGGTCTCAGGTAACCAGGAGAGAGACGAAAATACACCAGGTACCAGTGACTTGGAGACAGTGTTGACTGTCAAATGCCCCCCCCGCCGCCCCCCTGACCTTTCCAACGGACGTTGCAGGAGATGAGGCAGGGTCTCCAAAACAACGGCGCTCAGATGCGGTCTTGAGCTTCAGGGCTTCACCTGGTGGCCAGGACGGAAGGGCGGGAAGAAATGTTTCTCCCTTTCTTTCAGCATTGACTGCTTCTGTGAGTCATGGCCTTTGCTTTGCCTCTTTCCGTTGGAGGAAGAAGGAAGGGGTGTGCAGAGCTGGGCACTCAGGCCTCAGCACCTCTGCGTGGTGGTTCTGTCCTTGGAGGTCAGTTCAGACTAGCGGTCTGGGACCCCACCATGGCCAGGCTCTGCTCCAGGAGCAGGGATGGGGGGGTTACTGAAGAGTAGGCTTTTATGATCTGGGCTTGGAAGGCCCCTCACCCCAGGGACAGGCATTCAGTGAGGGACCAGTTTCCCTCAGCCAGGAACCAGCAGAGCAGGGTCAGGATGCAACGGCCCGTTTGACATCCTGGCTCTGAGATCTCCTAGCACGGGCTTGGGTGGTAATCGTGGTTTTCTCTGTGGGGTGCGTGACCGGGAGATAAGCGGGCCGCCACAGGGGGCGAGCAGGGCAGACAGGAGCACGCCTAGCGTGCATGGACCCCTCACAGCACCCAAGCCTGGAACTCTCCCTGTCCTGTTGTCACACTCAACACAGAATGGACACACTGCTGACCGGTCAGACAAGAGAGCCTGAGGGGGCCCAGTGTCCAGACCATAGTAAGGGAACATCTCATTGCAGGGAGAAAGGGGGCCCCCAATCTGTGGGTGAATCCTTGCAATCTTGCAAGCCCTGGCCTGGGCCCGTCCCAGGAAACTGCCAGTCGCCCTTGAACCTTGGCCTGAGTTGTGTTCCCTTAAGAACAGCAGCGTCCACTTTGTCCAGTTCCTCCCTCGGCCTGGGAGTATATTTGTATTTGCTTTTTTTGCAAGTTGAGCTCTTGTCATTCAACCTCCATCCCCACGTGAGGCTCTTCGGAGGGTAGGACTGTCAAGCTATTCCATCTTTTGCACCATGACCTTTAATATCAGCCGTATTTAGTTTCTTCATCAAGGCCTGTCTCACATGAGGGAATTGTTTCTGTAACCATGACAATTGTGTTCAGGCTCCCCTCGGAAACATGTCATCTGTCTCCTTCTTAGGTGATCAGTAGAAATCCAGATGTTTTCATTTTTGCTGGAGTCAGGAAGAGGGGGATTTCTTTGGTTCTCTTTCAGGCTCTTTCCAAGAAGCCCAGGCTTGTCTTTGTGCATGAACACTGCCTGGCCAGACCCTGAGGCCGGATGGACATCTCTGGACACAGAAACACCCCAGCAGGAGGCCTCGGGGTCATGGTGGTAGAAACCGAGGGGACCTTGGGAAGGAGTATTACGAACTCCCCATTTTACAGACATGGACCCTGAGGCCCAGAGGGGCCTTGAAGGAATGGTTTGAACCAACTCAGCAGGTGGTTGGTGGGCCTGGGTTTGAACATGTGTCTGTCATTCAAGGGCTTCTACTGCTGCCTGCCTGGCCCTACGCTCAGCCTTGGGACCGAGGCCAGTTCTGTACACGCATCACCTTGGCTGTCTCAGCAACGCTGCAGATGAAGCCACGTGTTCCTGGATTTCAGACCAACACACGGGGGCTCAGGGAAAATGAAATTGTTCACAAGTTTTTGTAGTGAAGATGTGGCCCCAGGATTTGGCCCCAGACTTGTCTGGCTTCAGGGTCTGCCATTGGGGAGGGAAGTGGGGAGTCCATTGTAAGCCTGTTGCTCGGAAGACTTGGACCACTGTAGAGGCCTTCAGTCTGACTGCCCCCCTGCTTTGTCTGGGTGACCCCATGTTGGTGCAGCCTCCCCTGAAGAGTGGACTCCTCCCAGAGTGGGGCGAAGGCCTCTGGCCCTCAGAGGGTCCCCCCACTCCCCTCCTGGTGTGCCACCTTCCCACCTCCCTGGGGACAGAGGGCTGGCTTCTCTCCTTCCTCTCTCTGCCTGGGCTTTTTTAACCCCAAACTCTAGGGCACAGCCCACTCAGGTTGGCTAAACGGGGGCCAAGGAACTAAGACAATTTTTTCTTAGGCTCTAGGACAATCTAAGACAATTTTTTCTAGGCTCTTACAAAGCCTAGTTCTCAGGCACATTGCTCTGTTGCAAAGTTCTATTTTGAGTGTCAGAATTGAAATATAATCTTCTTTTGTAACAAATTCTCATCTTCCCTCAAGCAAACTGTTAGTGTAGGCCACCTAGAGAGAAGGACAGGTACTCAGGGGAAGTTAAAAGAGGAACTTACATTAATATGAATATGTTGCAAAAGCTTTACCCATTTATTAATTTACTTACTTAGATAACTCATGTTTGCTATTAAAAAATTACAAAATACCAATAAGTATACAGAAGACAATAAAAATTATTGTTACTCTACCAGCTAGAGTAGCAATGAGTACTACTGTGTTCCATTCTGGTGTATTGCGTTCCGGACTTTTCCTAAGCGCATTGTAAACAAGTATATTTTTCATACAAAATGAGATCGTGCTGTGCATACTGATTTATAGCTCACTTGTTGCACGGAACGATTTGGAACTTCAGGAATATCTTGCCCCATAAGAAACCCAGTGTACTTCTCCACCACTCCTGATGGCTGCTGAGTGGTCCATATATATACTTTTTTTTTTTTTTTTGTGGTACGCGGGCCTCTCACCGTTGTGGCCTCTCCTGTTGCGGAGCACAGGCTCCGGATGCGCAGGCTCAGTGACCATGGCTCACGGGCCCAGCCGCTCTGCGGCATGTGGGATCTTCCCGGACCGGGGCATGAACCCGCGTCCCCGTATCGGCAGGCGGACTCTCAACCACTGTGCCACCAGGGAGGCCCCATATGTATACTTTGATGTGCTATTGCTTAGTCAACCAATCCTTTATTTTCAGACCCACCACATACCTGAATGTTGTCATAGCTACAGTACAGATATTTGGCTGTTTGGAGAAACCACAATTCCTCTCTCCTCCAGCCTGTGTGGTTGAATGCCTCTGCTGTACGTGGCTAGAACAATGGGATGAACATCAGGATATTCGAAATAGTCATGTGATGTTAAGTGGACAGAAAGAGCACCTGTGAAATATAGGCTTAATTTTCCTTTTCACCCAGACATTTGCTTCTAGATATCTGGTATCATATAGAAAGAGTTCCAGAGATCCCCCTCCCATCTCTTTTTCCAGAATTTCTGGAAATTCTGGGTGCACCTTTTTATCTTATCGCACAGTGTTTTCTGTTGTTTACGATTTCTTCTTGTAGATGAGACTTTTAAATTAAGACTTTTTCTCAACTTTTTATTTTGAAAATCTTTAATAGACAGGAAAGTTGAACATACGGCACAATGAACACGTGTGTAGCCCTTATTTAGATCAAACCTTGTTTCAGTTATCTATTGCTGCAAAACAAACCCCGGCAAATGTAATGGCTTAAGTTGATTATTTCTCATGGTTCTGTGGGTTGCTGAGGGATCATTGTGCTTCCTATGGTATTGGCTGGAGCACCACGATGGCTGGAATGTCCAAAATGGCCTTACTAACACGGCGAGGAGTTCAGAGCTGTTGGCCGTGTGCCTTGGTTCTCTCTGTGTTGCTCTTTGGGCTTCCTTGCAGCATGGTGGCTGGGTTCCAGGAAGAAACAGACCCAGAAACAAAGGAGAAGCCACAAAGACATTTCATGACTTAACCTTGGAAGTCACACAGCATCACCTGCCACTTTTTATTCACAAGGCTTGTCCAGACCCAAGGGGAGTGGAAACAGATTCCATCTCCTGACAGGGGGAAGGGGCAAGTCACATGATCGTGTAGGAGCTGAGATATTGTGGCAGCCATCTTTGGAAGTGTAATCCACCACAGCCTGCCTCAGGCCACAAACATTCACATCCATCCCTCATGTAACAAACCCACCCACTTCCTCCCCCCAGAGTCTCCTCCTATCACATCATCTGACTCAGGCTCCAGGTCCAGGATCTTGTCATCATGGAAGTCAGCTGATGAGCCTCCTGGGTGTAGCTCTTTCAGAGCAGAGACCCCTGAACTAAAAGAGACCCAACAGGCTCTGGGGAGACAGGGAGAAGACAGCTACAACAGACTGTCCTGCTCAGAAAAGGCGGGGCAGGTCGCCCTGCGATTGCCCTTGTCCTGTTGATCCAGCAGACAAACAGAAGTGAATAAGAAGAGCCATCTTTGGGTCAAGGGCACCGACCTAATAGACTTGTTTGTGCCGGCATGAATTTAATGTGCGAAGGTCAACGTCACATTTACCGTGATTATGCATGCTGAAGTGGCCTTCATTTATATCATCGGTGACTTTGGGTTGCTAAGTCCAAGGAACAATTCCCAACCTTGACCTTGTTTGAATTCAGTGATACTCAAGGCTGATGATGCCCATAGTTGATGGGTCAACAGCCACCTTTCTCTACAAAAATGATGCATTAGGAAAAAACTCTAGCCATGTGTCTATGCAGCAAGAATGAACAGTTAACAATTTCCCAAGGTTTTCAGGGTCTGAGGAGTGTCTCAGCATATCCAGGGTAAGAAGTTCACCATGGTGTGTCAGTCATTTAGTATGACGGATTCTGGTGGTTTCTGTTCAGAGTGTGGATTTCCTTCATGAAATGGAACTTGAATGCTGGGGGTGGCTTGAATCATCCGGCACAGTCTTCTCATTCTGAAGGGGAGGGAGCATGAAGCTCCAGGAAGGGCGGTAACTTGGTGGAGGTCCCATGGTGGCAGAGATAGGATGCTCTTGTACAATGACATGGCCTTGGATAACCACTCACTCTCCATCCACACCCGCTCATGGGGTGTCTGCTGAGTGCTAGCTGCTGTGCCAGGCGTGAGGACCACGGAGGGAAACACATGCTCTCTGCTGTGAAAATGCTGAGTCCCAGTCAGTTACGCTCCCAAAGAACAATGGCTTTGGTCCAAACCACGTGGGCACCAAGCCTCTTGGAAGTTTTCCCTTAAGGGAACCAATGTCAATGGCATCGCTTTCAAGGTCTCGTGGGCTCCTGATACTAGGCAGCTGGCACAACCCCACCACTGTTAGCAGGGGTAGAGTGGGCGGGGGGCATGTTGACCACAGCCTCTGTAAAGTGAATTAGGGGCAATTGCCGAGTGGGCCAACATCTGCTTCAGCATCTGCAGAAAGCTGAAAAAAAAAATCGATACGTGTAAAATTAGGCTGTCGTGTGAACCCAGCACCACAAGTAATTGCAATCTGAGTTCAGGCTGCTGTGAGTGTCCTGAACAGTCCAGAAAACAGGGACCTTCCCCCACATGAGTGTCCGTATCCTAAGCTCCCTCTCGCAACGATAGTTTCTGGCTTATGAAATGATACTGCGGGCAAACCCTAGAGAATCGAATTTCTTTTTATCGTTCCCTCTTTCTTGGCTTGGCGTACACCCATTTGTGTGCTGCTATTTCAGAGAAAAGGCGCATATAATAATTGTGTTTTAGAAACTGGAGCAAGAAGCTAGCAGATGCAAGTTGAGTGAATATTGAGTTTTAAACTTGTCTTGCTGTGATTTGTGGCTGTGTCATGGCCAATATTTTTCAATGTCACCGCCTTAGCCAGTGCTGTCACTAAGGCAGGCGGCTGGGGAATAGAGGGCCGAACACTATGATCTCAGTATTAATGGGAGCTGTTGAAAGTGGCAAAGGTGATAAAGTATTGTTTAGTTATTGGCGCCATACTTTGGCTGCGGGACATTGTTATAAACCGCAGTCTGTTTTTGTCAGATTTCAATCATGGCTTCAATAACACGTTTAGAAACTTGGAGTCTAGGAGCCCACAGAAGAATGATTTTATGTTCATCTTAAACTAAAGGAGTTTAGATTGCAATCTGAAGAAATAGGGCTTAAAGTTTGGATTTTACTTACTTTATTATTTTTTCCTCCAAACTATTTGGCTATGTGACACCCGTGCCTGATTTGCAGACGGTCGGATGGGTTGGACGTGGCTTAAAGCAGTCGGGATATTGATACCATCTCTTCCTTCACACCTGTGATAAAGGTTCCTGCAGGTTGTGCAAAAGCGGACTTTGTTCAACGGGCAGAGCCACAAATCACCCTTATTCCCACCTCCCTGGACCAGTCCAGGAAGAGGGAGTTATGCAAAGTGCATAATACTTTAAAAAATAATATCCTGTTTTGCAAAATTACATTTCGTTCAGGAAATAACAGTATTCCTCAGCTTGGCTGTGACCCTGGGGAGAAGGCGAATGAATGCTTTAGTGGAAGAGGCTGCCTCTGTCATTAACAGAGCCTGGGTTTAAACTTATAATTAAAATAACCTTTAAAATTCAATTTTTATAGATGGAGGAGATAACTTGATTTGAAACCCTTCAATGCACACATTTTATGTAGCATTCACCCAAATCCAGCGGTACCATGGAAAAACGGGAACATAAAACTGGATGATGAGAGTTTATATAGCTTTTAAATGTCAAGCTGTCAGGTTTTGTGCAGGTAGAAATATTGTAATTGGACAAGAGTAAAGAAAAAGAGTTTGTATTAGCGTTGAGCGTTTTTGAGTGAATTCAGGCCAAGCAGAATACAATGGAAACCCCTTTAAAAGAAAGATGACAGAAAATCCCGAGGTCTGAGCATAGTCTGACCTCCCTTTCAGAGGCGATCTGCTTGATAAAGCAGACACAACCCCAATAAAATACTAACAATAGAAAAAAGTAAATAGAAATCATATTAAGCAGTGGCGATATTGCCTGAATTGAAACAAAAATTAGCTATAATAGCCTTGCCGGGTTTTAATATGGTCCCCAATCACATCACAACATGAAGCATATCACGGTGTTTCTAAATAATGTTTATCGTCCTGAAATCTCCCTGCCTAGTAGACAACTTGCATTATTGGAGGTTTGTGGATTATTTTTTTTAAGAACTCATAAATATTTAATGTCCAGGATCAAGAATGGGGTGGGGGGAGGGGACTGTGTCTCTAGGAACAGTGATGTTTCCCTGTGTGACAGAGGCTCCGACATTGTCTAGGGATGGGTCTTGGCCGTGGTGGTGAAGCGTTGGGACAAGGTTGTGTATGTCCCACGGGGGACCTGGAACCAAGAGCTAGCGAGCCACCTGGTGCCAGGGCCTTGGAGATGAGCCCAGATGGCAGGGCAGTCTGGTACAGGTGCACCAACACCTGCCTGCCGAGCCCTGGCAGGACTAGCCTCAAGCGATCTTTTCCCATGTACTTCTGGGAGCAAATGCGCCACAGAGAAAAATTAAAGGCAAAATGGGGTCATGTTGGCCATATCAGAATGTTATTCTGAATCCCGGAAGCTGATGGAAAAATTTGGCCAAAGACAAATCACACTGACACTCAAACGAGCCATTGGTCAACCAACCAGTGTCCGTTTATTGAGGGTGTTTAACAAGCCAGCTACCATAATCCTCAAAGGGTGTTGCCTGTAAGATTCTTTAGGGCGTATTTTCAACGTTTTGTTAGGTTTCAGAAACGCACATTTTCTTTAGGATTGATGCTGCATGCGTTTCATAGGAGTTTTGGAATCTAGTCTTTTCTAGACTTTTAGGTTCTACCTGAAGTGGGGAAGAGAGGTGAAGAAGAGAAGACAGGTAGCCTGGTGTGCTGTTTTCTCAAAATTCCTGCAATCAGTTAAAAAATATGAATCTTCGTGACTCTCCAGTCTGCAGTATTCATTCATTCATTCATTCACTCATTTTCTCCACAAACACTCATTGAGAACCTACAACATACCAGGCACTGTTCTAGGCTCTGGAGATAGAGCAGTGACTAACTCAGCAGGTTTTCTGTCCTCCTAGAGGTTATGGGTCAGTGGATGTTGAAATCCGGGCCCCCTTCAGGGACAGGTGAGAAGCAAAACACCTTTTTGGATAGAGCGACTGATGCTTTGGGAGCAGAAGCCTCTTGACTTACAAAGGATTCATGAAGATTTTTCACTCCTCACGCAGGTGTCCCTTGCCAGGCCTCAGCGGCCTTTCAGGGGAGGAGAGCAGAACTAGGCGGGGGCAGCTCTCTCCTGGGGGTCAGCATGGTGTCCACCCTGCCATCTGCCCCGGGAGGGGGCCTGTGGGCGTAGCACTGCTTTCCTGGCCTGCAGAACAACAGGAAAGCCTCAGGAGAGTAACGAGGAGGGAAGTGCTGTTTGCCCAGGGCCGGGTTGCCAGCTGAGACAGCACAACTGCCCACTGCGTCCCTGGTCCCATGACCCTTGAGAAGCCAGCTGTGGTTGTCATGACAGCAGCCAACCCCAGAGTTCCCTGCTGCCTGGGGTCTGGCTCCTCTTGGGTTTCCCCACCTGCCCTGTTTGCCGGGCATTGGAAGTCCAGCCACGTGCGCTACGTGCTCACCTGACCAGGGAGCGAGCGGCCCAGGACCTGAGACAGTGTCACCTCATCTGCAACTGTTCGAATTTGGTTTTCCTTCCTGAGGCCGAGCCTGGAAGATGGTGCAGCCATGACAAGAAGAGTGGGGACTCGGGGAGCGATACTATCTAGACAGGCACGGGTACCACCTGCACAGCCACAGGACTTGCAGTGGTAGGAGCCGCTCAGTGCTGCCCTGCCCTTGGGGCCGTGCCGGGGACTCATCCAGCCCTGTGACCCCCGGGAGGATGGACACTGCAGGCAGCCTGTCCTGGGTTTGAATGCTGCACCTGCCTCTTACTCACTAAGTGACCTTGGCAAACCACTTAGTCTTTCTGAGCCTCAGTGTTTTCATCTGTAAAAGGGGTGTGATCCTAATCAGGAGGCTGTGTGAAGTTCATTTTCACCTGCAGGCAAAGGGCTGGGATCAGGGCCAGGCTCCCAGATGTTGGCCAGCTGAGGCTGTCCTGGGTTGGGTGGTGAAGCTCTTTTTCCTCTCTGTTAGGCTCAGCTTTGCCACCAGGGTCCAAAGTACAGCATCCTTGGTCACCGTTGTCTTACCAAATTTAAATGGAAATGGCATAACCTGTTTTCAAGCACACCTCCTGCCGTAACCCTTCTTGGAATGGGTAACCTTTCAGAGGTACCTCCCACTGTAGCCCTGATACGGGCTGGACCCTGGCATTGGGAAGGGAGACCTCTGCTAGGATTCCCTCAGGGAAGGTAAACAAACATGATTCTGTCCCTCGGAAGGATCACCGCGTGTGGGAAACCAGAGTGGTTTGCAGAGCCCTCATGGTGAGCGGAAGCAAGGGCAGCGTGGAGGCCCCGAGCGGGCGCAGGCGCTGGGTCAGGGGCAGGTGCAGCCCTGATACCCTGAATGCCAAGGGCACGGGGTGATGCCTGTGAGGCAGCCCCGGGCTGGGAGAGGCCTGGGCCGAGGGAAGGGGGGTCCTGGAAAGTTCTGCTTGGCTGGAGGTCAATGATTTTGCTGCTGGGTCACTCAGCAGCAAAGGGCCTGGGTTCAGGAAGGAGAGAGAGACGAAACCGGGGGGGGGGGCGGAGCTCAGAGGGAGAAAGAGATGCTCCCCTGGAACCGTGTGTGTGTGTGTGCGCGCGCGCGCGCGTGTGCGTGTGCGTGTGTGTGTGTGTGTGTGTCTGTGCACATAGCACTGGTTTTCTGGAGACAGAGTCCCCAGCTCTCACCGGATTCTCACATGAAGTGCAAGTTCCTGCTCCAGATGCCTCTTCCTCTATGACCAGTGTCTTAAAGGGACTGGAAATTTCCCTTCAGATGCTTCCAAGTTCACCTCCCGAGACAGATACAATTTCAGCAAGGCTACCCGGCTTCTCAACACTTCCCATGACGACTAAGGTCGAGGACTAGGGAAATAGAAAATAGGAATTTTGCATCAGGTGATGGTAGGGACGCAAGAAAGAACGGCTGTGGGGGTCAGGGTGGGAGATGGCCCCAGAGGAGAGCTAAGGCCGTGGCTACATGTGCGCGCGCGTGTGTGTGTGTGTGTACGTGCGGATTCAGGGTGGAGGGGGCCTGGGCGGGAGAAAGGGGAGATGCTGCCCAGCCCAGCTCAGCTGAGTGGGCACCTGCCGTGCCCGGCTGTCCTGCCCTTCTTTCTCCCCACGGCCCCAGAGGAGGTGCCGGTGCCCCAGCAGGGAGGCCGTGCTCTGCAGAGACCACTATCCTCCGGGAGAAGTAGAGGCCCTTCCCGTCTCTCAGATTCAAGGACTCCTGACTCCTGAGGTCACAGTCCCCCTGAGGCCTAAAGGGGCAAGCAAGGCCCTCACAGCCAGTTCATGCAGGACGCTGGGGCACCCAAAGAAGCTGGGCTCGGTGGTCTCCTGCCACGTCGGCTCATTTTTGGCATGAGCTCGAGCAGTGTGTGAGACTCAGTTTTCCTATCTGTAAAGTGGGTCTAAGAAGAATTGCTCTACAACCCTCGTGGTTGCTGTGAGGATTGAAAAAATATGTATGTCTTTATATGTGTATAAATAGGTCACAAACTGCAGAGTCCTACAGATGCTGGTGTTTCATTCAATGAGTCAGTTAATGATAATTCAGTTACTGAGGGAGGGGATCGCCAGGGTCATGCGTCCTCAGGATCCAGCAACAGATGGGTGAAGAGCCATCAGTGGTGAACAGAGGACCATGGACACCTTTGCTGTGTGTGAATCTGTTGCCTCACTCTAGTCCTTCCTTCCTGCTCCGCTGCCTGGTTCAGAAGCCCGTACCCTGAGCCCTAAGGAAAGTCATTCCATGCTGAGCCTGTGAGTGCAGATCTGGGATCCTGAACTCTTTCTAGGAAAAGTCCTCAGAAATGCCAGCTGGGACTGAAGCCTTGGGAGCTCCCTGTGCCCGTGTTTCTAGCTCTCGGGCCTGAGCACTTGTCCAAAGAGAGTCTCACGGAGAAGGGGGCAGGATGCCCGCTGAGAACTACTGGGAAGCAGGCCCTGAGCAGCCTGCCTCTTCTGATTCATCCCTGCCTGGCTCTGCAGGAGGGGAGAGCACCAAGCTGGTTTCACCGAGAGGAGAGCTTAGAGGGGAATTTGACTTGCTCAAGGTCTTGGAGCTGCTAAGGGGCAGCACCAGGCTGTGAAGCCCATTTCTGCCTCTGGAGTCCGTGCCTTTCCCTCTTTACAACCCGCTCCCCAACCCCGTCTTCTCTCTCCCCATCTCCCAGCCCAGCCCAGCCCAGTCCCTGGGAGTGAGTTTACCTCAGGGATGGCTTTAATCTCTGCCGACACTGATCCCTTGATCACAGTGTTAAGGAGGATGCTGAGGCTGCGTCTGGGTTCCACGGTAGAGTGCAGTGATTGATTAGCAATGCCTGCTCTGTACCTGGGGAGGAAGAGGTGCCTCGTATCATCACCCCCTCCCTTCGTCATGGGTCACCAACATCCGAGGTGCTGTTCGGGTGCTGTGGTGGCCCCAAAGGGACAGGCTACTAATCACTTAGGGATGCTCGGCTGTGTGCCCTGCATCCTCCGGTGTGGATGGAGCAGTGACAGCCCAGATGTCTCCTGCAGCCATGAGAGGCAGCCAGGGCATCCCTTGAGAGCTGGGGACCCGACCAGGAGCATCAGTTACTCTGCATCCTTCCTCAGCCAAATTGTCAAGACGCTTCCATTTGCCCTTTGGTCCCTCTGTGATCTCAAATGCCCCTGGAGGGGTGCTGGTGGCAGAGAGCCCCATGGCCAGAGCCTTCTTCCCGGGGCATGGTAAGCTGTAGTGCTGAGATGGAGCCAGGGATCTGGGACAAGGGCCTGGCAGTGAGGACACTTGTGGAGGAGGTTGTCTCAGGAGGGGGGACAGGTGAGCCTCCCTGACCTCACAGCTCCCTGAACACAGGCCACCTCGGTAAGCTTGCTAGGAAAAGACAGGCTACCAGTGACGTTTGCATTTCAGTTAAACAGCAAATCCTTGTGCAGTGCCAGTCGGTCCCAAAGCATTTTATTTGCTAAATCTGGCAACTCTAAACGCTTGTTGAATATCCCCCAGGCTCCAAAGCAAGAAGGGTCAAGGGCCTCAGCCTCTTGCCCTTCATGGAAACTGAGGAAGACTCAATAAGGTGAGGGAGGGCGAGGCTTTCCGATTCTCTGATGAGAGACACTGGCAATTACAGGTGTGGGCTCGATAGCTTAACTGCCCGGGTTCGAACACTGTCTCTGGCACTTGCTATCCGGGAGACCTTGGGAGAGTTCCTTAATGTTTCGAGCCTCAGCTTCTCCATCTGTACAATGGGTATGACGGGATAGCTCCTGCCTCATAGGGCTGTAGTGAGCTTATTCATGAAGACAGTGTACCTGGGTCATACACGGTGATGGTGACGGTGACCATCCAGGTGGGCCATTAATGTTGTGTAATTTCTGAATAGGTGTGAGGAGGGGGTCCAGGTCCTGGCTTTTGGTCCAAGCTCTGTCATGAACTTGCAGGGTTTCCTTGGGTTGGTCTCACTTCCCGTACATGGACCAAGTGAGCTGAACTCCATCAGTCAATTGCTAACTTAAATGAAGCAGTTTTCTGAGCAGTAGAACCACTGATTGCTTCAAGTGGGAGTTAAAGAAGCCAGTATAAAGACTAAACGAGCAGCTGCTAGGGTGAGGGGTGCGTGTGTGTGTTGGGAAGCGTGCCCAGAGCCGCCACCCTCGGCTCTCCTTCCCCAGCTGGGATGTCTGGAGGAAGCCTGAGCCCCTGGACGACAGCTCGATTCCCTGTGGCTCTGACAACACTCATTCTGGGCATGTGCCCGTCCCTGGACAGCCTACTGTGTCGGACACAGGTGAATGGCAGAGGAGGGTCCCTGTCCCAGGGGCCGCACTGGGCGTGGGGGGCTTGGAGACTGACGTGCAAAATGCTCCGCCCCCTGACGTGGTCCGACTCCAGCCGCCCACGCCCAGGGCCTGAGAGCCTGGTGTCCATTCTGCCAGGATGGGGAAGTGCGCGGCGACCTCCCGGGGCCAGGCCAGAGGACCCAGGGCTGCTGGATGCAGAGAGGGAGCAGCAGTCAGGCCCGGCTGGGAGGCCCCTGCTCTTTCCACCACCTGAGGCCAGCCCAGGGGAGGCGGGGCGCACCGGGGGCCTTCCCTCTCTAACTGGGGAGCAGCTCATCCATTGGTCTGAGAGGGAGATGCGGGGCTTTTTTCTCTTTCTTGCTGGGGGTGGGAGCTGCCGTCCAGGTTCTTATTTCTTTTTTTTATTTTTATTTTTTTGTGCGGTACGCGGGCCTCTCACTGCTGTGGCCTCTCCCGTTGCGGAGCACAGGTTCCGGACGCGCAGGCCCAGCGGCCATGGCTCACGGGCCCAGCCGCTCCGCAGCATGCGGGATCCTCTCGGACCGGGGCACGAACCCATGTCCCCTGCATCGGCAGGCGGACTCTCAACCACTGCGCCACCAGGGAAGCCCCAGGTTCTTATTTCTTGAATCCTTCCTCCAATCTGATTCCCAGACAGGCAAGTCCACCTTCAGGCCCCCATTTTGTGGATGGGCAGGCTAAGGTCTGGAGGGGGCCCTTGCTCAGGCCACCCACAGAGTCGGGAGGGCTGCATCAGAACCTCAGCACCCCTGTTCTCGGCGATGTGGGCACTGAGGCGTCACGTGGACAGTCCCAGGGCTGGGTTGGTGGGAAGCTCTTTATCCATCAGATCCGGTGGCTTCACCTCCTACTTCAGACGGGGGACGTGGGGCTCATTCCCTGGGCCAGAGCTGGCCAAGGCCTTGTCCACCTCGCCAGATCAAGTCTGTTGACACCCCTTCAGTCACCATCTGCATCTTAGGGAAAGAACAATGTTTTCTTCTGCCTCCTTTCCTGTCTGCAAGTGGGCCCTTGTTAAAAGGCCTGAATAGTTAAAACACTTACCCTCTCTCCTAACGACTTCACGCTTTTCCTTTTTTTATCCCTCCCTCAGTCCCCGTGTCAGGGATTCAGAAGTTTTCTGGGGTCAAGTCTACTTTTCTCAGGGGATGAGCAAGGCTTGTAGTTTGTTAGGGAGACTCCTCGATCTTTGTGTAGGCCAGTGAACTCAAGAAAATGAGACCCTGCTAGTGACAGAGGCCCCTCCCTGGCTTTCTGGTTGACCCAGTGTATTGCTGGGGAAGGTGGTGAGGAGGCGAGTGGGCGGCCTGGCTCTCTGTTTGTTCCATCTCCACGGCTGCCGTTGTTTTGGTGCCAGGTGGAGACATGCCACGTCAGCCGTTCACTCACTCCTTTTCGCACCTAATACTTAACAAACACCCATTCTGAGCCGGTCACTTTGCTGGCTGGATACGGGCATTAGTATAATTGGGCCTGCCCTCCAAGAAGCTCAGTCTAGGGAGAGACAGATGTGCGAACATCAGACAGTAATTTAAGTGAAAGGTGGTGGAAGCAGGACAGACTTGGCGCTGTGAGCACAGGGAGACGAGAGTTCAGACTCGGAAACATCCATGATGTCTTTGTCTTTCGTAAGCCAAAGGGAGGGAGATGATGGAGGGGGTGATGATGCCCCAGCCTGGAACAAGTCAGTCATTTTAAAATTTCATTGCTGAACTTGACATAATTCAGGCCTGGTATCTGGCTAACGCATCAGTTCATGAGAACACAAAAATACACTGTCGAGCAGACAATCGAATTTCATGTAAAATAAGCTTCGGCATGACAACGGTTTCTGGTGTTTTACGTGTGTGACTCGGTGGGCAGATATACTTCTTGCTGCTGGAGCACGACTGATTTGTGTGAAGGCTCCTGTCACCAAATCACTCCGAAGGTTGGGAGATAAAATGTCGCTTAGGATAATGTAATTGGCCTTAAGGTACAGGAGTTGAATTATTTTCAGTGATTTATAATCTGGAAATTAAAGACTCACTCATTTTCTAATTTAATTCCATCTTCAATGGAAAAATGTTCACTCTGATCTCAATTGGCGAGTAATGTTGCTAATTCAAATGCAGATGTAATTTCGATCCTGGTAGCAGTTTGCGGTGATGGACGGGTCTCCAAAGAATCATTAAGATCCTTATCTCCCAATCTCACAAATTTCCCGGCAGTTGTGATAATAACTTCGGCTAAGGAGAAAAGGGGAAAAAATAAATTCTCCCGTGTCCTGTCGGTTTGGGCCTTGCCTTTTGCAGGATGGAAAGTGTGTGTCTCTTCTGAATTTACAGCCTGCTAGAGACAGTACTGATGCTTCGTTCCCAAATTTGGTGGTAGCATAAACATCGTGGTTTGAATTGTTTACCTGTGTGTCTTCCCTCTAAAATATGAATGAAATGGGTAAGTTATCCCCCGTTCACGGTTAATTTTCTGGGATTTTACACCACATTTGGTGGCATTCATTGATAAGTATCAACTACCCTGGGACAGGGGGACGATGATTAGCCATAATCACACAGGCTGCCCTCCCCCCTCAGCTGTCACATGCCTAGGCCACGGTCGTGTGTCTTCATCTAAGTAGACCCCAAGAAGCCAGGATGAAGAAATTATGGGGTCTCTCCTGCTGTGTGAGAAATGGCTGGGTCAGAGGGATGGTTGCCGGCATCATCTATTTGCAGGGTGAGCAGTGGCGTCCTTCGTCCTGGGCTATGGCTCTCTCTGAGCAGATGGCAAAAGACTTGACTTTGTCCAACAGCTAATTTGATTGAAGTCAAGTCATTAGATTTTGAGAGTTGGTGGATTCTATCCAGTTTAGACGACCGAGCAGAGATTTGGGGCAAGTTGGGTATAATCCTGCATTCCTAGGGTTGCTGAATGCCAAGAATGAGGGGCGGGACGCGTCTTGGAAACATGTGCTGGGCCCACCTGCCGGCACAAGCTCTTACCACACGCGAGCTGTGCAAGGCTTTATAGCAGAATTTGTTGATTTATATTAAGTCTCCAGAGGTACATGGGTCATGGTTGCATAACTTTGGAGAGTGGAGAAAATGAGGGAAGAAATAATTATGACTTGGAACAAGAAAAAAACAAATGCTTTTGAAAACTATGCTATTTTATAATCTACCTCCATTGCTGTTGGATGGAGACGTATGACTGAGTTCCTGCTGCAAGAATGCATTCATGCATCTCTTCTAGGTGAAGAGAACCTCCTCTGTGTGATTCTCGCTCTCTCTCCCCATCTGTTGGATAAATGGAGAAGACTCAGGGTTCTTCTTCCTGCCTCCACACTAGAACTAGAAAGAAATTTTACCTGAACTAGAAAGAAACTCCTATTGGGTCAGACCATGGAGATCTTGGGGGCTGTTTGTTTCAGCAGCTAACATTACTCATCCTCATACAAGCTGCCTCAAGCACACAGTATAAAAAATAGATTTATTAATTCCCTTCAATCGCTCAGTTAATCCTTTGTGTATCTCACGTATGCTACTGCCCACGATCAGGCTGATGGCTGCGTGACCCACAGGTTAATAAAGTGCTTCCACGCCACCTTTAATCACCATGACACTCTGAGTTAGACTTTTGCCTTGAATAAGATGACTCGTAGATTAGAAGCATTTTGGCTTTACAAATATGTAAACGTTTTACTAAGATTGCATCTGTGTCCAGAACGAGGGTCAGCGCTTAAGCTTACCATTTCAAGAAGGACATTTTTACTCAAATATGTTAGGACTCACTGAGACATGGCCGTGTGTCTCTGGCAGTGGTTTTCCTGGCTGTAACTTAGCCAGTGCTTAGTCTTTAACCATCTTTTGTATAACGGACTGAGACGGTTGGCTGGAGATCACAGGCCTTTCCCCATTCCCACCCCTTCAATGGACTCCTTTCCAAACCTCTCCCCGCATAACTATTTGACACATCATTCTTCACTGTGTTGGGAGAATTTTCTTCTGATGGTCTTGATGATATTACGTGCTTCCTTGCAGCTGAAGAGATCTCAGAGAGCATGGAATGAACTCAGAATATAGATTCCTTTTCTGCGTTTTAACAGCAGCATGAAGGATGTTCATGCAATTGAATCTCATCAACGTATAAGACCCATTGTTGGAGACCTTGCCCCCACTTACCTCTGGCGTCACTGTTCATCTCACTTCCTGTACCCCTCGCTTCCCAGCCTCTAACAATTCTCAATCCCTTAGAACTCATTGGATGAGCTAAGCCTGTTCCTACCTCCATGCTTTGAATACCTTACTTTCTTTGTCTGGAATACTGTACCATCTTCCGAGTAGAAACCCAGTTCATCTTGGAAGTCTCAGCTCAAGTATCGGTTGATCTTTTCTACCCAGATCCCCTGCGCCACCCACAGGAGAGCTGGTCTTCTCTTTTGCTGGACTGCTTTGTCACAGCACGGGGGACTCTGGACCACTCTAGTTTGTGTACGCATCTGTTTCTCTCTACCCTGTCCTCTAGGATAGGATGGTGATGTTAAACGTCATTGCCATATTATTCATATCGTATCGTTACTATTGTTGTCAGTTACATTGCAGACATATCCAGGGTACCTCGTTTATGCCGTGCCTGGTGCCTGGCATCCTGGATCCAGGCTCAGCCCTAGACATTGAGAGTCCTTTCATTCTTTTGCCAGGCAACTGGCGTGTCATCTTCTAAGTGTCTTCCTCTGATGGGAAGTGGTAGATGCTGCTGCTGCTTGAGTTTGTGGCCACCTGTAACTAACTGTACACAGAGCTGCTCATGTGTCAGCATTTGGGTGGTTCTCCCATAAACCACCTGGCCCACTTGACGCCAGAAGAAGTGACAGAACCCAACTGTGCTATCATTCTTGATGCACTTAGTTCCCTTAAGCCGCTCAAATAATAACCTGTGGTCCAGAGTTGTGCAGGCTAATGACATGGCATGTACATAAGTATTTCCTTCTGTGCTTTTTATTTATTTATTTTTTTTGCGGTACGTGGGCCTCTCACTGTTGTGGCCTCTCCCGCTGCGGAGCACAGGTTCCGGACGCGCAGGCCCAGTGGCCATGGCTCACGGGCCCAGTCGCTCCGCGGCATGAGAGATCCTCCCAGACCGGTGCACGAACCCGTGTCCCCTGCATCGGCAGGCGGACTCTCAACCACTGCGCCACCAGGGAAGCCCCCTTCTGTGCTTTTTAGATTTTTTCCTTTTAATTTCATCAAGAGCCCCCTTGTTCCTACATCATCAGAGTACAGAGAGGCACTGTCTCACCTGCTCCCGGGCAGTCGTCTCAGTACCTGAGTGTCCTCTTGCACCACCCTCTTCTAGACCAATGTCTGGTCTTTGCCGTTCCTCCTGATATAACCACATCCTCTTCAAGACGTTTGGTTGTGAGGCTTCAGGTCCAATTCATTCAGCTCATTTTTATCGATATCAATACCAGTAACAACTACCAATCACTAAGTGCTGACTGTGGTCCAGCTGCTGTGGGAAGGGCCTGGCACACGGTTTTTCATCTCATCCTCAAGGACCCAGTGCTCATGTCCTAGGCACTATTATCTCACTTTGCCATATAAAGGGACTGGAACCCAGAAAGGTCAATCAGCATTGAAGGCTGCAGTTAATCCAGGCCCACACGGTGTTCCCTCTATACTGCCATTGACTTCGTTTCCAGTCTGGACACTCTAGGGGCAGCCCCAGGGCCTGCATCTGTATATCCCCCATAAAGCCCAGCTCACGGGCTGTCACCTGAAAGAGAGAATGACCCAAACCAAACTCCACATTCTCAGTGTCCAAAGTACTAAGGTTTTAAATGCGACTGAGCATGAGTGGGGGTGCTGTTTTCTTTTAAGCCCTTGTGTTAATCAGCATTCTCCAGAGAAGTGTTCCCATCTATCTATCTGTCTGGGCTTACTTTAATGAATGGGCCCTACACTTATGGAGACTGACAAGTGCAAAACCTGCAAGGTTGGTCAGCAGGCTGGAGAGCCAGGAAGAGCCCATGTTTACAGTTCAAGTCTGAAGGCAGAATTCTGCTTGCTTGGGGGAGGGGGAGGCCAGCCATTGTTCTGTTCAGATCTAGAGCTGATTGGATGAGGCCCACCCACATTATGGAGGGCGTTCTGCTTTACACAGTCCATTGATCTAATCTCATCCAAAAACATCCTCACAGAACCATCTAGAATAATGTCTGACCACATATCTGGGCACCACGGTCCAGCCAAGTTGACACATTGTCAGCCATCACAGCCCCCTTGCTCTGTTTTGAGGACCACAGATGAGGAGACCTTTGATCTTTCACACAGTACAGTGTAATCACCAAGAGGGAGGGTCTGGAGCCTGCGTGAGAACCCCAGTTCCTCCATTTCTTACCACGAGGCCTCGGGGAAGTAGATTAACCTATTAACTGGAAATAATAATTGCTGGGAAGAATAACCCCCAGCTGATGGGGAGATTAAGTGGCAAAGTGTGTGCGGAAGTGCTTTGAAAGCGTTAAAGTGATGTATAAAGCTAAGCGGTCTGTACCGCTGATCGCTTCCTTCTCGGACCCGGACTTCCACCTTGAGCCCATCCGCGTGGCGTTTCCAGCCGGGCCTTTCCCATGGCACGGCCGTCTTGGATACCGAGGCAGCGTTCCTTTAGTGGACGTGATGTTGGGCAGATTGGGCCATGTTCTCAAAGCAAACGGGACATGGGCAGCCAGGGTGGCTTGGTGTCTGGTTGGGTCATGTGGGGCAGGACTGGGGGTGAGCCCACCCTCAGAAATGGCCCTTCAGACATTGTTATTTAGGAGCAGAGGATGTGGACCTGCCACGGAGACCCCAACTGGTGGTTCACACTGTTCTTCTTTTTCCTAAAAAATCCTTGGCTGGAGCGTTTCTGAGCGCTCTGTATGTATTAACTCATTCCATCTGTGACGTCAGCAGTGTTCTGCCCATTTACAGCTGGGGCCTGAGCCACAGGGAGATTGAGTGATCTGCCAGGGCCACACACTGGTAGGTGGTGGGACGGCCAGCACAAGAACCTGTGTCCCTAACCACTGTTCTAGGTCGGCTCCCAGGGGCTGGCATGTGGCAGGGGACCATCACAGGTGACAAGAACCTTAGGGGGTTCTTAGGAGCTTAGGATCTGTTGTGTAAATTCTCACCACAGAGTGGTCCCCTGACTCCCTTGGTGGCCTCGGGCAGGCCCGTTCTCCTTCCAGGACCTTGCTTTGCCCCTCTGTACAATGGGAGCCCTCCGTGTGCTGCCCGCACTGGCCTGGAGAGTTGCTCCTCCCCGGAGGGTATCCTCCTTGACCGCGGGCTCCAGGTCCTGCTCGGAGGCTGTGTCATCCCTTGTCCTAGGGGCAGATCTACCACACGGGATAGAGATCTGAGAGTTGCCTGCATGTGAGAAGGATGGATATTTGCTCTGCCTCAGTCTCTCTGCCCCAACCGTTCCAGGAAGTTCCGTGCTCGTCAGCAGGGTAAGGCAGGACGGCTGGGTGCTTGTATGTGAGCCCACATGGGTTCCCCATTCGCCTTGGCTGTCCATGGACATGGCAGCATCACTGCCTATTTCAGCGTCCAGTGAGCCACTTGGAAAACAGACCCTAGTGCAAGAAGGAATTGGGGACTGGGAGAAGGGATGACAGAGGATTCCAGTCTTGGAGTTACTGTTGTGAGTGGGGAGATGGTGGGAGTGTCGGTGTGAGCACAGTGTGTTCTCCAGGGTCCACGGCCAGCTGGACGGGAAGGTGGCTGTCCCAGATGGGCACTGTGCTTGGACAGTCGGCTGGATTAGGAAAAGGGAAAACCGACGTCAGCTTGGTAAGTAGGGAAGGAAGGAGTTGTCAGCTCCCCGTCACTCTGACGTACCGGGCAGGTGTGTGCCGGGCACTTCCCAAGCATCATCTCATTCGTTCCTCTCAATAGCCCTCCAACAGCTCCCATTTTGCAGTTGTGGAAACTAAGTCCCAGAGCCACGCTCGTTCAAGATCACACAGACAGCCAATTGTAGAGCTGAGATACCAGCCATCTCCAGAGCCCTGTCATTCCTCCCAGGCTCTCTGAATGAGACCAAACAAGGGAAGCCCCTCAGGAGGACCACTGGGCCTTCACATACCTGCCCTGCCGCTCCCGGGTGGCTGGGGAGGGACCACGGAGTGGGCCTGGCCTTGGTGGTCTCTGTCAGGCTTGAGTGCAGAGCTGATGAACTCTGTATTCATCTTCTATAACTGACATCTCCCTTGCCAGCTAGCACCCCTTGGCCTTCCCAGCAAAACTGCCTGGCTGGGCCCTTGCTGGCTTTTCCGCAGGCCCAGAGCTCTGCACCATTAGTGAGGAATTATCACCATCCAGAGAGGAGACCCCATCAGCAGAGCTAATGACCCCAAAGACGAACTCGGGAGCTTCATGATAAATCCCCTCCTGGATGAACTCAGCTCCCCCAGAGCCCGGCCCCTCATCAGAGCTTCTCAGGCAGGACCAGCCTCCCTCTAGGCAACGTCTCAGAAGACTGATGCCAGCAAAAGAGGGAGCAAAGCAGGGCTGAGCACTGGAATGAGAACATAGAAGTTTTCTAGTTTACTTATTAGAACAATATGTAATTGGATAGAAGGAGCAGGTCTCAAAAATTTGTCTTACCATAATGACTATAATTTTTTAAAGATTGAAAATGAATCTGACTAGAAAATACCATTAAACTACCAAGTTGCTTAAAATTTAAAGGGTAATTCACATATAATGCTTTTATTTAATAGCCCAATTTACAAAATGTCTAAAATTAATGCGGATCTTTTCAGGACAAAATCAGCCGTAACTGCACCAACTAATTTTTGCTCATTTGAACTGAATTATTAATAAGAGAGAAATATACCATATGTTCCCCAAAGAGCTGGATACATTTATTTCAGATAAAAGCACTGTGTTTGGTGGAATATAAGAGGTTTAAATGCTTTCAGAGAAATGGGTTACTTATATACAGATTTAATAGAGTATAAATCAGGCAACGTAATTAAGGACGCAGCTGCTTCCAAACCCAAAGCTCGGCAGCCTTTGCC
This sequence comes from Grampus griseus, assembly GCF_964374135.1. Lineage (NCBI taxonomy): Eukaryota > Metazoa > Chordata > Mammalia > Artiodactyla > Delphinidae > Grampus > Grampus griseus. The sequence continues at coordinate 78,001,860 of NC_139010.1, forward strand.
TTTCCAGTTCCTTTATCACCTGCAGTGGTTTTCATCAGCCATCATTTGTTCTCATGGAATAATACTAGTGAATCAATGGTTTTGCAGTTTATACTATACTGAAAGGGAATTTTATGGCAAGTTTAGATTAACCTTGGTTGTATCTACTGACTTCATCTATTTCTCCTCTAAAAAATATTTGTCAAGTGTCCCTAACCACTTCTACTCTCCCTCCCTCCCTCCCTTCCTTCCTCCCTTCTTTCCTCCCTTCCTTCCTCCCTTCCTTCCTCCCTTCTTTCCTCCCTTCCTTCCTCCTTTCTTTCCTCCCTTCCTTCCTCCCTTCTTTCCTCCCTTCCTTCCTCCCTCCCTCCCTCCCTCCCTCCCTTCCTTCCTCCCTCCCTCCCTCCCTCCCTCCCTTCCTTCCTCCCTCCCTCCCTCCCTCCCTTCCTTCCTTCTTTCCTCCCTTCCTTCCTCCCTTCCTTCCTTCCTCCCTTCTTTCCTCCCTTCCTTCCTCCTTTCTTTCCTCCCTTCCTTCCTCCCTTCTTTCCTCCCTTCCTTCCTCCCTCCCTCCCTCCCTTCCTCCCTTCCTTCCTTCCTTCTTTCCTCTCTTCCTTCCTCCCTTCCTTCCTCCCTCCCTCCCTCCCTCCCTCTTTCCTCCCTCCCGCTTTCCTCCCTCCCTTCCTTCCAATTACCCCTCATCCTGCAAACTCAGGACCTGGGATTCAGGTTCGATGTGACTGGCCCCAGCCTGTACCATGGAGTGGGGTCATGCTGCGTTGTTTGTGCCCTGAGAGAAAAGGGTTTCCCCACCACTGCTGATGAGTTGGGCAACCTTCATCGTGGCCTGGGGGACTGATTAGAAGACACTGGTCTCTACAGCCTCTTGCTTTGGGGGACTGGTTGCTTCCAGAATTAGTCAGAGCATCTCACAGCAGACCATCAGGGAAGAGCCAGCAGATGCTCAAGTTAAACCGTCACCAACACAGAGAGAGGCTCGAGATGGGCTTTCTGATCCCTAAAACAGTCCCAGTTGTACAGCACCTGCTAACACATCTCTCTGTATTATAGCTCATGAGTTGAATTCATCAGATTGCGAAGACCTTTGGAATATCTCACTCCATCCAAGGGTTGTCAGCATGGGGACGATTCGAGGGAGCACATTTGGTGCCTGCCGGTCCCTGGGGCTCTGCATGCAGATTTCTGAGCCCATCGTGTCTCAGAGGCACCGGCGGGTGGACAGGGCCTTGCATTCTGGGAACTTCCAGTCTACGTGTTTGTGCTGTCCCTGCTTTAATTTCTGTCTCTGCTCCTGGATTCCGTGTGAGCCCCACACGGGCAGGTGCTGGGTCTGGTTGATTAACTGTACTATTCCAGTGCTCGTTACAGGGTCCAGCCCCATGGTAGGTACACAAACCCCAGGCACCGTGAATAAACCAAACAAAGTAACAAATGAAAGAATGAATGAGATTTCTGAATGGCTGACTTCTGACGTGCTGGCCAGTTTTCCGGCCTCTGGCACGCCTTGGCTGGCTTTGGCACTGCCGTTATGGCGAGCGGAGTTTAACTCGGGAGGATGTGTTTGTTTCCTTGCAAGCCTGTGAGCAGATAGATGCTGGTGACTGCGGGCGCTGAGAGTCTGTTGTGTGTGTGTTTCAGCAGCGTGCGCAGGCAGGTCTCAAACCCCAAAGCAATTGCATGTTAAATCGTATCTCAGAGTGAGTTTTTTGTTTTAATGGAAGCAGTTATCCAACTAGCAGGCTTCAAATAGAAATAGCAGCTCTCTCTACATAATGGGTGAGGGGTACTTTAATTAATAGCACCTCTTGGATATTAACGATGGTGGCTTTGGTTTCTGGCCATATGATGACTACTTGAGCTATTGTTTTGGGGATGCAGGGACATGCAAACCCGCTTCAGTCAGGTTGGACACAATGGGCATCTCAGAGGTGTTGTAATTCGTGGATTTGCTAAGCCTCGCGCCTGTGCCTCACTTCCATCTGAGGGCAAGTGCTCTACCCTGCGGGGTTGGGGGGAATAAAAACCTCTCCATTGTCTCTTTTATTATGGTGCAAGCTCAGGGTAGAATTTCCAGCTGCCGACGGAGCTGCAGCACAGCTTCTGTTTATGGACGGACGCTGCTTTGTGGCGACGTGGCCATGCCCGCAGCAGCTGGTGTGGTCTTCACTGGCCTCCCAGCCTCCGTGGCTGCCTATTGGCCTGGCTCAGACGGGCCCAGTAGCCATTTTTCTAAGACTGGGGGCTGATCCTGCAGCTGATGGGGAGAAGGCCCTCGCCTCCCACCCCAAAGCAGCAGTGATTGGAGGTGGCAGGGGACAGGGCTGCCACTTAAAAGATGACGTTCACGTTGCCCACCAGGTCCTGTGTTGAGGGCTAAAGGTGTGCGGTGAGGGAGACCCTCAAGGCGCTCGCTCTCTGGGGAGGGGGCAGGCATGGAAGCACACAGTGATGACATGGGCGTGGCATATGCGCTACAGGGAGGCCGGGTCTGGGTTCTCCTGCACGAGCCTCTGGCACCAGCCAGTGTCATCCGGGTCCAGAGGCCAGAGAAGGCAGCCTCTCCAGCAGCCAGGAGAGGCCCTGGTCCTCCCAGCAGGCCTCCCCGTGGAGCCTCTGCTCTTCCGCTGCTGTGACAGGGCCAGGGACAATGGTGCCCTCCCAGCAGGGTCTCCACAAGAGGAGTTCCAAACCTTCCCGTGGCTGGGCTCCTGCCACCCCACCTGCCACGCCGCCAGCCGTAACGGGACGGGATGGGAGAAGGGCGTGCTGCTTCAAGTGCATCCTTCTTCCTAGCTGGGCCAGGGCCTCTGCCTTGGATTTGGACTTGGGTCCTGTCGAGACCTTGCAAATCCGACCGGGTTACTTGCCCATCCCACCTGACACACACTTGTGTAAACCCTCCAGTGCTTTTCTCATGGGGGCGGGGTAAATCCAGGAGTGGGTTCTCTCGGGGCCTCCCCAGCCTTTCTCCCCCCCCACCCCCTCCACTCCAGTGCTGGGTCTCCTTTCTCTTGTGAGTTCCCTCATGCTGTCCCCTCTGTTGGGAACGCCTTTGACTCCCCTAAGTGCTGGGCCCTGCCAGTCCTACGCTTCAGATCTCAGCTCCTTACTCCATCAGGGAGCCTCCGATTTCCCTGCCGGAGCCATTTCCCGCACAGCGAGGTCTGTGCATGTCCCCTTCTCAGAGACCATCCTTATTTCCCTACTGAGTCCTTCTCCAGGGAGAGGAGACACGAGATGCTCCCCCTTAGATGCACGTATTTGGGATTTGGGAAATGTGGAGAACTGGAATTTCCTGTCCTTTGCTCTCTGCTTCTGGGAAGCTGGATCAGGCCGTGACGACTTCATCTCTCCGTGATACTGGACAAACCGTGAGCCCTGTGAGGTTTTGATCCCTGTCGGACTGTCCAGGACGCACATTCATTGTTGAATGAGCAGATAAACGCAGAGTGCGTGTATGTGGGGTGGGGTTGGAGCGCCCAGGCTCAGGGGTAGGACCTCAGCCCTTCCTGTGCCCCACAGTGCTGCCTGGAGGACCAGTCCCTGTGGCACTGTGTTTTCTCTGCCACCTGCTCTCCCGGATGCACACGGGAGGCTGACTCCATCTCCTACCGAGAGCAGGTAATTAACACTCTCCGGTACTCTAGCTTCTCACCCGGGTATTTCAACCCCTGGACAGAGCTGTCTGTTTAAATAATTAATTATAATCTAACTACCTGAAGCAGAAGAGGAAGCTGTGGGCTCCCAGCGGGGCAAGTCCTTTAACCCTGGAACTTTGATCTCTGCTCCAAAGGTCAGCCATCAACCCCTCATCCTGCAGCCTGCCTGGTGCTTAATTACCCAATTAAAGCATCGTTTTATAGCCGGGTGGTTTAAGGGACTGTGCAAGCAGAGTGTGGGCTGCCAGGGCCTCAGCCTTTGGTCATGGCCCGGTGGTTCTAATGCACGAATTAAATATCTGTCTCTTCTAAAAGTCAGTGCGTGATTTATTGCAAAATTGGTGGAAACAGCCCTTGGGGGGTTGTGTTCAAAATCTGGTTTAAAAGAGTGGCTGCTGGCTGTGACTCTTTGATTTCCTCTATCCTATTGAATGTCATTAGGCCTCTTTCATGTAAAATAAATGTTTGAATCCAGCTCATAGGGGGCTTATTTATTCATTTTGCTCCCTTCACTGCACACTGTCGTTATTTCTCTGTTGATTCTCTTCTCTGGGAGAATAGAAGCTAAACCCTTCCCTTCGAGGCACATATTTGGAATTCAGACACTATGGAGGCCCCGCCTGTGTTTGCTCCCCTGTCCCCTCCCCCGCCCCATTCGGAAGCTGTTAGGTTGTGAATTTCAGTCCTGGTAAATCACGTGTAACCCCAGGATAGGAAGGACCGGGGTGTTACTTTGTTTGTGATTTGCTGTTATTTATATATTGGGAAGCAGTCTTTCCCCAAAAGGAGTAGAGTATCCAGAAAAACATGAAAGGGGCACTTGATCCATCTTATAGCCAACATGGAGGAAGCCCCTGCTACCATTTTCAAACGAGGAGGGAAGCACAGGTTTCATCATAATTCATACCCTTATTAAAATATCCTGGTCTCCATCTGGGACATGTGGAGGACCTAGATTTTAACTTCTCCTCGGCTACCTGACCCTCCTCTGACCTTTAATTTTTAGTAAGAGGTACCAGAGAAGGCCATTCATCTAACAGGTTACTGTGGGTGTGGGGAATGGACCCACTTAAGACAGAGCATGAGAAAGAGAGCTTGCAAAAGGACGGCTAAGAAGGTGCTGCCTTGTAGGCAGTGAGGTTCCTAACACTGGGGGGTAATCAAGTTGATTTCGCTTGGAGGAAATGGGGTGAATCAGAGATTCAAGTTATGGAAGGAAATTTGGGTCAGCTGAAATGAGCCTTCCACCTACCTCTCCTCTGTGCATCTAAGCGCCTAAGACCCAAATATTTAACGTTTATAAACTGCAAAACTTTTGTCAGCTTTGTTTTCCCAAAGGACTAAAAAGCCAAACTGGATCCAGAGACTTCTCCCCCGGCGCCTCAACTATTCCAGTCATGTGCGCTTGGCAGAATGAAATCCACTCAACAATCCAGGATTCTACCGCTTACGTGCTGCTCTCACATTCAGTTCTTTTTTCTTCTTTTTGAAGTCCCCAGCACACCCCTTGCCATGTCTGTTTTAGAGTTAGAAAACCAAGGCTCAGAGAAGTTAAACAAGCAGCCCATGGTCACAACACATGCAAGGGGCAGAACAGGACTTGGATGGGACTCTAGCACCTGTGCTTTGGTCTGCAAGTAGGACTTCGTAAACAGTAGGTGCTTCGTGAATGTGGAACAGATAAATGAGCTGTCGCATGTTACCCAGTGAGGAGCGCCGAGAAGGATCACTTTGTCTTGGGTCACGGCTCTTCTCTGACAGCTTCGCTTCTGTACCAGGCAACAGGTGGCCAGCTCTCCCAGGGTAGGACCCCGGGTGCCCAGTAGAGGGTTTGCAGGCAGTGAGATCTCAGCAGCTCTGCGTTTGTGGGCTGGGTTAGAATGTGTGTGGCCAGCAGCTCTGCACAGCAGACCGTGCCCCCTGGAGCCAGGCTGCCTGGATTCTGGTGCAGGCTCCTCTGCATACTGCCTGGATGACCTCACCGTCCCAAGCCCCGGCTGCCTCCTCTGTAACAGGGGCTGATACTGCTGTCTACCTCACGAGGCCCTTGTGGGGATTAAGTGAGTTACTGCACGGAGAGTGCTGGGAACAGGCACAGGGAGTGCCATGGGAGTGGATCTGCTTCTGTGAGCATCCACCTGGCTCACCTCCCTTCAGCACTGGAGTGAATTTTCTGGAGAAGATAAGCCACTGTGCTTGGAGCCAGCCCTTTGGAACAGCGATGCGCAAACCCAGCCTTGGGGAACTGTCCAAGGTCAAGGAAATGCTGCTCCCAGGCATCGGATGGCACCTCTGGAACGCTTCGGTGAGGTGCAGGGGCTGTTTGGTCCTGCACGGAGTGGCCCCTTCCAATGACTTTAGTTCTCGGTCTGCTTTTCAGGTTTACGTGACTTCCTTAGTTTCTTCCAGCAAACTTACTTGGGGACTCACCCTGGAGTTCCCCTCCTGGTCCTTTTAAAATCACTTTTCTTGTGCTCTGGACAAAGAGCCAGGATGACCATGGTGTTAGAATAGAGTGTAACTTACCAGTAAGTCACCTTTGGGTGAAGGGTAGAAGGGTTCCTTTATGAATAAAGTATGGTGATTTTCTCTCCCACCTGGATTCTGTCCACGGCCTTCCATAACTTCCTCCTCCCTCTCCTTCTTCAATTCTTTCCTGCTCAGAAGACATTGTGGTCATTTGGATTTATATATCAGAGCACATCCCTTTCCTGCTTTAAAACCTTCAGTGGCTCCCCACTACCCCCAAGGATAAAGCCCCAAACCCTGCCGGTAGCCTTCCCATGAGTTGACCCTCTGCCCATCTTCCCAACCTCCTGTCCGACTATTCTTTTCCTTTTGCTCAGACACCCTTTGACCACATCAGGCATCCTTCAGCTCCTCAAACATCATTGGTCTTTCCTGCCCCAGGGCCTTTGCACAGGCTACTTCCTGAGCCCAGAACACCCTTTGCCCTACCGTGAGTCTAGCTAGTTCCTTCACATCTTTTAGTTCTAAGCTTAAAAGCCACCTCCTCAAAGAGACCTTTCCTGACTCTCCTACTAAGGTGGCCCCTCCCATCCTCTCCTTTTTCTACTGCTGCCCTTGTTTTTATTCTTAGTACATATCCAATTTGGGAACTGCTCTTTCCTCATAAAATGTTAACTCCTCAAAGGCGAGGCCAATTTGCCTTGTTCCCCACTGCGCCTCTAGTGTGTAACACCTGGCACATGGTGTGCAGTCACAAACCTGTTGAGTGAACTTCAGCACATGAATTCTGTGACTCCTATATATTTTCACTTTTTAGGCTGCTTTCTAAAGTTTTCTTAACATTAAAGCTTCTGGGAAGATGCTCTCTGGGTAGACAAGGCATCCGCATAGTAATGAGAAGGTGTTGACTCTAAGGTTGTCATGTGTGCAGGAGTACTTGGTGCGGTAGACACCATTGGGGGCCGGGCCTGTGTCTCCTGGGGCTACTTCTGAGTTCTCTGCAGCAGCAAAGGACACCTGCCAGCTCACTGACAGCCTCCCACTTCCACGTCTGCTCCAGTCTCTCTGCTTCTCGGTTTGAAAGATTTCTCGGGTGCTGGGGGTGTGTTTGGCCCACATTTGGGCAGCCCTTCACGCCAGGAATGTAACCCCCTCAGGCAACACCTTCAACCGACAAAGGCTGGGATTTGGTGCGTAATTATCCAACTGGCCTGCCTCTTGGTAGGATAACTCAGGGGTGTACTGTCTACAATTCCTCAGCCTTGACCCAGCCTCACCGACGGATACAGGCAGGGGGCTTCTGTGCCCCACGCACCCCGCCCACAAACTTCCATCCTGCAAACTGGATCAATGACCTGCACATGAAGAAAAATGCCCACAGCCGAGCATAACAGCTACTTGGGAACCGTGATGGTCTATCAAAGCCCCCATCTCATTGCCAGGATTGCTCCCTGCACCTGCAGGTGACGCCAGAAACTCGGCCTCTGTGCACCGGTGCTGAAGCAAATCTCAGCGACAGAGTTGTGGGTGAAGTAGGAAAGAATAACTTTGTTGCTTTGCCAGGCAAAGGGGGACAGAGCGGGCTCCTGCCCTCGAAAACTGTGTCCCCCTTTGCTGGCAAAGCAACAAAGTTATTCTTTTCTACTTCACCCAAAACTCTGTCTCTGAGGTTTGCTTCAGCACCGGCGCACAGAGGCCAAGTTTTCGGTATCACCTGCAGGTGCAGCCAGACCCGCCTTGCGAGCCAGAGACATTCACCGGATGGATGGCAAACCCAGAGCCTGGGAAGGTGTCCCCAAGAAGAGTGTGATATTGCTGGCCAGGCCCTCTTGCACCCTTTCAGTCAGAGATGGCAGAGGCATCTGGGATCTGCCGGAACCCGCGCTGCTCTCTGTAATTGAGGTTGTACTTGACAAAACTTTTAAAGGTGGGGCATTTCCTTTAGCTTTTAGAGAAAAATGTTCGGAAGATCTCAAGGCACAAAATAAAAATTACTCCAAGTGTGTGACAAGCAGATGAGAAGAGGAAAGGGACAGTGATGGGGGAGGCGTTCTGTTGAGACCTGAGGCATCGTGTGAGGTGCTTTAGCACAGCGAGCTGGCACTCAGTCAGCTAGTATGGGCATGAGTCAGGCAAGGGACACACTATGACAGGCAAGCCCCGGTCCCTACCCCGTGGAGCTCATGGTCCCACATGAGAGGCAGGTGAATAAAGCAACTGAGACCAGAATGAAAAATGCCAAGAAGAGCGCCAGCATGGGGCCTTTCAAACCCATTCTGGGCGCTGGGGGGCAGAGAGGTGTCCTAGGAGATGGGACATGGAAGGTAAGGTTCTGTAGGGAGAGTAGGAGTTAGCCAGACAAAGAAGGGGGTACAATGTACAGGCATGAGCATTCTGATTTAACCCTCACTACAATCTTGGGCAACAGATTCTACTACCATCCCCATTTTGAGACAATAGCATGGAAAAACCCAGTAACTTCTTGGCCTAAGATGCCAAGCTGGGAATTGATGAAACTGCAACTGGAACCCAGTTCATGTGAACTTAAAGCCCATGTTTTCTCCTCTCCTTAGTCCCTTATGCTCAGGTCTCTCAAAAGCCTTGTTGAATTTGGTAGGGGGCAGAATCAGTCTTTTCCTCTTGTTAGTAGAAGAGTCCCAGCTTCTTCCATTTGGAAATTGACGGAGCTGATTGAAGTTGAAAGACTAGTGTGACATCCACACCCCAGAGCCCTTCTTCAGGCACCCCTAGCCCCGACCCATCGCTCAGAGATGGAGTTCATGGAGATGCTTGGAATCCTGGGTTTGAATCTTCCTGATTTTGAAGCTTTGGGCATGACGCATGTGGGAAACTTCTGGAATGACTGGAGACTTGTGAGAGAGATAGTAGGGCTGGCTGGCACTTGGCTCTGAAGACAACAGAAAGTTTTTGCAGTTATCAGACAAGGGAGTGACCCCGCGCAATCTTATCGCTGGAGTGGGCAGCCCCACTCACAGGGCTGCTTTCAAACGTTGTCTTTGAGTTGCATATTTCATTCAAAATAGTCCTGATTTACTATTTGAGAATCGCATTTTAAGCCCACTGTCTTGAGAAGCATTGGTTGCAAGAGGTAAGAACTAGAGGCAGGAAAACCAGCTAGGAGGATTTACATCAGTACAGTCAGATTCAAGAGCCTGTACCAGGGCAGTGGCCATGGGGCTGGACTTGAAAATGTTGAGGAGCTGGAAATGGCGGGGCGCTTGCCAACCAACCAATGGAGCGCGTGATATTCGGGAAAAGGAGGTGTGGAGTCTGCCCCCAGGCTTTGGGCTTGGCTGGCTGGGGAGATGGTGAGGCCATTCATCGAGGAGCAAACTGAGGGCGAGGGATGGAGGTTCAGAGATGAGAGTTGAATTGTGGATGGCTGAGTTTGAGGTGTCAGTGAAACACAAGGAGGGATGTGGTGGCCAGTGGACCATTAGGTACTGAGTTAGGAGCTCAGACAGAGATCGTTCCACAGGCAGCTGTTGAAGCCATGCTGCTGTGGCTTAAAAAAGAGCTGTAAATGAGGCTGACAACCTCCAGTGGGTGATGGGTACCAGATGGGCAGGTGAGTCAGCACAGAGCCCAGCCACTGACTCTACTCTTGGGGATGATGTCTTTTGTGCCTGGTCCAGATGGGAGAGAGTGTCAGCCCAGGGTCTTCTCACCGTCATCCTAGGACCCTTGGCCAGATGCCAGGCATCAAGGACGGTCCCTCCACCCCCCTTTGGATTTCCCGGGCTTTGTTGGGCCTGTGTCACTGTGTTAATGTTATTTAAAACTGGGGTTTGAATGGAACATTATTAAATGCCTCCTCAACCGCGATGCTTGTGATGGGCCATAGTGAATGGGGGATTAGGCAGATAAATTGCTATTGTGACTCTAGCACTATCACCAGGTTTGCTGAGGACAATAATTATGTAGCTTCCAGTGTTTGGAAATATTACCTAAATCTCCTCCCCACGTGTTGTTTGTGATGGAAAACAAGTAGACAAAAGGTCCTTTTGGTAAGCCGCCTGGGATTCAGATTGACTTGATCAATGGGCTTGCTCTTGGACCACGAGCATTTGTTAGAGGTAAATTATATGTCATTTCAAATCCAAAACCTCTGCCCCCCCATGTTTATCGGGATAAATTAAATCTTCTAAGGAGGGTAAACAGCAGGCCCTGATAATTATTTGCTTCTGTATAATTTGAGCTGAAAAGGATGCTGCCAAGAGGAGGGGGCGGGGGGAGTAACACCCTGCATTGTGCCCACCACAGAGAAGGTACAATGGGGAAATTTAATTTGATACTGATCTACACGCATGGCATCAAGTCGTGGTGGGCAGCCCCACCCACTCACCAGGGCTGTTTTCAAATGCTGCCTTTGAGTTGCAAATTTCAACCCATATCATCTTGATTTGCTATTTGAGAATTAACCTTTGTAATTTTAAGGAGATTCCTGGCAGAGTGGGTGATGCTCCTCTGATCAGGCGGGCCTCCAGGCCTCATGAGACTAGAATAGGACCTTCTCCTGGTCTAGGCTCAGCCCAGACCTGAAGGCTCTGTCTGCCTTGGTAGAATTCCAGCAACTCATCCATCCTCCCATCCATCCATCTACCCATATATCCATCCTTTCATCCATCCCCCTACCTATTCATGTATCGTCCCCACATTCAACTATCAGTTTGTCCACCCATCCATAGTCACTCATTCACCCTTTCTTCCATCCTCTCACATTAAACCATCCACCCATCCATTCATCCATCCATCCATCCATCCATCCACCCATCTACCCATCTACTCACCATTCCAAAAATCCTTATTGAATGTTTCTGTTGAATGCTGGCTCCCAAAATACCACTAACACAACTTGTCGACAAGATAAAGCAGTGTCTGTTGATCACAGTGGTAAGGGAGAACCCCACCTCTATAGAGCTTTGTGAGGGAGGGCAAGGTCAGAATTTATTGACAATTGGGAATTTGGTTCAGTGCAGAGGTGTGGGAAGGCTGGTTTAGGGTTAGACGGGGACTGTGATCCAGCAGTGTAGGAATGGTGGAAACAGCAGGCGAGGATTGTTGAGGGAAGGGATTCAGAGATCTTAGGGTACAAACCTAGGGTGCATCTGTTGACGCTTCTCATTGAAGAATTGCTGTGTCTTTGGGGGAAGTTCCTCTAATGAGCAGTCAAGCCACTTTCCTGGAGGAGAGGCTTCCAGGTAAACAAAGTCGTGCTGACGAAGGAAGGGGATGCATGGTGTTGGTCACGTAGACAAGTGTGGTTTGGGGTCTTGGTGTCCAGGCTCGGTTCGGGGAACACGGGCTTCATTCTTGCTTCTAGGAGGAAGTGACTGGAGGGAAGTGTGGCCAAGTGGCGGCTCTGGAGGCATTTCTGAGCCCAGCCAGGGTGCTCAGTGGGGTGGGAGCCTCCCTGTGGGGATTCAGTCCCTCTGCCTGGTCTCTGCGTTTCTGTCCCATGTACCTGCAAACACAAGACCAACGGTAGTCCCCGAGGGTCACCCGGCTGCCACCTGGCCACTTCTCCGGTTCACGTGCTGGAGGAGGAGTACCAACCGAGGGAGGAGAGTGCAGGGGTGGGGAAGGAGAGAGAAGTGATCGGCGGCCCTCCGTTGGCGTCCCCTGCACCCGAGCCAGGAACAGCTCCTGGCCTTGATGGCAGCCCGGCGCCTGCCCCAGGATGTCATCTGCCGTGTGGGCGTCCAGGCTCAGGTTTCGCTGGTCGAGTCTGTGATAACATCTGGCTCTCGGGGTCCTAGGCCAGTGACCTCTTAGGCTCCCTGGTGCCTCGCAGTCTGCGGGGAAAGTTTCCTCCGCTCCTGGGCTGACAAGTCTCCTTTACTGATCTTCGGGGATGCGGAGTTAGTCCAGCTTCCCGGCCCCTCCCTGAGCTGACTGTCTCCTTCACACATGGTCCTGGAGTGTCCTGCCCTGGGGCTCTGCCTGGCTCGGCGGCGCTGAAGGAAAATTCCATCCAGCCATCACTGCTGCCCAAACACCTAACTACGCCCTTGGCCTGAATCTGCAAGAACAGACCTGTAAAATCCCAAATGTAAAAAAGCCCGTTTCAGCTTCAGCAACCTTAATCATGGCTGTTTAGAACTAATAGTCATTAACCAGTGCCTGTTAGTAAATGCTGACATTAAAGGATGATGCCTCCCCACACAGAGCGGCTTTACCGCAGGAGCTGATTCACTTCTCAGACTCGGTGAGACTAGCCTCCATTTAACGGAGGATGCTGAAGAGGCTGGCGGCCAAGTCCTTTCCCCAAAGACAAACCCCTGGAAGCGGGGACTTCACGAGTCCCCCCGGCCACCCCCCTGGCCCCCACCCAACTGAGAGGCAACTGGAGTGGGGACAGAGCTGCTGGTGACAGACCTGGGTCTGAATCCAGGCCCTGCCTCTGGCTCTCCATGTCTCCAAGAGCAGTGTCAGCCTTCCCTCAACTGTAGCATCGCTTGGATTATTCTGCAAGTCAGAGCCAGACAACTAACTGTCATACTTAGAACACACATGTCAGAAATGTGACGTTGAGCCAAACAGAACAGGTCCCTCTCAAACAGAACAGCCAAACAGGAAGAGTGATGGGCACATCGCCTTCATGGACCAAACCCCTCTCCCTCCTCGCCCCTGCATCCCAGCTCTGTCCCTCGAGCTTGCTGGCTGCTTCTCCCTGGTTTTTGTTTTTTTTTTTTTTTTTTTGCGGCACGCGGGCCCCTCACTGTTGTGGCCTCTCCCATTGCGGAGCACAGGCTCCGGACGCACAGGCTCAGCGGCCATGGCTCACAGGCCCAGCCGCTCTGCGGCACGTGGGATCTTCCCGGACCGGGGCACGAACCCGTGTCCCCTGCATCGGCAGGCGGACTCCCAACCACTGCGCCACCAGGGAAGCCCTCTCCCCTGGTTTTTACCTTCCTTTTGCTGCTGGGCTTGTCTGTGATCTGCGCACATCCTGCCTTCTGGGACACTGTCCACTCGAGGTTGGACACTACCGCCTCTTCCTGGACCATCCTGTCTGTTCCCTTGAAGGCCACCTTCCTGCCCCAACCCTGCAGGGATGTTCCTGTCCTTGGTGGGGCTCCTGTCCTGGGTGGGACCTCCTGTCCTCTTCGTATTCTTATTCTGCCCCCTTATTCTCCTCTGCTGTTCCACACCAGAAGACCTCCAACTGTGGTCCTCAGACTAGCGGCATCAGCCTCACCTGGGGACCTGTTAGAAACCAGACCCACCAGATCAGAACCTCTGGGGATGGGCTCCGCACTGTGTTTCAACCAGCCTTCCAGGTGCCTCTGGGAGCTCTGGTCTATACTCTCCTGGATCATCCCTGTAACTTTTCTAACCTTTCATGAGTGAAAGATCCCCACGTCTCTGTCTCCAGCCTGACCCTCTCCTTGGTGCCCGGTGGTTCTATGAAAGCTTGATGCTTTCTCAAGACAGTGAATGAGATTCACAGAAAGAGCTGGAAGAAGCCCCAGAGATAGGTCAATTGGAACAACACTTTCACTTTAACGATGAGAATCCTGGGCTTCGGAAAGGTGAAGGGGCCCATGAAGTCCAAAGAGGCCTTTCTTTTTCAGCAGGTGGACCCTTCCTCAAAATCATCTATAGGTTTGGGGGTGTGGACGCTCATTTCATGGGTACTGGCGCCCGAAGCACGGCCCCAGGAAGACTCGGGTCAAAAGCTCTTTCTCTGGAGCCTCTGCAAGTCTGGACCTTCCCTTCATTCTTGGGCTGAGAGCTGTTCCCTGGCTGAGGGCCACTCATTGATTTCCGTTAGAAGACACAGTGTTAACGACTGTGGATCACTATTCCTCCATACGTTCCTGCACTAATAAGATTCTGATTAGATACTAATTAGTCTCATCGTTAGGAGCTGTTAAAAATCTCCAGGTTGTCCTGTGCTCTGTACACCTGGCCCAACAGCCCTCCTCAAAAGGCACAAGCTGTTGGGTGTCAAGGCTTTGCCTGGGCCTCCCTGGGAAAGCTGCTTTCCTGGAAGGTCTGTGCCGCTATCAGCATGACCATGGGATTAGGCACGGGTCAGAGCCGGGGTCGGAGGATGAAGATCGAATGTCAGCACTTGAGGGCACGGCTGGGTCCTCGCCACAAGTGAGGGTATCTTCCTAAGTGGCTCATCTTCCAGTCCAAGCCCAGATTCAGGGCAGGGCGGCAGGGCCAGGCGTTTGGTGGCTGGGATCTGGGCCGGCAAAGTGACCCCCCATCTCCGATTCTCCAGGATCTGCAGACACCTCTCTGGGAGGCCACTCCCATGAGCCAGAGGTGTTCCCCCAAGTTCAGAGCCCCCGGAAGGCGGGGTCCTCCAGGAAGCTCAGCATCCTTGTAGTAGCTGTTCACCGAGGTTTGCTCTGCCCCAGGGGCTGTGCCTCTCGCCTTATCAGCTTTCTTGTTTCCTCCTGACACCAAGGAGGGAAACGCTGTATTTTTTGATTGAGGTGAAATTCCCATGATAAAAAATTAATCATTTTAAAGTGTGCAGTTTAGTGGCATTTGGTACAATGTTCTGCAGCCACCGCCTCTATCTAGTTGCAAAACACCTTCAACACCCCAAAATAAAACCCTGTACCCATTTAAACAGCTTTCCCCAATGCACTCTTCCTCCAGCACGAGGTAAGCGCAAATCTACTTTCTATCCCTGTGGATTTAGTTATTCTGAACATTTCATATAAATGGAATCATGTAACATGTGGCCTTTTGTGACTCACCCCTTTTCCTTAGCACATTTTCAAAGCTCATCCATGTTGTATCAGTATTTTGTTCTTTTTTATGGCTCAATAATATTCCATTGTACGGGTAAACCACAATTTGTTTACCCATTTATCCATTGATGGACATTTGGGTTGTTTCACCTTCAGAAGTGCTATTTTTAGCACCATTTCATAGAAAAGGAACAGAGTTTGATGGTTTTCGCTGGTCCTCCCAGTTGACTGGCTGAGGTGGGCATTAAATTCAGGTTTTAAAATCCCCACTCTTAAGTTCTGAGGCCACTGCCTCTCAGCCTGCCGGAGCAGCTGATCTTGGGCTAAAAAGATGGTGGATTAGTGTTCTCTGCCACTCCCCTCCTATGACTCTTTGAGGAGTGGGTTTCTTGGCTGGTCTGTGTTTTTTGGTTTTTTTTTTGCGGTACGCGGGCCTCTCACTGCTGTGGCCTCTCCCGTTGCGGAGCACAGGCTCCGGACGCGCAGGCTCAGCGGCCATGGCTCCGCGGCCAGCCGCTCTGCGGCATGTGGGATCTTCCCGGACCGGGGCACGAACCCGTGTCCCCTGCATCGGCAGGCGGACCCTCAACCACTGCACCACCAGGGAAGCCCCTTGGTCTGTGTTTTGAATACCATTTTTCAGGCAGAAAAATGAGACTCCTTAAAGAAGATTAATCTCTAATTCAACATAATTTATCATGATATTTCTTTTTTTAAAAAAAGTCATAAGTTACATGCAATAAAATTCACCAATGTCAAGTGAATAATCTGATAAACTCTGACACAGGTGCACAGTTGTACAACACCTCTGCAATCAAGGCATAAAACATTTCCGTCTCCTCACAGTCTCCCGAACCCTTTTACAGAAGCCTCCTCTGCCCTGGGTCCTGTCTTCTTCCATTCAGTACAATGCATTGAAATTCACCCATGTTGGCGCCCTTGGTAGTTTATCCCTCTATTGCCGAGTGGTATTATGTTGTTTGGATATGCCCACAATTTGTTTATCCATTTCCCAGTGGATGGACACTTAGGACCTTTCCAGTTTGGGGCTATTATGAGCAGTTATGAACATTCGTGTACAAGTCCTTGCCTGGACCTAGAAGTGGAATTGCTGGGTCACGCAGTAAGTGTATTGTCATATTTATGCCTGGGAGGTGGCTCTCTGAGTCTGGCCTACTCCAGGATCCACGAGAGTCCAGCCCAAAAATGCTAAGATGATGTCCTGAGCCTGATCTTCCTGGGATGGGGAAGGCCCATGCTTCACCCACAGACGGTCCCTTCCCTGGGAGGTGTCATGGGGCTCAGAGGGCAGCCCTCAGGCCTTCCCAAGGCAGGTTGGAACTGGGCATAAAGCTTGTATTTTAAAAACTCTCAATACGCTGAGCTGATGTCTCAGAACCTGACAACCTCTTGGTTTGCAGTGATGCTTTTCGATAGCCTTCCTCAAAGTGCTTCCCCACAGGTGCCCTTTGGTCCCTGTTGGTGGCAAATGCATAAGATGGGGCTCCTGCTAGACTGAGGATTCCTGGGTGCTGAGGCTAGGCCCCTTCTCATGGCCTGGCTGGAAGACAGGTAAGCTCTCCCCAGTCAGTAGACCTATATCTACCTGCTGTTAGAATTTTATTAGCCAGGGCAGTTATGGTTATCTCTGCATTGTTTGGAGTGGAAAAGGAAAATGAGCTAGGGAAATGTCCAGGCAAATGTCTGTGTGTTTTGAAACAGAGCTATTCTCTTCCAGGTCTTTTCTCAGGGAGTCATTTGCATGTGCATCTGATAGCAGGGGCCTAAGCCGGCCCAGCAGATAAAACCCATCTGGGACCTTTGAATGAAAAAATAAACATTTGCTTCTTTTAGGCTCCTAGAAGGTCATTTGCATGAAAGCTTGCAGCGTTTCCAAGGCCTTGGAGGTGGGGTGGGGGGTGGGAGGTGGAGAGTTGAGAGGAGTTTGCATGATCCTGGGAAAGCAGAACTGAGGGGTTCAGCTTAACACTTATTGCTTCCTTATTATTTGCAAAGATCTGGAATCAGAGAAGTCCAGGCTGGGTCCCTGATGCTCGCTCTGGCTTCACTTCCGGTTTCCTACCTGACCTCTAAGGACATCAGTTTCCTCTTCTATAAAATGAGTGATCAGGGCTTCCCTGGTGGCGCAGTGGTTGAGAGTCCACCTGCCGATGCAGGGGACACGGGTTCGTGCCCCGGTCCGGGAGGATCCCACATGCCACGGAGCGGCTGGGCCCATGAGCCATGGCCGCTGAGCCTGCGCGTCCGGAGCCTGTGCTCCACAATGGGAGAGGCCACAGCAGTGAGAGGCCCGCGTACTGCAAAATAAATAAATAAATAAATAAATAAATAAAACAAATGAGTGAACGGGGCCAGACCTCTCGTTTCAGCCATCTGCATTTATTGAGAATGCATGATTTGCAGGGCACTCGCTAGGAGATTAAGATACAACAGGGTAGATAAGGTCCTTGCTTTCAAAGATGTCCCTGCCCAGTGGGGCAGCAAGCAGGTCCGCAGACACCAGCTTGGCCTGTGCAATTTAGGAAGAGAGATAAACCTGGTGTTGGGAAGACAGGACAAACATAGGATGAGGTGGGATGGGAGGGAAGGGGCTTCCGGGGGAGGTAATACCATCTTCCAGTTCTGACCCTCAGATATGACTCTCCTGCCCGTCCTCATGGGGGCCCTTGGCTCGAGATGACCTGGGTTCGTCTCTGGATGACAGCCAGAATTTCTCCGATGTTGACAGAGTCCTCTTAGAGACGCAAATATCAAATTCTGATGACGTCCACGTCCGGATTACGGCTGCCCTCTCCTCTCTGCCATCCCTGCGTCCTCTGGAGGCCCCGGTAAGTGTGTCCTAGAAGACACACCCGGCAGTGGAATTAATATCACACCAGCCTCAAGCTTGGGGTCTATGAGGCTGCATCTCTGCTCAGGTGCACAAAAGGAGAAAAATATGATGTAATTCTGGAAGAAAATACCTAAGTTCATTCACAATTTTGTTCCATGCAAGAGAGGAAGTCTAAAAGTAAAGAAAATAATTGGACATCGTGAAAGGAATACCAGCTGACACCCTCCCAGCCAAAAAGCAGCTCCAGGCAGCAGAAAGAGCCCTGAGCGGGGTCAGGAGACTGGACCCTTCCTGGCTTGTGGCTCACAGGCAAAGCCTGTGGGACTCAGTTTTCCCAGCTGTAAAATGAGGAGATTGGACTAGGCCGGCTATAGGTGTCTTGGACGCCTGACTCTGGGGTTGGGTCAACCAATAGGAGAACACGTTCCTCCGTGTAACTGATTAGGAAAGCCCGATTCAGAGAAGCCCAGGGATGTGCTCTGGGCCAGTCAGTGCCAATCAGATGACGGAGGGGGGCCGTGTGAAAACGGAGGCTATTTCTGGCTGCTGAATTGGTTTTTGTCCTTTTTGAAGGATCACATCACATGGAGACCCTCAAAGCCGAGCTGCTTTGGTGTATGCCACCGCACGTATGTGCTGGTGTACGCAACCGGCCACTTCTCAGAATGCCTGCTGTGGACGAGCCCCGTAAGAGAATTGACTTCAACCCAGACCCTCAGCGTCACTAGCTTTATCAAAGAAACCGAAGCTTTGCAGCCCCAAACCATTATCCCTCCTCTGGTCCCCTTTGCCTTTAAGCATCTTCACTGTGACTGAATATACTCTTCGGGCACAATTAATTAAATCAATGACCCTCTCGTAAATTTAAAAATACATCTCCCATGTCTTTAAATCTCCGAATACCAGCTGGGAAACTGGAAGGCGTGAAATACACATCATCATGTCACAGCCACAGAAGCGGGATTCTGGAGCTGTGGTTCTGTGATGAATGTCCCCAAGACACACACCCACAATTTGGTTAAGCCCCAGAGGCATCTGGAGAACCCAGGAAGGAGGGGGAGGGTCCGGGAAGGAGAGACTGGCTGCCCTGCGGAGTGCTGTGGAGATCATTGTAGACCAGAGGCTCAGACAAAAATGTCGGGCAAGGCCAGGGCTTTCCAGAAGGTTCATAATGTAGTTGTCTCCAACCATGGATTTGGAGAGAAATCCCAGAAATTCCACTAAGACAGCTAGGAGGCCACATGGACTGTGCCCTGCCTGTTCCTCTGAGTGGGGAGAGGCCAAAAGTGACAGTCAGTGATTGCACGACATCTCCTGCCAGAAGGCGAGACTGCTCAGACCCGGCCTTGCAAACTGCTCTCTATAAACGCCTCTTTGTTGAGGACCTACTAAGTACCCGGCACTGACCTAGGCATTCGATTGCTGTGGGGTGGGCCGGGCCCTGCCCTTAGTGATGGGCGGCCTAGAGGGGACGCAGACACACAGAGCAGTGTGACAGCAGGACAGGTGCCACTGGAAGGCACCCGTGGGCAACCTGCCTGCGGGGATGCAGGTGTCTGGGGGAGGGGACTTCAAACTGACGAAGCAATGGAGGGTTACTCAGGGTCTCCCAGGTGAAAGGTAGGGATGGAGGGTGTGTTGGAAAAAGAAAGAGTGGTCCCTGCAAGAAAATGGAGGTGGGGGAGAGTGCAGCCCAGAGTTTGTGGAACTGGAGATCATTCAATGTGACCCAGACTCAGGGAGTGCTAGGGGTGGGGGGCATGAGGGGAGGGGGGACGAAACAGCTGAGATCTGGGCATGGTGCTAGGTTCCTGGCAACCTAGAAGGGTGCCGTCTCGGTGACCTTGGAACATGGCGGGAGTGACTCAGGGAGGCGGGGGAGGGGGCTGATGGGAAGTGAGTTCTGGGCAGCCAGCAAGTACCCTTTGGTGCGTTTTGGGAATTCACTTTATTACTCAACTTGACACAATATTGAGGTTGAGACTTTTCTGTCCCCTCTGGTTTCAGTAGATTCTATTCATTTTTCTTTTTGTTTTGTTTTGGTTTTGGTTCGTGTTGTTCCCAATTCACTGAGCATTATATTTCAGAAAATACTGTTTCCTGAACTCCTTGACTTTTCATCACAGCAATTATTTTATTTAGGACAAATAAGGGAAAGCCCTATTTCACATGTGCTAATAAGCCTGCAAGGCCTCTCACTCCTGATCTCCCTTCCAGGAAGGGGAGGCTGAGTCCGCAGCTTCGAGATGGGCCACGGGGTTGGGTGGGACTTTGCAAGCTCTGTCATTTCTCTCAATACCAACCGCATCACATATCCTGGGTTCCTGAGAGGATTTCAGGGTCTGACCAAAGCATCTCACTGAATTCTGCAAAGTGGGTATTGTTTTCTTGATACTGATCTCACGGATGAGGAAACGGGGACTCTGAGAGACCCCATGGCCACCCAAGTGAGAGAGCACGGCCACGGCACCTACACAATGGGGAGAGAGTTACTGTGTAACTCCAGCAAGGATCACCCCAAACCCCTCCTTCTGATGGAGCTGGTGAGACTCCAGCTCCCACAGAGAAACGAACATGGACTCTGCATGTTCGTGGGTCTGAAAGAGCACCCCTTGTTCATGCCAGCTGGAGGCTCCGAGCAGGAAAGCGAGACCTTTCTTTCTGTTTGTCTATCCAAGTACCCCAGCATTCCTGGATCCACCTGGTAAAAATGATTGACCAAAACTGTTTATTTAAAACTTATTTTTTTCAGTACTGTAATTTGAAGGCAATTTTGGGTGAAAGGCATACATATTGCTCGGGGCCTGTGAGAGGCAGGAAGGAGGCCCTGCTGCCCCCCACTCCCCAGCCTCCCCGCGATGCTGCTGTGTCCTTACCCCTTCCCCATCCCTCTCCACCCAGCCCCGGGTCTGCATGGGCGCCATTTGAAAACCACAGCTTGAAAATTGTCTTGAATGGACATCTATTTTCAGCTTACTCTTGGTTGTTAGCATCAAAATAAACCCTAGCACCTCATTACACACTGTATGAAGCAGAACCTTCTTTCATTTTTAAAACTGTCTCCTTCAAGCTCCAAAAGGTGCTTTCTAGTTTGTGCAGGAAGCCCCATGATTTCTTGGGAACAGTGTAGGTCTGGAACCCAGGCGTCCTGGGTTTAACCCCAGCTGGATTGTGCTGGAATACCTAATGACTATTTCCTCTCTGAGTGTCAATCCTTTCATGGGTTAATATCCACCTTGCCAGGATTCATGATAGTTAAATCAGACGTCGCGTGAGGTGTTTTTCTTCTCCTGGCGTCCTGGGTTTACATCCTGGGTCACATGTCCGCATCCTTCATGACGGTTGACCATTGACCGTGTCCTCCCTGCTGCACCTCCCTGCTAATCTTTCCTCTTTACAACCTGGATTTTGGTAAACACAGGAGGAATGAATGCACTTTGCTTATTCTGGACTGTGCGGATCTCATAAAGCTGGTCCTTTTCTTTTCTTTTCTTTTCTTTTTTTTTATCTCTTAAAGCTAATCCCAGCACGGATCTTTCATCCAAGTAAGCAGAGACTCATTCAGCTCGAACGCAGGCCCTTCAGACCCCGCTCGATGGGTCTCGGGTGGGCGGATCCAGGAGCTTTTATCTGAGAGGAGCTGCCTGGGGCTCGGAGGCCCCTCCCCATGGGTTTCTGCTCAGCGCAGTGCCCTGTAACGTCATCCATCAACACCCGCGGCCAGCACTTCTCTCTGTCGGTTACCCATCCCCCATCTCGGTCCCCGCCCGAAAGACGCGCAGTGCCTGATGGGTCTTGGACCACTGACTTGGGGCCCTTCTGCTTCCTTTGATTTGGTCTTTGGCACAGTTCCAGGAACAGGAATCCTTGATGACACCTGGCCCTTTCTAGTCACCGACAAGGGAAACCTGAGAAACCATTCTCAGAAATGGAACTAAATTGTCAGTGAATCTGTCCCCATCTGGAGAAGAGAGGAAGGTTTGGAGTGGCAACAAAGGCTCCTTTGATTTCTGTTAATTAACTACTTTGGACTCGGGGGGTCTGGAGAGGCCTTCGTTTGACACACAAAGAATCCGGGGCAAGGATGATACCCACGCACGGGGTGTCTGCGCTGGAAAGGGCTCCGTGTATTTACCTGTAGGGCAACTCAATTAAAAATAAAGAAAGGGGTAAATCTATGAGATTAGCTCCGGGAACAATGCTACCAATTGTGGGCAGGCCTGACAATCCTGACTAAAGCAGATGTTAAACAAATATTCTGATGGCTCCAATCAACCCCAGTGTGAATTTCCTATTTTTCTTCTTCATTATCTCCAGGCAGGGAAATTCTAAATTCTTCAACGGTCAGACACTTTGGTGGTTTACTGAAACAATCATATAGAGGGAGCTTGGTTGCAAATACCCATAGGAAGGGGCACCATTTATTAACATGGGGACAGTCTGGTGTTGTCTACTTACCTTTCTGTCCTCTCCTGTCCTTCTTGGAAGGTCCTTCCATTACTACAGAGGTTTCTTGGGCTTTTGTGATAGACTCAGGAGGAGGAGGAAGGGGAGAGGGGCTCGGGACAGGGGCAGCGTTGATGGGAGGGCCATAGTGGAGGCTACTGGAGTTTTCTAGATATTTGGAAGAGAAGAGTAGCTGAGAAGCTGCAGCGTGTGAGCAAAAATGATGTGAGGGAAAAGGCAGAATTTAAGAAGTGCTGCCTGGACCGTGTGCCCCGTGATGAGTGTACTTATGCCTATGTGAGTAAATGAACCCATGTGGAGATGCCTTCATGTTGAAATGACTTTGGTTGCCAGATCATGTTCATTTGGCCACAGTGCCACTCCGAGACTGGACCACCAGGGTGATAGACACTTGCCGGTCGGTTGACTCAAGTGATTTTTGTTAGATCGTTATTTGGTTTTAATGAAGCAAGTTTAACCCCTGGAACACTTTTAACATACGGAAGCAGAAATATTAAAAAATGAATAAAACTTTGGTATTTGAACAGCTTTCCAACCGTCTGTTAAATGGAATAGTCACCTCTCCTCTTCCTGCTTTTCCTTTCTGTCGGCTCCATGAGGACACACCCATCTTGTTCATGGGGTGTGTGAGGAGCTCCAGGGCCATTGCTTGGCCCCCAGTAGACCTTCAATATGTATTTGTTGAATGAAGGTAGGAATCAGTGAAAAGTCAGGTTCTCAATGGCCAAGATTCCATGACAATTTACGGTAGAACAAAGCCCATCCTGTTTCCACCCCAGGGTCTCTGAACACACGTTTTAAGAGTAGCTCAGATCTGAAATCTGGTCTTGTGGGCCAGATGCTCTGGAGACTTCCTCCCCTCTCCAGTGCTTGCCACGGCTCTTGACTCTGTCTTTACAAAGCAATAAGACCGCATTTATTATAATGTTGGTCACACTGAGGCAAGTAATAAAATTTGAGAGGTAGATATGGAATCATTTCATTTGAACATTTTTAGCCTCACATTTTTCACATGGCCATTTGGCTTTGTATAGACACAATGAAAGAATGACGACCTTTGGCCAACTTTACTGAACAAGGCAATAAAATACAGTTGAAGTATATAGTGCCTTTTGATTCTTTTTTTGAGGGTGGGGGTGTCATTATAGCTTGAATTATTCTATTTCATCGACATGGACAGGAGCATTCTACGGAGATGGAAGAGTCCTTTGTATCGGCCTACGAGCCTTCTGGAGGGGAAAGGCAAGCTGTCTCGGGAATGCTCATCTACTTAAATATTCCTGAGAAAAGGAATTTCACATCTGCTTAGCTGAGTCCCTTAGCTTCTCTGAGACTCAATCTTCCCTGTAAAACATGGACAAGACATTACCTGTTCTGCCTTCTTTATGTCATAATCGTGTGAACCAGTTAGGAAAATATATCTTAAAGTACTTTCCAGACTTTGAAGTGGCATATAAATCTATCTCATGTTCTATTAGCTTAAAGTGGCCCTACCTTGGATGCCTGGAATATATATCATGGGTGGCCATATGAAAAGATAAATCTTAATATTTGTTTTAAGAGTCAATAATGCAACGTTTGTCAGCCACATAATCATTATTTACCTACAATTGCAGATTACTTTATGAGGATAATGCTTTGTCATAGCAGGATATCCACACACTCATAGCCCACCGTGTAAATGATAGCTTTTTAATCTCACAATTACAGAGCAGTGTGAAGGCCACCGAAGAGGTTGAGATATAATCGCTAATTGCCAAACAGTGCACTGGGACTTTATTTATTTCCCATCATGACAGTTTAACGGCAGGATGCAAAGCAAGTAGTGTAATTTGGGAATGGTTTGCATATGTCTGAGGCGAAGACTTAGCCCCAGACTTTTCAGAGTTGCATTGTTTTGGTTCGTGTTTTAATATGCCACTCCCCAACTTGAGAAGCAAACATAGAAATCGGAAGGCTTGCCTTCAACTCTTTCAAGTAATGACCTAAGATGGCAGGTAGCGTGGCCTGGATGTTACCTCCTGAATCAGTGCCAGCTTCAGCGAAGGTCCTCAGGGAGGGGTCAGCCTAGAGGTCACACCCCCAATGAAGATTGTTTAGATCAATACAGGAAAGGGGTCACTGACTCACATTCAGTCCAATAGGTATCGATTCAGCTCTTTGTAAGAGGAGGACAGCACTGGACTGGGGTTCTTAGAGTTGAGATCCTGGCTCCACTATTTCTGAGCCATGTGACCAGGACCAGTTACTTCTCCTCTCTGAGCTTTAGTTTCCTCATCTGTAAAATGGGAATGATAATAAGAGAATATTTATGGGGGTTGTTGGGAACAGACTAAGTGACATGGTAAGTACTTAGAGTAGCACCTGGCACACCGGCAGGAGGCTGGCCACATTGGCACTGGTGTACATCCGGGGTGACCCCATGCCCATGCCTTCCAACACTAATTCCTTATGACTTTGTTTCATGGAACGTCGCCCATCTCACAGGGAGTCCTTACATGTCCGACTTGTTGACAAGTTATATTAAACTACCCTATCAGCTTAAAGCATCCTGCCTCAGGGACTGGAACTTGACCCCAAGGATCAGTCACCTGCGTTATGTGGGGAGACTTTGCATCCGGGCTTCCCTGATGCTCAAGTGACGCTCCCAGAAATACTTTACTTTTAAGACTAATGAATCCGATTTAGCTGTTAGGGTCTTTGTGTGAACTCTGTCTTCCAGTTCGGTCTGCATGGGCACCAACCAGCTCTTACTCAGAAAACCTCTGCCCATGAGCACTTACCCTTCCACCTGAAGTCCCGCCTTCTTCCTTCATGGACACGCCCCTCTGTTTGCCAGGGTTCAAGTGAATCCAGCCTTGCCTGGGGCTGCTTTCTGTCCACCCAACCTTCAGGTTCACGACTCATCCCCAAACCCACACAGGTTATGTTCACCAGTGACTTCACCAGCCACTCAGGCAGATTTGCACAAATAACACCTCCACCTCGACGCTCAGATCTTGACCTCGGCCCCGTCTGCATTGCAGAGTCCCAGCCCAAGATAGCTTTCCTTGGAGAAGGCCAACATGCGCAAATGTGCCTACCCCAAAGCCTTCCGATGTGTCTTTCTTGTGGCCAGACAGTTCTGACCTTCTAAGAACCACAAGTCTCCCATAGGAGTAGCGAAGGCAGGAGATTTCAGAATTCTTCCCTTAGGAACAGTCCTGGGAAACTCTCAAAGGAAATTGTGCTGCAGAGTTGACATTTACATTCAAATTCAGATTTCTATTTCTCCCAAAGCCCTAGTCTCAAGAGGTTTGGATCCATAGAAAAGAGAGACTTGGACAGAGGAAAACATAAGTGCTTCTAATTGAAAAGACGAATGACCTGGTTGCAGGTGAAAGCCTTTCCCAGGTAGCAGCTCTGTGTCAATGTCTCTTTTTTTTTTTTTACATCTTTATTGGAGTATAATTGCTTTACAATGGTGTGTTAGTTTCTGCTTTATAACAAAGTGAATCAGTTATACATATACATATGTTCCCATATCTCCTCCCTCTTGCGTCTCCCTCCCTCCCACCCTCTCTGTCCCACCCCTCCAGGTGGTCACAAAGCACCGAGCTGATTTCCCTGTGCTATGCGGCTGCTTCCCACTAGCTATCTATTTTACGTTTGGTAGTGTATACATGTCCATGCCTCTCTCTCGCTTTGTCCCAGCTTACCCTTCCCCCTCCCCATATCCTCAAGTCCATTCTCTAGTAGGTCTGTGTCTTTATTCCCGTCTTACCCCTAGGTTATTCATGACACTTTTTTTTTTCTTAGATTCCATATATATGTGTTAGCATACGGTATTTGTCTTTCTCTTTCTGACTTACTTCACTCTGTATGACAGACTCCTAGGTCCATCCACCTCACTACAAATAACTCAATTTCATTTCTTTTTATGGCTGAGTAATACTCCATTGTATATATGTGCCACATCTTCTTTATCCATTCATCTGTCGGTGGACACTTAGGCTGCTTCCATGTCCTGCCTATTGTAAATAGAGCTGCAATGAACATTTTGGTACATGACTCTTTTTGAATTATGGTTTGCTCAGGGTATATGCCCAGGAATGTGAAGTATTTTCTGACCCATTTTCATGACCGTGAATAGAAGCTTCCCCACGACTCTGCCCTTTCACAGGTCTGGAGAACACGACATCTGGCTCTATGCAAACGGAAGTGGTGTGTTCTAAACACTCATCTTTTCAGCATAAATCCACGGGAGTGACTGCACTAGGCGCATCTTTTTAGTAACATCGAAGCCAAGCGCAGAGAAAACGTACTAATAAAGCAGAAAAGGTCAAGGGTATAGTGCACAATTTTAATATTGGGAGAATGAGCAATTTTCCTTTTTTTTTGATATGAAAAAATGAAAGACCTTATATTCTAGGTAGGAGTCCTGAACTCACTTTGCTAAGAGATGATCACTTTTTAACCAAGCTTATTTGCATTTACTCCAGAAGTTCCATGCATTGGGGCCTGACCATCCTCTGGTCTATTGTTCCGTGTGTCTGGTAGGGAGGAGGGTCTGTTGGCAGCACCTCCAGATGCAGACCCAGGCGCCGGGTCTGAATTCCTGGTCCTCCACTTTCACGTGGCCTTGGGCAAAGTTGCCGATATTCTTAGTCTCAGTCTCCACATCTATGAAATGGGCAGAGTAATAGCCGCTTTGCCGTGACATTGTGGAATGTGTGTAAAGGCACAGGATAGAAGCTGAGGAAATGGTGATGTCTCTCTCATCTTCCTCTTTTCTTTTCTCCCCCACCCTTTCCTTCTTTTCTTCATTTTTTGAAGAGCTTTCTCTAGAGGGTGTGCGGGGAGACAGGGTGGGGGCAGTGGGATTATTTGAAGACCTGGGGTAACAGGAAAGCTGGAGTGTGTTTTCAGATCTCACTGAACAATGTTTCTCAGAGTGCGGTCTGGGGACGCCCCCATCAGAGGCATCTGAGGGGCTCGTGTCAAATGCAGGGTTCTGAAACCCATGACAAACTTGCCCAATCAGAAGCTCGGGGCCAGGCCCTGGGAATCTGTGTGCTAACGAGCACCAGCGGTACCAGACACTGCTCAGTGACTGCAAATGGCCATCGCCCTTCTTTCTTCTGACCTAATCCTGTTTTGTTCAGGGGTCCACCCCTCCCTGACGAAACTCAGGGGCAAATCCTGATTGGCCTGAACAGATCAAGAAGCCCCTCATCTCCCTGCCAGGGACAGGTTGAGCAGAGGGCAGGAGCCCAGTATTGACCAAGGAGATGTGCCAGGATAGGTGCTGATGGAAGAGTTTCTTTGTCCTTTGAAACGCTCCTCTCTCCTTCCACTAAATGCTGTTGTGTCTGTGTGATGTCTGGAACTGGGGTGGCTGTCTTGTAACCCAGGGACTAGCCAAGGGCAAAGCTCAAAGTGTTCTCACTGATGTATCAAACGGGAGGGAGTCTTGGGGGGAGGCAATTTTAAAAATTGAGATATAATTCATATAACATAAAATTCGCTATTTGAAAGTATACCATTTAGTGATCTTTCTTAGTATGTTCCCAGTGTTGGGCAACCATCACCACTAATGCCAGAACATTCCTCTCCCTCTGCAAAGCAACCCGTACCTATTACAGTCACTCTCAAGTCCCCCTTTCCCCAGAAATGGGAAACAACTAAGCTACTTTTGTGGATTTGCCTATTCCAGACATTTCTCATGAATGGAATCGTTCAGTACGTGGTCTCTTGGTCTGACTTCTTTCCCATAGCATAACGTTTTCAAGGTTCATCTGCGTTGTGGCATTGAAGGGTCAACACTTCATTCCTTTTCATGGGTGAATAATATTCCCTCGCATGGATATACCACATTTTATCCATTTATAAGTAGGTAGACATCTGGTTTGCTTCCACTTTTTGGCTACCATGAATAATGGTGCTGTGAACCTTCATGTACAAGTTTTTGTGAGGACAAACATTTTCACATCTCTTGGGATATACATCAGGTGGTTCTTACACTTCCTAAAATCTGAGCAGTATGGCAGAGGGTCAGAAATAGACTCTGGAATTTGACCTCCTGGGCTCAATTCCTGGCTCTAGCAACCTAGTTTGGGGACGCTGGGCAGGTCCATCCTGCCTCGACCCTCCTGTCAGATGGTGATGGTAACTATATTGTCTCCACAGGATCGTGGCAGGGATTAAATGAGTTAATCCATTAATACGCCCTTGAACTCTACATAATTAGTGCCCCCAGAATGTTAGCTGTTAATATCATACCCCCATCCCAGAAGGAGCACACTCTCCTGCTAAATTTATTCTTACCTTGTCTCTGGGGAGCTGAGGTGGGAGTTAGAAATCCCTCTTTGGAAACACCAGCATCCCCTCCTCCAGCCCTTCAATGATACACTGGCCAAACTGGTCGGGAAGAAAAACTGGTCAAATAAGAGTGGGCAGTAGCACCGCCTTCTCAATTCCTTACTTCCTTCACTTTGGGCTAATTATTGGAAACACAAGCTTTTTCTTTCTATACAAAACACAAGCCCAGTCTGCTTCACAGTTTTGTGGCTAAAATTTTTGCCCAGTTTTATCTCTTCTTCGGGTCATCACCTCCCATCAGAAGGCACATTTCCCTGGACTCCTTGCTGCGTCTATACCTCGATACGTTTTAGCTTCTCTTGTTCAAAGGTCAGTGTTTTCAAGTCAGGCTAGTGATGGCGTGGTTCTCTCAGCCCATCCGGGTGCCAACCAGCACGAGGACTGATCTGCCCTTAATGCCATGCCTTAGTCACGGCTTCAAGTGAGAAACAGAAGATAAGATATGGCCTTGGGAGAGGGCTGCCGTCCTCCATTTTGAGCTCTCCTCAAATGTCATAATTAATGTGTTATAATTAATAACTAGCGCTGCCCCAGCCTGAGCTGAAATGCACATCCTGGTCCCGCGGGGCACATGTATCTTGGCAGAGCTACAGTTCCTGGGCCCGTAGTTCACGACTCTTTAGTGTTCCGGGCACCTCCTTGCCGGGCCTGGAACTCCGAGGCAGGTAGGGGATTTGATGTAGCCGCATTGGGGTCTGGACCTGAGATACCTCCTCTCCCTCGTTCACCTTTGTGAACACCCTGCTCTTGGAGTCTTGAAGGCATCCCAGCAAGAGGACCCCGGACCTCATTTCCCAGCTCTGGGTCCACGTCTGTACGTTTCTACAAGTAATGTAGGGTCGTAGCTAAGAAGCCAGGCCCTGGAGTCAGACGATGTAGCTGCAGAGCCTGCCTCCGTTGCTTTTAGCTGTGTGACCTAGGGCAAATGCCTTCACCTCTCTGAGCCTTAGTGGCCTCCGTAAAAGAGAAGGGAAAACAGCATCCTCCTTACCTTGTTGTTTTGTGGGTCAAACAAGACAAAACATAGTGCTTTGCGGAGTCTCTCGGCCAAGTCTCAACAAAGATGAGCTGCTGACACCATCACCCTGGTGCCGCTGGTCTGCCCTCCCTGAACTCGCCATCTCCATCCTTCGGATCTGCTCCTTCTCCTGTTTTCTCTCGATAAGCAGCAGCGCAGATCCTCTGCCCCAGCAGAGAGCTGACTCCTGTCCCCTATTCCTCCGTGTCCCTCACACACTGGGGACCAGGCCCTCTCTCCCTTTCAGGCCCCGCCCCGCATCTGTTCTTCCCGCCTCCTCTGGCTTTCAGCCCCCTCGTCCCTCCTCGCGAGGAGTCCTCGCTGGGCTCTGGCCTGAATGCTCACCGCCTCACACTTTGTCCCATCGCTGCCAGGCCTGTCTTTCTAAACCACAGCTCTCAGAGCTTCCCACTTGCTCAGAGAACTTCGTGGTGATCTCTGAAAACAGGTCCGGGCCTTCCCAACCTGACCCAGACTACGGTCCGGTCTCCTGGCAACCTCTCTCCCACACGCCAAAGGAGACCTGCGCTGCTTTGGGCGTGCTCAGGCCTCCCGTGTGTGTTCACGCTGCCCGCAGCCCTGAACGCCCCTCCTGCCCAGCCTGGGCTCAGGGCAGCTCTGCCCAGACCTTTGCCGGACCCTTTTGACCCTCTTGTCCGGCAGAAGCGAGTGCCACCCAGCCCCTCGTGGTCCCGTTGCTCTCCTCTGGCTACAGCACCTCTGTCTCTCTGTGCTGCCCAAGCATCTCCACTGAGGTCCACGGCGATGTCTCAGCATCCCCGAGGGCTGGGCCTGCACTGATGGGACCAAGTCCAGGCCCCGCCCATGCCCCAGGCTGAGCAGCTTGGCCAGAACTATTTGGTTTACTGGGGTCCCGCTTATGATTCATTAAAAAAAAAAAAAAAAAAGATGCTCTGCTGCTGACAAAGCAGTTCTAGAATCCACAGTGATGGTCACTAGAGAACCAGGAACGAGCCTCCCACTAGGAGATATTCAACAGGTAGGAATGGAAGTGAAATTTAATTTCTCAAACCTGGAGACCACATGTGAGCATGTTTTCTATGGCTGGGAGGGGGCTCCTTGGTCCCCAGGACGGAGAAGGAGAGAACTGGAAAGGCTTTGGGGGGTGGAGGGGCAGCCTCGGCCTCAAGGTGGACAAGACAGTAGGAGGCAAGAAGGGCGTTGAAGGGTGCGGCCAATTCTGGGCAAGTCTTGATGAGGGTCTGAACTCGGACGGGGTTGGCAGCCCTGAGCTTGTGCTCAAACCATCGGGGCCTCCTGTTACCAGCACTGATCAACCCGCGTCTATAGTTCGTAAAAAACAATGATAGGTCTGCTTGACTCTTGCCCAGGCTGTGGAATCCAACGCTCATTACAACCCTTTTCCGCTTCCAGGCCTGGAATGAAACGTCGACCTGCTGACGGCTTCTTGCAAATTCCACGGTGTGTTTTGTTTGAAGGGGGAGAAATGCATCCAGCTCCTCCTATGGGCTTTCCTTGCTCTGTCAGCCGCACAATAAATTAGACGGGTCAAACGTTGTAGATTTAATCTCACTGTGAACTGAAAACATAGTAGCTCTCGCGGCCATCGGAGAATCCGCGAGCACTCGGTGACCCCCCAGTGAACCAGAGGGGCCCAGGGGGCCAGCAGGTGCAGCTGGAGGGACTCAATGTGACATTCACCGCGATTCTTTGTGCCCTTCTGAGAACTGCGGGGGAGCGTTTGGAACTGAATCCTCCAGGGCATTCCCTCACCGTCTCACAATTACCTGTGCCAGGCAGAAAAAAGGAGAAATTGAGAGAGAGGAGAGCTGCGGGAGGAGGGAGAAAGGGGCCGATTCTCTGCGGTGCAGAGGAGGCCACGGCGGTTCCGGTGAAAGACCGGCTTTAGCACAGGAGCCAGCGGGGTAGGAAAGGGGCGACAGAAACCGTGTTTGGTAGAAACAAATTGCTCTCCACTTCCCGGTGACACGGAGAGCCCCGCGTGGTCCTCGGGGTCGGAGATCGGAGAGAGACTGCGGGTCCGGGCAGGGGGGTGGCACTGGCTGGGCGCAGAGGCCGGGCGAGTCTGGCGGCTTCGGGACCTGCTGCAGGGCACTTGCCCACTGGCTGCTCCCAGGATAGATTCCCTGTGGCGATTTGGAGCGCCTGGCGGGAGAGCCGGCACCCTGAGACGGCTGCTGGGTGGGATAAGGCTCAGGGGTGGGGAGAGTCAGGGTGCTGGGGGCTCCCCTCCCCGCTGTGCACAGCCTCTCGCAGGTGACCCTTGCAAGGCGCTGACCTCGGGCACAAGCACCCACAGGGGCTGGCATTTGGAAAGGTCGCGGGGGAACTCAGAGCACGGTAACGAATTGACCTCCGCTGGGTTTTGATTCTGCTCAGACAAGTCTCCTTCTCCACGGGAAGAGGAGGCAGTGGCAGGTGAAGTCCGTTTGCATCACAGCAAAGGCCAGGGTGCTAGCGGCCCCAGGGCCAAGCCTGCGAGGACTCTTGGCGGTGCGGTGGGGGGCTTAGGGTCTGCAGGAGTCAAGATCGAGAGAGAGAGGACTGACTACGTTGCAGATACCCTTTAGGGAGGCCCGACCCCCTCTTCCACTCCTGCCTGTGATTCACCCTCCGCGCGGCGGCACGAGTGCTGATGCCCGGGTATCCACCACGCCGGAGATTCCGCAGGTGGTGGGAGATTGGACAAGCATACAGAGAAGGGCACGGGGCGGCCGGTCTCACCTGCCTGGCCTCTCCAACCAGGTGGTACTTAGAAAGTCAGACCCCAGGCCTAACCCTAATTTGTGGTCACTGGAGAGACAAAGAATCATATTTTTAAAGGATTTCCCAGATGGATGGGGGAAACCATCTTCTGTCATCCAGTGGAGGGCAGCCCCATTGCCATTCGTGTGAGCCCAGAGGGAACGAGAGGAAGAGGGTCCATGTCTAGGGCAAGAGGAGCCCTCTTGGGGGGCAGGGGGTGGGAGCCAGGACAGAGGCTCATTCCCCCAGGGCTTGGAGCGCTCACAGAGAGTCAGGCATTGTGCCAGGGTCTGGGGATCCTGAGGCGAATGGGACCTGCTTTGGCCTTAGATGGGCTCATGGGCAGCTAGTGGCATCCACAGCCTTGGAGCGTTTGTGGCAAAAAAGCCCCTGAGGCTCTCCTCCCCCATGAACCTCCCCCCCAGCCAGAGGCCAGCAGGGGAGCCCAGGGGGGTGAGTCACCCAGTACAGAGGCTGATCCATCTGCCCCCCAACCAGAGGCCCTAGAGCAGTCATTGGGTGCAGGGAGCAGTGTCCTGGGAGCCAGGGGCTGGGCTGAGCCCCCCACGAGCCATCTGGGCAAATCCCTTATCGAGGCTGAGCCCAGTTTCCTCCTCTGGGCCGTGGTGCAGAGCCCTTAGGGGCACTGACCCTGACACCTGAATTAGTCTGAACTCTGTGGCCACTGGGCCACCTCCTCAGGCCTCCCCCAAACCCCGAGGCAGCCCTGAGGACGATTAAGCTGTTTTACCCCCTGGGGCCAGGTTGAAACCCAGAAAGCGTGGGGAGACCCGAGGTTCCCACCTTCGCCTCTTCTCTGTGGCATCATAAGAGCACTAGGGTGATGTGTTTCCCAACGGCCTCTCCCCTCCCAGATTCCAATGGCACCCTCTGAAAACTCCTCCGACGCAGAGGAAAGATGCCCTCGAGGCAGGCGGGGAGGCCCATTCAGATGAGGCGATAAGTCACCTTTGTCCGTCTCAGGCCCCGGACAGTCCGTGGCAGCTGCTGGGCGGCACATCCCGGAGCCTCTCTGGGTGGAGAGGGAAGGCTCTGGGGCTGCTGCTCGCCTGGAGCACCCCCGGGATCCCGTGTTTTCCAGGGCTGGGTCGGGGTCAGAGTGTAGGCGCTGTGAAGGCAGCGCTTGCTCTCCACCTCCCCCGGCGCCTGGCGAACAACAGGTGCGCAGTCAATGTTTGCTGACTTAGAAGGTGACCTGACACTCTGCTCCCTCCTCGACGTGAGGGAGGGATGATAAGGTGCTGCTGCGGAGTGGTCCTCTCACCCCGCCCATGCAGATGGTAAGGAAGAGGACTTCCCTCCCTGCCTAGTGGCTGGTCATTCATGAGGCAGAGCTTCACCCAGGCCTGGAGACCCCACAAAGCCTCCACCTTCTTTGTCGGGCTTTCCCTCCTGGCTCAGACCCCTGCAGGTCCACACTCCTTTTTCCGGGCACAGCCCTAGCCATAGAGACAGAGTCGCTGTCTAAGGACCCACCAACTTTCCCTGCGGGCACTTAATTTGAAAGGGGTCCCGGGGTCGTAGCTAGAGTTTCCGCAGTGCGTTACCTTCATCCTCTCCATGCCCACCCCTGCACCTTAGTATTACTCAGGTATAGTGGAGACCATTAATCCGTGAATGCCTTGGTTCCCTGGCTACAGGTAATGCCAAGGTCAGGTAGCATTTGATCAGTCCCACCCTAGATGTTTGGGAGAATTGCTTTGAAGGCCCAGGGAGTGAGAAGAGCCATCTGCCTGGAGGCATGAAGGAAGATTTCATGGATACACGGGAGAAGAGCCCTGCAGGACAGGTGTGGTCAGCAGGCGCCCATGGAGGAAAGGACAGTTGTGTGGAGGGTACAGCATGAGAACGGCTTGTGTTCATGGAATATCTAGTTGTTCCACTTGGGTGCAGAGACAAAGGTGCAGAGAGATGTTGGCCTGACCGTCTTGATGTTGAACTTCTTGCATGTGACAGGCCTGAAGCAGGTTCAGAATGAATAATAACCGCACAGTACCGTGACGGTACGGCAGGTAGGGATGGAAGGGGGTCTGGGCGCGTGTCGTGGTGGCTTCAATGTCAAGGTCAGAAGCTGGCCCCTCCTGACTCCCCTCGGCCGTGGGAAGCCACCTGAGACTTCTGATCCTGGTCTGCATTCGCTTTAGGAAAGTCATCAGAAGTGGATATTCTGCCTCTTTTGGTCAATTTGAAATTCTTTGTGGAGAGAACGCAGGTGAGATGACTCCACCTGCGATTCTTAGCTATTGGGCTTCAGTAAGGTTTTCTCTTCAATAATTACTCCTGGGCTTCCCTGGTGGCGCAGTGGTTGGGAGTCTGCCTACCGATGCAGGGGATGCGGGTTCGTGCCCCGGTCCGGGAAGATCCCACATGCCGCGGAGCGGCTGGACCCATGAGCCATGGACGCTGGGCCTGCGCGTCCAGAGACTGTGCTCCGCAACGGGAGAGACCACAGCAGTGAGAGGCCCGCGTACCGCAAAAAAAAAAAAAAAAAGAAAAAAAAAATTACTCCTTCAGCATCTTGGAATTTATTCAATAGAATGTGTCAAGGCATGACCTCCACCCCCTTCACCCCAGCACAGATCTGAGGTGAAGCGAGGCTGTGAGATCTCTTCCAAGGAATGGCGTAGACCAGAGCTCAGCCAGTTTTCTGTGAAGGCTGGTGGGTAATAAATATTTTAAGCGTTGTGAGCCGTACAGTAACTACCCAAATCTGCCATCGTAATATGAAACCACGTCTTGTAAATGATGAGTGTAGCTGTTCTTCCAACAAGACTTTATAAAAATAGCTGGCAGTCTGGATTTGGCCCACATATCATAGTTTGCTGACTGCTGGTGTCAACTGTAGAATGGCTTGGGACCCAGCCGTCTTTCCAGGCCACCGTGCTTTGCGGCTTTCACATGGGGCTCTCACTGGGGAGGAAAACCTGCTTCGGTCTGGCCGCCCAGATTCAGAGCGGGGACTTCTGCTGGCTTCCTCTGTCACCAGAGACGGCGTCAGACCCGCCACGTCTGTCTTGACAGCCGTGCCGTCTTGGCCAAGTGCACACACCGATGGAGGCGAAACATGCCTGAAGACGTTGGCTGTAAGAGTG
Source organism: Grampus griseus (assembly GCF_964374135.1). Lineage (NCBI taxonomy): Eukaryota > Metazoa > Chordata > Mammalia > Artiodactyla > Delphinidae > Grampus > Grampus griseus. Next base: position 78,037,283 of record NC_139010.1, read on the forward strand.
CACGTAAGCGGGCCCCGAGATTCCATCACACGCCCAGCACCTCCTTGGCCACACCCCTCATCATTTCACAAAAGGCCACCTGTCAGAAATTCCTCTAATGGCCACTGTTGACATTGCTGTCACTCTCTGTTGGTGAGTTTCCATCGCGGATATGATGGGCAGTTTAAAACGTGCTTAGAAATGCTGTCAGCCATCCTTTGGAGAAAAGCCTGCTGGGACCCGATTAAGCAGGGCTTGTAGCCGAAGCAGCTCTTTCCTTGATGACACATAGTAAGTGGCAGGTAATCCGCGTCTTAATCTCCTTGCTGCCCCTAGAGGCTTACGGTAACCGATACCCCTGTGAATGCCACAGAGTCTGATTGAGTTACCTTGAAAGGCCAGTGCTTCTTCCTGCTCCTTTCCTAATGGAATGTATTCAAATAAAGGCACCTTGAAGTTGGCCACTGTCTCCTGAGATGTTGCTCTGAAGGGAAAATTTGATTTCCCCTAAGCTGTGCCTGATATGACTTTGTGATTTTCCCTGAAGCTTTTCTCCAAATGCAGCCACGCCGGTCACAGTACACCTGGGGGAGGGGCGGGGAGAATCCTGGGGGCCAACCTGCTTTCTGTTGTGGCTTTGGTCTTTGCGTCCGCGGTCAGAGCAATTCTGACTCCTGGGGAAATTTCATTATCAAAATTCTTACTTTTCCCACCACAATTAAGAACTGCTCTGTTGCCACACTGCTGCTGACCCAGAGGGATAATTAACCCGTTGGGATTGGAAGGCATCTGGAAGACACTGAGCCTGGATGGCTGGACTCGGTCATCTGCAAGCTTGTCCCTGCATCCTGGTCCCTCTAGCTGGGGACGTGGAAGGCGGTTGGCCCATCTGTAAAATGGGGGCAGCTCCGTGAAAAGATCACTCAGGTTTAGAGTCGCCAGATGTAGCAAATAAAAACAGCAGACACCAAGTTAAACCCGAATTTCAGATAAACAACGAAGAATGTTTTAGCATCTGTTTGCCCCATGCAACATCTGGGACACACTTATATTAAAAAGCTTTCTGGTGTTTATCTGCAATTCAGATTTAACTGGGTATCCTGTATTTCACCCCTCACCCCTCCTCATGTCCCTCCCACCTCAAGTAGTTTCTGAATCTTTACTGTGAGATACATGATTTTGCTTTTGATATCCATGGCTTTAGGTAGCCATAAGCAAAGGGTAAAGCTAAGCCCTTTCCAGACTAATCTAGACATTTGTACTCGTGCTTTTTTTTTTGAATTTTTGAATTTTATCTATTTTGTTATACAGGTTCTTATTAGTCATCCATTTGATACACATCAGTGTATACATGTTAATCCCAATCTCCCAATTCATCACACCACCACCCCCCGCCACTTCCCCCCCTTGGTGTCCATACGTTTGTTCTCGTGCTGTTTTTGAAACACTGGTCTGTGACTGTGTCTCCCAGTGCCTATTGGAGTCCCCGGTGCCAAGTAGATGTGCAGTGGGCGCTGGTTTGATGAAGGAATGGTCACCAACTCAATGTACATCGCACCTTTCAACCTCTGTTTGACCTTCACGTAGCACATGCTGCCATCTAACAGGATGGCCAGGTCTTCCCACCCCCACCCCCCCTTCCCTTCCAGATCATTCTGCCTTTGCTCGAATGGTCCACTTCCCTCAGACAGAGGCAGCCTCGCGCGGTGGGCAAAATCACGAGCACTGGAGCCAGACTGCCTGGGGTTGAGTCTCGCTTCTACCACTGTGTGTCTTTGGGTAATTTACTTTAGCTCTCTGTGCCTCAGTTTTCTCATCTATGAAATGGAGGTAACAATAAAACCTAGTAAGACTGTTCTGAGGAACAGAAGTGCTAATACATGTATGGCATTTAGAAGACAGAGCATGACATGTAATAAGAGTTCTTTTTAAAAAATCTTTTTAAATTAATTTTTTATTTTTATACAATTTGTAAAGGTTACTTTCCATTTACAGTTATTACAAAATATTGGCTCTGTTCCCCATGTTGTACAATACATCCTTGAACCCGTCTTACATCCAGTAGTTTGTGCCTCCGAATCCCCCAGCTGTATCTTGCCCCTCCCCCTCTCCCTACTGGAAACTACTAGTTTGTTCTCTATATCTGTGAGTCTGCTTCTTTTATGTTATATTCACTAGTTCGTTGTATTTTTTAGATTCCACATGTAAGCCATATCATATAGTATTTATCTTTCTCTGTCTGACATATTTCACTTAGCATAATGCTCTCCAAGTCCATCTACGTTACTGCAGATGGCAAAAGTAATAAGGGTTCTTATTCTATTCCATCTACAAATCTTAATCCCAACCCTCCTACAAGGGCCACTTCCTCCATGAAGTACTCCTGATTGCCCTCTTCCCTACCCCTCAGGTGGAAGCAGCCTCTCCCCTTAGCTACATTTCTTGTATCCACCTGCCCAGTCCTTTGGGATAAAATGAACCGTGGTCTTTCCCCCACCTCGCCTACATTCGTTGTGGGAAGGACCAACTCTACCGCCCTGGTGTGTCTGAGAAGTTAGAGTGTGGTATTGTTATTCTAGGAGGTGTTTGTATCTGGTGTTCTCACAAAATAGCTGGGAGATCTGTGAAGGTGAAAAGGAGGATCCCATTTAGAATAAGACAGAAGGGTGTCCATTTGATTTGTCACCAAGGGACACAGCTTGGTGTGGTAGAAAGAGCAGGGGATTCGGGGCCCAACAGATGCAGCTGGAAATCCGCTCTATCTTTTCATAGGTTAAGACCTTCAGAACCTTCCACTTCCTCATATGTGAAAGGGGTGTAAGGGTGCTTCCTCTTGGGGATGGGGTGGGGGAAGGCTTGGGTGGGGGGAAAAACACCTACGAAGGGTTTAGCACAAAGAGGTGCTGCACTGAATTGCGTTGTCGGGCTCTGCAGTGCTGTGTGAAGCACTGTTGCAAGTTCAGCTGGTACCGGGTCTGGGGGCTTCCCCGAACGCCCTGCTTGTGTCCGGGCATAGACAAGAAGCTGGGACGGCAGGCCAGCGTCCTGATTGCATTATCCAACGGGCAAGGGAATGTGTAAAACCCCATCCAACACCCAGCAAAAGAGGAAGAAAATCTGCTCAGGTGGAGCAGTGGAGAGCAGTTAACATCTGCAAGTCGCTGTCTGCTTTGCCCACGCAGACACCGACGAGGGGCCTGGGAGCACTGCATCTGGCAAATTCTCTCTCCCACGATGCTTCTCCCATGGCTCGGGGCCTGATACACGGTGCACACGTTCCCTGCACCACCGGCTACTCAACCCAAGGATCAAGGTCATTCTGAGCTGCAGTGGTTTGAGCTAGTAAAGATTTTTATAAAAACTCACTGTCTTGATTTCTGTTCAAGTACTTTAAAGTTCACATATTTCTTATTTGAACTTTGCTGGCTGTAGTCATTTCATCCACAATCAGCCTGGATTGGTTCTGCTTATTCAGAGCCCATCAATTACAGGGGACCGGACCGGAGCACACACCGCCCATGCTTCTTTGCCCCAGGCTAGCCAATTTATCTGACATTTAACAAGGAGTTTTAGATTTTGCAGCTTATCAGAAGAGCGCAGTGCAAGTGCGGGTGAGCCAGTGAATCCCAAATCAGTGGGCTGCACGGGAATCGCTTTCTTTCAACACAGGCTTTGCCATGCCACACGGCTCTGGGTGTCAAGACATTCTACCGTCCTGCCTTTGCTCTTGTTGTGCCGTCTTCCTTTTCCTAAAACGGTCTAAAGGTTGGTTTAAGATCATTTCAATGTGAAGAGATCGTGGAGAGAATTCCAAACCCACCTTTGCCATAAACAGAAACTCTGCAACTACAAACAAGGATCGGGAAGCTCTGTTGCTCGATGAAAGTTCAAGTTAGCAAAGAAGGACTGAACGCCGTTCTGTGCCAGCCAGGGTGCCAGGCATGGTGTAATGAAGATGAGGTCCCTGCCCTGAAGGGGTGCACGGTGTGGTGGGCAAGCAGACGAGGACATAAATAACTTATATCCCAGGCTGGCTGAGCTGTGCGCTCTAACAGAGGTAAAAACAAAGCATCATGGGCGTGTTGGGGGCAGGTGAGAGATTAATATTCTCCCTGATCTGAGCCTTTGGGGTGAGGCTCAGGCAATGAGGGCATATTGGCACGTTTGACTACATAAGGAACTCTGATGTTTTCTTAAGCTTCCTCTGAATATCAAGACAAATGTATTTAATCTATTTCTCCCCTGTTAGGGTCGGTTCGATTCTCTTGGGCGTATTGTGTATGTTTAAACTGCCTAGCTTGGGTTTCCATCATAAATGATTTTTAGGACAAAAGTTTCACTAAATATTAGAATACCGGTTGGGAGGGCATTTTGGTAGGAAGACATGAATTTGCAGCCAGTCCCCGCTAGTGTCTGAGTTTTTCTTCCCTAGTATTTTCATGATCATTTCAGGTCTTTAGATTCACAAGTCCAATACCTGTCTCGACAGCCATATATGAAAGCCACTCTCACTAATGTTGGTTATTTATTTTTCTAAGAAATAGACTTTTATAGTTTCCTCTGATGTTCTCATTATTACCTTCTGCCTCCGTAGCACCAGGAGGGTTCCTGCAACTTTGGTCCCAGGGTATTGCCATCGGTCTCCTAGGGAGCTGGTTAGACACTCAGATTCTCAGCAACCGCCGCTTAGATTCTAGTTAGCGCGGCTGAGATGGAGCCCGTGAACGCTCAACGTGATGGAAGCCCACGTGATTCCCATGCCTGTTAAAAGCGGGGGGAACGAGCCCCGAGCGTTACCTTTCAACAGCCTCGTCCAGCCCCAGGCTTGGAGCTGACTCCTGCTGAGACCACCCCACTGAGCACCAGGTCACAGGATGCAGCTGCTGCCTCCCAAGCCCCCTCAGAGGACCCACCCCACCGTGTCCGCGTCTCATGGCGAACTCAGCATCTCCTCCCTAAACCTCTGCTCCCCCTGTGCTCTCATAGGAGTGGGCACCACCCGTGACAGATTCCTCTTTCTCTGTACTCGTGCATATCCATTAGCTACGAAATCCTGAGACTCCATCTCAGAGTCTCCGTTCCGTCTGTTTAGCTGTCAGCAGCACTTCCCCAGACCAGCCCCACCCCGTTCCGTCTGTTTAGCTATCAGCGGCGCTTCCCCAGCCCCCCCCCCACCTCACCTCAGCTGGTGAGACCTTGCCCCAGTACTTGCTCTACTTAATTCATTCTCTACATTAAAGGCAGAGGGATTTTTTTTCCCCAAATGGCCAATCTGATCTTGCTGTTTGTCAGCTTCAGAGCCTCGAGCGGCTCCCCATTGCCCTTGGGATGGGGCACGGCCTCTCCGTCGCGGCTTGGAAGGCCCTTCCCTCCCTGCCCAGCGTCTGCTTTCTGTCTCCTCCCGCCCTGGGCTTCTGCCCACCTTCCTGATCCAGGCACACTGGGCTTCTTCCAGGATGTCAGACCGCTGAGCTCACACCTCCAGGTCTGCTGTCCCCTCTGCCTAGAACACTGCCCCCTGCTTCACCTGCACAGGAGACACCCCTCCTCACTTATGTCCCGACTTGGCCATCATGTCCTCCGAGAAGTTGTTCCCCACCTCCCTAGGTCAGCTCCTCTGACCCTACTGTTACCCCACTGGACCCTACAAAGGCAGGGCCCCATCGGTCTGGATCTCTGTTATGCAACCAGCGCTTGGCACCAATTCTGGCACAGAGGTGGAACCATAAAAATTAAAAAAAAAATTTTATTGGAGTATAGTTGATTTACAATGTTGTATTAGTTTCAGGTGTACAGCAAAGTGAATCAGTTATAAACATATATCCACTCTTTTTTAGATTCTTTTCCCATATAGGCCATTACAGAGTATTTAGAGTTCCCTGTGCTATACAGTAGGTCCTTGTTAGTTATCTATTTTATATATAATAGTGTGTATATGTCAATCCCTATCTCCCAATTCATCCCTCCCAGAATCATATAAAATTGCTGATTTTTGACCAACCATTTCATAATGACTCAACCTAATACTTGTCATTCACACATTTTTGTATGATGTAAACACGGAGTCTCTGTTTTATTTTATTTTTTTAACATCTTTATTGGAGTATAATTGCTTTACAATGGTGTGTTAGTTTCTGCTTTATAACAAAGTGAATCAGCTATACATATACATATATCCCCATATCTCCTCCCTCTTGCATCTCCCTCCACCCTCCCTATCCCACCCCTCTAGGTGGTCACAAAGCACCGAGCTGATCTCCCTGTGCTATGCGGCTGCTTCCCACTAGCTATCTATTTTACGTTTGGTAGTGTATATATGTCCATGCCACTCTCTCACTTCGTCCCAGCTTACCCTTCCCCCTCCCAGTGTCCTCAAGTCCATTCTCTACGTCTGTGCCTTTATTCCTGTCCTGCCCCTAGGTTCTTTAGAACCCTTTTTTTTTTTTTTTTAAGATTCCATATATATGTGTTAGCACACAGTATTTGTTTTTCTCTTTCTGACTTACTTCACTCTGTATGACAGACTCTAGGTCCATCCACCTCACTACAAATAACTCAACTTCATTTCTTTTTATGGCTGAGTAATTTTCCATTGTATATATGTGCCACATCTTCTTTACCCATTCGTCTGTCGATGGACACTTAGGTTGCTTCCTGTCTCTTTGTTTTAATTAGAAAGTCTTTGATTGTCAGTGAAGGTAAGCTCCTTAAATGGCATAGACTTTTGTGCATAAATTTCAGCTGCTTGCGTGAAGCTCACAAAATGGGAATTAAAGAAAGACCTAAACTGGATTATTCAAAGAATGACGTGAAACATCACAAAGGAAAAGACCCCATTCCTCGGACAGGAAGTTTCACCCCTGAGCGGCGTCCAAGAGGTCGCTGCGGGGAGAGGTAGGCGGGATGGTGGGGGAGATTTGTTTGAAGAGGATCTCAAAGAAGATTTGCCTCCTTTCACGGAGTCTATGCCACAAGATTAAACACTTAGGTGATAAGATTTCACCAGCTACATCCTTGTTTGCAGAATATGTTTCCCCTAGTGAAAATACAATTTGTGAATAACTATTATACTTTAGAAACATACCTTTTATTTTTAAGATTAAACATTCTCAATGGCCCTGTTGGTCTATGGGAGACTTATGTGGCTTCTGAAGATAATAACTATTTGGTTTCTGTTTCCTTTCTGGCCCTATTACATTTGCTGAGAAAGTATAGATCAACGGAAGCATTTTTTCCTTAGATCTTAGCAAGAGGCTGCCATCTATAGATCCTTGACCCAATTACACACTGTTTTAAGAGCTGAAACTGCAGGAGGACTGTAGGTTTCGTATAAGTTTTATACCTCTCAACTCTGAGGATTAAGATGGTAGGTTTTTAATAGGCTTTTACTGTTTAATTTAATTTAATTGACTTTATTTTGCAAAAGAGCTTGAAGTCCTTAGTATAAGGATCATCCAGGCTCCCGTTTTGCAGATTAAAAAACTGAGGTCCACCGAGGTTGAAACGACTTGCTGCCCAACGTCACCCAGATGTCAGGGAGGAGCTGGGACTTGCACCCATTCCCAGGCATCACTGTGTTTTTGCTTTTGTTTTGTGTTTTTGGCTGCGCCGCGCAGATCGTGGGGTCTTAGTTCCCTGACCAGCGCTTGAACCCGGGCACCGGCGGTGAAAGCGCTGAGTCCTAACCAATGGACCGCAGGGAATTCCCGGCATCTCTGTTTTCTTAATACAGGAAAAGCAAGGCTCTCGGCAGAGGGAGGCACACCTGGCAAATCGAGTCCAGCCCGAGGTTGGTGCCTTGGAAGCCGGGTCCCCCCACTGACCCTGAGGAAAGGTTTTCCATTTCAGAGTTTGTCCTCTTCATAGCAGTGATTCAAACCCCCCTTAATCCTTTAGATAAAATAACAACAACAACATAATAATAATTGCATAAGCAGGGTTGTGGTGGGGAGCAGGATTTGTAAGTAGGATTGTTTTCACAAAACACCTCTGTGTGTAGCCATAATATTATGAAAACAGCAATAGTTATCTGCTTCTAATTAAGGAAAAGTGGGTGGACAACACAACTCTAGAAGAGTGTATTATACAGAAACAAAAGGGTTTGGGGGCCCTGGGCTGCCCTCTAGTTTAAATCTACTGTGTTCCGGCCAAGGATGAAATGCCTGTTCCCTGCTCATTCCAGATGCCAGGCCCGCTAACAAAGGCGCACTTGTTCCTTGGGACACGTGTCTAGCTGCGTTTTCAGAGAGAGGTTTCAAGGGCACCAGTCACCTGCAGTCCCCTGAAGATGACACATGTCATGTAGCTGTGTCCCCCTTCCCCCATGCGTGTGATCTACCTGGTGGATTTTTCTTTTTTTCCTGCCTGAAAGTTGGCCTGAGATGAAACTTGCAAAGGCAGGCAGGACGCAGAGCACCCAGGCTGGAAGCTCCCCGATGTGTGCAAGTGTGGCCCCCCCACTATGGGCAGCCCACCCCCGCTGCTCCTGCCGTCTGAGCCTGGGAGCACCAGGGACCTGGGTTGGGTGCACTGTAGTGCAGATAGAAAACCAGATCCTCATAGAAACCTCCGTGTCTCAGTGAAGGTAGGCACAGCCCATGGGATCTGTGCATACCCTCTCCCCTTCTAAGTGACTTTGTACGTGTCAGGGTCCTTTGTGGGGGCGGAGCTGTAGCTCCTGGCATCTGCCATCTCTGCCTTGCCCTCGGGTCCTGCCTGCCCTCCATAACCTGCCGTCTTAACCTTCCTGCCACTGCCTCTCACACCTTCGCTTCCCTTCTAGATGCCCCGCCCCTCTCTCCGTCTGCCTCTGCGCATACCGTCCCCTCTGTGCAGTTGCCCTCCATCCTCACCTGTCCCTGTAGCCCACTCATCCTTCAGGATCCACTGACACCATCCTTCCTTGGAAGCCTGCCCTGGCCTCCCCTCCCCAGCAGGATTGGTTGCCTCCGTCTAGGCTGCCAGAATTCCGCAGCACGGCCTTCCTCTGCTCCTTACCGTTCGGCACCGTAATCCTCTGAGCATGCGGCCGTCCCTTGCACAGCCCTGTGATCGCTTAGCGGGCAAGGACTGCATCTATTCGTTTTTCTGTTCCCAAGGTGGGAGCCTGCCATGCACGAGGTGCTCACGGGCATTGAACGACTGAGTGAAATAGGATGGCGTGCGTGGATCCCAGAGGGTCTTTCTGAGCAGAGACCACGCCAGGGCAGGGCATCTTGTATCAGGATTTCACTCTTGATAGCTTAGGGCAGGGGTCGGCAACCTTTTTCTAGAAAGGTCAGCTAGTAACTATCTCAGGCTTTGTGGGCCAGATGGTGTCTGTCGTAACCACCCAGCCCAGCTGTTGAGTGCTGCTTGTAGACCATAGGCAGACAAAGGACCTTGGTCGTGGTCCAATAAAACTTTATTTACAAACACACGCAGACAGCTGGGTTTAGCCCGCTGGCTGGAGTTTGCCCATCCTGGCTAAGGGCTTGGAACAGAACCATCTGCTGTTACCATAGGTGGATTTTCCCTTGTTGGTTGAACCTCTCTGTGGCCTGCGGGGGCTCTGGGACAGGGGCGCTTGCACTTGGCTTACCCTCTCCTTTCCTTCGGGCAGGCATGGGAAGGGTCTTGGAACTTATTTCCAGCTCTCTAGCTAGCTTTCTCGGTATTTTCTGTGTCCTGTTGCCCTAGGTAATTCTAAGATGGGCCTATGCCCACTAGAGCTGGGAAAAATAGGCCAGGGTAGGCTCTGATTATCTGGGGTCTCTCCCACATACCTGCTAGGTGGGCTCCCTCCCGCCCTCCTCCAACCCTGAGTCCCTCCCTGCGTTTCCCATGCAGAGCAGTGACAACCCCCATGGCAGCCTCTTCCAGCTGTTTCAGGCTGCATTACAAAACCATCACAATCTGAAAAACAACAACAGCCCTGCTTCTTCTCAAGGGCAGAGCTCTCCTCTGCTGTACTTGGCAAAAGCAGGGGCGGCTGGAAGCTTGGGGGCTGGATTCACCTCACCCACCAGCTGGTGCCCAGGCCAGGAGGACCCATTTGGCAGGAGGACGGAGCAGCTGGAGCTCCCTGGACAGCTCTGTCTCTCTGTGGTTTCTCCACACCACCTCTCCAGCATGGTGGCTTCGGGGTCACCAGATTTCGTAATATCAGCTCAGAGATACAATGTGCATGTTCCAGGAGAGCCAGAAAGAAGACATATCACCGTTTATGACCCAGCCTGGGAAGCCATGCAGGGTTACTTCTAGCACATTCTATTCATTGAGGCGGTCACGAAGTTCCACCCAGGTTGAAAAGAGAGGTGAAGGGGACTCCATGTCATCATGGGAAAGGGTAATGTTCTGTAAGAGCTGTGAGGTCATAAAGGAAATAGAATCCCCACACTTTCACTCCCTGGGCCCTGCTACATGCCAAACATTGCACGTGTCACTTTGCTATTTACATGATCTATACAGGAGTATTATCAATACTTACATATCTGTAATACCTTACGAAGTTCTTCCTTCACCCACTTTGAGTCCTTATTTGACTGCATGCAAACCTTGTTTCTGGTGTTCCCAGTTCTTTGGGCAGTTCTTTGACAGGGGTATCCAGCACATGCATCCTTGTAGAGTCTGAAGGACGTGCACTTTTTTTGCAGGGGTGGGGGATCCCTTCTCTGACGGGCTGAGCTGTCGCTCAAGGTAGAGGCAACAACTGTGGTGCTGGGATGTGACACGTCTATCAATTAATTCACTTGACAGTGACGAGCTGGTAACTACGCCTGGTGTCCGCACAATCCCGGAGCCCCGTGCAATTCCTGGCGCTGAGTCTTACTCTCCGGAAGTCATTGCCCACAAAGAAATCCGAGAACCAGCTGAATGAACATCAGTGGAGGAGCAGCCTTGCCATTCGCTCTGCTCTTGTCTCCAATCAAACTGGTTAAATCACGACACAAAATCCTACAGTCATGAGAAGGATTCGACCTGCATGGGGTTCTCCACACGGGGCGGGCTGCAGGGCTGTGGGTACCGGAGTTTATCTCAGCTCCTATTCAGGGCTCCAGATGGAGGCCAGGCTTTCATTTTAATCTTATTTTTAGCATTTTGTTACCTCCTAAGACTTTTTATTCCTCTTCATTTTCTTAAATATTATGGCTTTAATGACCAGAAGCCCTTAAGGCCGGCAAAGTTCAGTGGGATATTGTTTCTAAATAAGAATAATTTTATAGGCTTCAGAGATCCGAGGACCCTTGAAGACATCTTGCCATTAAGAACGCCCTTATTTTACAAACCAGGAACCTGAAGCTCAGAGGACAGTGACCTGCCCCAGGTCACTCACACGCGTGTTAGAGGCCGTTGCTCTTAGACCAGGGTTTTGCCCACAGTTGTTTGACCTCTGTCTGGAGGGCTCATTGCTGTCAACTGAGTCAAGGCTTTTTGGCCCATCTACAGCTGAGTCCAGAACAATTTCCACACTATTCCAGCCCTTTCTGGCCCACCGAGGACTCTGGTGGCAATTCTACACGCTGGCCTGTGGTTCCCTTTGTTTTCCCGTCACATCCATCTCTGTTTTTGTGCTGTCACCAGGCGATGCGTCGAGTGTGTGACTGAAGAAGCAGTTTGATCCTTGAACACAGGGACCACGGGTCAGGCTCCTTGATTCTGCTCTAGCCGTGTCTCAGCACCTGGAATCCGGTAGCTGTGAGCCCAGTGTTTCCCTGACCCATCAGTTGAAGTAGACCTTCTCCCAGGCTGCCTCATCTCCTTCTCGTCTCTTCCTGGACAGCCATTTTGTCTTGGCTGTCAGAATCCCCTCCCCTCCCCCTGCCCCCTACACATGCTACATGTGGCAGCAAGTCTGCACACCACCTCCTGCCCTGAGAGGGGTCTTGGACTCCCTGAGTGTTGGTGGAAAGCTCAGGATGTGATCCACCTGGAGCTGGTCCTTGACAAAACAATCTTTTTTTTTTTTTTTTTTTGCGGTACGCGGGCCTCTCACTGTTGTGGCCTCTCCCGTTGCGGAGCACAGGCTCCGGACGCACAGGCTCAGCGGCCATGGCTCACGGGCCCAGCCGCTCTGCGGCATGTGGGATCTTCCCGGACCGGGGCACGAACCCGTGTCCCCTGCATCGGCAGGCGGACTCTCAACCACTGCACCACCAGGGAAGCCCGACAGCACAATCTTTTGTTCCCAGTTCACGCAACTGGATGAGGAGGGGGATGGCTACATGAACACACAGGCCCTGTGCTCTGCCCCTTCCATACAGTGGCTCTTTGAATTCTAGGACGCTGACATCTCTGGGGAATTCCTGGCATCCTTTCCTGGAGTTATTACCTTTTCATATTTCCCACCAGGCCAGCGTCTCTCAAAGCCTGGTCTTCATATCATCTTGGTCGGCATTAGAATCACCTGGGGGTATTTTTTAAAAGGCAGGTTCCTGGGGAACATCCAGGACTTACCATATAACACTCTCTGGGGATGGAGCCCAGAAATACACACGTTCACAAGCTCCTTGGGTGATTCTGAAGCACCTATGTGCTCGAGGCAACTTAGGAAATTTATTTTGTCTACAGCCGTATGCCTTGCCCAGAGCTGGGCACAGAACAGGTGATAATAAACTATTTGCTGAATGAATGAATAGACGCATGAATGATGCCATATCCCTGAACTTGATCACAAGAGATTCTATTTGTTTTGGAACTGCCCCTCCATCCCGTCCTCCAAGCTGCACGCCTGCTACTTGCACACCTAGAGCAGACAGGACAGGTGTCATTCCTTCTTGCTCTCAGATGCCATCATGTTAATTCAGCAGAGCTTGGAGATTTGGTGTGTTCAGTTCCAGGCCACAACAATAAAGCGAATATCACAATAAAGTGAGTCCCACACATGTTTTGGTTTCCTAGTGCATATAAAAGTTCTGCTTACACTATACTGTAGTCTGTTAAGTGTGCAAGAGCATTATGTCTAAAAAAGCAATGTACGTATCTTCATTAAAAAGTACTTTATTGCTGAATAATGCAAACCATCATCTGAGCCTTCAGCGAGTCGTAAACTTTCTGCTGGTGGAGGGTCTTACCTCGATGCTGACGGCTGCTGACTGACCAGCGTGGTGGCCGCTGAAGGCTGGGGGGGCTGTGACAGTTTCTTAAACTAAGACAACAGTGAGGTTTGCTGCATCTCTTGACGCGTCCTTTCACGAACGATTTCTCCGTAGCCTGCAATGCCGTTTGATAGCATTTTACCCATGGTAGAATTTCTTTCAAAATTGGAGTCAGTCCTCTCAAACCTGGCTGTTACTTTATCATCTAAATCTACGTAATATTCTAAATCCTTTGCTGTCATTGCAACAATTTTCACAGCATCTTCTCCAGGAGTAGATTTTATCTCATGAAACCATTTTCTTTGCTCACCCATGAGAAGCAACTCCTCTTCCGTTAAAGTTTAATCATGAGGTTGCAGCATTCAGTCACATCTTCAGGCTCCACTTCTAACTCTGGTTCTCTTGCCGTTTCCACCACATCTGCAGTTCCTTCCTCCACTGAAGTCCTGACCCCCTCAGAGTCAGCCATGCGGGTTGGAATTAACTTCTTCCAAACTCCTGTTAATGTTGCTATTTGACCTCTTCCCATGAATCATGAATGTTCCTAATGGCATCTAGAATGGTGAAAACTTTCCAGAAGGCTTTCAGTTTACTTTACCCAGGTCCATCAGAAGAATCACTATCTATGGCAGCTATAGCCTTATGAAATGTATTTCTTAAATAATAAGTCTTGAGGGACTTCCCTGGTGGTGCAGTGGTTAAGACTCTGCGCTCCCAATGTAGGGGACCTGGATTCGATCCCTGGTCAGGGAACTAGATCTCATATGCCACAACTAAGAGTTCACATGCCACAACTAAGGAGCCCGTGAGCCACAACTAAGACCCAGCACAACCCAATTAAAAAAAAAGTCTCGAAAGTCAAAATTACTCCTTGATCCTTGGGCTGCAGAATGGATGTTGTGTTAGCAGGCACGAAAACACCATGAATCTCTTTGTACATCTCCATCAGAGCTCTTGAGGTGCATGCACCAGGTGCATTGTCAATATGCAGTAACATTTTGAAAGGAATCTTTTTTTCTGAGCAGTAGGTCTCAATAATGGGCTTAAAATATTCAGTAAACCAGGTTGTAAATAGATGTGCAATCATCCAGGCTTTGTTGTTCCATTTGTAGAGCACAGGCAGAGTAGATTTAGCATAATTCTGAAGGGCCTTAGGACTTTTGGAATGGTAAATTAGCGTTAGCTTCAACTTCAAGTCACCAGCTGCATTAGCCCCTAACAAGAGAGTCAGCCTGTCCTTTGAAGCTTTGAAACCAGACGTTGACTTCTCCTCTCCAGCTATGAGAGTCCCAGATGGCATCTTCTTCCAATAGAAGGTTATTTCTTCTACATTGAAAATATGCTGCTTAGTGCGGCCACCTTCATTAATTATCTCAGCTGGATCTTCTGGATAACTTGCTGCAGCTTCTACATCAGCACTCGCTACTTTATCTTGCACTTTGATGTTATGGAGACTGTTTCTTTCCTTAAACCTCATGAATCAACCTCTGCTAGCTTCAAATTTTTCCTCTGCAGCTTCCTCACCTCTCTCAGCCTTCACAGAATTGAAGAGAATTAGGACTTTGCTCTGGATTAGGCTTTGACTTAAGGGAATGTTTGTGGCTGGTTTAATCTTCTATCCAGACCACTCAGACTTTCTCCATATCAGCAACAAAGCTGTTTTGCTTTCCTCTCATTCGTGTGTTCGCCGGAGCAGCACTTTTAATTTCCTTCAAGAACTTGCCCTTTGCATCCACAACTTGGCTAACTGTTTGGCACGAGAAGCCTCACTTTGGGCTTATCTTGGTTTTTGATTTGCCATCTTCACCAAGCTTAAACATTTCTAGCTTTTGATTTAAAGTGAGAGATGTGCAACTCTTCCTTTCACTTGAACACCTAGAACCCATTGTAGGGTTATTAATGCACCTACTTTCAATACTGCTGTGTCTCAGGGAACAGGGAGGCTCGAGGAGAGGGAGAGATGGGGGAAAGGCCGGTCGGTGGAGCAGTCAGAACATACACATTTATCGGTTAAGTTCATCGTCTTATATGGGCAAGGTTGGTGGTGCCCCAAAACAACAACAGTAGTAGCATCAAACATCACTGATCACAGATCACCATAGAAATATAATAACAATGAAAAAGTTTGAAATATTGTGAGAAGTACCAAAATGTGACACAGAGACGCCAAGTGAGTCAATGCTGCTGGGAAATGGCACCGATAGACTTGCTCGACCCAGGGCTGCCTCAAACCCTCAATTTGTGAAAAATGTGATACCTGCAAAGAGCACTAAAACGAGGTTTGCCTGTACTGCTGCAGGTGGGGTCAAGTTCAAGGACGTGCTAATACATAGCATCATGTTAAAGAGGTCAATCATCTTTAAGATTATTTTTTTGTGTGTGTTTTCCCTGTTTTAAGTTTTTGAAGGGTTCAAAAGAAGGATGTCATATTAAATTTGAAATTGTAAATTGCTGAAGGATTTAGTTGTCTCTAATCAATGTATAATGCATGAATGCTTTATTTTCATGGTGTCATTTATTAGACATATAACGCACATAAATTGACAGGAAATTTTGTTTTGAAAGAGCTCGCAGGACTGGGTGAAGCACAGGCTGGGGCAGGGGAGGGTGCCCTCCCCGTCCCGCCATCAGGCACAAGTCAGTGGTCAGGGAAGGAGCAGGTCTGCAGGGTGGGCAGGGGATGTGCAGCAGCACGTTCTCAGAAGGCCTTTAGTAGGAATGACGTGGATAATTTATATTATGGTTAACTATCTTTTAAACAGCCAGTTTTTCTTGTACAGTGACTGGGCTCCCATAAAACAGAGACAAGGCCTGCCCATTTAGCTCGGTTTTAGAGGGGATGGCACTGTAAAGTTAATGCAGTGAGAAATCTATGGTGCTTTGACATTAAACCCAACACGGGACATAAAGAATTGGGGCTGCTCTAAACCATGGCAGCAGGTAAAGAGATTAAGCAACCTTTGCAGGTGAAAACCATCCCGAGGTGGGGAGAAAGGGCCTCCCTGCATTGGACCGCGAAGCCAGGAGCCCGGGCAGAGATGGCTGGGCTCTGCCCCTTAACTGCCAGTATGGGGGGCACTCGGAAAAGCCAGTCCCCACCAGCCTGAGTAATTAACCACTGCTGGGCCCCAAGGTCAGAGGAGTACTGAGAGGCAGAAGGGAAGTATTAATGTGACAGTTTAATTCGCTGATTATCGTTCGGGCCCTTGTCTCCTTCCCCTACTTGGGTTACAGGAGAACATGTGTAGCTACCTCCCCAGAACACAGGAAGAGAGATCATCTCAGGCCAGCGGGAACCGCAGCTCGGGGGTCCCAACTGGCCCAGGCTGGCTGGGGCAACCGTGGTCCCTGGGACTCCAGACCCGGCCATGGGTGGAGTCCTTTCTTTTTTTCAGACTGCTTTTCACATGGGGCCTTACACAGATAAGCTTTATTTGACGAAGGCATCTTCTCTTCCCAAAATGTGTGACTCAGCCAGTCACCTCCAGACCCACAAGCATCGCCTTCCCAGGCAGCTGTCACCGAAAGTGTCAGGCCAACACGTGCCTGGGGACACGGTGGCTCCGTGTTGAGAGGAAGCTCTCGAGGTTTCAGGGCAGGTTCTGGACCAGAGGCTGGTCAGCAGCTGAACAGGGCCGAGGCGTTGATCCTGAAGGGCAGTGACAGGCCAAGCTGCTGGGGAAGGGAGCTGGGGCTTTCTGGAAGCCTTGGGATTTGAGGAGAGGCACGGGCGTGGCAGCACCAGGGCACCACCCCTCACCCTGGCCTCTGACCAAATCATGGGATTGTTTTTTCTGCTCTTCAGGACCATTGGGATTTCCTCCAGGGGTGAGAAGCCCCGTGGAAAGGGGAGGTTGGGGGAATGTGTGAGGGGAGGCGTAGGGCGGGGCCCCCTGAGAGGGAAGGCAACGCACAGAGTGGACAAAGACAGCTGAGGAGGAAGCGGCAGGATAGACTGGCGTTTGGAGGCCTGTGGAGCAGAGGGTAGGAAGAGCTCAAGGCCGGTCACATTGAATTGTGTCAGAGGCCTTGAGCCCCCGTAAGGCCTGACCTTCACGAGGTGCAGCAGGAAGGCTGGGATATAAAGGGGCCTCAAAGGCCTGAGGGCAATGCATTTTTCAGACTACTTTTCACATGGGGGCTTGCACAATAAGGAGGTTTATTGGACTAAGGCACCTTCTCTTCCCAAAATGAGTCCCCGGCCTCCCCACACTGGGACCTGGGTCTCTGTCCGAACCGGCTGCCTCACCTGGGAGACAAGAGATGGACGATTGGAAGCGTGTCCTCAGGGCTGTGTTTCTCTAAGCGCACCCTCCCTCTGTTACCTTGCTCCTGAGATGCTACCTCTTCCAAGAAGCCCTCTGGTGGGACCACTGTGCTGCTCGTGGTGGGTCTCCAAGGTGCCTCTGAGCCTGGCCTCGGTTCTGGAGGCGTGAAGGCGGCTGCCCCAGGATCGCCGTCCCTTCTGGCCAAGCTGTGGGCTTCCTACAGCTCCCCGCTCTCAGCGTGGCCTGGGCCTATCTGCCTCCTCTCACCTGGGCAGCTGGGCTCCTGCAAAACAGGCAAGGTCTCCCCAGCCAGCTTTGCCCAGTGATAGTGCGGGCCCAGGTGCTGGAGCTGCAGAACACGGCCCAGAGAGCAAAGACAGGGGCTGGATTCGGGTCCAGCAAGGGGTCCTCAGAATCCCACAGGGCTCGGGATCCTGCTGGAAAACACCTGAACTCAGAAACCTTCTCAGGGCCTGACCCTTCACCCTGGGAAGGGAAGAAAACTATCATTCTGCACGGAGAGCAAACGGTCCAGGGACTCATCTCACCGGGAACCCTTGGGACATGGATTATTCTTCCTCACCAGAAAACCGTCCCCCGAGAACCTTCTACTTTTAAATCCCTGACTCTAAACTTCAACCTGTAGATTCCGGCCAGGCTGGGGGTTAACTCAGGACTCAGAAACTGCTCCACTGGGGCCGGTCTGATGAAGGGATCAGTCAGGAATTCATAAAGCATTTATTTATCTACCCAAAGCACCCCCACCCTCCCTTTCTTGTATGGGGGAATTGATGCAAAGTTTCCGAGACAAGTCTGCGATTGCGGCTGTCACCAAACAATGCCATATTTCTTTTCTTCTCTTAAATTCTAAGGATCATTCCCTGTAAGAGGGCAATTTGTCTGTCAGGCAGGCGAAACAGGGGCCGCTCCCTGCCCTCATTAAACTGACAGCATGGTTATTAGCAGAAAACGAAGCCCGCCCGCCATGAAGCCAGCCACTGTTTTATGGCGAGCGCCAGGGAGATATTTTCAGTAATTAATTTGATAAATATATTAATTATGAATTGAGTTGACAGTACAATCAGATTGTCAGCCTTCCAGACAGCCTCTTGTGATAAAGCTCTATGATGAAGTGGTTGGATTTCAGGCCTGTCATCCTACGGGGCAGTCCCTTATCGCCCGTCTGCCCATTCACTCTGTAATTTCCTGCGCATTGTAATTAAATGGTAGCTTTCTGATTGGAAAGTGACTCCTCAAACTTAATCTCTCTTTCTCTCCGAGCAAGGTGGGGGAGGTGTACAAAAAAGCCCTTTGTTTCGGGGGAGTCTTGATGTGAAGAAGCAGTTCTGCTTCCCCACTCCTTTAAATGCACCCCTCTGGTCCCAGAGGGCACCTTGGAGGAGGGAGTGGTCTGGAAACTTCAAGCTGGAGAGAGGGGTGGGCGGTGTGCCCAGCTCTGCTGTCCTCTGGCTCTGCCACCTCGGGCAGGTCACTGCTCCTCTCTGGGCCGATTTCTTCCGCCAGAAAAAGAAGGGATTGGCCCAAATCATCACGTGCCCCCTACCCCAACCCCCAAGCCCTGAAATTCTGGGATCCTGAGAACAGAGCGGCTCCGCAGGGCCTGCCTGCCCTCCGGAGTCCCGGGAAGGGGAGGGGAGGAGAAGTGAGCCGAGTGTCAGCTGTATTTCTGCAGGACAGGTCATTCGGGGAGTCCCTTGCCAGCACTTTTTTTTCTCTTTTGATGAAATTAATTATGAACACTGCCTGGGGTCATTTGACTCCGGAGATACATGTCAAGATAAAATATTTCTGAAACACTTATATTTAATAATTTAACATGGTGGTTTGCATTTGGGTGCAACAAAGGGAATTATTGGTAATTGCGAATTTTAAAGAGGCAGAAGGAAGCCCAGCAAATCGGGGGGCCACAGGGCAAAGTCAGGAAGGTCAGGAGGCTTTTGTTCGGCAAGCCCCGGGGCCTGAGTTTAGGATGAGAACCGATGTCATTTAGAACGCCTTGTAAAGAAGTCGACTCCAGGAACCTTTCGAGGGGCTGTAGTGCTGGGGCCTCCGGGTGCCTTGGGTGTCCTAGGTGCCCCAGGTACCCTGGCCAGACAGAGAGAGAGAGCATGTTGGTCCTCAGGGAAGTTGTCCCCGGCCTCGGAGTTACAGAAAGTCTGTGATCTGAGACTCAGAGATGCCCAAGGCTGCTGTCCCAGGCCACGCAGCTAAGGAACAAGATTCCAGGGAAGCTCGGCCTCCCGGGCTGGTGCCCCTAGGACGTGAGGCTCCATGGAAAGAACAGCAGCTTTGCATTGGGAAGGTCCAAGTTCCAAATCCAACTGCTACTTGCCTGCCATGTCTCAGTTTCTTTGTCTGTAAAATGGGCTAGTAAAGTACCTACCTCAGGTTTGATGTGAAGATTAAATGAAATAATGCATGTAAGGTGCTTTTCAGAGCAGCTGAAACACAGTGGAAGCTGAGTTGCTATCAGCTGGTGCACACCAAGGGCTCAGTTAATATTTAGTGCAGGTGTGAATGAATAAATGAATGAACGAATGAAATACTGGCCCTAGGGTCCTGGCTGCTCTGCTCTCTGGGCCCTGCCTGTCTTCCTTGTTGCCCCGTTATGCTATTCTCCATTCATGGCCCAGCAGGCGGATAGGGCCCCCCTTCGGGAGCACGACACAGCGGGCTCACTCCCAACAAGGACTCAGACAGACTCGAACTCTGATGCTCAACCTACTCGTCTAGTGGCTTTGGGCAAATCCGTCTCTAAAATGTAAGAAAGAAGCTGCTCGGGTGGGTGCTCCTCCAGCACCGGTGGTCTTCAGTGGTCCGGGGGGAGAACCCCTCTCCAGTGAGGTGAGCTGGGCAGTCCCTTCCCTGCGCTGAGCCTTTGCTTCCTCATCTTTAAAGTGAGGGGGCTGCATTCAGCAGTCGGCAGCGTCACTGGAAAACCCACTGTGGCCCAAAGTCTACAGCTGGACCATATTTAAACTCAGCTTTCTTCAGAAACGCGAGCATCTTAACTGGAAAACTCAGTTTTTGTTTATCACCTGGAAATCGTGGATCCCACCATGAGCAGAGACTAGGGGCCATGGCAGGGAGGATCGATACTCAGATCACAGGTTGAGGAGGCCCTGTGATGGTTCCCACCGGCTAGGTTGCACGCACTGGAGTCCCCACTGCAAGAAAAAACCCCAAGTTACACAAGCTTCCTTTGCATGTCACCAGAGGCAAAACCAACACATGCATGCAAATCCCTACAACCAAGACATAAAGTTTTAACACGAAGTAAGAAAATTATCACTCACCCTAGAGGTTGATTTCTATTCATGTTTCTTTCATGAGCAAATGCACACTTATTTTTTCACCCAAAGTTCAAGATTACTGTCTTTTTCTTAACTTTTCAAAGAAAGCTTAAGTACTTCGAGCACAACCAGAGTTGAATATTGTCCTTTGTCAGGTCATACTTGAATCTATATTTTAACGTGTTGCCATTATATTTCAAAGAGGAGACATGATTGCTTTTGAAAATAAAAAAGTAAGACCAAAGACAGAGTATTGTCTATTATCCCATCCACCACCCCAGAAACGTTCTCATGAGAGCCAGCCGGGTGCCGTTTATTAAGTCCCGAGTGATGAACCATAAGCTTCTTTATTTTATACCAGAAGCGAGTGGTAAGTGGACGCAAATCGGTTTTGGAGAGGATGCTAAGTGATAATCCTTCCCAGGTTCCCAGTCAAGAAAATATACTTATTTGAGGGAATTTTTAACTTGGGTTTGAACTCGCTGATGCCTTTTTTAGAGTCCAAGTGGAAACCATAGAGCTTTTGTGTGCCTGTCAGATGTCTTTACCTAATGCCGAGGGAAGAATGATAAACATGCAGAAGGCTTTGATGTTGGTACCAAACGGGCCTCCGAAGGGGCTGCGTAGAAGGCAGTTGACACTGTGGTTTTCATCCCTCAGCAGGGATGGAAGAGATGCTTGAAAATTAATGGCCCCTGTGGAGATAGTGCGCCACTCCTGCTTATGCCCTCGGAGCCCGTGTTCCCCACCGCCCGCTCGAGGACCCGGGCTCCGAGCTCTGCCTGGCAGGAGAACGTGAACCTGGATAGGGGATAAAAGGCAGGGACTTTGTTTGCCAAGGAGCCTTTCTGATGAGCCCAGGCAACGGTCACTAAAGGATAGATGTGAAATGTAGCTAATCTTCTTCAGGCAGGGATACGAAAGGGAAAGTCCTCCAGAGATGAATGGATAACTCCGCTCGGCTCAGCCCCCTGCCCCACAGGGCCTCATCTGTAGAATGAGGGGCTCAAGCTAGAGGTTGCTGAAGATACAGTTCTTTGTTTCAGATGAAGTCGCCGTCCTGGCCCTGTGTTGGGATGGGCAGCCTATATGGGACCAGGACTGGCCTCCTGGGAGGCATCTGTCTCAGGCCCTCCCTCCCAGGGTCAACCTCACTTCCTGGCGTGGTTGGAGAGGGGAAAGCCAGGGCTTTCCGTGGAGAGCCACTGTTGGAATGGTACGTGCACAGGGACCACAGGATCCAGATCGTCCGCGAAGTCCCAACGTCTAGTTGTTCCTCTGGTCCCCTAAGTGCATTCGCGTTTGGCAGACCACATGGTCCAATTCTTGCCTCAGAAATTATGGGCCCAGTAACTGCCCAGCTGGGGTTGTCACCAAAGATAAGACAAGGGCTATTTTTGCTTTTCTTTCTTCAATAAGAGATTTTCCAGGCAAATCAACTGGAAATGGTTATGTGGGGAATCAAAGCTCTGGGGGTACTTGT
Organism: Grampus griseus; assembly: GCF_964374135.1. NCBI lineage: Eukaryota > Metazoa > Chordata > Mammalia > Artiodactyla > Delphinidae > Grampus > Grampus griseus. The sequence goes on from NC_139010.1 coordinate 78,059,403, forward strand.
GGAATTCTTTCTTAGCTCACCAGAAACAAACTTCTTAGAAGTTGGCCAATCTTAGCCCTTAAGACATATGCACAACTCGGCCTTGAATCAAACTAACGAGGGTCCTGAAGGGTCCTGTACTTTCGTGTCAAAACAGTGTCTTAAATTAATATTTTCTTTAGTTCAAAAGGCTGCCTGTGCCTTTGACTGAGTGTTCCGGCTGCCAGGAACCAGGGAGTGACCCCTGGCCAGAGGGGCCACTACATGGGGACAAAGGCCCCGCGCACACATAAATAACGAGGAAACATCTCCCCCGGCGGCACTGGTCCACCAAAAATGGTTTACACCAGTTGAACAGAAAAATCAATTCTGAAGCGCAGTATATCACAGCCCATAAATTACATGTGTCCAATCAAAAAAGTGAGGGGAAGAGAACAGAGGCGAGGATGAAGAAAGTTTTCACCGAAAGACGTAGCTACAGACCAAAGCCCCCGCTGTCCCCCCGGGAGGTAGAGGCCAGAAGCCCAGGAGGCTGGCAGCATGTTCCTGGTGGGACCTGGCTGTGACCAACTCCTGCAGGCCCCGCGGCTCCAGAGATAGGGCGAGGAATGCGGAATGGGACGGCCCAGGCAGGGCCGAGCAGGGGCTCTGGTTTCACGAATGTTGCAGAATAACTGCAGAGAACCCTGTGCTCACAGAGACCCTCAGACCTGCTCTGCCCGGCCTCTCTTTTCTTCTGTCTTGACTCGAGATTAACACGAGGGAAAGGCATCATCCTGCACTGGCCACTATCCCTCCGCACCAAACTTTCTGATTAAGGGGCCCAGGGTTTAATTGGGATACACTGGAGGAAGCGCAGATATCGTTGAGAGGACACACAAGTGGCTTTCCAATAGGAAGACACTCTCCTCCTTTCTGGAGGAAGCGGGCTTGGGAAGTCCTTCGCACGCACCTCAAAGTGGACTTGCTTTCCCCAGAACCAATGGGGACCCCACGTGATGCTTTCCAAGGACCGGCTACCACCCCCCAGCCCTTCACTGTCCCAAGTCAGAGGTGTTGCTGCTGCGGGCTCCCGAGGCTCCGGTCTCAGGCACCCGGCCACCCGGCCACTGCTCCCCCTGCCCCCAGCTCCAGCAGACGCCACCTGAGTCCCGCCATGTTCTCAGCATCACCTCCACCTCACGGCCACTGGTGCCCCAGCCGGTGCCACATCCACTCCCGGGGAAAACGCGGGGCAGCCTGGCTGAGAAGCAGAGCACGCAGCTCTGGACACAAATCCCTCTCTGGAGCCTGAGTGATGGCTCCAAAGAGCCATTCCACGTGAAAGCCAGGATGAACCTCGGAGGCTGCCTCGTCTGACCCGTTCATTGTAGGGATGGGGAAACCGAGGCTCCAAACGGGCAGTGACCTCTCAGGGTCACAGATCGAGGGAGGACTAGGATAGGAGCGGGGTAGCCAGAGTCTCCCCAGGTGGTCTTCCCCGCCCTAGCATGAGGTTGGGGGCACTGGGACCAGTGTTAGCTCTCCCCCTGCTGGGGGCGGGGCTCGCACTCCTAATCACCCAGCACCCCATCCCCTCCCTTTTCCTGTCAGGGGTCTCCCCCCGGGGGTGGAGATGTGCCTCGGTGCTGCCCCCGCTTAAGTGAACAGCCCCTCTGTTCTGTACCAACCAGGATATTAACTGGAGCCCAGGGAGCAACAGGGTGTCTCCAGGGTTTGGGGAAACACCGCCTGAGGCTAAGCTTCGAACCCGAGTGCTGACAAAATCCTGGCTGGGTAGCGTCTCTGCCCCAGTTGGGAGGGAAGGAAATCAGGGGGCAGGGGACCCACCACCTTCTCTGTGTACAGTGATCCCTTCGAGGGAACCGTGGCTGAACCAAACACTGCCCGCTTCTCCCCTCTGAACGGGATCACCCGCTTCTCCACGGGTCTCCCAAAGCCCCCCGGCTTGCCCAGGGGTGGCCTTGCTTGGACTGGTGCAGAGAGGTCCCTCCCACCCCCCAAGTCTTCTGTGTCAGGGCCCAGGTGGTCAGGCCCGTGCTGGACCCTGAGGCTCTGCAGAGAGCTAGACTCAGCTTTGTCCTCAAGGGACTGGAATTCCACAGAGGGGGCCCAGCACGCGGACAAGACGGGGGCTTAAAGCTCAAAACTCTTCTGTGCGGCAGAGATTTTCTCTCCGTCTAAGTTCTTCGTTTACTGATTCAACCAACACTTACTAGGCACCAATATATGAGGAAGGCCGGGCTGGATCCCAGGAATGGAAGAGCGAATACGATGTCAGCTCTACTGCCTTCATGGAGTCCCAGTCTCCCTCGTCCTCACCACATCCCCTGGGCTCAGACCACGCGGAATGAACCTGGGAGCCCCCTGACCCCCAGGCGTTGGCCTGGGCTGACTCTCTTGCCTGGACCACCTTCATCCTCCCCCACCAACCTTCTTCACCTGTCAAACTCCACACCATCTGCTTGAGCCCAGATCAAAAGTCCCTTCCTGTGTGCCATCCTGGATGCCCTGGCAGAAGCACGCCCCTGGGCTGTGCACGGGATCGAGCCAGCATCCGGAGGTTTTGTGATTTTTCACTTAGAAGCCTGCCTCCCCGCCAGCAAACCTGTGATGGTTGCAGCTGGACCAGGGTTGAGGTGTGCGTGTTGGGGGGTGTCTACATCTTGAGCCATCTTGTGTTCCCAGTACTCCACACAGAACCTTGCACACAGTAGCCCTTTTATCACATCGTTGAGTTGAATACTCTGCAGCACCCGCAGCATTCTTAACTTCTACCTCCTCTGCTCTGGTAAGAAACTGTATTCAAGTTCAATGTGTCAGTGACACAGTGATCCATTTTTTAAGATGTGTGTGTGCACTGGGGGCGAGGGGGCAGTGAAGAGTGGGAAGTTCAGAAAGAAAGAGAATCCGAAGCCTGGATCCACACATACTTCACTTCCTCCAAGCCCTGTGCACAGTGAGGACCTCAGTTCTGCAGAAGTGAAAGGAGGTCCGGTCCCGCTGTGTCCACACCCCCTGCAGAGCCAAAGCCGCCAGGGGCGTGGCAGCTCTCTCCAGCTGTTAGAAATGCAGAACCTCACTGTGATGAGCACCATCTCCGTTCCATGTGGTCCTGAATCTGCCAGAAACCCGTCCAACTGGCTCACTGATGGTGCTCAGAAGCAGACATTTGAAAACTCTTAATTGATTAAATGAATGAGTGACTGATTAAGGAATCAAATCTAAGCTGAAACGGTTGACAAAATGAAATTATGCCTCTGTCATGCAGCCCTACAGGAAGATTAATGCTTTAACATCTGTGGAGCCCCCAGCATTTCAGAAATGGGTCAAGCAGGGAAGCCACCAAGCTCTCCTTTCAAGGCTGTGGAATCTAAAGTCCAGGGACGTCCAGACACTCCCCCAAACACAGAAATCCAAGTTTATACATTCACTTATTCAGCTAATATTTATTGAGAGTCTACTATGACCAGGCACTCTTCTATGTACAGATGTGGGGTACATCTGTGAACAAAATAGACAAAAATCCATGCAACTTGGAGAGATAGACCATAAGCAAAAACATAATGAATTAGTAAATTATATAGAATGTTATAAGGTAAAAAATGTAATGTGGAAAAATAGACCAAGTTAAGGGGACTGAGAATATGTGTGCGAAGAGGATGTGGAGTGAGATTAGAGACTGTAATTCAAGCAGGGTGGATGACCACGCTGAGCAAGTGAGATTGGAATAAGGATTTCGGAAGGAGGTGAGGGAGTTTGCATCCAGCCACCTTGTAGGTTTGCTGTGAATGTCAAAGAAGGCAGTGTGTGTGCCTGGCCGGCAGCAGGTGCTCAGCACGCGGCAGCAGCTCTGGAAACTGTTGTCACCATCGTCCTCCTCCTCTTTGTCACCATCGTCATCACCTTCATCTACATGACTTTTAACTTTTATGCTTCCTTGCTCCTCTTATTTTGTGTCTCCCTCAGGATGACTAGCGGTGGAGAAAGTGTTGGAAGCGATGAGCTCATAGCTGCCATTTCCAAGGGTCCCATCTCCCAGGAGGACCTTCCCGGGACTCCCAGTCCAGAGGGGTTGCTGCTGCTCCAGGGTGAAGAAAACTGCCAAGAACTGTGGAGGGTTTGAGACTTTTATCCTACTTGTAAGTTAACAAGAGAGTCTCCTGCAGTTTCATGGATGCTGGAAGGAGACACGAGACTGCTGGGTCAGAGACCAAGGACGGTTTATTACCCAGAGCAACAGCAGAAGCCAGCGTATCAGTACTGGCAGCAGTTCCCTAAGACCCAGTTCCTACAGGGCAATGTGATGTGGGCCGGGTGATGCCCTGCACAGGCAACGAGCTGCAGTACAAGAGAGGAGCCGCCAGCTTAGGCAACGTGGAGCTCCTAGAGTGGGCAACACGCCTTCAGAACTGGGCCCAAACGCAGACATGATCTTATTACGCTGGTCAGTTAACCAACCTGTCCTTTGCCTTGGAAGGAGACCATATCTCTGCTTCCCGAGGCTGTGTTCAATTCAAATATCCGTGAAAAGATAGTCGGGGACAAAGGTAGTCACGCACGACACGCAGAAGCACAAGGAACCCGTGTAGAATTGTCTCGCAACCGACTTAAGGAATTAGAGAGCAAAATGCTTGTTTATCTGCCTCTTGGCAAGTCTGGGGTGAGGGAGATCCAGGCTCGTGCTTCAGGGACTTCCGTGCTTCTGCCATGTCAGGCAGGCAGCTAGTTCTTGGCTCTGGTCATAGCCCTGGCTTTGAATCCCAGCTCTGTCACTTCTCTAGTGGTATAACTTTGGGCAATTTGCTTACACCGTCTCTATCCTTAAAATGGGAATAACAATGGTACCTACTTTAGAACGCTCTTGGGAGGACCAAGTGATGTAACGTTCCAACACGGCTTCGCTCGATGCCTGGCATGTGGCGAGGGCTCGGTCAATGATATAGGTGGCAGGGAGGATGGCTTTCCAGAAGGAGGAACATGGGTCATAGGAAACCTGCTGTAGCTTGGTGACCCAGCCAGGTGATAAACTGTGATATGGCCCTCTGATGCCAGAGGTAAGGGAGAGAGAGATTTTTCATCCTTCTATGCAGTGATTGCTTTTCTTTTGGCCTTTGGGATTGAGCTCTGTTTCAGAGTTTAATGTCCTAGAATTTGTTTACACGTGTCTTTAGAAGTTGTGTCACATTCAAAACCTGAGCAAGGGCTCTTGCTTCCAGAAGTCCGTTTTATAATCTCAAAATTGAATCCAGGGTTTTCTATTGTCCTTAAAGAGCGCATTGCTATGTGTGCCGTTGACGATTAAATATATCCTGCAGATCTCTGAGCAGGCATTTCTTTTCATAAACCATATGGCCAGAAACCCTGAGGAGATGGGGATTTTGTTTTCGTGAAGAGTCGATCAACTCAATTTACTAACTGGCTCCTGTGTGTCTGTTATGTGACAGGCAGCGTGACGGGCACTATAGTTGACTCAACAGTACGTATGGCACAGGGTCTGCCTCACGGAGCTTGTAAGAACCTTGGACCCGTAAGTCATAGGAAATGCAGGACTTAAATGCCATAAAGAGGTATAAACAAGGAGACATGCAGAGAGAGATGGGGGGAGGGGATGTACGGAGAGGAACAGAGAGTGAGAGAGGATGAGAATGTCGTCAAGGAAACCATGGATGGCATCCTGAAGGTCTGTGGGCAGGTCTCTGGAGAGCACGATGTGTTAGAGGAGCCAAGTCTTGGAGTTGCCCTGGGTTCAAGTTCTGATGGCCTCTGTGACCTTGGTCACATGATTTAACCTCCAACTTCTCTGGAGTTTTCTTCCCCCTTGTAAAGAGAGGACGTTAACACCTACCTTGTAGGACCTTGTAAGGGTCAGTGATTGAAATGGTTTACAGGCATGACAAGCAGTGGGTTTAATAAATGGCATTAAAAAAAATTGTGGGCAAGACTCTTAGGTCTGTTCCTGGGAAAGAGACTCAGGTGAAAGTTCACAGGTGGTGCCCTTGGGAACAGTGCCTGTGAGGTGTGGAAGGATGCAGGGGGGACAGAGCGAGACGTTGACATGAGGAGTGGCAGCTGAGAGCTCAGCTGGTGGTGGACGCTCTGGAGCTGGACGGCCCTCAGAGTGGTCCTGAACTGAGACAGGGCGATGGGTCTTGTGTCACTGGTCAGCCTCTCCCCAGCTGGGGGGCCTGTCCCTGGGGAGGGGCAGAACCCTGGGCCAGGCAGCTTCCTCGGCAGAGGGCAGATCCAGGAGAGGGCCTCGGCTGGGAGCCATCAGGAGCTGGCACTCTCGACGGCTGGGGGAACGAGTGCCTTGTTCCCGCTGGAGCAGAGATCAAATAGCCAAGTGCTGCTCCTCCAAGAGAACTAGAGAATCCATAGAAAGCCCTAGAAATCGCATTAGCTCTATCAGAGGCCCCATTTGCAGGGCCAGGATTGGTGGGCGTTATTGGTCTCATCTAGGTGGTCAAAGCAAAGGGCGGTACGGTGAGCTGCAGAATGAAGGTGGAGTTCAAAGCCAGCCTGGGCGCCTCCGGCCCCGAATTCCACTTCACCTACGACTTCTGGACAATTCCTTGCCCCCTTTCAGCACTCGGCCTTCCCCACTCCTCTCTCTGCCACTGACATTTAGAAACTTGAATTCTTTTCCTTCTATCAAAGTGCTCAGGGACTCGGGAATTCCAGGCTTCAGGCACGTATGTCTGCCCGTGTGATACCACCCTTCCGGGACCTTTATTTTCATGGAGTGTAAAGTGAAGTCCAGTCCGCGAACTACTTACTATTAATAATCAAACAAAGACTCCAAATCCTTCAGGAGATACACCACCCAAGGCAAAGAAACCAGTGAGGACTTTTTAAAAATGAAAATGAATCCACTGTTAGCTCTGATTTTATGGGCGCCAAAGTCTAGGGTATTTGAGGTTCTCGCTCAGCCTGAACTAGGCTGTTCTGCCGTTTCTCCTTCCCAGCCCGTTGTGTTAATATTCAGCAATTTTTATGGAGGTGGAAACTGCCAGTTAAGGGGGGTTCTCTAACAGGGAAATAATACTGGCATTTACCCAAGGAAACCTAAACTCCCCGCAGGACAACATTTTCTTGTTTACTGGAATTCTCGAGTTAAAAATAGCTCCAAAGAAACTCATCTATTTGAACTTCTCCCCAAAACCCCAATACACACCCCCAATTGTGGTTGGAAATGCAGACAGGCATCCCTCCCTGTTCTTTTCCCATTCCAGCACCCAGTTAATCACTGATTAATGAAACTGGCAGCTAAACTGTTAGGTTCTGCAAAAAGTGCTCGGAGTACACATGAATATTTAGCTTCAGGGCTACTTCTTATAGAGTTTTTTTTTTTTTTTTTTTCGGTACGCGGGCCTCTCACTGTTGCAGTCTCTCCCATTGCGGAGCACAGGCTCCGGACGCGCAGGCTCAGCGGCCATGGCTCACGGGCCCAGCCGCTCCACGGCATGTGGGATCTCCCTGGACCGGGGCACAAACCCGCGTCCCCTGCGTCGGCAGGCGGACTCCCAACCACGGCGCCACCAGGGAAGCCCTAGGGTTCTTTTAATAGGAAATACTGGAAACAACTGAGATGCCCCATAACCGGTAATCAGTTGAATAAATTGTGGCAGGGATCTTTATTAGAAGAGTATGCAGCCCACGAAAATGCTATTGCAGAAGGATATTCCATGGCATGAAAAATGTGTACAGGGCACGCTCCTAATAGCATGTGGAGCATGATGCATTTCTGCAAACACAGGTATGCACGTGGCTGAACGTCACAGGTGTTTCCCCTGATGGTGAAATTACCAGACATTCTACTTGCTTCTTTCTTGCTCATCTCTTTCTCATTTTTCTGTAATTCACATATGTATATTTCTTATGTAATTAAGAAAGGAAACGTTATAAAAGGGGTGCAGAAGAGAGGGTTCTCCACATAAGGAACAACCAGTTTTTCATGTCCCAAAGCCCCAAGTCCTGGCCATCGCAGCCCTGCTTCCTGTTAGGTCGACAACCTGCAACACAGGAAGGCCAAGTTTGTTTGTGATAAACAAGAGAGGCAGCATGACAAAGGGCAAGGAAAGTTGCAGTTTGATCTGTCTCTACCTCTGGAATAAAATCTAAAGGTGGTGTCGTGCCCTCTCTGAAACTCCACCTGCTCTGATGCCCAACCCTGGGGCCCTTCTGGAGAACTCTGTGAGTGAACAGTCAGGATATCTCCCCAGTGGTTTTGCCCCAGGAAACGCTGCCATACCCTCTGCTGAAGTCCTGGGGGATCTGAGTGCTGGGGACAGGACCCGAGAGGCCTGCTGGGGTCCCTGGCTCTCTGACATTCACCTGGACCAGGCGCTGAGCCCTGAGCAGGCGTGCGTCCTCCTGCTTCAGGGCACAGGGCGGGGCGGGCGCCAGTGAGGGCGGCGGAGGCGATGACAGTGCTCACTATCTGCAGATCTTGCTGCGGCTAAGGTTGCGTGGTTTGCAATTAGACGGGAGGTCCGGGGGCCTGGGAGATCATTTCCTTCAGCAGGTTATCATTTGGGCAAAATCAGGGGCTGTCAGGCTCAGCTCGCTGGCTCTGCCTGCTGCCTCTGCCCCCACCTGCACCTGCCCAGACAGCCCTGGCACCTTTGTGCCACAGAAACACGGTTGCCTGCTCCTGTGGTGGACCTTGAACCGTTGGTGTTCTCTGAGCAAACCGTGCTGCCCAGTGGTCCTTTCTTGGGAGTTTTCCCCTACCACAGTTTCCCCAGCCCCAGCCCAGGACCCCGTACCGCTCCCTCGGTACATTTCACAGTCTGTGATGATTATGTATTTGTATGATGGTGAGTCACTATTCTCCCCGCTCGACTACAGGACTAGGTTTTGTTCAGTCTCCCCCTGCACCAAGCTCAGAGCCTGGCACAGAACAGGCTCTCAACAGTGAGATGAATGAATGAATGTATGCATGCATACATGGTTAGCATATGACAGCCATCAGTAACATTCTAACCTTAAGACACTGTTTGCTTGGAACCAGCCCTCCTGAGCCTGAGTCCAGGTTCAGCAAGTCATGAGCTGTGTAACCGTGGGCAGGTTGCAGGACTGTTTGCGATTGTTCCCCTCTTTGTCAAACATGGACGCAAACGGTCCTTTTATCATACAGTTGTAGTGAAGGTTCAAGAGATGATTCCTGTGAGGCCCTGACGCAGGAAACAAGCGCTGAGTGAGACTGCTAGGATTATTTCTGTTCTGATTCTTTCTTGATTTTATTATTCTGCCCTTTGAGTCTCTTCCAGCCAGAGCTAGAGGTCACCCTCGGTTATAAAATGTCTTCATGTCCACGTGGATCTGGGCCTCTCCACCTGCCTGTGTGTCCCTTTGTCCTCTCGGGTTTAGGGCGGCAGAGAAAAGGAAATCGGCACTCCTTTGTGCTAAGAGGCTTGGCAAATGCAGGGGGAAAATCCAGTTCACTGGCTACCACCTGGACCCCAGTCTGATTCTGCTGTGGAGTTACCGGCATGGTACCTGGGATGTCAAAGCAGGAGAGCGGCCCGTCAGGAAGGGGACCCCGGGTCTTGCAGGAAATGTGACAGTGGACTGCCCCCTTCCTGCTCCCAGATCAGGCTCCACGGAGGGCTGACGTCTGCAGTTCAAGAAGGATCCAGACGTGTCTGTTTCAATCTGGACATTACCAAGGGGCCTTTAGGAGGGAAATCAGACTGGAGAAATTGGATTCAGACATAGGACACAGGGACACAGCGATTGGCTTTTCTGGCCCATCAACAATCAGGAACATTTAAGAGTCTGCTTCCAGCTCCTCAATTCCAGTGGGATTCAGAGAGGTACAGCACCTCTCACACAGCCACACAGCTGCTGAGTGGCAGGGGCAGGGTTTCCAGCAGGTCTGTCATTTCAAAGCTTTTCTGTCAGCCACACTACCTCTGCACTCAGTATTTTCACTTCACGTTTACCTGGACACAGTTTTAACGACCTACAATTGTACGATGGGAGCATTTGCACATACAACATTCAATCACCAAGTTTTAATCTCAGGTCTTGGCCGAGTCCGGAGAAAACAAAGATGAATAAGACTGGCTCCTGACCAATAGGCTCTTGGTTTACTAATGAAGCCGGCAAAGTAGTGTCTCACACAGAGCTTCCTACAGTGCCATGTGGGAGGTATTTATCTCAATTTTATTCTTTTTGTTTTTCTAGCAAGCATTTATTGAGCACCTACTTTGTACCACCCAATGTGCTAGAGGCTGGGAATACCACAGTGGGAAAAAAATAAAAAGACATGATGACTGTCCTCATGGGACTTAAATGGCGAGACATTAAATAAGCATTCAAACCAGTGGGTTAACTATCTCAGAGGAGAGGGGAATTGGTCCCATTCAGGAGACTGGAGGAGGCTTCCCTGTGGAGCAGACATTAAACTGAAGTCTGGAGGCTGTGTGGGATATTACTAGGCAAAGGGGGAGGGAAGAGCATTCCAGGTAGGGGAGATGGGCTGTGCAAAGGTCCTGGGGCAGAGATATGTATGTGCGGGACTGCGAGAAGTCCAGGGAGAGAGGAGTGGAGAGGAGGAGATGGTGCAAGATGAGGCGGGATAGACAGGTGCTGGAGTTTTGCCTTTATCCTCAGAAAAATGAGAAGCCATTGCAAAGTTTGAAACCAAACAATGACACGGTTAGATTTCCATTTTTGAAAGATCGCTTTCACAGTAGAATGGACTCCAGATTGGAGAGAGGCAGGACAGGGGGTGGCGGACAAGTGAGAGACTATTGCCAAGATCCTGATGAGCAGATATGGTCACCTAGAGTAAGGTGAGGGAGGGACAGGTGAGAGGAACGGCAGATTGGAGAGATATTTAGGAAGAGCTGTAGACAGGACTTATTTAGAGATTGGATATGGCTGGTTCAGGGGTGGGGGCGAGTCAAGGATGGTTCAGACGTTTCTGGTCTCGGGCTCAATGAGTGTCAGTTTCAGTGGATGAGGTGTGGAAGGTGGCCGGGTTAAAAAGGGGAGACCATGGGTCCTGTTTTGCAGGTGTTCCGTTTGAGGTATCTTTGGGACGTCCAGGTGGAGATGCAGAAGGGAATACATGGTGTGGACCACAGAGGGGAGGTCTGCGGAGGTGTGTCTTGGAGCCACAACTTAGGTGTGCTCATCACAGCCCCGGATGCGTGAGGTCTCCTGGAAGTGAACCATATGAAAAGAGGTAAGGATTGAGGAGGGGGCCCTGAAAGACCCCAACATTTAGGAGAGGACAGTTTGCAAAAGATATGGAACAAAAGAGACCAGAGGAGAGAGCAAATGAGCATTCCACCACAGGGGGCAAGGCAAGAGTGGTCCAGGAGGAAGTGATGGCCAGTGGTGAACGTGGCAGGAGGGAAAATGATGGAGGGATGCCCACTGGCCTGAGTGACCTGGAGGTCACTGGTGTCCTTAGAACTGTTTTAGGTGACAAAGCCCGGGGCTCAAGGAGGTAAGGTGGCTGAGGAAAGCTATCAGCTAAGGCAGGGCTGAACCAAGACTTGAACCCAAGTTTTCTGACTGGGTTCTTTCAGTGCTCTTTCTAACACCCACAAACACAGATGTGGGCAGGGAGGTGGCCACCTGCGGTCTGCCAGGTGCCATAGGGTCAGTCTTAGCTTTCCCACACTAGTCCATACCCCAAATCTCCACAACAACCGAGGTTCACTCTTTGCTGACATCACACATAGACTGAGGGTCAGCTGGACTCTGACCCCGTGTCTGCTCTTTTAGGGCTCAGGCCGAGGGGTGGCCTTGTGTGGGCCATGCCTTCTGGGGGGCAGGGGAAGAGCACAGTGTGACACAGTCCGGTGTCAGAAGACACTGGCTCTGGGGTATGAATCGAGGGTGTATCCATCTCAGGTCACACCTGTAGAGTCTCCAGCTGCAGGGCCAAGTGGCTCTTCTCACTTGAACCAGGACATTCGGGTAAATGGGCAGGCTTAGCATTGCACCTCATACGAAAACCTTGTTTCACTTTTAGGTGGGTTTGTAGGGAATCATTCTACTGTCCTTGATCACAATCCTTGAGTGACACGTATTCCTTGCACCACCCTTGCTGGTGCTTGAAGTTGTTTGTGATTTCATATGGTTTTCTTTTTTGTTTTGAAATGCAAGCCTGGTATTAATGTGGAGTTGGGTTGACTCCTGCATCCTAGAAGTTGGGCTGGAAGCATCCTTGAATTCACATAGGTTATCCAGGTGCCTCCGAACTCTGGGTCTCTTCCCACCACATACTTGCTTTACAAATGAAGCTTTGCTGTTCCCTAGAGGGTATGGGTAGGGGCTTTTGCTGGGGGAGAGACAGAGGCATGGGGGAGCCTTCACGGCCCATCCTCATGTTTCCATAGGAAGGGACTTCTGAACCTGTCTGTCATGGCGGCTCAGGGTGGAGGACGGGTATGGGGATCTCTGCTTTCCCCCTCCTCTCCCTCCTTCTGGGAGCAGCGTGGCCAGTGGTTTTGGTGGCACTCTGACAGCTGTGGGCCATTCCTAGGCAGGCTCCCTACACTGAGGCATTGTGGGCAGCCTCTAGCTTTTTCTGTCTCCTATTTTTTTATTCCCTCTTATCTCCTTGGGCATTTTGGGCACTTGTCCAGAGACTAGGCAGGGCCAGCTAAAAGGGACCTCTCCCCTCCAGCTTCTCCCCCTCAGCCTGGTTGAGGTTGGGCTGAGCAGCCTTGCTGTCCAAACTGTCTAAAACGTGGGGTGGAAGGTAGGTGAGCCAGTCGCATCCCTGAGTCCAGCCTGGGGAGTGCTTGGAGCGCTACTGGCATGGTTGAAAACAAGGGCACTTGGGTGCCAGCTGGCCACTTGGGTCACCCTTCTACTAGACAGAGGAGGATTGAAGAGTTTGCACCCCAAACCTCCAGCAGCTGGGGCAGGGCACAGCTACACTCTTCTCCTCTTTCTTTTATAGTTTTGTTTGAAGAAGGATCTCCCAGAGAAAAATTTGAAAGCCAAGGCACGCTGAGCATTTGGTGCACGAATTTGTCAAATGTTGGAGTGGAGACCTTGATGGACAGATGGATGGAGGGAACATATGGTTTTTTGAAACCTAAGTATTTGTTTTCCTTCCAGGATCTGAGTTTGGGAAAAAATAAGCCACCCTTCCAGAACCTCAGAAGCAGGATTTACTTCAACATCTGTAGGAGGCTTTTAATTTTTTCCTTCAGTAGGTTCAGCTTGGCCAATTGAAACAGGGGTTAGACTCTATTTTAATCATGTTAGTAGGAAAAGTCAGCCTACCCGGGAGAACAGGAGAGAGGTGCCTTTCTCTATCCTGCTACCTTTGCCTCCCCTCTTGTTATGTGTGAGGTGATTCACGTGCCTTATTTGACTCAGTCCTCCAAGCAACTAGACAGGCAGGTATAATTCTTACTTTATATCTGAGGAGACTAAGGCTCTGAGATATTAGCAAGAGAACTGGGGGGCAGGAGGAGGGTTGGGAGTGGGGGAGGGAAATACTAACATCTTGGAATGTGCAACCTGCTCTCTAAGAACCTACCACGGGATAAAGGAATCCTTGGAGATTGGTTGATGTAACCTGCTCGTTTTATAACTATGAAAGGTGAGGCCCTGGGGGAGGGAACAATTTGCCCGAGGTTGAAAGTGTGGCAGCAACTGTTGGGAGCACCCCAATATCCACCGGGAAGAATGTTCCAGCATCCCTTGCCTGTGAGGACATGCAATGAAATCTGGCCATAAGCCCTAAGACTTCCAGGAAGTCTCCTTAAAGGGAGGGGGCGGGTCCATTTGCTTTTTCAATCTTCCTCCCTCCTCCTCCCTGAAACACTGAGTCCACAAGCCAGAAATACTCGCTGTCTCCTGGGAGTGCAGGAGAGGGAGCCCGGAGGAAACATGGGCTCTGCTGGCTTTCCTGAGCTGCCCTTGGCCGGCCCTGGACTCCCACCTCTGGATTTACTTTATATGAGGCAAATAAACTTGTTCTGGGCTTTCCTGTTTTACGCTGTTGAACTTGCAGAGTTTACAGGGGACCTTGAACTCTTGCTGGTTCCTTGACTGAGTGGTGAGGTCTTGTGGAGAAACCCACCATTCTTGTGCCAGTGAACCTGATGCCCTGTCAAACCAACCACCTTCAGGAACGTCCATTTCTTCCTTATGCTGCATTTTTATCACTTCCTTTTTCCGAATATCACTAGGTTTTTTTTGTTCTGCAATACAGGTCAAATGAAAAGGCCTAGTAACAACATTTAAGATGCTCAAGCAAGTAGCTTCATCCTCTCTACCTTCTCCTCTGGGGGTAGGTGATGGAGAGTCACACAGTTTTCTGCAGCTCGGCTTGTACCTGTCACAGCCCAACATGCCCTACTCTACCTCCCCTGCCCTCAGACATCACCCAAGCTTCCCTTTCTTTAGGAATTATGCACAAACAGTGCTTGGGCAGCTGGTTTACTATTTGAGGGGAAAAATAGAGATGTGAAAGCTATATACATTATATGCCTGCATAAATTCTGCAAGGATTAAAGAGTTCAATTTCTTTTTATTGTAACAAATAACATCAAAAAAGGAAACTAGAATTTCAGCAAACATTGATGAAAATTTTAAAGTAGGGAGATATTTCCAAGTTTCAAATTTATGAAGGATGGAAGGGGGAAAAGATAGAGAGATTTGACCACAAAAAAGGGTAAAATTTCTATATGGTGAAAAACAAATAAAACAGATCCAAAAACATACCCAACCCAAGCTATGTAAGAAAAGTATTCCCAATATATGACAAAAGGTTAACAGATTTAATATATTGTAAATTCATTGGTAAGGAATCACTATGATCTTGACAGACCATCGGCAAAAGAAAAGAAAATTTTCCCACCCCAAAACACAAATGAATAGTATATACTTGAAAAAGATATTTTAATTTACTTAAAAAAATCAAATATTTTAACGTATCAAATTAACATTTTAAAATGAGAATTCTGAGCTTGACACTAGCACAGGGACATGGAAACTCATAACTGGTATAAACTGGCCTAACTTTCTCTTTTGGAAAGCAATTTAGCAATGTATAAAATGTTCATATCTATTAAATCAGTAGTTTCGCTTCTGGGAATATATCCCAAGAAAGTGGTATGGAATGAAGAAGGAAAGCTTTATAGTCAGAGGTGTGTACTGCAGTGTTATTTATCAGAGGAAACCAAAAGGAAGCTACAAAAATATCCAATTCTTGGGGGACGTCTTAAAATTCTTTGTGGAACAAGGTAGACTATAACCATAAAAAAATAAAAAATTATTGATATCCAGACCACAAACTATTTTATGCTCTTTCTCGTAAATATTTTACAGACTTTTTCTTAAAACAGTTTTTTCTTGGTGTAATTGACATACAGAGACCTGCACATATTTAAATGTACAATATGATAAGGTGTGATGTGTGTATACACTTGTGAAACTATGACCACAATGAAGATATTGTGTACATTTAACCACCCCCAAAGTTTACCTTGGGACCCTTTCTAATCTCTTCCTCCAGTCCCTTCCCAGCACCCCTCACTTTCAGGCAACGACTCATCTGCTTTTTGTTACTATAGATCAGATTTCAGTTTCGAGCATTTTATTTGGAATCATACAGTATGAACACTTATTTGCCTGGTTTATGGCTTTTTTGTCTAGCATCGTTATTTTGAGAGCCATCCACGTTATTGTGTGTTTCAGTAGTTGAATCCTATTAATTGCTGAGTAGTATTCCATTATATAGGTAAACCACAATTGGCTTATCTTTCATATATTGATGGACATTTGGGTTGTTTCCAGTTTTGAGCCATTACAAATAAAGTTATCATTAATAATCAAGTGCAAGCCTTTGCAAGGACGTATGCTTACATTTCGTTGGAGTGAATACCTAGGAACAGAGTGAGTGGGTCGTAATGGTAGATGCGTGTTTAACTTTTAAAGAATCTGCCAAACTCTTTCCCAAAGTGGTTGTGTCATTCTACATTCCCACCAACAGTGCATGTTGGCTACGTATCCTTGCCCATGATTGGTACAGGCAGTCTTTTTAAGTTCAGACCTTCTAATAAGTGAGTGATGATATCTCATTGTACTTTTAATTTGTATTTTCTTAAAGACTAATGATGTTGAGCGTCTTTTCATGTGTTTATTTGCTGTCTATACATCTTCTTTGGTGCATCGTCTCTTTAAATTTTTTGTCTAGCTTTTAAATTGAGCTTTATTTTCTTATGTCTGAATTTTTGAGAGTTTCACAAAATATATTGTGGATACAACTCCTTTATCGGGTATGTGATTTGCACTTATTTTCTCCAAGACCGTGGCTTGTCATTTCAATGTGTTTTCAAAGAGTAGACATTCTTAATTTTGATGTAGTCCAGTGTATCAGTTTTTCCATTTTTAGATCATGAATTTGTGCTGTTTCTAAGAAATATTGGCCTACTCCAAGGTCACAATAGAAGTTTTATAATCTTAGGTTTCACTTTTAGCTCTATGAGGCTCTTTGAGTTAATTTTTGTATAGAGTGAGAGGTATGGGTCAAAGTTCATTTTTGCTTGTGGCTCTCCAATGGTTTTAGCATAATTTGGGCACAAAACTGATTCTTTCTCCATTAAATTGTCTTTGCACCTCTGTTGAAAATGAATTGACCACGTATGCGTGGATCTATTTCTGGATTCTCTATTCTGACTTATTTATATATTTGTCTATTTTGACACCAGTACCACACTGTTTTGTTTACTGTGTCTTTATAATAAGCCCTTGAAGTCAGGCAATGTAAGTTCTCCAGATTTGTTCTTCTTTTTTAAAGCTTTTTGGCTATTCTTAGTCTTTTGCTTTTCCATATGAATTTTAGACTTGTTAATGCCTAAAAAAAAAAAAATCCTGCTGGACTTTGATTGAATCTATAAATCAATTTGGCATAAAATAGACAACAATATTGAATCTTCTGATCCTTGATCTCAAAATAGCTCTCCATTTATTTAGGTCTTCAATTTCTCTCAGCAATGTTTTCAGCGTATAAGTCTTACACACCTTTCATCATATTTATCTCTAAATATTTCATGTTTTATGCTATAGGTAAATGGTATTTTTAAATTTCAATCTCCAATTGTTTGTTGCTAGTATATAGAAATACAACTGATTTTTAGTAGTTTGATCTTGTATCCTATATCCTTGCTAAACTCATTTTTATGTTCTAGTAACATTTTATAGATTCCGTAAGATTTTTGATGTAGACAATCACGTTACTTGCAAATAAAGACAATTTATTTATTTATTTCCATTTGGATCCATTTTATTTCTTTTTCTAGCCTTATTACCTTTAGAACTTCCAGTAAGAAGTTGAATCGTGATCATCCTTGCCTTGTTCCCAATCTTGGGGAAAAGCCTTCAATCTTTCACTATTCCTTATGACGTTAACTTTGGGTTTTTGTGTAGATGCTTCTTAGCATGTTGATGAATTTTTATTCTATTCTTAGTTTGCTAAGTGTTTTTACCTGGAATAGGTGTTGGATTTTGTCAGATGCTTTTGCTATATCTAGTGAGGGAATCATATTACCTCTCTTTTTTAGTCTATATTTAGTCTAATGTAGTGAATTACATTAATTGATTTTTGAATGTTAAAGCAACCTTGAATTCCTAAGATAAAGCCACCTTGGTCATTGTGTATTATTTAAAAAATATATATTATTGCATTTTATTGGCTAAAATTTGTTAAGAATGTTTGCATCTATGTATATGAGGAATACCTGTCTGTAGATCTCTTTCCGTGTAATAATTTTTGGTATCAAAATAATGTTTGCCTTATAAAATGAGTTGGAAAATATTCTTCCCTCTTCAAATTTCTAGGATACAAAATGCGAAATTGGTAATATTTCTTTTTAAAGGTTTAGTAGAATTCACCAGTGAAGCCATCTGATTCTGGAGTTTTATTTGTGTGAAAGTTTTTAACTAAAAACTCAAATTCTTTCATATATATAAGACTATTCAAGTTACCTAATTTTTGTGTGTGTCTGAGGTTCGGTAGTTTCTGTCTTTCAAGGAATTTTTCCATTTCTTATAAGTTGTTGAATAAATTGGTCTAGAGTTGTTCACATATTCCCTAATTATCCTTTTAATATCTGTAGTGTGTGTATTGATATCACTTCTCTCATCTCTAATATTGATAATTTGTGTCTTTTCTCTCTTTTTCCTAATTGATCTGGGCAGAGTGTTATCATTCTATTGATCTCAAAGAACCAGCTTTGGTTCCATTGATTTTCTACATGGTGTTTTGTTTTCTTCTTCTTTGGTTTCTGCTTTGAGCTTTATTAATGCTTGATTTTAATTTATTTTGTTCTTCTTTTTCCAGTTTCCTAAGATGGAAGCTGGAATCACTGATTTAAAACTTTTCTTCTTCTCTAAATAGGTATTTTAGTGCTATAAAATTTCCTCCAAGTACAGCTTTAGCTACCCCCCAAATTTTGGTATGTTTTATTTTCATTTTCATTTATTTCAAAATATGCTTTAATTTCCCTTTTGATATTTTCTTTGGCCCATGGCTACTTAGAATGTAGTATTTAGTTTCCCAGTATTTGGGGATTTAACAGATGTATTTCTGTTATTGATTTCTAACTTAATACCATTGTGGTCAGATAATGCAATTTGTGTAATGTGAGTCTTTTAAAATTTATTGACACTTTTTTAATGCCCAGGGTAAATGCTCTGCATGCGTTTGAGAAAAAAAAGTGTATTCAGCTGTTGTAGGGTAGAATATTTTATTAATGTCGATTCAACCAAATTGGTTGACAGTCTTGTTCAAGTGTTCTGTATCCTTAATGATTTTCTGTCTACTTGTTCTGTCAGTTATTGAGAGAAGGTGTTAAAATCCCCATTATAAATGTGGATTTCTCTGTTTTTCCTTGTAATTCTATCAGTTTTTGCTCCATGTATTTTGAAACTCTGCTATGAGGTGCATAACCATTCAGAATTGTTATGTCCCTGTGACTAATTCATCCCTTAATCATTATGAAGTAACTGCCTTTATCCCTGGTAATATTCTTTGCTCTGAAATCTACTTTGTCTGATATTAATGATCTAGGCACGATGTCTGCCTCTTAATTGAGGTATTTAGATCATTTTCATTTAATGTAATTATTGATATTACTGGATTTAAATCTAAAATTTTTCTATTAATTTGTCCTGCTTGTTCTTTGTTCCTTATTTCTCCCTTTTCTGCCTTTTTTGGATGAATTGTGTTTTGTTATGATTGTATTGTACCTTTTTTTATTGACTCATTAGAGATAATTCTGTTGTGTTATTTTAGTAGGTGACTTAAGGTTTATAGCACACACTTTAATATCACATTCTATCTTCAAGAGATAACACTTTGCGTATATTGTAAAGGACTTTATAAAAGTATATTTTCATCTCTCTTCTTGGCTTTTATGCTATCATGTCAATTGTTTTACTTCCACATGCATTATAAACCCCAGAGAACATTGCTCTCATTTTTGCTTTAAACAGTGATTATCTTTTAAAGATATTTAAAAAATAAGAAAAAGTTTTTATGCTTTTACCCATGTAGCCTCCATTCCCAGTCCCCTACATTCCTTTGTACGGATGTATGTCTGTATCTGGTTCATTTTCCTTTTAAAAGACCTCCTTGAATATTCCTTATAGTTCAGGTCTGTTGGTGATGAATTATTTCAGCTTTTGAGTGTCTTCAGAAGTCTTTACTTTGCCTTGATTTTGAAAATTTATTTGTTGCATTCTAGGTTGTCAATTATTTATTTCAGTACTTTAAAGATATTCCTCCACTGCCTTTGAGTTTGTGTTGTTTCTGCTGAGAAATCTGCTGCCATCCCCATCTTTGCTCTTTCATACATATTGTGCCTTTTTTGCCCCCTCTGGTTGCTTTTAAGATTTCTGTTTATTGCTGATTTTAGGCAATTTGAGTATGATATATTTTGTTTGAAGTTTTATTTAAGTTTCTTATGCTTGTGGCTCACTGAGCTTCTTATATGTGTGGATTCATAGTTTCAATCAATTTTGAAAATATTTGGACATTATTACTTCAAATATTTTTTTCAGTACCCTTTCTCTTTTCCTTCAAGGACTCCAATGACATGTATAATTGGTCCCTTTACATTTGTTTCCGCTGTTCACTGATGCTCTGTTCATTTATTTCTTTTTTACACTGAGTTTGATTTAGAATAGTTTCTACTAATATGTCTTCAAATTCCCTATTCTTTTCAAAAGGGCCTAATCTTGCAAAGAGTTTTTGACATCAGAAAATGTTAAGATTTTATTGTTAAATGAAAAAAGCACGATATATAATTTTATATACAGTGTGATCGTGAATATGTTTAAAACGTGTCCAGAAAAATGTTAGAAGATAATACATACTTGTAAACAATGGATTTACATGGCTGGTGGGCTTATAGATTCTTGTTATCTTCTTTATTCTCTTCTATAATTTCCAGAATTTTGCAATAAGGAAGTATTGCTTTACAATTAATTATATAAGAAAGAAAGGTTTGTAGTGTTAACAAATGTATTTTTTACAAAGTAATAAGGATTAAAAATAAAATGAGAATGACCAGAACTGATGAGGATGCAATGAAAAGTGCACTCTTGTTCAGCACTCCTTGGGGGGCAGGTGGAGGGTTGTAGGATCTTCTTTAAGACCCTGTGACACTGACACTTTGACCCTAACTGCTGGTGTTTCAAATAGCGATGCTCTGCCTCACCCTGACCATGTGTGTGCCTGTATAGGGGTACTTCGATTTATGTCAATACGGTCCTGAGCAGCTCTACGCAGATAAATTTATTTGCAAACCGGATCATTGTATTTGGTGGCTGGAATTATTTAAAGGAGTCCTGAGGTTAATCTCTATATTATTCAAATGTTCTTTTACTGTTTCTACTTTAAAATTTTTAATTATTTTGGCCCATCCGTGTTTTCATTCTCTTGTGGAAGTGAGACTCATCTGAATTTTATTCCCTATTTACTCTGTACTGATTTTAGCCCTGGCTTTGTTACAAACAGGATGTCTGACCCTCGGGTAAGTTTATATTTTTTTTCTAGGCCTCTCTCGTCATAGGAGAAAATTAGCCCTAAACCAGGGGTTCTTAACTTGCAGGGTTCATCAGAATCCCCTGAAATTGCAGGTCCCTGCCCCCAGAATTTCTGATGCAGTTGGTCTAGGATGGGGCCTGAGATTTTGCATTTCTGACAAATTCCCAGGTAGACACGAATGCTGCTGGCAGAGACCACACTGTGCAAACCGCTGCCCCGGACCTTTGAGAAAACTATGAGCTGTGTGATACTATACTTCAGACGGAGAATACTTCTTTTTTTTTAACATACTATTGATAAGAGGATAGTGAAAGGGTGATTTTTGCAAGTTGGCCTTATACAAAATTCATACATTTCTAAAAGAAAGACGGCAGAAAACATTACATTTTAAACATTCTCTGGGATTACATATATAGGAGAATGCATACCAGCACAGCTCATCATATTTAAACTCTAGCACTGACGTATCTTTGAAAGCTCCAAGCTAATCAAAGCGAAGGTGATCACTTCTCCGCCGGTTCCTAAATGACTCCTCCATCAGCGCTATTTACATGGCAAGAAATACTCAGCCTTGACATTGGATTATGCTTCACAATTTATGTTGTTTGTCCTGAAATTTAACTCTTCTTGCAATCGGCTTTTCCTGGACAAGGACACTGTATTCTTTCAAAGCAGATAATTTTTATTTTTTTTAAAATCTGTGCGACACAGGATGGCCGATAAAGAAACCATTTCTTTCATGCCTTTAATCTCCCCCTAGAGCGAAAGTGGTATTTGCTGAAATAAAAGTACACCTTGGCAGAAATGCGATGCTAATCCTCTTAGTTTGAATGGTTTGGAAATGGTTGGAATAAGAAGGTAAACATTGTAGTTGATTAATAGGAAGAAAGTCAATTGTGCATGCAGCCCTTGCTCTACGCCATACTGTACAATAGTGCTTTATTTTTATAAACCCCCAAACAGGGGTCCTCTCCAATTTAATGTTCTTATGTGAAAAGTGATCTACTGGTACGGTTCTAAGTGTTTGATTCCATTACCCCAAAAAGCAAGCAGTGCACATTTCAAATCGACGTCAAACAAATCCCACTGATAACTGGTGTCATATCAATGGCTTATCAGGTCTTTTTTTATTGAAAAGAGTCAGATATAATGAGGGGCTTCACATTTAAAAGTCTTAAATCTTTGAAAGCTCCAGGCCTAGATGGTGTTGATATTAGCTTATTAAACTTGCACTGGGAGAGGAAGCAGGAGTCGGTGGGCGTGGGAGCGGACAAGAGAAAGAGAACCAGAGAGGAGTCGGGGTGGGGGTGGGGGCGGGGAGCCCTAGTGAGGAGGATTCAACACCGCCTTGGCCGTGATGGAAGATTTTGTTTGCTGATAGCGGTTTCTGCCAGCATCTCCTAGGACGGACTCTGACAAAGGAGACTCAAAGTGCCCATCTAGTGTCTGCCGCCTCTTGGGAATTCTCCTGCCCTTTCGGCCGGAATCTCAGAGTCCTCTTTGCATGGGGATGAGCCCAGGGCTTGAGGGTTTTCCATAACTCTCCATCCACTAACACTGAGTGTTGGGCAAAGATTACATTTGATCTACTTTACCACTTGATTGGGAGAAGCAACCCTTGCAGGAAGGAGGGGCCTTCACGATGGCTGACACTCTACCAAGTACAAGACACAAGAAGATGCCTTTCCCTTTGTTATCTCATACAGCCCTGCCCATAGGACTCCTGCCGGGTCAGCACTGGCCCCTTTTTACAGCTGAGGAAAGTGAGGTTCCAAAGAGGGGAAGTAATTTGTCATGGATGGAATAGATCAATGATTCTCAAAGTCAAGTCCAAAATCAGCCACATTGGCATGGCCTGGGAACCTGGGCCGCACACAGACCTACTAAATCAGAATCGGACCTGACAATTGTGCTAAGTCTTCCAGGGGAAACTGATTCCTGCTCCAGTGTGCATGTGGCCTGCCGCTCTAGGGCCATAGATGCCAGATCCCCCTGAGGGGCCTTAGCAATAATAAGCAAGAGTGCTGGAAGCAGGGAACGTCATGCGCCCTCAAATCCTTTGCCCCCTAACACTATGGTCTGGGGAGGTGACCAGGAAACTGCAGGGGGCAAAATAGGATTCTAATGTCTTCACCTGCTAAGTGGTTGTGGGGTCCGTGGTCCCATTCTGCTGGAATGCCTGTGATTCTGAGTTGAGAGGTAATTTCTGCTTCACGGGAGCAGAGAAGAGTGCTGAAAAGCTAGACCGTGGCTTTTCCCTTTTTCTCCCTGCCCCCATCAAGCGCCTTCCTAGTAGACAGATGACTAGGTGACTCTGAGGGCACCTTCGAAATAACTGTCGTCTAACCCCCTTCTACGTAATGACTTCCACAATGTCCGCCCGAGCAAGTTTGGGATCATAGGAGTGAGTCAAAGCTGGAGAAGGGCTCAGAGGAAACCTGGCCCACGTCAAGCACATGGAGCTGACTCATTTCCAATCAGCCCCTTTGCTGTCACCAACACTCCGAGGGGTCCGCCCACCCTCAATCTCATTGGCCCCCTGACATGCCAATCAAGTGCTGAGCAGGCACTGTATGGAACCCAGAGGTCAGTACCACACCCACACCCACAGTGAAGCTTGTGTTTCCTCGGGTGCTCACAGGAGGTCCTCTCCAGAGATAGAGAGCCAGGATGAATGAGCAAGGGTATGAACTCGGTGTCCCCATTCTGCCCCATCCTAGCTCTGTGACTCTGGTCAAGTTACAATTCCCCACTTTTCCCATAATTGCTGCCTGTGGCCCCTGCATCCCCTCCCCCACCCAGCCCCGAGCTAATGTATAGGAAGGATCTGGAAGGATCTTCCGGGATGTGTCTGCTGTCTTTACCTCAGGCCTTGGAACAACAGTAAAGAACAGAGGCGCCAAGATCGGCCTTAAACCTCCAGCAGGAGAGCAGGGATTCCAGCTCTGCAGGGCTTCACCAGCAGAGACAGTGAAGTGATAAGACCATACATTTGGGCACAGTTCAAAGTAGGGTGACCAGCTTGTCCTGGTTTTCCTGGGACTTTCCTGGCTTTTACACTGAAAGTCCCAGGCAAACCAGTATTGTTGGTCACGCTAGTTCAAAGCCCAACTCCTTCCTTTCCTCGTCTAGTAACCTAACCTCTCAGAGACTTGGTTCTATCGTTTGTAAGAGGGAAGTTGTAATCACGATTAAAAAAAAAAGGGGACTAGTAAGCATTCAACACTCAGGTTATTCCTACATGGAAGCCCTAAGATCCCGGCTGTCCCAGCCTCCTGAGGTTCCCAGATCCTGGCTTCTGCCCGGACAGGGCAGCGAGCACGCGCATGGGAATGGTCTGCTCCGTGCCTGTGACCCTGGCGGGCTGGGAGGCCCTGGAGGGCAGGGACTGCGTCCTATTGAACTCTGTGTCCTCGGTGCCTTGCACAGTGCCTGCACCAGGGAGAGTGCCCGGGAAATGTTAGTTACTACGTCACTCACCTCGCTCTCCCAGCAGGAAGGTGGCGCAAAGCTGTAACCTGGAAAATTCAGTTTCGAAAAAGCCAACGGCGACAGCTTGCACTTCGTGGGTAGTGAGTGCCCAGCTACGCGGTTAGCACTTTACTTAATTTGTTTAATTTAATCCTCCCCGCCCCTTGGGAGGTCGGCAAAGGGATTATGATCACCTCTATTTTATGTACCAGGAGCTCCAGGCTTAGAGAGCTGAAGTGACTTGCTCAAGGTCCTGCAGCTGCAAAGTGGATTTCAACCCAAGTGATCGTCTTTGCCAAACATAAACTAGCACAGGGGCCCAGGGCCCCATGGCCTGAAGCCCTTTTTAGGGCCTACAGATACCTGAAACAGTCCCCCCCGCCCCCGGTGTCCACATTGTCTCTGCAGCTCAGTTTTAGTAAAAACCTGGTCTCTGAGAGCCGCCGCCCTCCCCAGCCCTGCGTGTACATCCAAGGGGACCCAAGGCAAAAGGCAGAGAGCCTACGGCGGCCCCGTTTCCATGACTCCCAGTGAATCTCCCTCACGTGCAGCCCAGTAGGCTGCTCGACTCGAGAGCGTGGAGACCGTTTCACCACCTAATCGACAGCCCTGTTATTGACTTGGTGTTCCCAGAGGACAGGTTTGTAACTTTATCGAGCTCTGTACGTGGGGACAGCTATAAGGATAATGGAAAGTCATCGACAGACGGAGGCTTCTGCATTGCAAATTAACATCTGCTCAAGGAAGAGAGAAGTCGTGTTTTAGTTGCAGAATTTGTGAACATGGAAGCGCCCGTAAGTTAAAGCGTGTGATTTATGGCAGGTACCAAGCATCGCGCCGTAGTCTGGGTCTTCTTCACTGGCCCCGGTGACAGCGTCCATCCCCATGTAACGCGCTAACCCGGGGTGTCCAGTGTATTGTTCACAACCACTTGCTCTCATCCTGATTTCCTGGGTCTTAAAACAACTTCCACCCAAAGCCTTCCCGTGTCAAGGGTAGGCAGCCCTGGGAATACACCCGGCCTTGTCCCGCCAAGGGCAGGTGTGGCCCAAGCTGCTCCCAGATGCTCTTCCCAGCTGGGAGGCCCTGGGAAGGGATAGAGGCCAGGGCACCGTATTCCTGTCTCAGTTCCACTGGCCATGTGGCTCCAGGCAAGTCACTTCAGTTCTTTGAGCCTTGTGGTCCCCGTCTGTAAAATGGGGCTGTGATTCTCTCTGCACTAAAAGATCGTATTAGATAAGCTGATATTTGCACCTTCTAAGCCTTGTCTGTCGAGCCCTTGGCCTTGTGTGTGCTGGCATCCTGCCAGCAGTTGGGAACAGGCTAAGTCTCCTGTCTTCTGTACGCTTGTGTTCTGGAGGGAAAACACACAATAGGCTACAAACACGTGACTTCTGCGCGACAAATACCATGAATGAAACTAAGTAGGTTGGCGGGGTCAAGGTGACGGCGGGACTGGGGTTAGACCAGCCTTCTCCGAGCAGAGATGTTTGAGCAGAGACGGGAAGTAAAGGAGTGAGTGCGCTGAGGAAGGGGTGTTTCAGGCAGAAGGAACGGCGGGGGCAAAGGCCCCGCAGTGGAAAGGAGCTTGGCCTGTGCGTGGAGCAGCAAGGAGGCCCCTTACCTGAAGTCAAGGAGTGAGGGATAGAGGGGAGCCTGGGAGCACCTGGCCAATCCCGCAGGTCACCAGAGGTAATGTGGATGTTATTCTGTGTGCATTGCGATTGGGCAGTCTTTGGAAGGTTTTGAGCACAAAAGTGATTGAGCTGATTTGGGTTTTTAAGTTGTTCTGGCTGCTGTGTGGAGAATCCAGGGCAAGTACAGAAACAGAATCTAAGAAGGACCCCAAAGGGCAAGTCCACGGAACATCCTGCTGTTTCCAGGCTCCCAGGAGGCTGCTGAGTTCCCCTAGCCTGTCTGGTCGTCAGTGGTAACATCTACCATCCTGGAGGTGCCTTCTCCGTGCCCAGCGTGGTGCCCAGAGCTGTGTGAAATCCTGTTCTCCCCCAGATCTAAGAGGTGGTGCTATAGTGCTCCCCATTTTCACATGTGAGGTTCAGAGAGGGAACGTGACTTGCCTGTGTCACACAGCAGATGAGTAATGGGTTGAGCCCAAATCCTGGGGCTATTTGACCCCAAAGCCACTCTGCTCTCCTGACTCTAAGATGAGGACCCAGAAATCCCCCAATGTGTGCCTTCACCCCACAGCCAGGCAGAGCTGCAGCCAGCAACCCGATGTCCCCCACAGCCACGGTCCTCTCTCATCTGCTTCACACATTGGCCACCATTTTTGTCCCTCCCAGCCCTCCAGGACCCACTGGGTGATCATGAGGCCCCATCCCGGCTCTGGAGAGTGGTTGTGTCCATGCACAGAGTCTGGGACGGTGGCGGCTGCACAGGGAGTCTCCGGAGTATCACTTAGAGTCTCTGTGAAGAGCAAGCAGTCCTGGCAGACGACTGATCAGAGAGAAGCAGGTTCTCCAGCTGAATCTGGTGAGAGCTGGGAGACGGGGGTGGCCAGGCTCTTGGCCGCCTTAAATGACGCTGTGGGAGAATCCTTGAAGAGCTTCTGTAATTGTGTGGAGGCAGAGATGGAGACCCAGAGGGGAAAAGAACTTCAGGCCTTTCGGTGTGACTTTGATCAGGCAGCTGGAACCGTGTCCCCTGTCCTTGGAGGCTGCTTGCTCTATCCCTGCCCTTCACTGCACCCTCAGCAGAACAGGAAAGATGCTGGCCGAAGGCTCTGGGGTGGTGGGAGACTGACTCTCCTTGGCCTGCACCCAGCTTTCTGGACGAGCCACAGTTATACCTCCTGTCCCAGAAGACTGGGTGTGCAACTGGAGTCCTGTGGGCCCCAGCGACACCCAGGAGCCCCCACTAGTGCAGCAGAGGCTGGTATCAGACAGGCCCTCTCTGTGGTCGCTTCATGACCAATTCCTGTGAGGTCAAGTTTCCCCAAGATATCCTTGTCGGTTTTACTGAGGCCCACAGATGCTCTGGGATCAGCTGGCTGCACGGCGGCCCTGAATTCTTCACCTCTTTCAGGGCCCATGCTTGTTCTGTGACTTGACGGTTTCTCCCACTAAGGAGGTGGAACCTGTTTCTCCACCCCTGGCATCTGGACTGGCCTCCTGACTTGCTCTGGTCGGTAGCCTGTGGCAGATATGATGGCCTATGGGTTCTGAGCTTACTTCTCAAGGGGACTAGGGGAGCCCGAGATGAGACCTTCCCGACCACCCACCAGCCCATGACTCCCAGATTCATGACCAAACTCAGCCCAAATCAGCTGGGCTCAGCTGAGATCAGCCAGTCCCAGCCTTGACTCCTGAGCTACAAGTAATAACTGATTGCTGTTTTAACAATCATTTTGGGGTTTGGTTGTTAAGTAGCAATCGTTAGCTGATACACCCTGTGAACTTAACTACCCCCCTCTGACACTTAATACTGGTTTGGGGGATAGAAAACCGTGGAGTTTGCTACCGAGACATTCTAAGCGTCATCTTCATCATTACCATCATCACAGTCTTACTGTAACCACCACATACTGAGATTCAGTGTCGTCCAGGCCTGTGCTATGGACTTTACACCTATTCTACGTTCTGATCTTCCCAACCACACTCTGAGGTGGGTACTATTCCTCTGTATTTGACATATGATGAAACTGCATTGCAGAGATGCTAATTCATTTGCCTGAGGTCAAACCGACAAAAATCACATGGAAAATACATCCAGAGAGCACCACGGAGCCCCCACCCCCCATCCCCCAGGCTTCCCCCAGCACTAGATTCGGGGACTCCAATCCTAGACAATGGCCTCTGTACAATTGAAGTCAGCATCCTTCACTTTAAAAGTATGAATAAAACTTTTAGCTCCTTCAAGGGGACAAACCCACTCCCCTCCAGCCTCTGATCAGAACTGTGGTCCAAGTCACTCTCCGGAGAGCACGAACTCACT
This sequence comes from Grampus griseus, assembly GCF_964374135.1. Classification (NCBI taxonomy): domain Eukaryota; kingdom Metazoa; phylum Chordata; class Mammalia; order Artiodactyla; family Delphinidae; genus Grampus; species Grampus griseus. The sequence goes on from NC_139010.1 coordinate 78,087,847, forward strand.
CCTTCCCCCGGAGCCATCCTGATTCAAAACCCAGGCGGGAGCTGGAGCGGTTCCCCCTGAGCGATTCAGGAAAGGCTGTGCTTAGGTCTGGTTAACCTAATGGGCGCAAAACAAATTGTTATTAAAAAGGGAAGAAGAAAGCCGTGGAGATGGCCATTGGCCATGGAAGGGCATTATTTTTTATTGGAATTAGAATCCTTTTGTTTAAAAATATATATAAACCCTCAATTTTCTTTGTATCACTCGCTTAGCGGCCAGTGGAAAGTTTCCGAGGGCAATTTCAGTATCGGCGGAGAACGGCTCTGGACCCGCTTGCTTTTCCTAAACTATCTTTTATGAGAATTAAAGTCACAGCCACACCAGACTGTGGGGCACTGGGATCCCCTGAAGCAAGGGCTTCAGAATGACACTGATGCCGTGGGCCTCTTCCAGGGCACCCGGCTGCATCCTCAAGCCTGAGCCCCCAGTTATCCACAGACAGTTGCCTCTGCGTTCTCACTGACGTTCTCATAGATTTTGGCCAAGACCCGCTGGATTTTTTTTTGAACAAATAGCTTTCCAGAGGTTTCGATTAAGGAGCAAACTTCCTGTGCTTTGTAAACAGGCAGCAAACTCAGAATAAGTGAGGCTGCTCTGCTTAGTTGAGGGCTCCAGTTACCTGAGAGCCACACGTGTGTGCCGCGTGAGCTGTCCATTTGCGGCGAGCCGACGCCCTGGCAGGTAGATTTTTCTAGGCCATGCGCCATGCACTTTTCCCGTGTCATCTCATTTCATCTTCACAACAGCACTTTGAGGCAGGTTCTATTACAATCTCTCTTCGCAGATGCAGAAATTGAGACTCAGCAACGCTAGGTAACTTAAATTCAGCCAATAAAGATGTATCGAACACCTACATGTGTCAGGGGCTGTCCTAGGCACTGGGGATACCATGGCAAGGAAAGAGACAAAGCAAATTTGCTCGTGACGGTGGAGCTGGGAACGGTGGCATCAGGGTGTGAAGTCTGTGGGATTCCAGGGCGTGAGCTTCGACCCACTGTACTGGGCCCCTGATCCATGTTAAGTCAAGGATTTTTAATAAAATAAGCGTGGCGCACAGGGCGCATTCAGAACTGGAAAATCACATCTGGATTTATGTCCCAGCTGTTCCACATCACTTCAGTTATTTTGAACACGATTTCGAAGAGAGTAAACATGATAAAGACAGCGTCTGACATTTGTTGAACGCTAACCAAGGTCTAGGTAGAAGGTGCGACCTGTTCATGGTGGATCCTTTCAGCAGTTCCTGGAGACAGAGGCCTTTAGCTATGTCCATCTTGCAGATGAGGAAACTGGACTTGGGAAGGTATGTAATTTGCCCAGGGATGCTCAGTGGGAAAGTAGGTTTGGACGAGAGTCAGAGCATATAGGGTGCCTTCTCCGGGGGGTTATTCCTCCCATGGGAATGCCTTCCTCCTGCAAAACCCTGGATCTTGAAGGTGGAGTGATTCACCAGGGGTGTAATCCTCTCTCCCCACATAAGACACCTGCGTGGGGTGAAGGAGGGTGATGGGAAAGGAGAGGGGGGAGTTTTGAGGGAGGGAGAAGGGTATATGGGGGAAGAGGCTGATGGCTCGTCATCACTCCCCACCTGGCACGATTCCCACCACCCAGCTAACACCCTTTGTTCTCTTCCTTCCTGAACAAGTGGCACCATGGTTTGCCCCAGAGTCAGTGACGAAGCCGCCACCTTCACTGCTTGCTGCCCACCTGCCGCGTGCCTTGTTCTGTTGCACTTTCTGCCAGTACTCACTGGGCTACCCGGGGCTGGGATCGGGGACTGAGAGAAGAGACCCTGCAGAAAGGCACTTGATCTGCGTTGCTGGGTGTACAGAGGAAGCCGGGAGGCAGGAGCTGGGCAGGCAGGAGGCTGAGAGGAGGCCGGGCTGGCCTGGGCTTGCACTGGGCCTCAGTGTGTGAACTGTACCACAGGCCCCCCGAGGTTTGGGAGCGGAGTGACCCAGGCCTGAACTGGTTCCAGGTTCAAAGACACAGCTGATAAGTCTCGCCCTTAAAGAGGCTTCTCTGAGGAAGGAGAAACTAGAGGGAGAAGAGTTGTGTTGTCTTTGTGGCTGAAAAGATTTACAGCCACACCACTGGCTCACCTGGGAAAGCAGGAGCTGCTGAGAGCACCCTGACCTCGGCTAGTCCTTTAAAACCTACGATCCCCCCAGTACACGGGGAACAGCACGGACCCTGGGTAGCCGCCTTGTAAACAGGCCCAAGGCATGTCCCGCTCACTGCTCTACAACAATCCCGCTCTGTTGTGTGCGATCGGGGCTTACATTCCCTCAGAGGCAAGTGGGAGTTAAGTTTCCCAGGCTCACCCGAGCGCCATTATCCAGGGGTAGCGGGCGTGGCTTCCCGGCCTCACCTGCACAGGTGTTTGCCCCGCACTTGACACTCCCCAGCCAGCAAGGTCTCCGGTGTCTGGGCAGCATCGTTCCAGGCTGCCCTGCTGGGCTTGAGGGCCTGGGCGCTTTGCGGGGCTGGCGGGGGGAGAGCGAGCTCCCAGGCCCCCTGGGTGTCCACGTACTCGGGCATTTGTGTCTGCCTGGCTGCCACACTGCTAGCATTTCCATCTGACTGGAACCTACCTCCCACTGGTGCCGTCCTGTCCATCTCAGAGGCCAGTCCACTCACAACAAAGAAAGAGGCAGGCCCGTGGGCCGACAGGACTCTCCCCTGGGACCTGATCGATCTTGCAGAGGTCACACTCAGTGTCTTTCTGATGTTTGTCTCAAGCTGCCACTGATAATCGCACCTGAAACAGAACAGTTGGGGCAATGACCTTCACGGTGTTTCTTCCACACCCTCATGGGGCCGGGGAGGGATCACGGAGGCTGGGGCTTTGGGCTGGGCTCCAAGGAACGAAGGGACTTGGGGGTGGGAAGCAGGACGCTGTCATTATGCAGGAATGAGGGTGCTGGTGACTGCTGGCCCCCCAGTCAACCTCTCTGACCTCCAGCCAGGAAGAGGGGTCGGGGGAGCCCTCGGGAACCAGGGATCCACACTTGGCCCGCCCCTGGGACACCGAAGCCACAGGGAGTGGCAGACGGGTGCACTAGGAGATCAGAGAGCATGTCCTTCGTCTGTCGCTGGCTGGAAAAGGACAGCTCGCCCCTGATCCTGGAATTGCACGGCAGCTGCCTGGCATCTCGGGGAGCTTGGGAGGAGCTGGGGGAGCAGACGGAGGTGGGAGTGGGAGCCTGAGGACAACAATCTGTGGTCTTAGGAACAGGTGTCTCCTGCTCAGGTGTCCTCCTCCCGGAGCTGGCCTCACAGACTGCCAGCACTCTGGGTGCCCAGAAAGCCCCCGACAAAACCCGAGACTACTCTGCCCAGGACAGTGGGGATGGGAGGGAGGTCACCATCCCACAGTCCAGCATGGCATCCTGTGGCCAGGTGCCTCAGTTTCCCTAAATGGCATCTGCTCTCCACCTACATCACAAAAGAGATGAACAAATTAGAAAAACAAAAGACAGAGAAAGAAACGTAATCTCAGCACCAAGCATGTGTTTCTCAGAGACATGATTTAAACGAGCCTGAATTATAGACGCTGTGAATCAGCAGGTAGGGAGAAAAGAGGTTTCCTCATGGAAAGGGAGGCTGGGCCGTGAGATGAGTTACCCGTACCTGAGCAGAGGCGGGGACCTGAGGTCACAGCCCTCCCAGCCAGGCCCTCGCTGCTTCCTCTTCAACCCAGTCTTGTGACCTGGGCCTCCCGCCCTCCCCGGGGCACCAGGGGCACCTGGAGCAGACGGGCCCACGTGCCAGTGGATACTTATAGGGAGTAGAAAAGCAGGTTCAGCTTCAGGGTTAAGACCATAAGGGACTCCCGTGCACTATTGCCTCAAACCCACCAAAGCTGCTTGTGGGTACAGCTCCTCACAGAGGAGGGTTGTTTTTGTATGTAGTTCTGTATTTTTAAACGCCAGTATCAAATATTTTAGCGCTCAAGGCTTGTCCCACAGCCAATAATGTGCTTTTGTTTTTACGGGACTTGACCTGGAAAGTTAAACCTTCCCTTGCCCTACACTCCTTGTTGCTTCTTTTGCAGTAAGGACAGAATAAGACACAGCCTGGTGACGTGTGTACACCTACTTAAGAGCTACACTTTTTCTGCTCATGAAATATAGCGTCTTATGTGGCCCAAGTGCGCATGTCAGAGCCTGGACGGAGCATCAGTCCCAACCCCCTTGCTGTAGGGTGGAGTCCTTTCTGTCCTCATTTAAAAGCTGAGACTCAGAGACGGTGCCAGAACTTCCTCAGGGCCAGCTGGGATTTAAAGCCAGGTCTATCCCAACCAGTTTGTGCTCTGGGGGTTTCATGCCCCATCCCCTGGGGTAGGGAGACCTCAGCAGGCAGAAACCTTCCCCCAGGATGCCCCTCTCTTTCCTTTGGTGGATCAATCGAGATCGTGCCCTGGGGAACCAGACAAGGCTCCAGGGGTGATGAGTAACCTGCTCTTTTCTTCCTTCTGCCCAATCCTGTTGTGTAGCGGGGGAGCCGATGGAACCATAGCTTGGTCTTAACCATGGCATCTTCTAGGTGTGCTGGGCACCAAGGTAAACATCACCCTGCCTTGGGACCCAACTGGTAAGACTGGCCCTAAGAAGCCCCTGCCTGATCAAATAGGAATTGTGGAACCCAAAGACGAAGTACTGCCCACCACCTGCACCTCCGAACAGAAGGATGGGAAGTCAGAGCCACCTGCCATGCCCCAGCCGGTACCCATAGCAAGAGAGGGTCGCCTTGGCTGCTGGACCTGGAGTCTGGGTGTTGCCCTATAAAGACCTTTAATAAAATCATTTTAAAAGAAAAGAAAAAAAAAAAGATCTTTCTTGGGGCCGAGGCCGGTGATGTTTTCAAGGTTTTCAGGGCAAAGACCCTAAGAGACCCCGAAGGTAGGCACGAAGGATCATAACTAAGACAACCATTGCTTCCCACTCCTACGGCTTCCAAAGGTGCTGGAGGCTCACGACAGACCACGCCCCCCAAAGAAGGAACCCAGTGATTCCCATTTTGTGGTGAAAGAGGCTATGGGGTCCAGGTGGCCCTGGGGACTTCACAAGCTGCAGGTGGCACTGAACCAGGTCAGGCACATACAGCTCCCACAGCTGCCTGCCCAGAGCAGGGCTCAGGAGATGGGCGCTCTTCTGTTCACATTACTATCTGTGAGAGCAGCACCAAGGGAGAGCTCGGATTCTGCTACCCAAGCCAGTTCCTGGGTCTTCAGCAGAGCCCAAGCCACAGCCCTGGAATGCACGTAGCATTGTCTCCCATTTCACAGATTGGAGACTGAGGCCCAGCCCTGTGAACTGACTTGCCTGGGGCCACACTGCTGGAATGTGACCTTTGGTTTGCCTCTAGGTCACTGTTCTGTCCCTGAGACCATGGTGTTGCCTCTTGAGGCTGGGTTTGTCTACAAGGCGGATAAAGCTTCACTGGGGGCTCAGAGCTTGACTTCTTTCAAGCCCAGGCTTATTTTCCAAGCCAGGACCCTGGCTGTTGCTCAAGACTGAGCCTCACTCGACCTCCTTGGACACTCTTCCACCTGGAACGGGGTCGCTGATGCCCGGGTTCAGCGTCAGCAGTGTCTGAAGGTGGAAATCTGTTGGGGATCTGGGGGCGTGGGGCGACGTGGAGGGAGAGGGAGGGGAAATGGCTCACAGCAGCTGCCATGTTTCTTTAATGGAACCTAACCCACCTTTACAGGCCAGAACAAATGGCTTCTACCCAAACGTAGCCTTGGATTCTAGGCCCAGCCTGGAGTCCCCTGACACAGTCCTGGGGGTAGGGAGGACAGGCGTGTGTGGCAGGGGATACAGCAGGAGTCTAAACGGTGGGTGGGAGGAGACCGCCCAGGCTGGAAGGGGAGCCCTGAGACTGCCTGGCCCCCTCCACCCCTGCCTCCTTCCCCTGGGGGCTGCTTCAGAGCCAGAGCCCACTTCCTGAGAGCCGGTTCTGTGGGCACCTGGTCTGTGTCTGGGACAAAGTGTGTTGCTGGGACCACGTGCCCCATCGGTCCTCACAGCCTGGGCCTCTTGGGAGGTGTGGGGTGGGTGTAGAGACCTGACTCTGGGTCATCGCCACTATTTCTGCACCTGCCCTTGGGTTCACCTGTTCACTCCATGGTGTTTACTGAGCACCTACTAGTGTGTGCAGGTACTGAGGCGAGGGATGTGAATAAATCAGATGTCATCCTTGTGGCCCCCAAGACTAGCGGAAACAACAAAAGAGATGCTTAATTACAAATTGAGGTTAAGAGCTATAAAGGAAGGAAACAGTCCAACTGTAGAGAATCAGTAACTGGTACGGCGTTAGGGGGCAGTTTCTTCAGTTTTGGCCAGAGAGGGCAGCCCCGGCTCTGTCCCCAAGGCCTGTCCCTCCACTGCAGTGGACGGGAGAAGGAATGAAGCCACATTTCCAGCTAAAACCCTGGCTCACAACACTCGCCCCATGAATTCCTGTTGGATTAAATTGGGTTAGATAGAGTAACCAGATGAACCCCCAAGGTGGGAGGAAGGAAACTCTAGGGGAGGCTGAGTTGGGCTGCAAGGGACAAGACAGAGCCAGGGCACAGGTAGGAAGCACCACCTCTCAAAGCATCCTCCATAGATAGTGGGAGTGGCAGGGGTGGAGAGAGGGGAGAGGGACCTGCAGGGGTCCTTCCACCTTCCCTCCAGGCCCCCAGCCCAGTCCCAGTTTCCCTGGGCCACCACTGGAACAAAAGGCCTCAGTGCAGACAATGGGTCCTTTATATGACTGCCCGCCCCAGGCTGGGCACAATCGCTGATTCATGAACTAGGCACGGCCCTATGCCCAGGTTGGGTTCAGCTAAAGAGGGATGCGCTGATAGAGGAAATTAGAGCAGCAGACGCATTCGATGGGAAAAGACTGCCCCCTCGTGTCCTATACGGGTACTGCACACGATCAGGCCTCCTGGACCCTCCAGAGACGAGGATGAGCTGGGGTGACCTGGCACGTAGAAATGGAGGCCCAGGGGCGCCCAGCGGCCCAACTCAGGTCATTTTCTTGAATTTGAAGTGGGATTTGGGGGCAGGGGGAAGTGAAGCAGAAATTACTTCCCCTGCTGTGTTAAACACCAAGTCTAGGAAATATATAAAATTGCATCAGAGGGTCGAGGGCAGTGGCGTACTGGACTTAGCTTATACCAGCTTCCTTCCAGAGCCTGTGGGACACATCTCTTCCCAATTCCATGTTCTGTAATGTTATTTCATAGCTTGAAGTCAGCGGTGGTGAAAGTATTTATACCATGGAAATCAGCAAATGCAACCAGGATCTCCTCTCACCACCGCCCACCCCATCCCTGGGGAGAGCTGGGGCTCCAGCATTTGCCAGCATCCACTGCCCAGGGACCAGCCTCAGCTCTGGAGCTGTGGGTCATTAGCAAAGCATGTGATCTCGTCGAGACTCAGTTTCTGTACCTACAAAACTGGAATCCATCAATTCAACAAATATTTGATTGCCTATCCTGTGCCAGGCACAATCTTCAGTGTTGAGGATATAACACACCATGAACAAAAGGAAAGTCCCCACCTTTGTGGAGCTTGTATTCTGGTGGGGAGACAGAAAATAAACAAGAGAAATATAACATGTCATGATATGGACAATGATGATAATAAAACAAGGTGAAAAGGGAGTGAGGGTGATTAAAGTTAAGATGGGGGAGAAGGGGGGATAAGGAGAAGCCTGGCTGAGGAGGGGGCATCTAAACAGTAACTGAGTGAAGGGTAGGTGAAAGCCATGGTGAGGACATGCCATGGGTGGAGAACTGTTCCAGCCAGAGGCAAGAGTAAGGGCAAAGACCTGGAGATGTCATGGGCTAGAGGATCAGCCCTACAGTACAGAAGAAGGCAGTGTGTCCCTAATGCTGTAACTGGGGGTCACTAGAGGGAGATGAGGTCATGGAGGTGATGGAGGGGGCATTTCAGTCTCTAGTACAGAAGCCCCTAGGCATTTTGCAGAGGGAAGTGGCATGATCCCATCTGGCATTTAAAAGGATCCTTCTGAGTTCTTTGTGGAGAAAAGATGTGGGGATGCGGTGGTGGAGGTGAGGTGGGGTCCAGAGGCTGGAGAGCTAGGTTGGGCCTTTCTGCCAGGGAGCAGGTTAGGACAGTGCCTGATGGGGACTGGGTGAGCCCTTTAAGGCCAAGGTGCCTTGCATCTCCAGTCATTCTAGAAGCCCCTTCCTACTCCCCTGGACGGTACAATAGCATTTACCCGCTACCAGATTTCGTTTTGTGTGCGAGTTAACATTTATCCTCACCAGTTTCGTTTCTCTATTTACTTGGTGAAGCCCGGGGCTCACAGAGACCATGGGGCCCGCTGTGGGGGGGGGGGCGGCACACAGCCAGCTAGCTGGACCTTGGTCTCCCAGGTCCCAGGCCAGCGGGGAGTGACCCTACAGGGTGTGGCCTCGGAGCGCCTGGTTCCTCACAGCCCCTCATCAGGACCTAAGCGCTGGGGCTCTGTCCTCATGCCCTCTCCCCCCCACCCCATCTCCCTGCAAGGTCTTTCCTCCAGCTCCAGGGACCTCCCCCTGGCTGCTTCCTCATCATCATACCTCTGTCCCAGGACCCTTCCAACACCCCTAATTTCCAACAAGAAGGAAGAATTAGGAGGGGTCCTCCCTCGGGGCTGCCTTTATACTGATGGACATGCCTCAGTGCCGCCGTTTCGGCATCTCACACTCTTTCCACTTGGACTGTAAACTCCTCCAGGGCAGGCGCTGTGAACTATTATCTCCATGGCCCTCGGGTCGGCCCCAAGTGGGGCTTGTCCATGCTGGTCAGTAACGACATTGACAGTGGACATGTAGGAAGCACGTACTGTGTGTTAGGCCAGGTGCTGAGGGTTTTACCTGTGTCGTCCCATTTGATCCTCACAAGACCCTTGCAGAGAAGTTGAGGTCATCCCCATTGAGGACCAGCTGCGTGATTTAGGCAGTGTGGAGCAAAATGAAGATGAGGGTTTTGTGTTAAAAGACTAAGAATTGCAAGGTGATGAGAACGGAGAATTAAGCCAAAGAGAACCCTTCTAAGTATGACCACCAAGGTTAAATCCTATGAAGCCAGCTCTGATTCCATTTTGCAGATGAAGTAACTGAGGCTAAAGTGATGACCTAAGGTCCCAGGGTCACAGAGTCAGAAAAATCCCTCATAGTTGGGATTTTTACTCTTTTTTCAACCCCTGTGGCGGTTGAAGTTGTGTGACTACTTGGCTGGACCACACGGGACCCAGATTTTTGGCCAGAAGTTATTCTGGGTGTGTCTGTGAGGGTGTTTCTGGATGAGGTGAACGTTTGAATTGACAGAATGACTAAAGCAGATTGCCCCGCCTAATGTGAGTGGGCCTCGTTCAATCAGTTGAAGGCCTGAAGTAGGAGGGAACTCCTCTTGCCTTCCTGCAAGGGAAGAACTGGAATTCAGGTTCTTTCTGGTCTTAAGCCTGCCACAGTCAGACTAGAACTACACCATTAGCTCTGGTGGGTTTCCAGGCTGCCCCAACTCACCCTGCAGATCTTGGGATTAGCCTCCATAATTGTGTGAGCCAATTCCTTAAAATAAACCTCTTTTATCTCTTTTCCACACACACACACACACACACACACACACACACACACACACATCCTATTGGTTTTGTTTCTCTGGAGAAGCCTGACTAATACAGCTTTATACAACACTACACCACACTGGTTGGATGTGATTGACTCAAATTAGCAAAAAAAAAAAAAAAATAAAACTCTTGTGTCTACTCGTAATTTGGGATTTTCATGTTCATAATTATCTGCTCAAATTCTCTCGATGACTCTGTTCGGTACAGAAGAAGAGCTGAAGTACTCAATGGCCCACAAGGCCCCATGTGACCTCCAGACTGTGACCATCACAGCTCTTCTCTTGCAGCTCTCACACTCATTCACACTGTTCCAGCCAGGCTGGCCTCCTTGATATTCCTCAAGTAGGCCAGGCACACTCCTGCCTCAGGGCCTTTGCACTTGCTGTGCCCTCTGCCTGGAATGCTCTTTCCCCACACAGTTGTATGGTTCCTCCTTCCTTTACACCTTTGCTCAAATGCCGCCTTCTCCATGAGGCCTGTTCCTCCTCTCTCCATCTAATATCACCTCGTGCCTCTGCACTGTGCTTCTCATCCCTTTTCTGCCTCATGCTGTTACCTTAGCTCTTACCACCTCCTGAGAGGACATATTTTATTTCTTGTTATTTGTAAGCTTCATGAAAACAGAGATCTGGGTCTGTTTTGTTTACCGCTCTACTCCAGGACCTAGAACAGTGGCAAACTTGGTATAGAATTCTTTGTTGAATAATTAAACAGTTGAGGGAAGGATTTTTGCCAAAATAGATGACACTGTTCTGAACCTTCACCCGCCAACTGGACCAGCACCTGCTGACTCAGCTCTGGAGCCCATGAAGCTGACCAGGGTGATGGAGGGATACCCCACCATGCCCTCCTTGGCATCCCCATTGGGCAGGGGAATGAGCTGGATCCCACTCCCCCAGGGCTCCTCAAGGACCCAAGTGTGGGTGGGCAAGGCTACCTCTGGTCTTTGGTGGCCATGGACTTCTGAGAAATCAGAAACCAGCCCTCCTCTGGCGAGGGTCTTGGACTTCTATGCTAGGGATGCTGTAAGGTCTTTCTAGCCACACGATTCCATCCCAGATGCCCCTCGACCCCCAGGGCTGTGAGACTCTGCGTCAGAGTCTTTACCTCCCTGGGCTGGTACTGCCCCAGCCGGGAGGACTTGATTTTGTTTTTCTAGAAGCATCACACTAGTCAGTCCATTTCAGCAGGTCCAGGCATTTGCTCCTCTGTGCCCAGAGATCTGGGCCTCATCAGATGCAGAACAGCAAGAAGAGGTGGCTCTGCACGGCCTTTGATGTTGCAGGTTCCTCAGATGTGCAGCATCGCCCTGCACACTGACTCCCGTCTGCCATGGGGCCCAGGGTTCGGGGTTTGTTCACATGGCCCTGAGCCCGAGGCAGGCTGGCCTTTTCTCACAGGGTCTTGGTGTCCTGGTTGAGTCTGTTTTTTCCCAAGTTCCGTGTTTCTGGCTCCCTCATGCCCCCTCCCATCTATCCATCCTGCCTTGTTCTGTGGTCTCTGAACAGGAGGAATACCACACTGCAGGGACCACGAGACTGTCCGGTCCACAGGAAACCCAGGTCCCAGAAGCGATATGCTCAGCTGAAAGCCCTAGCACCCGCGGATGGGCTGGGTGAAGGCTGGCTGAGTCATGGTACCCCTCTGGTTTCTGCGTCTTCTCTTGTTCTTGAGCTAGACAAGTCAGGAGTTTCCAAATGTTTTGTTTCCGCGGGAGAACTTTTTCATTCAAAGTAAATCTTCCGTGAAAGCTATTCTATAAATCAGATATGGTATAAGTGATCATAAAACAGCCCACATGAATTGGGTGGGTACCGTGTCCTAAGCGCTGTGCTCAGCTCTCCAAGGACGAGCTCCAGTAGTCCGCACTGCAGCCGTGTGGGTGGGGAATCATGTCCCGAGCCGTGTCACCTGACTGCTTGACTCTGCAGGCTGAGGCCCCCTCTGCTGAGGTTTCAGGTTTGGCGTTGATTACTGCGTGCATTCCTCCGCAGCTAGGTTTTCCCAGCCAAGCTCACGTGTTGCATTTAGCTGAGTTGATCTGCGTGGTTCTGATTCAATCATTTTTACTGCTGTGTAATATTCCATTATGAGAATTTTTCACAGTTTTACCCAATTCTCTTGGGTAAAGGTTGATATTTTAAAAGCTTGGCGTTTAAAAAATTCTCAGTGTCACTTTTTAAAAAAATTTTATTTTATATCGGGACCTAGTTGATTACCAATGTTGTGTTAGTTTCAGGTGTAACGCAAAGTGATGCAGTTATACGTATACATGTATCTATTCTTTTGCAAATGTTTTTTCCCATTTCGGTTGTTACAGAATAGTGAGCAGAGGTCCCTGTGCTGTACAGTAGGTCTTTGTCGGTTATCCATTTTAAATATAGCCGTGTGTACATGTCAACCTTAGTGTCACTTTTTAATGTCCTATGGGATGTCCTTTTCTGCTGGCCAGCTCTGCCTGTGTCTTTTGTGCCCTGAACCCTCCCAGTGACCATAGCTGCTCGCTCCACCCCTTCCCCACCACACCTGTCATCTCATCCCTGCTGAGGGAAGTGGACTTCAGATAGAGGTAGAGTCTTTTCCCCATCCAGAGCCTGGCCAACTGCCTGTGGGGCTGAGGGGTCTGTGTGCTGGCCCAGCCAAGGGCAGAGCCCAGGGCGGAGGCCAGGGCAGCGCATCCTCCGCGCCCCGTGGGAGGTGAGGGGCAGGAAGTCTGTCTCCTGGAAGCAGCCCTTGAGGGCCTCTCTGAAAGGTAGGGGGCAGCGGAGTGCTGAGCCCCAGGCCACGGGCAGCAGGAGGCGCTATTTCCCTCTGAGATGCTGCGCAGGACGGGCTGGGCAGGGAGCAAGAAGTGTGCTTTGGCCGTCGTCCTGGGGAGGAGGAAGAAGAAACAAGCTCACAGGCATGGTTTGTCATAACACACACACGCACGCCCATGCACACACACGTGTCCGCACACGGGCACGCGCACCTCCCCCCAAGTTCGTCTACAAGAATGGATAAATCGTGAGTATTTCACACAATGGAATATTTACGGAAGTTAAAATAATTGAACCAGGGCTTCCCTGGTGGCGCAGTGGTTGGGAGTCCGCCTGCCGATGCAGGGGACACGGGTTCGTGCCCTGGTCTGGGAAGATCCCACATGCCGCGGAGCGGCTGGGCCCATGAGCCACGGCCGCTGAGCCTGCGCGTCCGGAGCCTGTGCTCCGCAGCGGGAGGGGCCACAACAGTGAGAGGCCCGCGTACCGCAAAAAAAAAAAAAAAAAAAAAAAATAATAATAATAATAATTGAACCAGAACTATGCGTATCAACCCAGATACACCCCAGGAACAACACTGAAAGAAAAAACCTAGTTGTGAAAGCAGGCATATCATTCATAATATAAAAATGACGTCGTTTATGTAAAACAAAACGTGGAAAACCACGCTGCATGTCGCTTAGGGTACAAAAATTCATGGGATTACACAGCACCTGCTTCAGGTTGGGAGAGGCCACCTGCAGGGTGACAGGTTGGGAGGCAGCTGGAGTGGGGGACACAGGTGGTCTTCATGCATATGCAATGTTTTATTTCTTAGGCTGGGTGATAAGTTTATAATTGCTTGTGTTGTTTTCAAAGCTTTCAGTATCTTAGATAACGTATTTTTTTTTAAGAAAAGGAGGAAGGGGGAAAAAATGAGGAAAAAGTAGAAAAAGAAAAGTGAAAAGGTCTGTGTTAGAACCGGGAATAGAGCCACCTTCTCCACGTGTTGAATTGTTCAAACACGGTGCAAAAGAATATTCTCTGAAGCAAACAGACGCACCCCCATGACCACACCTCTGGGAAAACACCCCAGAAAGTTGGGCATTTGGGCAAATCCGCTCTGACAGTGCCTGTCACTTGCCAGCAACGCACAGCAGCCGTGGAGCGGCCCCAGTGGTGTGAGAAGGAGTAAGAAGCCCGCATTGCAGAGCTGTTTGATCGATTTGTGTTCTGGAAGTGGAACAATGACTTTCTCTCTTTTTTTCACAGTCCTCTGGCAAAGTCTGCCCAGGGATTCTCACGGCTGCTAAAACTCCAACAGGCAGGACAAGACCATTTCTTGGAGGCTCATTTGGCCATAGGCTGCTGTTTCCCTCCATCCACATCATTTACCCTTTACCGAGTGAGAAAGGATTTTAACGTCACAGACTGACACCTGAATTCTGTCAATTTCCCCCCGTTTTATTTCTGCGCCACCACATCCAGTGGGCTTGTGCACGTGGCTGAGGATGGGAGAGGGCGATCATGGCCCTTCTCGCAGGTGCTGCCCTGCAATTGTTTGCCTCCTGCGAGCCCAGTTGCTGGATCTGTTTCCGGGGGGTGGCAAGAGCTGCGAAATCAGTCACGCAAATGACCCGCCACGTATAAAAAAGCCACCAATGTATCAACAGGCCTTAAAAGCAAGCGACAGTTAAAATAACTACTAGATCAGTAGCCGCGAACGTATCAGGCAGCCCAGCAAAGAGACACCGAGGAGGCAGGTCCCGGGCGCTGTGCTGCTGATTCCCGTCCCGCTTCCTTTTCTTTTCAGGGTATGAAGCATGCTGAAGAGCTGATGCTAAAAACTGGAGAAAGATGAAAGGCAGGGCGCCAGGCCATCCGGAGGGGCTCCTGAAGAGATCACTCTCATGACTTCTAATCCGTGTGCCTTGCATGGGGCATGGAGGGCTGGAGGGTGGGGGCCAGCAGGAGAAGTGGCCACCTCGCTGTCTCCGGCATCAATGCCAATCAGTCCTGCTCTGGTCAGAAGACTCCTCTGCCTTATGCCGGGCCCCGGCACGGAGAGGGTCCTCCACGTGACGTCGCAAAGGCAGCCAGTCGACAGTAGTCCTGGGCTTGGCATCTGAAAACCTGGGTTCAAGTTCCAGCTGTGCCATTCATTAGCTGTGTGACACGCGGCAAGTTGTTTGCCCTCTCTGAGCCTCAGTTTTCCCATCTGTGCAATGGAGTCAATGATCCCCATGTCACAGTGAGATGGGGTTCTGGATATGCACATGCTCTGAGGGCTGGGAAGGTCCCCAGGGAGAGTGTGGTGACCACAGAAGGGCTGGATGCTGTACCCTCCCTTGCTGAGCCCCCTCGTCTTAGAGACCCACTGACCTCAGGAGGCTCCGCGGGAGACCAGGAGGCCAGAAAGTGTGACAGAGTGACGAGAGAGAGGGGGGACAGGTCCAGACCATCAGGAGAGGGGGCTGCCTCTGGGTCCAGGGAGAAGCTGGTGCTAGATCCCCTCCACTGGACTCCGGGGTTTTGGGGGACAGAACAGCATGTGGTAGGTTGGATTGTGTCCCCCCCTAAAAGGTCTGTTTAAGTCCTGACCCTGGTACCTGTGAATGTGGCCTTATTTGGAAATAAGTTCTTTGCAGATATAATCACGTTGACATGACCTCATCCTGGTGTAGGAAGGGCCTAAGTCCAATGGCCGGTGTCCCTATAATAGACACACACACACACACACACACGCACACGCACACGCACACAGAAGATGGAGTCAGAGATGGGAGTAATGCATTTACAAGCCAAGACTTGCCAGAAGCCACCAGAAACGGGGACAGAGGCAAGGAAGAATCCCCCCGGAGGCCCCAGAGAGAGCACAGCCCTGACATAACACCTTGAGTTTGGATTTCTAGCCTGGAGAACCATGAGAAAGTACATTTGCATGGTTTCAAACCACTGCGCTGGGTACGGCAGCCCCGGGAATCTAATACACTGCCTGAGTGGAAAGCTGTGGGCCTTACGGTTGGGCCACAAGGTCCCCTGGCTGAGCAGCACTCTGAGGGAAGAGGAGGCCCCCCTTGTGCCACCAGGAACCGCCTAGACCTGGGTAGGGCCCATCGGCGAGCAGGACATCGTGCCCGTTCTGTGGGGCTGTGGGAGCGTGCCACAGCCATCCGTGATCAGCCAGGGTGATGGCTGTCCTCCTGGGAACAAGCCAGCGCAGCTCTCCCGGGACGGCAGAGACGTCTGGAGTCAGAGGCTGCCTGGCCAAGCCCCGCTCCCAGGACAGGTGTCTTCCGTGATGACACGTGGGCCAGCTTCAGGGGTGGGGCAGAGGAGACGCCTGAGAAAGGATCAGACTCACCGTGAGGCGGGCTCAAGCAGTGGCAGTTGTTTGAGCCTTAAAGGAGACGTGGGCCTATTCTGTAGCCCAGCCCAGCGGGCCCTGCGCATTTGGTGATATGCGGGGCTGTCTGCCGGCCCCGAACATCTGCTGCTGAGGGCTTGCTTCCCCAGGCACTGGGTGTTAGCTTCCTGGGTCCTGAGGACCGCAGTGTGTGCACTCAACAGATAAACCTTGGGCCCGAGTCCCTGGCATTGCTAAGCTGTCGTGTCTATGCAGACACATGTATGTCACCCACAGATGACAAGAAACATTGGGCTTATTGTTGAATGTGACTTCACAGATCATTAAATGTATTTATTTTCTGGCAGTTGCATCAATTTACAGTTCTTTATGGAATTGCGTCTTCCTATTACATTATTTTTCATTTTCAGTAAAAATTAATACAGGTTTGTTTCAGCAAAAACAAAGAAGAATGAGGGAAGAAGGAAAAGGAGAAGGAAAACAGCAAGGAGAGTGAAAGGAGCAGGGTTTGGAGACAGATGGGACCAGGCTGCAATCCAATCACAGCTTAGCAGATGGGCTTCATGGCTGTGTGAGCTTGGGCAGTTTACTTCCCCTCTCTGATGACAATACACACTTCATAGAGTTCTGGGGAAGATGAAATGAAATAGCAGGTATGAAGGGGTTGGTACAGCAGACATTCAAGTATTCGTTCCTATGTGTCTTTCAGGAGGTTCTCCACCACGTGTATCAAAAGTAGAGAACTTGGTGAAATGAACAGTGTATGAACCTCCCAGGCGGTGGCTTCTGCCCGCTGCCTAGATGTGGGCTGTACTGTCTTGACAGAGTTGGAAACCTCGAAGGTGAGGCTAAAACTTAATCCGAGAGGAGATCCGAGTAGAAGTATTGTTCAGGAGGCGTGAGGAATCGATTCGGTAAGCCGAGAAGGTGGCAAAGCGTCCCAAGCCAGCCCTGGCCCAGCCCTCACCAGCCGGTCACAAGGTCATCACTACCTGCACAATCTCATGCACGACCTATCCACCAGGTAGTCACTCTCTCCACTTTACAGAGAAGGAAACGGAGGTTCAGGGCCAGTTATGAAAGGTCTGCTGAAAGGGCACAGCCGCCAGAATAAAGGAGGCGGCACTGGGCATTGGGGAGGCTTCTCTATGCCTTAATGTTTCTGCCCCGTCCAAGAGAAGCTTGAAAATTCCACCCGCGCTTCCTCTCCCAGCGAGGCAGAAATGTGGAATGGACGCCTGCAGCTCTTCTGAGCCCTCGCGCTGCACCTGCCCCCTCCTGTTGGGTGGGAATCTGCAACATTTCCTGGAGGGCAAGTTCCTGAGCTTCCCAGGTATCCTGGTGAGTTTCCTCCTTTCGGGAACAGCGGGCACCCTGCTCCCGTGAGCAAAGCACACCCTCCCTGAGTGCCTCAAACTGCCCCAGGTCCTCCTGAAGGTGCAGATCCTACCTGGGCTGCTCTGAGCCGGAGCCCAGGACTGTGTCCCAGGTGATGGCAGAGGACCGCACTTTGAGAAGCGAGGTTTTAAAGCAACGGTTTACAACCTCAGTGCAACAGGACAATCACCTGCGGAGCCTTTAAGAAGTATTGGATTCCTGGCCCCATTCAGACAAATTAAATTGCAGTCTTTTAGGGGCAGAGCCTGGGGAAGGGGTATTTTTTTATCATTCCCCAGGAGGTTCTAACGTGCAACCAAAGTTGAGAACTACCGTTCTAGAAGCAGACCTGGCTCTCTGTTCACCTGTGGCTAGATGGGCAGTGGGCTGATTTAACTTAGTGCCAGGATTCTGCTCCACAGACACGATTTCTCCTCACCCTCCTCCTTCTACTGTCACCTATGCACACCTGAGAATCTAGATCTCCAAAATATAAGTTGCCCTCAAGCCAAAGTTTTTCTTTCCAAGGGAGCCTTTTACCTGAGCTTGCATTGGCGGTTCTGGGTGTATGACATTTTCCCAGTGACACTTAAAGCAGCGCTTTCTTTCCCATCTGGCTATCATTCCTTGTGTGTGGGCTTCATCGCTCAGAACCCTGCAGGATGGAGGGGTACAAACATCCCAGCAGCCAGTGGGCAACTGGACAGCTGTATGGAAGAGAGAGCCGGCTGGCGTGTGGGCCCTCGCCTTAGCTCTGCATCCCCACAGGTCTTTGATTACGGGCTAAGCAGGAGTCATCCGGCCACTGATGTCACAGATCACGTTTCATAAGTGTTAAGGGAGAATTCCTCTCCCCTGGAGTGTGGGAACCTATGGCTCGATTAGGACCAATAGAGTATGGAAAGGGGACAGTAGTGAGCATTCAGCGGTGGAGAGTGGCAGGCACCCCCCCATCAAGTGAAATCACTAACAATAAATCATGCTGATATCGTGGACAGCTTGGGATCATGCAAAGAGAAGGGCACCGCCTCACCTCTGCATATCCTTCTCCCAAATCTATAGCCGCACTCTCGCTGTGAGAAAATATCAGACAAGCCTAAAGTGAAGGGTATTTTACAAGGGCTTGATCAGAGCTCTTCAAAGCTATCAGGGTTGTGAAAAACAAGAAAAAATGAGAAGCTGTAACACATTGACCATCCTAGCCTGGACTGGATCCTGGCGCAGAAAAAGGACATTAGTGGAAAAATTGGGGAGATCCAAAAGAAGTTTGTAGTTAATAGTACCAATTTTCATTTCTCCGTTTTTCTGGTGTGAGATGTTAACGTCAAGGAAAGCTGGGTGAAGGGGATATGGGACCTCTCTGTGCTATCTTTGCAACACTTCTCTGAATCTAAAATTATTTCAAAATTTAATGTTTTTTTTTAATATATTGAGGGGAAAATAAATGAGGCAAGGAATGCTCTCTCTGTCTCTCTCTCGCTTAAACACTGATCTACAAGGTAGAATCATGAAAGAAGGAGAACCACTTGCTGCTAGCTGGAGTTGAATTTACTGCTAGAAAACAGGTCTGCTGTGCTCTCTTCGCTGTGATTTACAGCCAAGCATCCAGACCCCCATCGATCCTTGTTCTGAGCCCCAGTGAAGGCGCAGGGTCCTCTGGGCAAGACTGATGTCTGGAGGTGACTGTGCATTTCACTGCCATCACAGGAATCCAGATTTATGTTCTGGGTAAGATATATCCCAGGATCATGGAAAAGGAGCTGAATGGGGAGTCAGGAGGTCTGGGTTCCAGCTCAGATCTACCATGTACATCTGTGTGATTTAGGTCTATTTACGTTTCCTCTCTAGACCTGAGTTTTGGGAAAGGGTCTCTGTGGCCACTCCCAGCTCCTACCATCATGTTTCTCTGATTGTTAACAACAGAATATGGCCATGGGTAGAATACCTTGAGTGTAAAAGAATATTATTGGGAGGAATCTATGGAAAGGTTGGAGGCTCAGAAATGGGCACCACCAGTATTAATCAAGGTAGAGTAATTGTTGCAATGGCAGCCCGACATTTCAGTGGTTGAACACAGTTCAGCGTGTCACAGCCTAGTCAAGTGGGTTTTTGTGGTGGTGGTAGTGGTGGTGGTGGGGGGGGCTCTTTGCTCTACCCAGTCATTCAGGGACCCAGGTTCCTTCCATTTTGTGGCTCCTCCTTGGTCTGAGTCCTTGGGATCACCTCCATTCAACCATTGAATGAACGGAACCATTGATGATACAGCATGAGGACCACGAATGGGAGGTTTGTAACGGGCTGTGTTGGAAATGGCACACATCACTTCCATTCACATCCCACTAGCCAGACCTGAGTGCAAGGGAGCCTGCGAAATGTAGTCTGAGCATGTTCCCAGGAAGACACAGGGGCACAAACACTGCAGAGCACCAGTCATGTCTGCTGCATCTCTGCCACAGGCAATGAGAGCTCCTCAAGAGATATGCTGAGGTTTGACCACCAGAATGAATAAGCTCCCACCATGCAAAAAATGTTCATTCTTGCATCTCTGTGCCCAGATCTAGAAGGCTGGGAGAGAGTCCAATTGGCCCAACACGGCCTCACGCCCACCCCTTGGCTTACGGGAATGCAGGGCTGATACTTCCTAGATGGCGTACATTGGGGAGGGGAAATACCGCAAAAGGGAGCACACCTACCAAATCCCAGGATATCTGGACCAAAGCAAGGAGCCCACACACACATGCCTCCTCAGGCTACGGGTAGGACACGGAGTCCCTAAGAGAAAGAGTGCTGGCCTCCAAGGCCTATCGAATGATCTGTTGATTATAATAAGACTTAGAGGTGACAGAAGAAATGGGAAATGTCCCCAGAGAAATCCACTTTGTTCCTATTAGCACAGGGTTTGCTATACTATGGCTTGCAAACTGCTTCCTATTTTTATGAGTAAAGCTTTATTGGAACACAGACATAGTCACTTACATTGACAGTGTCTGCTTTCACATTATAATGACAGAGCTGAGCAGGTGTGACAGATTGCACAGCTCAAAAAGCTTAAAATATTTACTACCTGGCTCTTTAAGAAGAAGGCTGTTGACTCCTCCCACAGGGGCAGCAATGGGGTAGATTGAAGATGGCTTTAAAGTTTTAGACACTCCTCGCATTGAGAAGTGGGTCTCTTGCTCTTCCCCTTGGCTCTGGGTTGGCGGAAATGATGCTATGCCAGTTTCAGCCTAGACTTTTAAAAGAACATTTCCAGTGGTGCTTCCTGTCTCGGAGCCTGACATGACTGCCCAGCTAGAGAAACCACATGGAGAGCCCAGACTGCCGGACATCCCCACCAAGCCACCAGGAGCCATCTTGGATGCCCCAAGACCAGACTGGCCACCAACTGAATGTCACCGAGTGACTCCAGTCATTGCCACCTGGAACAGGAGATGCACCCAGCAGAGCCCACACCAGACGTCTCACCCACAAAACCATGAGATGTGACAAAATGGTCGTTGTTATGTCACTGTTTGTTACGCGGTGATACAGACCCAGCACCGGCAGAGACAAGAGGGAGACCGTGCTGACTCTCTACAACCAAGCCTCTGGAAGAGGGCAAAGGAAAGAGGAGATGGGAGGGGGCTGGAGATGACTGAATCACACCACAGAGAGTCTGTGACTTAAGGAGACTAACTCTGAACCAACCCAGTTTTCAAACGTTGAAAGCTGAGGGAAAGACGGCTGCCCCAAGAGAAGGAAAATGAAACAAGACGGCGTGTCAACCAAAGCTGCAGCCTCTCCCGGGTCACTGAAGCGTCCTCTTCCCCCTCTTCTGAAGTGTGGAGGGTCACGCTGGGAACAACACAAAGTAGCATCGACAACTAGAGTCCCATAGGAGTCCTTGAGGAAGGAAATCAACACAAAACAGAGAAAAGAACAAAGATACGAAAGGGAGCTTAGAGAAGATGGTAGATAGAGATAGAGAAAGCAAAGGCATGCACATCTCTGTGTTTATAAAAGGAGAACAGAACAATGTCTGTTTCACCTCTCTGAGCTGGAATGGAAAGTGTCTGCAATTTTTTTTTTTGCGGTGCGCGGGCCTCTCACTGCTGTGGCCTCTCCCACTGCGGAGCACAGGCTCCAGACGCACAGGCTCAGCGGCCACGGCTCATGGGTCCAGCCGCTCCGCGGCATGTGGGATCTTCCCGGACCGGGGCACGAACCCGCGTCCCCTGCATCGTCAGGCGGACTCTCAACCACTGCGCCACCAGGGAAGCCCAGTGTCTCCACTTTTAAGGTGATTACCCTGGGCCCATCCAGAGAATCCAGAGTAATGTCTCCAGCTCAGGGTCCTTCATCTAATCACACCTGCAAAGTGCCCTTTGCCACGTAAGGTACCTTATTCACAGGTTCTGGGGAGAGGGATGTGATCAGCTTTAGGGGCCCACATTCTGGCTACAACAGTTGGTGATGGCTATCTCTCAGAATCAGGATTTGGAATTGTTTTTCACCTTCTTTGAAATTTCAGAATGAATATATATCATTTTTATAAGAAAGTACAGATCATTATTTGAAATACACAGCAACTCCCTTGACTCTCTGGGGTGTGGCTGCTCCCCGCAGTGGGAACCCGTTTGTTTCTGCCCAGATGTCCCCAGAGCACTCATCACGACACGGTGCTGCTTAGGCCTCCGTGTCCCTTGACTGTGTCCAAGGGACACCTGGAAAATGCGATCCGCACACAAGCAAATCTAGGTGGTGAGAAGGTACTTGGCTGTCAGAGCAGTAATGGCCACCTTCTAGTAAGAATGACCTCTGGGTGGGTACTTGCCCTGCCTTCTCATATTCAACCTTCACCACAAGCACAGTCAAGGGCAGGTTCTTTCATCACCTGTTTTACAGCTGCCCACAGTTCAAGCAACTTGCCTAAGAGCTGAGGTCACATGGCCACGTCCCATCTGCCCAAGCGCGGGGAGAGGGGCGATCTGCCCCTTCTATTTCCACAGCGCTGAAAGGGACCAGCCCCCGATTGGAAGGGTTTGGGATACTGGTGGCCAAAAGTGACCAATATTTGCATGGCTCTTCCAAGACCTTTCTGACTATGTCCCCATCGTCTTGGCCACTGCACGTACAAACGGGGATGTGGACACTTTCCCTGGCTGGTTCCTTCTTTCGCTCCTCCAAGAGTGGGAAGGGGTCTCCTTGGCAGAGGATGCCCCCTGCTCCTCCAGAAGCTGACCCTCTGGCCGAACCCTCTCGACTTCAGCTGACTCCTTTTCCTTCGCCGTGGCCTTTTCCCATTGAAGACATGCACGGTCCGGCCTCTCTCCTCTAATAAGAAATCCTTCCTTGGCCTGGGTCCCCCTCATCATGCCCCTCTCTGCCTCTTCTTCCCTCAGCTCCAGACGGGTCCATCTGCCTCCCCCCAGCTTGTCCACGGGCATCTCAATTTCACGTCCAAACAGGTTTACCTTTTCAGGTTTCCCCTAATACCCCTGAAATCGGGCTCCCCTTCCTGCGTTGCCTCAGATGCCACCTCCAGCTACCAAGTCACCCGATTCAGAAACCTGAGTTGGCCTTGAACCCTCCTTCTTCTAAGCCCTCCTCCAAGCCTCCCCCAGTCCTACCAGCTCCATGCCCACGTGGCTTTCAGCTCATCCCTGCGTTCCCCTCCCCACGGCTGCCCCTGGTCAGAGCCACCGTCACTTCCCAGCGTCCTTGTCAATGACAGCTCTACCTTCCTGACCCTCCAGCCTCACCTTGGCCACCCCGTCCTCCTTGACCTTCATCCTCCAACGAGCTCACACTTCCCAAAGTTTCCCAGACACTCTGCTGTCTTTAGTCCTCTCTGGGTCTCTCGACCTGGAGTGTCCAGCCCCTTGGTACCCACCCCCCTCGCCCAATGCACACACACACTATATACAGATCTCTCTGTTTCTGTCTGTCTGTCTCTCACTCATCTTCGCCCCCTGCTCTTAGGCTTACTTTTCTTTTACTCTCTCGTCCCACCCCGGCTTAGGGTCTCCTTCCTCTCTGCCCCCTTGACCTTCTCCTTCTCCTGTCAGGACACATACTGACCCGTAATCGTCTGCGGATCTGTCTTTCGTGCAGAACTGTAAGCACCTTGGGATGGAGGCCGGTGTCTTACTCATCGTGGTGCGCTCAGGACCCGGCTCCTCGCGAGCGCCGAGGCGTGTGCAGGTTTGCAGAGTTACAAGTGGGGCTGTGCTCCCCAACCTGGTCCCTCAGCCCCTGGTCCCCACCTCCGTCTCACCTCAGGGGACAGAATGGCCCGCCAGCTGCCATCGTCCTCTGCGCCAGGCAGTCAGCACAGCTCCCTGATGGTGGAGGCCGAAGGGGAAACTGAGGCTCGGGGGCCTTAAACGAATTGTGTTTTCTATTCTGCTCTCTCCCTCAGCAGAAAGAAGTAAAAAAAAAAAAATCGTGACCCCCTCAGTTAATGATCTGTATTGACAAAACTATTTGCTGTTGGAGTGGGTGTGTGCATGTGTGCGTGTGTGGGACCATGTGAGTGTGAGCACGTGCGTGTGCTCATGCGTGGACACACCCACATCTTGGTGCACACGTGTCTTACTTTGCAGCAGACTCTGGACAACCTTTGGAGCCTGTAACGTGGAGATGAGCCTCGCCTGTCACCGCACTCAGAACGTGGGGCCCTCTGGGATCCATAGAGTAACAGGCACGGCCATGCAGCTGGGGCCTGGGGACAGAACCCTCCAGGAGGCGTCCCAGGAAGGATGCTGTCCCGGAAACGTTCACTGTCGGACCCGATTGTGTTGTGTCTGGGCCCGGCCTCCTCTGCCCCAGGGCTCCCGCCTTACCTGTCCCTGCAGGGGAGTCAGAGGTCAAGGTATAGTCACACCCCTTATTAGGGCCCCTGCCTCAGTTCCGGAAGTCAGCGGTCAAAGCCCCCAGGGCCCTGCTGCCAGCAAGACAGCCACTGGGAGGAGCCCTTGAGCCTTAAATCGCTGATACTGTGATGTTGGCTGAAGGGATCTGTAGCTGAGGGCGAGTTTGTAGCCGCTGAAGAAACTTGGTGCCTTAAATGTATCGGTTTGTGGTTTTCTTGTGTCCCACGGAAGTTGAGAATTTGTTGCTACTCCTTCAAACATGCTGTGGCTCTGTGCCCTTGGCCTTGGGTGTGGCAGAGCTGGGAAGGACACACCAGCTCACCTTCCCCCCGGGTGGAGGACCAGGGCCAGCAACCTAAGCAGGTGGACCTGGCGCTGTGTGACTTTGAGTAAGTCCCTTGCCCTCTCTGGGCTCCAGTGTCCTTATACCAGTCAGGATTCTTAGGTAGAAGCGACAGAACAGACTCTCAGTGGAGCTGCTGAGCGGCCCACAGAATTCAGAGGAAGGCAGAGAGCTGGATGAAACAAAAAACAGGGGGCCAGGCAACCCAGGACCAAGCAGAGTCAGCCCCAGCACTGGCTGGCTTGAGATGCCACATCGGTCCCCTTCCCCCGTGACTACCTGCCCACCTGGTTGAAGGACTCTGGCTCTGCCACTGTGCTGAGCGTCCTTGCATCTGTGTGTCCCTTCCCCACTTGTTCCTGTCTTGGATGGGGTCACATGGCCATGGCCCATCTGTGCAAGGCTAGCGAGAGAGGCTATCTTCCCCCTCCTATTTCCACAGTGCAGAAAGGACTAATCCCCGATAGGAAGGGTTTCAGATGCTGGTGGCTAAAAGGGACCAATATTTGCCACATTCCTTCTCTATATTGCAAGTGGTTGGATCAGCCTGAACTCTTACACCCTAAAGTAATAATAACAATCTCAAGCACTTATGTAGCATGTGTCAGACATTATTCAAAAATATATATATATATAGAGAGAGAGAGAGAGACTCATTTAATCCCAGAACAATTCTACATGATAAATTCTATTATCATTCTCATTTCACAGATGAGGAAACTGGAGAGTTTAAATAATTTGCCTACAGTCACACAGCTAGTAAGAGGGGGAGCAGGGATCTGAACCCAGGCAGTCTGGTTCTCTCAACCCTATGTTAGGCTGCCATCATGGGCATTTCCTTTAGACACCTCTTGCTACCCAAGAAATGGACCACACGGCAGCCGTGCACATCGGCTTGAAGTTTCTCTGTTCTTTTAAGGCCTTCCTTGTCTCTATGCTTTAATGACAAAACCACTTTTCTGTCTGTAGAGTTCATTTTTATGAGAAAATTTTCTTATTTTTCTGAATACAAGTCAGTATCAGGAGTGGGGATGACATATATTTCTTTGTTAGACGTTAAGTTAAGAAACCCAGAAGGTGAAAAAGGACACGTGTTTATTTTTCAAATGCTCCTTAGGAATTTTCTGCCAAACTGCGTAGTGCCCAAGAGGTGGGAAGTTGGCGTCTTTGCATGAACTGACCACCAGAGGGCGGTCGGTGCCGCCAGGCAACGCTGCCAGGTTTTGACTTGAGAGATGCATCTCCAAGCGTGGTTGCTCCAGCCAGGAGGTGCGGCTCAGGGACTGGAATTCTACTCTGATCTGCCGCTTATTTTCAGCAATCTGGCAGAAGTCTGTCTTTGGCACACAAAGGAAGCACCTGCCTTCTGCAAAGCACGATGACATTGTTAGGGAAAGGTGGTCCTAGCATGGAGGAACCAAGCCCCAAAGTATTATTGCCAACCTTACCCCTCACAGAGAAATTAACCTCTGGAAAACATAGGCAGAACACTCTATGACATAAATCACAGCAAGACCCTTTTTGACCCACCTCCCAGCAAAATGGAAATAAAAACAAAAATAAACAAATGGGACCTAATGAAACTTAAAAGCTTTTGCACAGCAAAGGAAACCATAAACAAGACCAAAAGTCAACCCTCAGAATGGGGAAAATATTTGCAAACGAAGCAACTGACAAAGGATTAATCTCCAAAATATACAAGCAGCTAATGCAGCTCAATACCAAAAAAACAAACAACCCAATCCAGAAATGGGTGGAAGACCCAAATAGACATTTCTCCAAAGAAGACATACAGATGGCCAAGAAGCACATGAAAGGATGCTCAACATCACTAATCATTAGAGAATGCAAATCAGAACTGCAATGAGGTATCACCTCACACTGGTCAGAATGGCCATCATCAAAAAATCTACAAACAGTAAATGCTGGAGAGGGTGTGGAGAAAAGGGGACCCTCTTGCACTGTTGGTGGGAATGTAAATTGATACAGCCACTATGGAGAACAGTATGGAGGTTCCTTAAAACACTAAAAATAGAACTACCATATGACCCAGCAATCCCACTACTGGGCATACACCCTGAGAAAACCATAATTCAAAAAGTGTCATGTACCAAAATGTTCACTGCAGCTCTATTTACAATAGCCAGGACATGGAAGCAACCTAAGTGTCCATCAACAGATGAATGGATAAAGAAGATGTGGTACCTATATACAATGGAATATTACTCAGCCATAAAAAGAAATGAAATTGAGTTATTTGTAGTGAGGTGGATGGACCTAGAGTCTGCCATACAGAGTGAAGTAAGTCAGAAAGAGAAAAACAAATACCATATGCTAACACATATATATGGAATCTAGAAAAAAATCGTTCTGATAAACTTAGGGGCAGGACAGGAATAAAGACGCAGACATAGAGAATGGACTTGAGGACATGAGGAGGGGGATGGGTAAGCTGGGACAAAGTGAGAGAGTGGCATGGACATATATACACTACCAAATATAAGACTGATAGCTAGTGGGAAGCAGCTGCATAGCACAGGGAGATCAGCTCGGTGCTTTGTTACCACCTAGAGTGGTGGGCTAGGGAGGGTGGAGGGAGACGCAGAGGGAGGAGATATGGGGATATATGTATATGTATAACTGATTCACTTTGTTATAAAGCAGAAACTAACACACCATTGTAAAGCAATTATACTCCAATGAAGATATTAAAAAAAGAAAAAGACAAAACAGAAACAAAACAAAACAAAAAAGGAAATTCACCTCTGCCCTGCTCCCCCGTCTGAGAGACGTGACTCTGGCTTTGCCTCTGGTCAGAGTCTGATGCCTCGTGCCTGCTCTTCAACAAGGCTGGAGGAGCCCACTGCGCAGATGGCCACCTCGCCACTGCAGCCAATCCAGCCCTTCAGCAGGGCTCTGGCTCAGCAGGACACCTAAACACGTTTGCTGGGGCCAGACAGAGCCCTCCGTCCCTCCCATTTGGGGAAGAAGGAAGGGATCCCCACCCCGCAGGTGAAGCAGGCATGGTTCCAGGTAGGAGGCTCCAGGCGCCTGCAGGGGGCGCTCCAGGCAGCGCTGTGCCGTCTCCTTGGGATCTCAGTCAGAGGCAGCAGCTAATCTCCCTCAAAGCCTCTCTCCTGAGGACCAGGGAGCAGCAGGGCGGAGGGTGCCCTGATGCACGTGATTCCCGTGGAGCCCGCTTTCGTCTTACTCTACCCTGGGCTTCCTGCCCTCTGCTGGAAGAGTCACCTCCTCCAAGAAGCCCACTGACTCCCTTGTTCCTTTGAGGTAAGAAAACACCTTTGAGTCCCCCTGGATCCCCTATGCCTGGCTCAAGGCTGGAATGGACACCCACCAGGGACAAGAGACGAACGAGTGAATTACTGCTGCGTTTGCTCCTGTGCACAGCCCCCAGCTCACCACTACTGTCCCGCACCTACCCACGTGTACTTGTGTCTCTACATGAATCCTTTTCCTATAGAAAAAGGGTTATATCCTGTTTTGTTTCGCCGTTTGCTTTCTGCTTTAAACCTCTTGATCCATCCCCTGCCTTGAGGCCCAGCCCAGTGAACCAGTCTCCACGGTCGGATGCCTTTGATGGCTCCTGCCCAGCCCTTGTTTGCTTGCAACTTGACCTCCACGCCAGCCCCACAGCCCTAGCCCAAGGGGCTCCGCCCTGATCTCTCCACACCATGCCCTTTAGCACCTGCTGACTCGTCCCTTCAACTCGTCCCTTCAAGCTGCAGTGTCACCCCCTCTATGAAGCCTCTGGGGTTCCTCCAGGACCAGATGCGGGCAGGAGTGCCAGGGCTGTGCCTATGCGGGAAGCAGATGAGGTCTCGTAGGAGCCTCCTGGCCCAGATGAAGAGACTACCTTCATTCTGTACAAGGCTCAGAAAGAAATACTAAGATTCCAGGCATCCTCTAACCCTCTGAGGAGAGAGCTCAGTGCCTGGTATGTTATTTAATCAGAAAAGAAAAGGGAGACCCTGATTCATAGGCCCAAACACCTGCAGGACATTGAGCATCTCACACGAGCAGACATTCATGCATTTATGTCATTATGCAGTGACATAGTAACCACTGCAGGCTACTATGTGGTCCCAGGCCCTCAGGGAACAGAACTTGACTTTGCCTCCATAGATGTATTAACTCTTCAGATCATCTGACGGGGCAGGACAGAGATGACGAGGAAAGGGAAGCCCAGAGAAGCTTTCGCTGCACTCCAGAGCCACCGTGCTGTGGGCACGGATGGGACACTCTGAGCAGTGCCCTGTGCCATAGTCCTAGAAACTTATCCTGCCCACAGCAGCATTTAACACCTGCCACGTGTGGACCAGACCATTGCATCCTTTGAGGTAGGAGCAAAGACAGCCAGGGGAGCCGGAGATGGCTTTTTAATTTATGCCATGGTTTGGACTGGAACGTCTAGGCTAGAGGAATTTGGGGGGAAATGAGTTATATTTCAGATGCTCCAGCAGATCTTCCCATTTGAAAGGATGAATTTTTTCTAACGCAAATATGTCCTAATTTATATGTCATATGGCTTTTTTTGTGCCTTGATTTGAGTAATTACTTATTGCACAATTCACATAGCAACAGTCCCTTTTGTCCAGCCTGTTTGTTTCTCTTGAATTGTAGAGGGAATTTCGCACAGAAGTTTCCAACTGTTCTGCAGTGGAATTTTTCAACCTTCCCTTTGTGATTTCTTCCAGAGCCGCAAAGTTTAGAGAAAACTCACTCCTCTACAAAAGTCATAAATACTTAAGTTTGTCTACTTTTTCTATGATTCAAATTTTATATTTAACTCTTCAATTTTTGAAAATTGTGTCTTAGATGTGAATCTAGAAATTTCTTCATTTCTATCAGACTGCAAATCAATTATCTCAATTGTTTAGTGCACCTGTTTCACCATCAACTATTTAACCCTGTTTTCTTTTTCATCCCCTCCCTCATTCCCACTCCTCTCCCAGAGCCTACGTGATCCTTCTGGTGCATTGTCCATGCATTTACACACACGTATGTGCTTACACACTCTACCTTTTTCTTGTATGAATAGGACTATGTTATCTGCCTCATTTCAGGTTTGCTTTCTTTACTTAACACTGTGTCTTGGAGACCCTTCCATGCTGTGCACGGAGGCCCACTCCACTTACTAATGACCACACAATATTCCATAGGATAAGTGTAACTCATGTTATTGAACCAGCCCCCTGTTCATGAACATTTAGGTTGTTTCCAGTTTCTCACTATTGTAAACAATGAAGCAATGAACATCTTTGGTACGTAAATCTCTGAACACAAGTAGATCATCTCTTTGGGATAGATTCCTAGAAGTGGAACTGTTAGATCTGGAGTTTTGATATATATACTATCAAGTTAGCTTCAAAAACCCCTCATTGATTTGCACTCCCATGACAATATACAAGCATGCTTATTTCCCTGCGTACATGCTAGCACTTGATATTATCTTTCTTTTAAATTCTGGATTACATGATAGGTGAAAATAACCTCTCATTGTTGTTTTACTATGCATTTCTTTTATTACCATGGGCCATGTGCATTTTCTCCTATGGAAAATGCCTCTGGTGAATGAACAGACAGAAACAAATGGAATGTCCACCAGGTTCTCAGCAGATGTGGGCCATGGTGAGGGTGAGAAGGAGAGGGTCGACTGGTCTCCGTGGGGGAGGAGCTGATGAGGCAACAAGGGCCCTTCCCAGCGCCCGGTGAGGGCTCCTTCTCAGAGGTGGGCAGAGCTCACAGGTTGTGGGTGACGGAACAGGTGGAACCGGCCAAGAAGCTCTTCTCAGC
The DNA here is from genome assembly GCF_964374135.1 of Grampus griseus. NCBI lineage: Eukaryota > Metazoa > Chordata > Mammalia > Artiodactyla > Delphinidae > Grampus > Grampus griseus. Next base: position 78,118,018 of record NC_139010.1, read on the forward strand.
ACTGCCGTTTAAGACAGTACAAGTTGTACCCGGACCACAGGTACCTTGCCACAGGGTGTAGGTGGGGCTAGACACGAGCCAGAAATCTGCTTGCGCAACCTTCCCCAGGGGCTCTCAGTTCAGAGGAAGCTGAGACTTCTGCAATTCATCCGCCTGCAGGGAGCGCCTGTATCTAATTCACACAAAGGCTCCCGAGGAGGCACAGTGTTAACCTGGCTACGTTGGCCTTTGGAGGCCCACGTTGTCAGGGACAGGGCAGAGGGGACCTTTGAGACTGCCTCTTACCTCTGTCACACCAGCCACACCTTCAGAGGCTACTGAGGCACCTGCGTTCCAGCACGCAGATTCCCCATCCAGACCTAAGTCTCATCCTGTCCACGCCGGGACCATGGCTCAAAGTATGGAGAAATATGGAAGCTGGGCCCGTCTTGAACAATGGGGTGGAGGAATTACTAGAACCACCCAGCACCCGGACACTCTAAGACTGGGTTCTCACCTGGCCTTGAACTTCAACAGCCCCTTTGTGTCCTGCAGCCATTTGTAGCTACATAGATTTCCTGGCTCGAGACTCCAGCATTTCTCAAGGGCAAGAACCCTGGAAAGAAATTCCTTCCTTTTGCAGGCTTCAGAGAGGTACCAAGTATTTTATCCCACTAGCCTTTATTTTCTGGAATACAAGGAGTTAAAATCAGAGCAAATCAAGTTGCTATGAGTATAAGCAAGAGATCCATGAAGATGATTGTTTGGGACACTCAGATTATTGGTGGTTTGGGGCCACATGGAAGCATGCCATGAGAGAGATAATACTTTTGTTACGACATTTCATCAACTCCACTGTTTCATAGTGGAAAAGGGTAAATAACTTGGCTCTCTTAAAAACGTAGGAACAGGACGTTAAGGGCTTGTGGTTTCCCAGAATTTACAACGTTATTTTGTCCAGATATTCAAGGGAAGAACTGAGAGTATTCTAGGGAAGTATTCAGCTGGCGGGAGAGTTACATGAGTCAGGACTTGGGGCCGAGAGGTGTAGACTTCAGACCTATATCCATCACTGACTTGCCGGTGAATTCGCATAAGACTCTTCCACACGCTGGATTTCAGTTATCCTCTTCTTAAGGTGACAGAGACATGACTTCCAGTCATGATGGAGCGAGAGTACCAGATTCTCCCTCCCAACTTAGACAAACAGAAAACTGAATAACATCTATGAAACAGCAGGCAACACAAAACACTGATCCCCCCAAAGGAAAGAAACAAAGAGGTCAACCCAATGGCTGCTCTAGATTACTACCTGAGGAAGTTTCCAGCTGACAGTGCAGGAAGGGGGAATGCAAACAGAGCTTAGTCGTCTCACAAGGCTTAGGAAACAGAGTTCATGAAAGCCAAAAGGGCTATAATTTGTGAGATAAAATAATAATTTGTGAGAAGAGGGAGCTGCTCAGAAAGAAAGAACTGCAGGAGGTGAAAAGGAATCCCCTGGATTCTGACTACATGCTGACATGTGTGCGTGTGAAAGGAGGCCACTGAAAGCACATCTAGAAGGAGTAGACAGACAGCTCCAGCACTCCCCAGGCCCAGGAAGACTTCCTAAGGCTTGGACATCAGATAGACTACTCAAAATATGGGCTTCAGTCGCGGGCAAAGGTTGCCCTAGACTGAAGGCTAGTCTGCTTCCATTTTCGTCAAGTTTGAAATAAGTGCCGAAAAGGATCAAATGCGTTCCAGGTAGCTTACCTGCGTTCCAGAACAAAGCCCAACACAACTTAAAGGAATACAACAAAATCCATGGCCAAAAACAGTAAAACAGAATCAGGAAAATATAATCAGGGGAAAAAAATAGAAATTGAAAAAAATGCAGAAATGATAGACTCCGCCGACAGGAATGTTAAAGCAGCTTGATGAATGTATTCCATTTGTTCAGGGAAGTAGAGGAAGGCATGAACGTGGTAAGGAGAGAAAAGGAAGCTAAAAACATGAGATGCCAGGGCTCTGCGGACCAACCACCTGCTGCCGACCTTCGGGCTCACCCCCTCCGCCAGCACCGGCTTGTGGAGGTTTGATTTTAACAGGAAGCCCCCCACGCTGGAGCTGAGGTGACCGTGCAGCTCAGGCTCCAGGTGGAAAACAGGGGCAGCGTCTCCTGAACGCTTTCCCATCCTCCCCAGAGCACAGTGCGCCCTGTGCTGGGAGATTTGGGCCACAAATGTTCGAAAAACTGCCCTTTATCATCCAAAAATGTCTGATCATTATTTCCATTCTTTGTAAAGAGTGGATCTGTGGGTTTCTTTCAGGGAGAGGTGTTTTTTTGTTTGTTTGTTTTTTGTGGTACGCGGGCCTCTCACTGCTGTGGCCTCTCCCGTCGCGGAGCACAGGCTCCAGACATGCAGGCCCAGCGGCCATGGCTCACGGGCCCAGCCGCTTCGCGGCATGTGGGAGCTTCCCGGACCGGGGCACGAACCCGTGTCCCCTGCATCGGCAGGCGGACTCTCAACCACTGCGCCACCAGGGAAGTCCCTCTCTCCTGATTTTTTAAATCATTTTTTTTTTACAGATGAGGAAACTGAGGCCCAGAGAGAAGAGGTAAATTTCTCAGAAACCTTTAGCCTCGTGAGGTCAGAACCCCCACCAGAGCCATGCCTTTCTGACTTTTAATTCAGAGCTGGGCTATCACACGCCACTTCCACCCTCAGCTGTGGTCTCCACCCCGGCACTCCTGGCGACAGCCTCTGCACCAGCCCTTCTGCCTGGAGCGGCACCCCCAACCTGCAGGAGGAGGAGGCTGCTGTGTCCTTTGTCAGAGGGCAGAGCCAGTCACCCCTCACCTGCTGGCATTGCTTGACATCCACATATACTTCCTTTGCTCTAGCAGAGGCGGCCAGACGCAGCCCCATCCATGGGAAGTAATAGGATCTGGCCAGGGCTTTGATGGCGGGAATGGGAGTGTAGACCCAGGTTCCCAGCTCCTCCGGACAGACCCTCCGCTGGGGATCCAGAGACCCATTTTCCAAGTGCACGCAGATCTTTTGTGTCTCCCTACCAGTGCTTCCAGGAACAGCCTGTCAAAATAAATTGTATATTATGGATTCTGGGGGGCTGGGGGGACCAGCTGTTACCAAAATGCCTGGACTAATTTTAAATCTATTCATTATGCATGATTAATTACCAAAGCCCTGAGAGAAATAAGTGAACATAGCTCCTAGAGCACATGTCAAAGTCACGCCGAGGATGTATTATTGGACTACCCCTCTCCTTTCATAGTACAGCATTTGCACACACCCTAAACCCTGCCTCCCCTGTTATTAACATCTTACCTTATTGTGGTACATTTGTCACATGTAATGAACCAGCATTTTTAACTAAAGTGCATATTTTAAATGCACTTTAGTTAGGTTTCCTTAGTTTTTACATAATGTCCTATTTTTTTCGGTTCCAGGATCCTATCCGGGATACCACATTACCTTGTTGTCACGTCTCCTTGGGCTTCTCTTGGTTCTGACAATTTCTTAGACTCTCCTTGCTCTTAATGACCTTGAAAGTTTTGAGTCAGGTGTTCTGTAGAATGTCCTCTATTGGAATTTGTCTGATGTTTTTCTCGTTACTAGACTGGTACTGTGGGTTTTGGGGAGGAAAACCACAGAGGTAAAGTGTTATTTTCATCACATTATATCAAGGGTACATACTATCACTGGGACTTATCACAACTGATGTTAATCTTAATCATCTGCCTGATGTAGTGTCCGTAAGATTTCTCCACTGTAACGTTTCTCTTTTTTGTTTGTTTTGTTTTACTCCCTTTTCATACTCTACTCTTTGAAAGGAAGTCACGGCATGAAGCCCACATCAATTCTTTGGAATTCTTCTGCCCAGGATATTTGTCTCTTCCCTCATATTTATTTGTTTGTTCATTCATTTAGTTATCAGTATGGACTCATAGATATTTATTTTATATTTTATATTTTGGGTTATAATCCGACACTACCATATTTATTTTGTTGCTTTTTAAGTTGGCTCCTGTGTCTCTTTGACATACCCCCGTCTTTGCATGTGTGTGTGTGTGTGTGTGTGTGTGTGTGTGTGTCCTTACTTTCTGGTACAAGATGCTGAAAGCTTATCTTGCATATTTCCTTCCCTAGTCCTAGAATCAGTCAGTTCTTCAAGGAGCCCTGGTTCATTTCATTGGAGAAGGGTATTAGAAACCAAGATCTGGGTGCTAGGTGTGCACATTGCTACTGGAGTGACACACTAAATTAGGAGAGTGTCATCATTTGTAAAATGGAGGCACTCAGTGTTTCCCTGGTCTCCCAGTTACATCACTCATACGATGACATAACCGTTACAAATTAGAGACTCAGTTTCCCATGACAGAGGTGAAACACAGCGCTAATTCAGTTTCCTGGTATTAGGGGATTTCCCTGATCCTTAGGTTTGGATGATCTGAAAGAGAAGCCCCCTAGGAGATCTCCATCACCCCTTTTTTCCAGATAGGAAAACAGTCTACAGAGGGGCAGTGTCTTGCTAAGATCCTAGAGTGAGCTTGCAAAGCTGGACCTGTGGGAAGATGGTCTCCAGATTCCTACACAGGGCCATCCTCCAAGCCTCGTATTTATCCATCACCCCCACATCCCTACCTGGCTCTGTCACTGCTGGATACTGGAGGATGCCATTTCCCTAGGAAAAGAAGAGCCTGGAAGCCATGGAGCTCTTCCGGCCCCATGTTCAGACCTGGGAACTCCCCGTGGGGTGAGTCTTCTCCAGCTGCAGGCTTTCTGTCCAGCGCTCATTTGGAAAAGGTTGCTCTCAAAGAAGCTAGAAATCAGTGCAAGCACATTGGAAGGTCTAGGCTTCCTGATAGAGAAAATGCTACTCGGAGAATCTCTCCTCTCTCAGCATCCATCTATCCTTCCCCCAAGGGACAGAGCCCCTCCCCTCAAATAACCTGTTTGTCACATTTGTCCCAAGAGCAGAGCTCCAAAGTGATGGGAAAAGGGTTCAGGGAAATCTGAGTTACCCACCTTCTCCCCACCTCACCCCCAGGGTTGTCTTTCTCAGGAAGTGATGACCTCAATCAGAAGCCACCTGCTGCACCCACTTCACTTAACACCACCTCTAACTTCCAGGCTTGACATGTCTCCCTTAAGGAGAAGCCAGCTCTATTCTACCTACTTTCTTTAAAGGAAATTCTTTCCTCCTCACATTCCATTCTTATTCCATCCTCCACTGCACGTGGAATTTATTCCTGCATCGCCTCTTTTTATCTGCACCAGCTCCACAATAAGGACGGGATGCGGGCCGCTCAGAGTGATGTCCCTCCCATCCGACTGTCCAGAACACTTTCAGGCAGAGGGGCACAGGATGCCAGCATTAACTCCACTCGTTCACAGATAACCAATGTGAGGCTTGGAGAGGCAAAGAGATTGCTCAAGAAAGACCCACAGCTCTTTGGAGATGACCCAGAATTGTCTAGACCAGATGTTCTATCATGAAATGATCTATCTATCTATCTATCTATCTATCTATCCAGTCTATCTATTGGTTGATCCAATCACCTACCTATTAAAATCCCTCACAGCAGACTTGGTATCTCCTAGCATGGAAGGTTCAGTTGTGATCAGGCAGGCATGTTTCATTAGCCCTTGAGGGATTAAAAGAGTCCCTGTGCCCATGGAGAGAGGGTTCCCAAGGAAGGAAAGCTTCCCTTACATGCCATCTGCCCTGAGCAGCCCTCAGCACCGTCGCTGGGCTCAGGGGCAGATGTCAGAATGTCCCTTTTCCAGAAGCCACTGGAAGCTGCGGGGAGTTTGCCAGAAGAAAGAATATCCTGTCTCTCAGTCTGAGCAACGAGGAGCTGGCACACATGAGTCTGAGGAAGGCCTTCGAAAGCCACTGCATCCAACCTGTTAAGAACACAAACCCCTTTCTCTCCTCAGTTCTGGTTTAGTAGGTTTGGGATGGGATCTAACCCAGGGGGTTCTAAGACCCAGTACATTTGTGAACCACGGTGATAGGCTGCTTTGAGCTCAGGAGAATCTGCAAGGGACAACCAGCCATGGTGAAGATCAAAGCTAATAAAACCACTTCTTCCTTCCCCGCTGCCCTGTGAGCTAGGACTGCAGGGAGATTTCAGGCCCTGGGCACCTGGGAAGCCCTCGATTCTGCCATTTGTGCCCCTCACTCACCAGAAGCCAGGGAGCCAGTTTCTCTGCTTCTAAGCCACTCCAGTTTCTGAAACTTTGAAGCTAATATGTGCAAATTGCTTCAGGAAATGTCCATTGCCCAAATCCAACTCTAATACTACTATGTTGCTAGAGTGCTTGCTTCTGAGAATGAGCTCATGCGAGACTGATGTTTAGAAAAATCTTTACAGAAAAGCAAAATGGGCTGGGCTTGGGGGATGCTACACAGTTTGCAAATTTCCTCCCTGCTTTCCTTCCACTCTTGTTTATTCTTCCTTTCCCCCTCCCACCTCCCCTGCCCTCCCATTTTTTCTCTTTTACTTCCACATCCTGAGAACATTTTAATTTTGGAAAGAAATGCTATATAAGCCAAAGTTATGTGATATGTGAAAGTATGGGGTGTGGGAGGGGAGGGTAAGAGGGAGGCATCTCAACAACTACCGAGGCAAGGAATTAGCTTTGAAGAGGATTCTAGAAAAACAACAAGCTAAGCAGCGTCTTCCAGTCTTCACCATCATCCTAGAAGCCGCCTCTGAAGTGTCAGAACACCTAAAGGTGCAACGACTTGCTTAGATCCTAGGGGTCAAACAGTCCTTATCCCAAGAAAGGCCAGGGCAAGCATGAGAATAAAGGGCATTCTTTTCAGCTGATGTATAGTTGATTTACAATATTGTGTTAGTTTCAGGTGTACAGCATAGTGATGCAGTATTTTTGCAGATTATATTCCATTATAGGGTATTACAAGATAATGGGTATAATTCCCTGTGCTATACAGTGTATCCTTGTTGCTTATCTATTTTATATATATTTATATATATATTTTATATATAGTAGATGATATCTGTTAACCCCATACCCCTAATTTGTCCCGCCTGCCTCCTCTCTTGCCTTTGGTAATCCCAAGTTTGTTTTCTGTGTCTGTGAGTCTGTTTCTGTTTTGTATACGCATTCATCTGGCTGCCCATACACAGCAATTCAATCGAGTGTTGCTGCACCGCCCAGTCCCTCTTCTCCTGGCTGAGACCTTTACAATGTGTGACTGGTAAATCGTAATCTGAACATTTGGATTGCACGAGAAGAGACAGAAATCTAGAAGTGAACATGGAGAGCAATTTCTCAAATAAGCAGAAGCTTAGTTCTTGGGTCTGGAAAGACAGTTGATGGGTTCATCCAAAGGCTGCCCTGGAGAGGAGCATTGGCTTGGGGTGGTATCAGGTGGAATGTTTCATAGAAAGAAAGGGGAGTGTTCGTTAGTCAAGCAGAAGCCAGTTAAAAGAACACCTATTGCATCTGAGAATTCCCAAGGAACAGCTCTCCTCCTCCGTGTGCTGTCTTCTTGAGCTGTGCTCCCAGCCTCCCACCGCCCACCATGCTGGGGCTGTGGTTCACTATCTCATAGACCAGCCTCTCTTCTCCCTGGTTCAGTGGAATGCCTCCCTGTGTCAACTGTGCTTGTCAGTGTAATGAAACGGTTTACCAAAACCAATGAAATAAGAGTGCTGAAAGAGAGTGGTTTCCACAAAAACTAAGTTTAATTCTTTGGAAAGGCTCTTCCTGTAAAGAGCCTAAAAATAACTGCAATTGAATTAGGCACGGGCGAGATGACTTTAAAATATTGAGGAAAATTGTATAAATCTAAAAATACCTGCACTTACAAGACTTTAAGTTCTCACTTATTTTAACGGAATCAAAATTGGAAATTATAGGCGATGTGTTTGGGGTGGGGTTTACATAAGAAAGAGGACTGGAAACTCCAGACAAAGGACTTGGTCTCAAAGAAAAGCTCTTGGCATGCCGTGAAATTCTCGCCTAATGAATGATGTAAATTTTAAGTTAGAGTAAAATGTTTAATGTGTTATTGTTTCATGATTAATGGGAATCGTAAAACTCATGATGCGTCATATATGGCTCATAAAGGAGGTTAGATTTTTCCCTGCAGTAGTGGAAAACCCCTGAAGAATTCTAAGTAGGCAGTGATGTGATTGGTTCGGCCTCTCAGGTAAGATCACTGACTGTGTATTGGAGATGGATTGAAGGGGGTGGGGGCCGGCATCCGAAGAAAGAGATCAGCAAAAAAGTTAGAATATGAGATGAGTGGTAAGAGTCTTGAATCAAGAAAAGGGAGATGGAAAGAAGGGGACAGAACAGAGGAAATATTCGGGAGGTAGAACAGACAGGATGAGGTGATCCGACCCAGGGGTTTGTAGTCTGGGTGACTGGGTGGGTGGTTGGAGGTGCCTCTGATTAGTTCATGGGAGATTCAGGTGCACTAACAGGGACCGGGCAAGAATTTGATTGAATCAAGACAGGAGTTGGTGACCTCTGTACGAGGTCTCAAATGGACTTCCCCTTCCTGTCTGTCTTCCCAGGAGCAACATGTCTTTTCAGAGCCACATGGAAGTGTTCAGTTCTTGAAGCCCCACCCCACATGGAGCTGATCCCCCAGATGGATGTGCACCCCTGCTCTATCTCAGGCTCTTACACTGTAGCACTGAGCTTACTACCTTGAATCCTAGAGTTATTTGTTTGCTCATCTCTCTTTCCTACTAAATTGCAAATCTGATACCAAAGGCAACATCTTCTTCAACTTCATGCCATTAATTCATAACCCAGTGTCAAGCACATACTGACACCTCAAGCAATTATGATTAGTCATAAACTAATCAACAGTGTCATCTTCCAAATGATTATTTGAATTATATTGGTTTCTCCATCTGCTCTGCACATTGCCGTAGCTGTCTCTGCTGATCGTAATTTTTATCAAAAATTTATTAGGTCTACCCTACCTCCTACATCCAAAAAGAATCTCATACAATGACATCAGTGGCATGTAAAACAGAGGTGATAGTAAGAGCATTAAATCTGTGGGAACAACTTATAGAGATTAAAAGAAAAAAGCAAATTTATCACAACTTAAGATTATTGTAATTTAGAATTGAATTTGTTCCTGAGATTCCTGACTACCCAATGTTAAAGAGGAAATTATTGAAGCGACATATGGAATTGTTCCAAATCGTTTTTACCAAACAGTTCCATAGGACACCAACAGGCCATATCATTGGGGGAGGGGAAGACCAGAGCATGCCCTGGGGGTCCTGTTCCCAAATTAGTATAAAAAGTTAAAGATGTTCTCTTTACTAGAAAACATCTTAAGCTTGAATATGGCCAGGTGATGTCCTGAATCTCTCAGGGGGGATATTGAAACCGGTTGTCTTAGCACTTTATTAAATCTCCCTGAATGGTGCTCTATGGAACCCCAGTCTGGGGAATATTGGTTTAATGCAGACCGGAACGCTGCAGTTTCAGGAGAGGTGGCTAGAGTCTAATCGTTAAGAGCCCTCAGGCGGATGAGCTGGTGCTCTATGTGTACAGGCTGGTGAAAAAATTTCCCCTGCTGTCTGTGCATTCTTTTTTCTTTTCCATTTTATTTAAGGTATAATTTAAATACAGTACAATTCCCCCCCCCCACCCCCGCTTTCACGTTCATTTCTGCCAGTTTTGACAAATGCATGCAGTTGGGTAACCACCATCACAACCAGGATACAGAACAGTTTCGTCAAACCAGCGCCCCCTCCCCGCAATTTCCTTGTAGCCCTTTATAGCCAACACTCTCCCCCACCCCTTGTCCCTGGCAACCACTGATCTGTCTTCTGTCTCTACAGTTTTGCCTTTCTAGAATATCATGGAAAAGGAATCAGGAAGTCTGTAGCCTTTTGAGTCAGTGTAATGCTTATGAGTTCACACCAGTTTCACTTCTCGGCGGCACGTTGTTTTTACTGCAAGTAGGGAGGGACCATATCCATGGACTATCCATCCGCCAGGTGAAGGACATGTGGATGGTTTTCAGTTTTTTGACAATTACTAAGAAAATTCCTCTAAGCGTCAGGATATAGGTTTTTTGTAAACCTGAGTTTCAAATCATTAGGTAAATAGCTAGGAGTGGGAATGCTGAGTCATAGGGTGAGTGTATGGTTTTGTTTTGTTTTTTTACATCTTTATTGGAGTATAATTGCTTTACAATGGTGTGTTAGTTTCTGCTTTATAACAAAGTGAATCAGTTATACTTATACATATATCCCCATATCACTTCCCTCTTGTGTCTCCCTCCCTCCCACCCTCCCTATCCCACCCCTCTAGGTGGTCACAAAGCACCGAGCTGATCTCCCTGTGCTATGCAGCTGCTTCCCACTAGCTATCTATTTTACATTTGGTAGTGTATATATGTCCATGCCACTCTCTCGCCCTGTCACAGCTTACCCTTCCCCCTCCCCATATCCTCAAGTCCATTCTCTAGTAGGTCTGTGTCTTTATTCCTGTCTTACCCCTAGGTTCTTCATGACATTTTTTTCCCTTAAATTCCATATATATGTGTTAGCATACAGTATATGTCTTTCTCTTTCTGACTTACTTCACTCTGTATGACAGACTCTAGGTCCATCCACCTCATTACAAATAGCTCAATTTCGTTTCCTTTTATGGCTGAGTAATATTCCATTGTACATGTGCCACATCTTCTTTATCCATTCATCCGATGATGGGCACTTAGGTTGTTTCCATCTCCAGGCTGTTGTAAATAGAGCTGCAATGAGTGTATGTTTAAATCTGGAAGAAACTACCACCTATTTTTTCCAGGGTTTTAGGCTTTTGTTCCGTAGGAGAGCCTAGGAGCAGGATGGTACTTCTGCCCCCTCCTCCTGCTGTTCCTTTCCTGAGGGGGCCCCACCAGGGAGACTTTTGAAGGTCTCTGGGCCCTAGTCTTTTGTGTGAGAAGCCGAGGAGGTCCGTGGAGAGCACCTGACATGGGTACAAATCCCCCTTGTATCTGTGCTCCCCCCCCGCCCCACCCTGGGCATCTATAATCTCTTATTTGCCTACCTAGCCTTTAGCAACTTATTAACATTTTAGCTGAATTCTCCTCAATGGTGTTCAGTTACACAAGCTCTTAGAGAGCTGTCTGTAGGTGGAGGTACCAGTCTTTCCTCAGATGTCTGGTTAGTTGGTTGCCCCGTGACCTGGGCTCTCTGATGGGTTCAGGAAAATGTGTGACCCTGCAGACCTCCAAACTCCTAAGGGTGGGAGCGATGCTTTTTCCAGCTCTTTTCATCCTGTACAGAAGCTGGAAGTCCTGCAGGTGAAAATTTAAGCATGTAAACTTGAACCCTGGTGTATCATTCTCCTCTACCTCAGGGTATTCAGAGAAAGACCAGGTGAGGTCTGCTGGAAGATGACATTGTCATTCAGTCGTTCATTTGGTCCTTTTTATTGAACCCTACTTTGAGCCAGGTGCTGCGCTGGGACTGGAGATTGAATAGTGAGTTAAGAGGGGTTGCTTGCTCCCAAGGAACTTAGTCTAATAGAGAGACAGCTCCATAGGCATCTGTCAGTCAGTGAGCACAGGGTGCTGCAGGGAATGTTATCCAGCGGGGGTAGGAATTGGGAGCTGTCCAGGAAAGCTGCCCAGAAAGAGTGATGTCTGAGACCGAGGTGAATCTGGCCAGGGGGCAGGGGATGGGCTGTATCAGTGGGGAGTGCAGTTCATGTGGCTGGAACATGGACACAGGGTACCAGGAGGCTGGAGAGAGTTGAGTCCAGTGTGCCAAGGAGGCGAATTCATGGAGTGGTCAAGAGCCGGCTGGGCTGTCGGGTCTGAGTCCTGGCCCTGACACTTAGCATCTGGGTGGCCTCAGATAACTATTTACTTTCTTCCTCAATTTCCTCCTCTTGGAAGTGACGATATGGCAGCACATACCTCATGCACTTGTGAGATGTGAGACGTGTGGTGACATGGAAGGCACTTAGCAAAGGGCCTGTCATTGTGAGGGCTTCAGGATTAGCTGTAGTTAAGCAGGAACCAGACTGTGAGGGGTCCTGAGAGCCACAAGAACGGGTCTGGATAAGGTCTTGAAGGAGTTGCGAACATCGGAAGGTGATATGATTAGCTTCGCTTCAAAAGATAAACTTGACTGCAGCACAGGTGGGGGACTGAGAAGGAAAGAAACTGGAGTTGAGGAGGGCATTGGGAGGCAGAGGTGACCAGGACCTGAAGCAAGGTGGAGGCAGGGGCTGGAGAGGGGAGTGGATGAACTGAAGGTAGAACGGACACATCTGGTGCTTGGCTTAAAGAGAACAGGAAGGCAAGAGTGATGCAGCCCAACTTTCTGTGGAGGATGCTCACATACAGGAAGGTGTAGAAACGCTCTTAATTCTCATCAGCGGGCATCATGTCTTCTGAAGTTTTACATTCTCCAAACCTGTGTCGTCCCTGGCATAGAGAATGTGCTCAAAAAATACCTGTCAGCAGGATTGGCTTCCCCACTTGGTAAGCCACCAAGGTAGATCTAAGTGGAGACCTTTAAACATCTAACTGGGACCTTGCTGAACATTTTTTAACTCTTAAATCCAAAAGAGAAAGGTACATGGAATGAAGGGAATTCAAGAAAGTACAAAGTAGCAGTAAACTTAACTTCTCTGAAAAAAAATCCAGCACCTTGTAACAAAAATGCGGCAACCTTCTGCAGCTTACCTCTCAGCCACGACTTCAAGGCAACCTCCAGTTTCATGCTGTGAAACTGGGGAAACTGATAAGAAAATCATATCTTTGGAAGTTTGATAAAGAGGATATCGTCTTTCACTTTTCCCTTGAACTTAGTCAAAAACATTCCCCAAGACACAAAAGTCATCTTTTCTTTCCCTCTCTCCATCTCCAGCACCCATTGTTCCCTCGGCCATCCACTCCAGTCAAATATTTCAGCTGTAAAATTGGCATGATTTCAAGGTAAAAAATGGGTTCATTTTCCCTCCCGTGAAAAGTCACACACACTCATTCAGTTTATAAGAGGTGATTACGATTCTTTGTCCTTCAAAAAGCCTTTCTGGCTTATCGCAGCACCAGAAGAAAATTCCTAAAAAAAATTTTTGAAATTCATTGTGTCTGAAGAAGGATCAGGTGCAGTCTTTTCCAATACAACATTTACTCTGTATGTCTCTTGCGTTCAACAAGGAACAGTCATGGGTAAATCGAAAGAGAGACAGAGATACAGAGAGAGACAGGGATGGTGACAGACAAAGAGAGAGCTCATTTGAATTTAAAAGATGAGTATGTTCTGCCCAGGTTTCTCACTCCAGGTTCCAGGGCTCCTGACAGCTTGTTCTGAGGACTTTGTGTCAGGCACCAGCCAGGTGCCAGAGGGACACGGGCGTGATGGGATGCAGGATCCTTCAAGAAATCCCTAGCATGTTGGCAGGATAATCAGACATGGTTGAATGCCAAAGGTGAAAGGAATAGATGCGATCTGCAAGGAGGAGACGGGCGGAGGAGGAGATATGGGGTCAACTGGGAACCCAGGGAGGAGCAAAGGCAACTCACATCTGGGGAACCCGTGATGCCCCCAGAGACTGGTGGAAGGACTTCTCATACAGGACTCCATTCAATTCTCATAACACCTCTACAAAACAGACGTCACCATCCAGCTTGCAGATGAAGAAAAGGAGGTTCCAAGAGGTTAAGCAAAGTACCCAAGTCAACAGTCAAACTGAAGTTTGTCTTTTCTAAAGCTATTACATGTGGTAGGCAGAATAATGGCCTCCCAAAGATGTCCACACATTACTCTCTGGCACCTGTGAATATGTTATGTTGCATGGCAAAGGGGAATGAAGGTTGCAGATGGAATTAAGGTTGGTAATCAGCTGACTCTGAGATGACAAGATTCTCCTTGCCAGGCAGACCCAATGTAATCACAAGGGTCCTTATAAATGGAAGAGGGAGGCAGAAGAGAGAGCACTAAAAGGTGGCAGCTGGGGAAGGACGCCACCTGCCGTTGCTGGCCTTGAAGATGGAGGAAGAGGGTCATGAATAGGGAGGGCAGGTGGCCTCTGGACGCTAGAAAAGGTGAGGAAACAGAAGGACCCAGGGACCCCAGGGACCCAGGCCTTCATTGGCAGCAGCCCAAGAGCGGGTAGGGGAGAGATGCCTCTTCCAATGAAAGGGAGCTGAGGTCCAAATTCTCAGAGAGACCATCTTGGGGTTTTGCCAGCTTTTCCAGAGATCACACAATTGGACTCCAAGGCCTTGAGCTCAGCCTGCAGCATCTGTTCTGCCACTCCCCCATCCCTGCTCCCATCCCTCACGTCTTTGACTCATGGCTTCCATCCAGCAGGACTTCTGGTGCTGTTCTGGGGTAGAAAGTGTGTCTGATTCAGCAAAGTGAGATTTGCAGAGAATTCCAGGAGAGGCAGTTAGGTCGCGAGGGATGGGAACCACAAGTTCAAGTAAAAAGAGGTAAAGGAGGCCAGGGGCAGTCCTGTTAAGGTACCACAACTCCAAGGACAGAAAACCAAGTGCAGCCAGCTCTCTCACATGCTGGAACCAGCAGAAAGCTTCAGGGAGGCCAGTCTTCTCCATCATCTCAGACACAGTGTGTCTTGCCCACCCTGCTCCTCACTGGGCATCTGCTAGAGATCTCATCACTGCTATGATATCATTGCCGCTAGGACATGGATGGGACTGGATATACTAAATCACGCATTCATCCTGACACCTCCAATGCAAAGTCAATGCCACAGGCTCTTCCTCACCTCCTGCCAACCCAAATTTGATCCTCCCTTTCTTCCACAGCGAGAACCCTGGTTTTAAATTGTCACTATGTTTGTTCATTTGCTCCATCCCATAATGTACATCCAATGGTCTCAGACTTACTACATTATTACCAGTACCAACCACAAACCTGTGATACCTGCTTGCTGTTCTTTCTGTCCTTGGTATATATTGCAGTGAGGGCGTGCCTTCTGGGGGCTCTAGTCAAAGGCGAGTGCAGCTTTACTGCTATAACCCACGAGGCACCAAGAGATTCAGAAAACGAGGCACTTCCCAGTCTACCTATGCCATGGGTGTCTGTCCACCCTCTGAAGCTCAAACGCAGCCCTGGAATGCGTGTCCACAGTGCTGGGTGAAAAAAACACAGGGCCATCCCTCAGCAAGCTAGGTTGGTCAATGACACTATTTTAGCGGGTGTCTGAAGCCAAATAGAGCTTCAAGGGCATAAGGCGTTCCCTCCAGTCCAGACGCAGGTCAGGCAGCTCTGGAGACACAATAAACACGCCTGCAGCAGTCAGGACGTAGCGTCTCCTGGGGGCATCAGAGACTACTAAGCAAGCTTCTGTGCGTTCAGCGTCATCCTCCTGCATTCACTGGGCAGCATTGTGTAGTCAGCACAGGGCACATGGCCAAGCTTGGCCAGCAGTTACTGAGAGCTGATTACGTCCCTGGCATGCTCTCTAGTGATCTACAAGCATCGTGTCGCGTGATCCTCGCCTTATGACAACACAGGGGGCAGCACTATTATTAACTCCACTTTACAGATGAGGAAAGAACAGGCTTGGGGGCCAGGTTTAAATTCAGGCCACCTGACCCTGGTCTCTATCTTAGTTAGTGTAGGCAGCCTTCCATGTGGTGGAAGGAAATCACATCTACACCAGAGAGACTTACGACACGACTACCTGAGCAGATCATCCTGGTTTGCCCAGGACTTCCCAGGTGTTAGTGCTGAAAGTCCCGCATCCCAGGAGACCTCTCAGCCCTGGGCAAACCTGGGTGGTAGTTCACTCTCAATGCCTCTTGGCTCCATCTTTTTTCAGCTCTCATTGAGAGCCTCAAGGACTTTACGGGTCATCTTGTCTGGGTCTCATGCTACGCTTGACCCTCTCCCGCTCTGTCCCTGTGATGTGGTTTACTCACATCTGCTTCTACTTCTCCAGAGGTCAGAAACTCACACCTGTCCCAGTCAGCCCTTGCTGTTTGACCGTGCTGACTCTGAGTGCTGACTCATCAGTTGGAGACTGACATCACGTAGCCACCTTGCCAGAAGAGATTCTTCTCAACACTGTCACCTCAGGAAGGAAGCTTTGGGGTTGTCCCCCAAGGTCCCAAGGACATGCCTGTGGAACAGTAAAGACAGCGAGCTGGCAACATCCCAATTTTCTTCCCCGAATTTGGGCAAGAATGATCCCCAGAGATGCTCACAGGTCACTGCTTGTGTTTCCTCCCACGCATCCCCCGCCTGGTGCCCAACGTCAGAAGGATGACTCAGCTGCAAGAGGCTGCGGCCTGCGGGACACAGGTCTCAGGAGGGGCCCTGAGTAAGCACGCCTGCAAGGGACCCGCTTCCTTAACATCCTGCTGCTTGACGGAGATCAGCCCTATTTTTCTCATCTTCTTTGTCAAGATACTGCCCTTTCATACCTACTTCCAACTGAGAGTTTTATTAGTAACCCAAATATTATCTGTGATTATCTGCAGGCTTTTGACACGAGTGGGAAAAGATAACCTCATTAAGTCCCCTTTTTATGAAATGTTTAAATGGGACCCACTCAGAAGGATTTCAAGTTACGCACTGTTGAATCAGAAGATGAATCTGGACAGGCAAGAGGCACTTAAGTCCATTTACGCAGTTTTGTTTACTTGCTGTTGAGTTGTGTACATTTTTAAACAGCCAAGTAAAACCCAAACCGTCATTGCCTGAACTCATGTTTGTGAAAATGGGGAAAGAATCTTCCCCATCAGAATGAGGTCGTGCTCCTGAGGTTGAGGAGGGTCAGGAGTTTTGCCTGAATAATTTTATAAAGTTTATTTGAGATGGAAGACCTAACAGTGTAAGCAGATGCTAGTTTAGTGATATCATTAGATGGACCAATTAAGATGTTTGCCTGATGTCAGCTGACTTAGGCGGTCAGGGGACATTCTCCACCTGATGCCTCACCTGGGCAGAGACAGAGGTTGATTGCCCCCAGCAGGGTGGTTGTCCTGGAGGACAGACCTCCAGAAGAGAGGCAGATCTGGGGCATAGTTCAGGGCCCTGCCCCGGCTGGGAAGTGGCCAGGCCAGTGGTGGCTTGAGATAGTTCCCTGAGCCCAGGTTACATCAGTTGGAGACAGGAGTCAGGCGAAGAAAGAAGGCTTTCTCTCTTCCCCAGCTGGCTCCTATGGGATGGTCAGCAGCTTGAAGAGTTGGAAAGGGGCAGTTGGGATATTAAATAAAGTGAAATTTGGGGACAATTTGATCTAGTCACCTATGATCTTAGTGAAACAATGAGAGAAATTCCTCAAACCAAATATTTGGGGAATGTGTATAGAATCAACCTCACTAGCTCCCTAGCACCTACCTTTCTTTCTTTCTTTCTTTCTCTTTCTTTCTTTTTCTTTCTTTCTTTCCTTCCTCTTCCTTCCTTCCTTCCTTTCTTTCCTTCTTTCTTTCCTTCTTTCTTTCCTCTTCCTTCCTTCCATTCTTTCTTTCTTTCTTTCTTTTTCTTTCTTTCCTTCTTTCTTCCTCCCTTCTTTCCTTCCTTTCCCCCTCTTCCTTCCTTTCCCCCTCTTCCTTCCTTCCTTCCTTCTTTTCTTTCTTTCTTTCTTCCTTTCTTCCTTTCTTCCTTTCTTCCTTCCTTCCTTCCCTCCTTCCTTCCTTTCTTCCTTTCTTTCTTTCTTTCTTTCTTTCTTTCTTCCTTTCTTTCTTTCTTTCTTTCTTTCTTTCTTCCTTCCTTCCTTCCTTCCTTCCTTCTTTTCTTTCTTTCTTTCTTCCTTTCTTCCTTTCTTCCTTCCTTCCTTCCCTCCTTCCTTCCTTTCTTCCTTTCTTTCTTTCTTTCTTTCTTTCTTTCTTCCTTTCTTTCTTTCTTTCTTTCTTTCTTTCTTCCTTCCTTCCTTCCTTCCTTCTTTTCTTTCTTTCTTTCTTTCTTTCTTTCTTTCTTTCTTTCTTTCTTTCTTTCTTTCTTTCTTTCCTTCTTTCTTTCTTCCTTCCTTCCTTCCTTCCTTCCTTCCTTCCTTCCTTCCTTCCTTCCTTCCTTCCTTCCTTCCTTCCTTCCTTTCTTCCTTCCTTCCTTCCTTCCTTCCTTCCTTCCTTTCTTTCACCAAAACTTGAGGCTTGCAGAATCTTAGTTCCCCGACAAGGGATTGAACCCAGTCGCCTGCAGTGAAAGCACCGAGTCCTAACCACTGGACCGCCAGGGAATTCCCTCTGTAGCACCTTCTTAGCAGAGCCAACCTCACCATCAAAGTCTTCAAGGCTCCCATGTGCCATTTTGAGCTTTGCTCCTGCTTCCTACACCATCCTCAGGTCCTGTCCTTGGCTCAGCGGGCCTCCTTTGCCTGGAATATTCCGGAAGTGTTATCTCCCAAACTACATAAGTTGCCAGGCCAGCTTAGATGTGACTTCTTCCAGGAAACCTACTATGATTGCTCTATGGAGAGATTTTACCTTTCTCTTTTGAACTCCCATGATCAATCATTGCTCACTCGCTTTTTCTCTTTCTCTTTCTCTGAAAGTCAGATTTAAGTGGGTTCTTGCTATTTTTATTTTTAGATCACTCCATCACAGTTTATTTCTATATAGGTTATATGTTCTCTACTATAATTATAGATTAACATACTATTTAAATCATTTCAGTAGCTTTGTAGTTAGACCTGTGTTGAAATCCTGGCTTCACCAGTTAGTGGCTGGACTTTGGGTCTACTTTTACTTTATGTCTCAGTTTCTTTTTCTGTGAAATGGCGTGTTATGGACTGAATATTTGAATATCCCCTCCAACTCATATGTTGAAGCCTCTACCACTAATGTGATGCTATTAGGAAGTGGGACCTTTAGGAAGGAATTAGATTTAGATGAGGTTGTCAGTATGGGGGCTCCTATGATAGGATTAGTGCCCTTATAAGAAGAGACAGGAGAGCTAGCTAGCTCACTCTCTCTCCCCCATGTGAAAACACAGTGAGAAGACAACCGTCCGCAAGCCAGGCAGCAGGCCCTCACCAGGAACCAAATCAGCTCGTACTTTTATCTTGGACTCTCCAGCCTCCAGGACTGTGAGAACAAGTTTCTATTGTTTAAGCCATGAAGTCTGTGGTATTTTGTTATAGTAGCCAGAGCTGACTAATACAGGGGGATAAGAAGAGTACTGACTTCCTAGGGATTCTATGAGGTCAAATGATATAGTATGCTTGTGAAGACTTAGAAGTCAGAAGGGCATATAGTAGATGCCCAATGCATTCTGGTAATCACTGTCAGGTTGTGATCTCCTTAAAGCACAGACCACAGCTTATTAACTTGGCTTCTACACCATAATGCAATGCCTATCAGTGTGCCTTGCTCTTAGCAGACACTCAGTGACAGTTTGCTACATCAAAGAGTGAGTTATCAATTAATAATGAAACAATGCCCTTACCTGCTCTTCAACACAGCAAGTATGTCTTCTCCCCAGAAATTCCATGGCTGATCCTGAACTCTGTACTCTAGCTGCAAGCGCATCTGGTTCCTGATACTCAAAAAGAAAAGCTCTCAGTGGGGCTTCTCCTCCACCTTTTCCCTGGGAAGTACTTGGACATTGGCCCAAGGTCACGCTAAGAATTTGGAAAAGATCAGGAAAGAGGAAGGAAATGGATATTGAATGATTTTCTACTCTGTTCTGAGCACTGTATATGCCCGTTTCTTTCACATTTCTTATTCATTTCAATCTTTAAAACAGTGTTATTATTCCCATTTTTCAGATAAAGAAACTAGAGTGCCATAAAGCTAAGCAACTTATTTAAGATCACACAGATAGGAAGTGGCAGAGTAGCATTTGATAACCATCGAGGTGACTCTCAAAACCTAACTCTACCTTCAGTGTGGGGCTCCGTGTCAGTGATAGGGTCAACATTGGCTGCCTGATTAGCTAACCCACAGTTCAGAGCAGAGGTGGTCCAGGCAGAGGTTGAAAGAGGACAAAGCTTGTACCAGAAATGAGGGCCAAGAGTTGTTTAAACCAGCAGGCAGCAAGCTTGGTGAGTGGTGGGGATCCAGCAGAAACAGGGAAACAGTAATGGGAGGAGGTGGGGTCAGTACCGCGGACAGCTCCCCAGTGCTTCCTACAGTGATACTGTGGGGAGATCCTGGCTAGCTCCATCCCCTCCAAATAAATGTCCTGAGTGGGCTCCTATTAAAGAGACTAGTGGAAACCCAGCTCCAGGCTTCCTGGTGGAGTGAATCAATCAAGTATCACTGAAGACTGGTGATGTCTGTACTTCAGAGCTGATGGTGGGTGAAGGGCTTGGCTGGGCTACTTGGAAGCCGGCAGGCTGGTGGATATTTTCACACACAGACCCCTGGACTCTCCTGCACTGGCATCTACTTCCTCCAGGGCCCAGACCACTCTTGGTCCAGGCAGGGGTCCTAACCAAAAGCCACTTAGCCAAGATCTTGTCACATAGAGTGTCAGGAGCTCCTGGGAAGTGTCAAACTTTGATTGAAAAGGTGGGATGAATAACAAAAGAAACTAAATTCCGAGACTGAAAAGTGGCATCTGGCTACAGCTCCTTAAACAGCATTCCCAAAGCTCTCTCTTAAAAAACCCACGAAATTTAGACAAAGACAACCAGTCACAATAGCATTGAAAACTCAGATGGATGATATGTGAGCTGAGGCTAAAATCTAAGGCAGATGGAGCTCAGATAGCAAAGCCCAGCCAGGCTTTGCCTAATGGAAAAGCAAACTGCTGACAGTTGCCACACCTCACACCCCCCACCATACACAAACCACACATACACACACACCCCTACCTCAGACACACCCCTACACTCTACACAAAAACCATACACACACATTATACATACACCTCCCATACACACTCCACACATCACACGCATCACACATACCACAAAGCGAGGAGGGGTCTTTAGAGCCTACATTTGGGTCATGGCCTCACTTACGATTATTACAGAGCCAGTTAGCTCAAGTTAAACTCTTTAGGTAGCAAGCTAATTTACTACTCAGTGTTTAGCCAGAGCTCCAGCTGGAAGCGAGGTCATCTGCCCCATAATTTCTCTTGTTGTCTGAGTTGTCCATTGACGGGTGCTTGGAGTGTGCATATTAAAGTTGGCTGGAATTAATTCCTGAGGCCAAGCATTTCCAGACAGACCTAAATAACCACAACTACTGGATGTGGGGATTTTTTCACTGCATCAACCAGCTCTTTGAGCTCCCTGAAGGAAGAGATTGGGGAAGACATTCCTTGCAGATATTTACATAGAAAAAAAATCAAGGTGCACGATGTGCCCCCGACAGGGTCCCCTTGGAAAGGCCAGGACACCCTGGAGCTGCCCTTCCCTGGACCCAGATGTGATGCCGTGAGAGTGGTCATTTGCAACAGAGGTCAGCCTTGCCGCCTTCTCAGGTAGCACATCAGAAACTGTAATAACCTAACACGGCATTGTTAACCAACTCTACTCCCGTAAAAAATTAAAACATTTTTAAAGAAATTGTCATGCAAATTCTAGTGTTTTCAAATGGCTTCAGAGATGACTCCTAGGCTGCCGATGTGGGAGGCCTACCCTTAAGAGAGAAGGAGAGAGAATGGAGGAGGGTAGCAGGAGGCTGGGGGCCTGGGAGTATGTTAAAGCTGCCTTCCCTGTTCCTCACCTGTCTGCGGATCCATGGGAGTTGTGGCCTCCAATGACCTCTTGTAACAGCAGAAGCAGCATGTGGTGTTTGGGTGTTTGGGTGGCAGCCAGGCTTTTTGCATCGTGGCACATCCATCATGTCAGGAAATAGTACTTACTGGGAAGTAATTAGTAAACTGGGTTCTGAACAAATGAAGGGTGCAGAGAGGTGTGGGAGCTCTCAAATAGTTGGCAGTCTGGATAAATTTATTTTAAATGGCTTATCCCACTAGGAAAAAATGGACAAATGCATTCTGCCCATCCTTGGTGGTAGTAGACCTCAGAGAAAGCCTGCTAAAGTTAGGAAAGGAGAGATCTTTCCCCACCTCTCTTGGAACTCTCCTTCCTCTCCCTGGCCTCCACCCCCATCCTCCATTGAGGAAAGTCAGAGTCATTTGGTCTAGGGCAAGAGGCCTGTTGCACATGGTCCTGTCCAACAGAATCAAGATGAAGGCATTTGAACCTCTCTTATTGTACCCTTTCCTGGTACCCTCACCTGGTACTCACTCCTGGAAGCACTTTCTCTCTTAGAATCGTCTGCTTCTGGATTGCTCCTTTGCTTCCAATGCTTCCTTTGGTTTGGGAGCAGATGCTCAGCTCTTCCTTAGAAAGACAGGAAGGGACTGGCTGGTCACGTGGAGGAAAAGAGATGCTGTTCAAGCTGCTTAGGACCAGCAGAGGGGGTCCTTGCAGCTCTGGCGACCCAGCCGAGGTCACTAGAGTTGGGAACCAGAGAGGGACCTCACGTGCAGTCAGGGTTTCCTCTGCACTTTAACAATAGCAGAGGGGCTTCTTACATTTTTTTTTTAATTTTTAAATTTATTTATTTTTGGCTGCATTGGGTCCTCGTTGCTACGCGCGGGCTTGTTCTAGTTGCATTGAGCGGGGGCTACTCTTCCTTGCAGTGCATGAGCTTCTCATTGTGGTGGCTTCTCTTTTGCAGAGCACGGGCTCTAGGAGCGTGGACTCAGTAGTTGTGGCGCGCGGGGTCTAGAGTGCAGGCTCAGTAGTTGTGGCGCACGGGCTTAGTTGCTCTGCGGCATGTGGGATCTTCCCAGACCAGGGCTCAAACCTGTGTCCCCTGTACTGGCAGGCAGAATCTTAACCACTGTGCCACCAGGGAAGTCCCTTACATTTCTTACAAGGGGTTATTTCTCAGACTTGGTGCTAAGCTCTTTCCTGGATTTATCGTATGAATCCTCAGGGCGATCCTCTGGGGTGGGGATGCCTGTAGCTGTGGAAGAGTCGGGACACTGGCTCTCCCAGCCCTACCACCTGCTCATTCTCAGGCCAGGCATTTTAAGCTTATCGGATCACCTAAGCCTCAGGACCACCTGTGGGTCAGGTATTTTAAAGGTCAAGAAACTGATAGCCACAAGAGGCACAGGACACGCCAGGAGCCACGTGGACAGTAAGTGGCTGAGCAAAAATTTGATCGGGGTGTGGCTGCCTCCAAAGCTCACGCTCTTTCTCCCTAATCCGCTTCCCTACCCCCTGCTCAGTGCCCAGCTTGTCCCTACCACCCGCAACCTCAACTCCTCCCTGACCCCACTGCTGTCTCTCAGATGCAGCCGGGAACTCACTGGCTCACGCACTCCTGCTCAAGCTGCCCGTGGGCTTCTTCCACCCTACACCGTGCTGACTCTGGCACATAAACTGACAGTCTCCTTATCAATAAATACTCAGTACACATGAGAAAAGGTGACGTGTGTATAGCACTTATTCCAGCATCTGACACAAAGTTAATACTCAATACATTCTGCTGCTGGTGGAGTGGTTATTTTTATTGTTGCAGCTGTAGTTGGCAGTTCTATGTATCTGGCCTGTCCCAGCCTCACCAGCTGGATGCAGACATCAGTAAGCCCATGCCTACATCTCGGAGACATTTTTACTGAACTGGACAGCTCAGTGATGTGAGGAAATCACATCCCAGAAATCACAGCTTCTAGCTAACCTGTAAGCTATAAAGGTTAAGAACAGTTAAAAAAAGAGAGAGAGAGAGGGCGGGGGAGGTGTGAAATGTCTATTTTTATGCCTCAAGACAGACAGCCTTAGCAAAGTAACAGGTCCTCTGCAAAGTGCTCTTTGAAAACAAGTTTCTTATTTTAGCTTAATGACATTCCAGACTGAGCCAATGATTAAATATTGAAACAGGACTGGCGATCTTGGTTTCATCCGGCTCATCAATTTAAGATGAAGCAGCAAAAGAAAATGCAAATGTCAAATTACCAAATTCAAGTGAAGGCTGAGCCTCTGTAAAATGTCACAGAAGTTCCCTGGGGCATTTGTCTATTATTTTTAACCAAAAGGTAAAATACAGAAGGAAGCGATCAGGATTTCCTCCCGCCAAGTTCTGCCTGGGAAGCCAGTGCTGCTGAGAAATGTCATCCATGTTGACTAACAAATGTACACGGTAGAGGATCAGAACAGCAATGAGTAAAGTGAGAGGAACAGACAAAACTTCTGCCTGAGTTTCTTCCTGCGCACCTGGAGCCAATGCCTGGCAGATATCAGAAAACTCAGGGCAGACAGGAGAGGAGCCCACCCACTGGGATTCACAGCTGGCCCCTGTGGCTTGAACCTTAAACCCAAATGCTTCAGTACCTGGGATTGACAAACAAGGAAAGCTAGGATAGCATCACCACCATACCCCACAACTCGGCAGCAATGTTCAATATGCCGAGAACACAAAGAACGCTTTCTGTGTTCTTCCACCAGAAAGCACATAATGTTGGTTCTCTCCCATGTTGTGATGTTAGCCATCACTGAGAATAATTTGTTCTGGTTTCAAAGGACCAGGGTAAGTTCGTGGAGGACATGAGGAGGAGAAGGAAGGGAATTCCAGGCACAGGTCAGAAGGAAAAGTCCATGACCTGCCTGGGAGGGCAGGGAGCTCAGCATGGTTGGATAAGAGAATACAGGGCAAGTGGGGTAGCTCAGCAGGTCTGGAGGAAGATGCTCCAGAACCTGGACCATATCTTGACAGGATGATGGAGGAGATGAGGGGCCATGGATGTTCTTCCACCCCAGAAAGAGTGGAGATGGCTCCTAGTTCAATCAGCTCTGGGGTCATAAGAAGCAGGGGTCACACCTAGCCCAGCTCCACTCAAGTAGACCAACTTCTGGACGGCACTAGACAGGACCACCTTCTTGCTAGGCTAGGCTTGTTCCTTGTCTAAAACTACTTTGATAGAATTCGATTCTCTCTCAAAAGCATCTTGCATCATTGAGTCTGTCTTAGTCTGCTCATGGTCCCATACCAAAATACCATAGACTAGATGGCTTAAACAGCAGAAATGTATTGTCTCACAGATGTCACTTTCAGTCCCAGCTTCACCATTTATTAGTTCTGTGACCTTGTGCATTTAAGCAACCTCTCTGTACATCAGTTTCTCATTGGTAAAATTGAGCAAGTTTATTTTAATAGCATAGAATTCACATTGCCTATTTTAAAATCAATTTTCCTGAGGTAAAGATTACGTACAACAAATGCATCCATCTTAGCGTCAAGTTCGATGATTTTTGACAAATGTTTATATGCAGGTAACCACCACCACAATCAATATAAAGAACATTTCCATCCTCAAAAATGTTCCTTGTGACCCTCCTCAATCAATTTTATTCCAAACCCTAGGCATAGCCAACCATTGATGTGCTTCCTGTCACTACATTTTTTATGTTTTTCCTAGAGTTTTATATAAAAAGAATTATATAGTTGGGCTCTTTGGCTTCTTTTATTTGGCATAATGTATCTGAGATTCATCCATGCTGTTGTATATCACTAATAAATTCCTTTTAATTTCTTTGTCATATTCCATTGAATGAATATATCACAATTTACTTATACATCTACTTGTTGATGAACATTTGCAATGTTTCTGGTTTGGGGCTATTATGAATAAAGCTGCCAAGAATACTGTATAAAAATCCATGTGGACTTAGGCTTTCATTTCTTTTGGGTGAATACTTAGGAGTGGAATGGCTGGGGTCATATATTTTTTAACTTTTTAAGGAAACTGCTAAATTGTGTCCCAAAGTGGGTGTATCATTTTA
The DNA here is from genome assembly GCF_964374135.1 of Grampus griseus. Classification (NCBI taxonomy): domain Eukaryota; kingdom Metazoa; phylum Chordata; class Mammalia; order Artiodactyla; family Delphinidae; genus Grampus; species Grampus griseus. The sequence goes on from NC_139010.1 coordinate 78,143,697, forward strand.
CATTCCCACCAGCAATATGTGAGAGTTCTAGTTGCTCCCCATCCTTGTCAACACTTGATATTGGCAGTCTTTTAAATTTTTTCTATTCTAGTAAGTGTAAAGTGGTATTTCAGTGTGGTTTAATTTCTATTTCTCTGATAATCAATTGACCATCCTTTTATCATTTATTAGCCATATATATTTTCTTGTGAAATGTCTTTTTAAATCTTATGCCCATTTAAAAAATGTGGGGTTGTGTTATTATTAAGTTAAAAGTGTTCTGGACACAAAAATTTTGTCAGAAATATAATTTTATAAATTTTCTCTCAGTATGTGGCTTGCTTTTTTAAATTTTTCTTAAAGATGTCTTTAGAAAAAGAGTTTTAAATTTTGATGAATTTCACCTCAACTATTTTTAAAAATAGTCTGCGCTTCTGTGTTCTGTTTAAGAAACTTCTGCCTACTCCAAAGTGGTGAATATTTTATCTTATGCGTTTTTTTGTGAAAGGTGTATAGTGTTTGCTTTTAAATCTAGGTCAATGATCTACTTCAAGTTTAATCTTTGTGCTTGGCATGAGGTAAAGTCAAAATTCACTTTTCTCCATATGTACATCTAGTTTTTTTCTACACAATGTATTGAAAAGACCATCCTTTCCCCATTGAACAACCTTGGAAGTTTTGCCAAACTTTAATTGATCACATATATGTAGATATATTTCTGGAATCTCTATTCTATTTATCTATGTATCTATGTTTATGTCAATATCACAGTATCTTAATTATTTTATTACTGTAGCTTTATAGTGAGCCTTGAATTCAGGTAGTGCAAATTCTCTAACTTTTCCAAAATTGTTTTGGCTATTCTAGGTCCTTTACCAGATAAATTGGAATTCCTTAAATGTTTAAGCACATCATCAGTAAAGACATCTGGAAATGGAATTCCCTTTGTGAAGATATTTTAAACTATTAATTCAATTTCTTTAATAGAAACTGATCTATACTGCAGATTTCTACGAAAATGATGTTCGGATTGTGTTGCATCTAAAGATTAACTTTTGGAGAATTGACACAGTAACAATTTTGAGTCATCTGATCCATAACCATAGTATATTTCTTCATTTATTTAACTTATTTATTTTGCCTCAGTAATGTTTTATAGTTTTCAGTGTACAGGTCATACACATATTTTCATAAATTTATCACAAAGTATTTTATATCTTTTGAGATTAATACCATGTAAATGGTATTTCCAAATGTTTGTTTCTCATACTTAGAAATAGAATCGATTTTTAAAATATTGGCCTTCTATTTTGTGACTATTCTAAACTCAATTATGGGTTATAGTAACTTTCTCTATAGCTATGATATACAGAACTCTTTATAAACACAACTGTATTATTGACAAATAAAGATAATTTTGCTTCTTACTTTCAATCTTTAGGACTTTTTTCCCTTGCCTTATTGCATTAGGGCCACTAAGACAATGTTGAATAAAAGATAGGAGAACAGACATTCTTGCCTTGTTCCTAATCTTAGAGGGAAAGCATTCAGTACTTCACCATTAGATGTGATGTTTATAGGATTTTTTAAAAGAATTTATCAAATTAAGGAACTTTCCTTCTTTCCCTAGTTTGCTGAGAGCTTTTTTTTTTTTGCGGTACACGGGCCTCTCACTGTTGTGGCCTCTCCCGTTGTGGAGCACAGGCTCCGGATGCACAGGCTCAGCGGCCATGGCTAACGGGCCTAGCCGCTCTGCGGCATGTGGGATCTTCCCGGACCGGGGCACGAACCCGTGTCCCCTGCATTGGCAGGCGGACTCTCAATCACTGCGCCACCAGGGAAGCCCCCGGTTTGTTTGTTTTTTCTTTTGTTTACAAACAGATGTTAGATTCTCACAAATTATTTTTGAGCACCTATTGAGATAATCATATTGTTTTCCTTTTTTAGTTTGTTAATATGATAAATTACATTGCTTTCTAAATGTTAAACTAACTTGCTTCCTTGAATAAACTCCACTTAGTCATCATGTACTATCTTTTTCAATATATTGCTGGATTTGATTTGCTAATATTTGTCAAAGATTTTTGTATCTGAGAGATGCATGAGAGATGTTGATCTGTAGTATCCTTGTAATATCTTTGTCTCTGCTTTGGCATCAGGGTAATGCTCGTCTTTATCAATTGAGCTAGGAAGTGTCCCCTCCACTCTATTTTCTGAAAAGTTTGTGTAGTGATGGCATTGTTTCTTCCTGAACTGTTTAAAAAAATGCATATGTGATAGAAATTTCCTTTGTGGAAAATATTAGATTATGAATTTAATTTCTTGAAAGATATTGACTCACCCAGATTTTTTATTTCTTCTTGAATCTATTTTAGTAATTTTTGTCTTTCAAGGAATGTATCCGTTTCATCTACATTGTCAATATATTGCCATTAGGTTATTTAAAAATTCCTTTAGTAGCTGATAATGTCTGCAACATCTTGGTGATGTCCAATGTTTACTTTCTAGCATTGGAAATTTAGCCTTCTCTCTTTTCTTTCTGATGAGTCTAACTAGAGGTTATCAATCTTTAAATTTTTTTAAAAAGACTATCTTGAGTTTTGTTCATTTTTGCTATTGCTAGATTTTTAAGTTGATTTATATTCTTAACTTTATTGTTTCCTTCCTCTGACTTACCTTGGGTTTACTTTGTGGTGTTTTTTCCCCCTAGATTCTTAAGGTAGAACCTCAGATTACATATTGAGATATTTCTTCTTTTCTGTTACTATATAATTTAATGTTATAAGTTTCCTGATAAACACTGCTTTAGTTAAATCCCACAATTTTGATATTTTTAATCTTCATCATGTTCAAAATATTTATGAATTTCCCTTTTTATTTATTCTTCAACTCATAGCTTGTTTAGAAATGTGTTGTTTAATTTACAAATATTTGGCATATTTGCAATAGGAAATATAATAAAATAATATTAAATGTAATAGTAAAGAAAATAATGATAAAAAACAGAGCATGAGAGACATGAGCTAACATACATCTAAGAATCCAACAAGATTCTTACAACATAGAATAACACAACATACAACATAGAATTCAAGAAGATGAAGAGGAAAGGAGGGAAGAGCAATATCTAAAAAGGTGATGTCTAAGACCAGTCCAAAATTGATGGAAGACATTAGCCTACAGGTCCAAGAAGCTTGACACTTCTGTTGGGGATGCCCAAAGTAGGTCCCTTGAGGATCCCCCCTTGAAGATTCACAGCATCTGGAAGAGACTTTTTAAATCATCCAGTGATCCCACCCTCATTCTGCAAGTAGGGAAAGAAGGCTTGGAGAGGATCCCCCCTAGGCTAACAAATGACGCAGAGTTTGTGTCATCAGGTCTGTGAGCAGCATGTGTGGATTCTCATGGTTAGGCCAAGTGGATTCTCATAGATGGCCAAGTTCTGGGACATATTCTGTATCTTGTAAAGCAGAGAAGCTCACTTTGTCCCTTCCTCCAATAGAAGAGCTGTACTGTCAAAAAGTCAGAACAAGCAATGTGACAGATGTCTCTCTGGGATGAGGAGAGAAGGGTGAGTTCTCCCCTTACCTCAGGGCTAGGATGTTCAGCAAAGAATTCAGAAGATAGGTCACCCTGAAGCTGAGGGTTTAACCAGTGAGGAAGGTGGGGGAGGGAGAAGTGGGAGCAGTAGTCCAGGTAGAGAGAATATTATATGAACATGAAACTCTTTCCATGTCGATCTGGGCAATGAGTAGGGTAGAAGGAGCTTAATAAGGAAGTCAGCAGAATCAGGACCTCAGTGGCTCCTCTCCGTCCCCTCACCCTCATCACATTTGGTAAAGAGGTTCTCGGGAGAGTCTTTTTTTCCCTCAGAGATGGGGAGGGGCAAGGAGTCTGATCCATGATGGTACTAGGACAGGGACATCTGTGATCCAACAGGCCCCTCATGGCCCATTCTTTCTGATCCCACCTCTGGGTACTACAGCCACAGAACCCTGCATTTGACTGGGGTGATACTGGGGGTCAGGAAAACCAGCTGAAAACAAAGCCCAGGGCAGAGAGTCTGTGCCACAACCTCCCACTCAAGGAAGAGATTTCAGACAGTAAGCCACATGCCAGCAGGAACGGCACCATCTCCTCCAGGGATCTTAGGAATATGCAGGTTTGGCAGGGGACTCCTGAAGATATGTTATTTTCACCCTGGATGGTAGCATCTGGAAAAATATGACTGAGGAAAATCCAAGAGTGAACTGACTGCCCTTTCACCAAGAAGCCTTCCTGGTTGGTTTCCCCGCTCTGCTGACATTTAACTGGGCTTCAGTGAATTGATGGCTCTGATGTTACAAACTGACCAGAGTTTCTGAGCATAGATGTATAAATAACGTGGGCTTGTCTTTAGATTGCTCAGGGCCTGGAGCAAGGTTGGATATGTCAGATGAATCCTAGTATTTCCCAAACACAAGGGTATTCAATCATTTCTTCCTCGATCTGTGGGTCTCAAGCTTGCAGCCCACAACTGGCCCACCAATACTCCCAGCAGCTAGGACATCGGTGCCAGTGACCCCCAGCAACAGTCCTTTCCAACAAGGAGGAGATGAGGGCTGCAGATTGGAGAGGAGAGTAGGATGAGGAGACGTGCACCCTGGGGGGTAATCACTGCCTCAGAGCCTCCTTCCTGGAACCCTACTTTTGAAAGTGAAGACGCTACAGGATGGAAACCCATTGCTCTTGAACCTTGGTTTTTTCTCTGTTTTGAGAAAAACAGAAATCTCCTCCTTGAGATGAGACAGTTATCTCCATTTGACAGATGAATACAATGAAATCCAGAGAACTGGCATGACTCGCCCAGAGTCATGCAGTAAGTGACTAGTGGAGCTGCTTTCACACTATTGTGGGTTGGAAGCTAAAGCCATTTCCACCACACAGGCAGAGCCTACATCATGTACCGAATGGCTATTGCATAAACCCACTGGTAAGTGCAAAGTCTTGCAAGATCCAGTCTATCCTTAAGGAGCTTTCAGCACAGCTGAAAAGAGAGGAGAGGTCAGAGTAATTGCATGTTACTCTCCAACCATGAATCCCCACCTAAGGTTGCATGAAAGAATGAATGAGTGATGGACATGCTGCCTGCTCCAATACTTAGGGAGGGACAGATGGCATTAGGTAAGGCATGTGCTGCTTGTACACGTGTCACACTTAGCTGCGGCTCCCTCCAGGATAGCAGCCACATCATCTCTGTGTCTGTACTCCTGGCACCTGTCACAGTGCACCAGACAGGTGTTCAGTGCATATCAGATGAAATAAGGAACATACAAATGATTTGGGGGAAGGTGAGCTCTCTCACCATACTCACTTTGAAGGCTTTTGCTGTAGTTATTCATGGCTTCTTTGCAAGGTTGAAATCATAATACTTCCACCTCCCTGATCTTTGTGAGGCTCAAATGAGACCAAAAAGGAGGGAAAGTGCTTGACCATTACAAAGGTTCTCCAAGGCAAAGACTCAGCCAGGAGACCAACTAGCCCCAGGTGGCCTTCACAGCCCCCATAGAGGGATCAGACTTGGCATCAACACTCACCAGGTGCATGGCCTTGGCTGAGTGCTGCATGTTTGCAGTTCTTCTAGACTGGTTCAACTTCCAAAGGTATGCAAAGATGGTCTTGACTGACCTTGTTCAAGACCATCACTCTTTAAATGTTTATGTCTTGTTTTCCCAACTAGACTCCTTGAGAGAAGAGGCTCTGTCTTATTCCTTGTACCATCTATTGGGGGAACTAAGCTGTACCTGCCATGGTGGTAATGAGGGGCACTCACCCATCTCTGCCTGGTGGTTTTGTGTAGGCACACACATATCTTCATGCATTTATTTATTTATTCATGGATTTAATTAATGCGTACTGATCACCTGCTCTGTGCCTGGCCCCAAGGACAATGAATAAGACATGACTTAATCTTCCAGGAGCACAGTTTAGCAGAAGATGCAGATGCACACAGACTTCTGTGGTGCCAGGATGGATGCTTCCAGAGTGTGAAGCTCAGTGCAGTGCAGCCCAGAGAAGGGGCCTGAGGAAGGAGGTCCAGGGCTGAGGGGCTGAGCAGGTGAGGAAGGCTTGACGATGAAAGTACGTTTGAGTTGGGTCTTGACAGCGGGCCAACGGAGGGAAGGATAAGACTTTGGAATTACAGAGAAGTACATGAGATCTTTAGCTAGTGAACAAGTGCTTTTATGTGCAAGGAACACAGGATGGGTGACTGCGCTGGAGGGAGGGGGCGCTGGATGGGGAGACGAGGCTGGGCCTTTGGGTTCTCGGGTTGGAGCCACAGACAACCTGCTGAGGAGGTTGGACTCTATCACATTGACAATGGGGGCCGTAAAGATTTATGGTTATAGAGGAGGAGGGACACAATGCAGTGATGACGTGGGCAGTGGGCAGGAATAGGGGGACAAGGTTAGAGGAGGGAAATCAGGAGACCACTGCACACATCCAGGCTTGAGACGATGAAGTTCAGAGCAGTGACGCTTGGCCAGAAAAGGAAAAGGTGATCTGGTAGACTGTGGCCAACAAGAGACCACACTGAAGGATGACTCATCTCTTTAACTCCCTTGGCCTCTTCAACTACAAACTTAGGCTGGGTCAGCTTGACCCCAGGATGTATTAACTTAAAATTGCAGTCATTTACTTAGATGGGGTAGCTTTGGAAACACATACTCTAGAATTATGGGTTGACTTTGCATCAGGTTGACCCCATGATGGGTGATTAATTAAGTTACTCTTTGCTGGAAGTTTTTGAGCAAAAATGATAACCAGAAATTTGAGGAACACTTGAGAGCTTTTTCCACTGGGTGATGCTAAATTGGATCGACTTTAAAGCTCTGAAGCTGAAAATTCTGTGATTCTATTGTCCAGATGGATGGTAGAAAAACCCTGCCCCTGATGGGCTCATGTCCTAAAGGCTTTAACTTGTGGCTACAGTGCAAAGTTGAGTTTCCAATAAAATTTTATCTGTGTGATATGACTGTTCATGAAAAGCTTCCAAGTGGAAACCAGCGTTGCTGGTGACTCATGTTATTGAAATATCTTTCTAAGCCACAGCAACTCAAGGATGAGACATACAGTTCACTGCCCAGAAGGAGAAACTAGGCAGGGGAGAGTCTGTTGAGAACAGCTTCAGTTCTCTCTGTGTCACTTTTGACATATCCTTGCCTTGGTCAGCATCCCCTAAGTGTCGTTCTTTTCTAAAATGAGGAAGAAACTCCCGGTGGGGCTTGAGGAGTCTGGAAGCATCACCAGCTTGATGTGGGGCAGGACTGTTCCCCTGGATACCTTGGATGATACTTCTACACATAGGAAAGAGGCCTTGTGTCATTTGAGTAGAAATTACTTGGAAGCCAAATGGGGAAGAATCAAGATTCCCTCCCCACTGGAGGCAAGGTTGGCTTGTCTGGCGTTCCACGTTTTCTGGCCTCAAGAGTGTGACCCAGGATAGAGCAGAATGGTCATAATTTTCTCAGATGATTCTCAAAACTCTCACCCTGGCTTTTGGATTCACCTCTGGGCGTGGGGTCAATGCAAGGACAACTATCCCCTAACTCCCAAGGGCACTGAGGGAGCTTGACGTTTGCCCCCATCCTCAGATGATCTGACAGGCCAGCAATTGTCATGCTCCAAGTAGAGTGGGCAGGGCTGTCTCAGCATCTCAGGGCATCTGCCGTGCTTGCCACACTCTACAGCTTGCCGGGTCTCCTTTCTGTTATTCCTTTCATAGGACTGCTGCTCCCATCCAATGGGGCCGTTGCTGTTGCACTCACACCCCCAGCACTTCCTAGCCTCTGTGACTCGGCTTCCTTGACTGTCAATTTCGCAAACATTTGGTTACTTGGAGCTTGTCTCTATTTACCTAAGACACCCAGACCTTCATGCTTTTGTCTTTCTTTACACTGAGCCATCAGTCCCATCCAATTTCATACTGTTGAACTCTGCCCCTCCTTCGAAGTGCAGGTGGAATGCTACCTCTTCCAAGAAGCCTCTTCCTAATCCTCAGTTGAAATGACACTTTCTTTGAGGCTCTTATAACATGTTCTACCTATAATGATGCAATGAAGCTGCTCTGCCTGTATTACAGTGATCCCAGTACATGTCCCACATCTAAATCACAAGTTCCTTGGGATAATAAACAGAATCTTATCCAAACTCATATCTCTAGCTCCAAGCATGATGCTGAGTATATGGTAGATATTTCATGAAGGATTGTGGCACGCCTCTGACCCCTCTGGAGACCAGAGCATTCTATTAAGGACGTACTTTACGTGTGGACAGCTCCCTCCAAAGCTGCAGTGGGTTTACCAATATGGTCATGAACAGACTGCATTCTTTATATAAAGGCTTTAAAATTCCTTCAAAAATACTAGCAAAATGAGTGTCCTTTCAAATTTATGAAAAATTCATTTTTCCTTTCATGTTATGAAAAATCTATTTAAAGATGATATGCACTCAGGGGAAGTAAATATGGCAGAAATGTCTTTGCAAACACCTCTGGGCTGGCGCTAGCTCTGCATAAACTTCAGCCCACGTGCTCCAGGCCTTTTGCCTCTAATGACAAAAACAAACAGCCTAATGAAAATGGAAACAGTCTGTCAATTGTCTGCACTTTGAGAACTTGCCTAAGTATTTGAAAATATAATTGGCTAAATTTTTACAGGTCTAGCCAAATGTTTCCTGTCCCAAGAGCCATGGCAATACTGGGCACACACACACAAAAAAACATAGAATATTTGAGGATGCCAAACGGTGCACAAAGTTGGTATTTTTTCCCGGCATTAAAAATGGAAAATGATTGAAAACCAGAAAGCAAAAAGAAGCATTTGCCTGCACTGGGCAAAGAATAGAATCAAGTCGTTCAACTGGCCGCAGAAAAATGGAACAGGAAGGATGTTTGCAACAGCTTCTCATCATCTTTGCCTACAAATCCAAAGTCTTCTCTCCAGGTTTACTTGCTTCTTCTCAGACTGGAAGCTCGGGTGCCTCCCCAGGAGGTGTGAGAAGCAGCCACATCCGCACATTCTCTGGGGCTGCAGGTCTGGTGCTCTGAGGTGGGGCTGGAACTGACACGTGTAATCAGGTCCCCAGCTGTTGTTGTTCTTGGTGAAGTTTGAGAACCTCCGCCCTGAGCTCTCTTCTTGCTGTCCAAGCAGGCCCGAGGGAGGATACTGTTACCAGCCAGGGAAGAGGCCGGTGTCCTTGCACCGGGCTTTGGCACTGTGGTTTGAGCTTCTGTCCCTTTGCCTGCCAGGAGAGAGAGAGACTGACATTTACAGAATCTAAGACGACTCCTCCCTCATTGCCCCTGACAAGCTCCTCTCAGAAATGAATGCCGAGTTCCCGTCCTTTTAAAAGAGATTTGCCCCACACAAACCTCAGGGATCAAGTTTTTGGATTTTTTTTACCCCTAATGAGGGAAGTTTCAGCTGCTTTAACAGCCAATCTCTGCAAATTTCATTGGGTTGGCCAAGCTGTCCATCTAATTTATGCCCTCAGATTGCTGGGCACGGCTGGCATTAAACATTAGGAGGTTTTCTCTGGATTCCTCTCATCTCTAGTCTGACATGAGGCTCTGCTACCAACCCTTCCTTAAGTGGAACTGCTGGATCAGATGACTTCCAACCCTGGGGAAAGCTCTCTTGGGGAACATAGAAGGGCCTTTTAGGTGGCTCCACGTGGCATCCAAAGCTTTCAGAAGCAAAGGAAGAAATGGGTCATTGCGATTCACCAGCAAGCCTTCACTATAAAGAAGGAAACGAGAGCCACACGAAGACAGCTCTCAGTGTGTGTATGTGCTGTGCTCAAGCAACTGGACACATGGTAGACCCAAGCCATGGAATTGGTGACATCGTAAAGGCCCCATGCCCCTCAGATCTTAATGGAAAGTCAGTTCTTCTCTAAAAAGAGCAGGAAACAGACTGTGGGCTACAGACTCTCTGCTGGGATCAAGGCTGACGGGCTTTTGTGATCAATACCAGTCTCACTCACTCAGAGTAAACTTACAAATAGCTCAAATGAATGGACAGACCTCATCGCTGTCTGGGGGCAGCAGGACAAAGAGGCAAGAGTGGGGTTTTGAGTCATTTTGCCCGAGATGAAATCCCAGCTCCATCCCTCACTAGTGGAAGTGACCTTGGGCAAGAGACCACCTCTCCCAACCATACTTTCCTCATCAGTAAAATGAGATGCTAATGCCTCTCTTGCAGTGGTGTAGAGAGGATGATGTGGAAGCCATGGAATCTAGGAAGAGCTCAAGTAAGGCTAGTTTCTGCTCCTCCCTGGCAAAGCCTGGGTCAGAACTGGGGGCCAGCTCCATGGGGTTGGAGCATGGTGTCCCAAATGCTGGGGATAGAGGTTGCAGGTCAAACCAAGATCCTCCAAGACTGGTGACAACCACCCAATGGAGGAGAGCTGCTCCAGAGGCTTTGGGTCCTGCCCTGAAATTAGGGGCGCTCATCTAGTCACTCAACTGTTACTTAATGAGCACGTTTATGTGCCAACTACAATGGTAGCTCAGGGAATGCACTGGTGAGTAAGACAGGTGATGACCAGCCTCATGGGATTTACAGGCTAAGGCATATTTGAAAAAATAAAGTGTTACGTCTAAAAGGAAAGCATTGATTTAAGTTATTCTTATTATAATGTTATTTAAATGTATTCAAATATAAAACTACATATCAATTCCTTAATTTTGTAGGTAACTTTTAAACAACTAGGGAAATAAAACAAATTTATGAATAAAATATAGACAAGATAATAAAATGAATAACATTTAAATTATCACCATTTGATGGGACAGATGATGCTGTTTTGCTGAAACTGAATCTTCCCTCACAGGGAGGGAAGTGTGGTCACACGATGAGAACCTCCCTGAAGCCTAGATACGGAGACAACCAGCACACTGGAGCCTCTCCACCTGCAAAGACCCGGGAGATCCGACCTTCTGATGTCAGTGGCCCATCTACCTGATGCTGGTGGTTCTATAAACGTCAGCACCAACAGGACCGTTGGAGGGCTTGCTATCCACACACGTGTTGTCCCAGCATCCTCTGTACGTGTGTTTAACATTATTTCTGCAGTAATGTATTCCTGAGAGGTGGTTATCATTACCCATTGTACAACTAAACAATGGAGGTTGCAACTTGGAGAGATGAGCCACACGCCCACAGGCTCAGGAGGTCTCTGTCTCCTGGCATTGCTGCTGGGTCCTCAGAGCCCACAGAGAGTGCAGAAAGAGCCGGAGATGCCATCTCTACTTCCCTTCCCCTCTCCTCTCGTCCAGCCTCCTCTTTCCTCTGTCACGTTCTATGCCAAGCTCCTTCTTCGGAACAGACTCCATGAGTAATTGTTCCTAGGAACAGAGTCCCCGGGAGAAGACCTGCTGCCCTTGTGGAAGGGTCCGTGCAGCCAAAGCAGAACAAAAGCTTGGGGACTGGGACATTTTTGATTTTGAGGCAGGTGGCTGAGGCAGGGTAATCCCTAAATTTAAAGAAACGTGTAAAATGTATGCGTTAGATTCTTCTTGGAGGAAGACTCCCTGCCCAGAGAACAGTGCATCTCTGAGTCCCTCAGCTGGCAGCCCAGCTCAGCATCTCACCAGGCGATTTGCAGTGAGTTTCAGGTCAGTGAATGCCCGTCCTTCATAAGTGGTTCAAATGTTAGGGTCATGCAAAGATCCCTCCATATTGCGGAAGGGGCTGGACGGCAGTGTCCAACCGATATAGGAAGAAAGAAGAAGCCAGAGAAAGACCATCACATCTCAGAGGGGAGAGGGAGAAAAACAGAGAAGAAAATGACTGTATTTGTCAAGAAACAATAGCCAATATTAAAGAGAGAAAATATAGTTATAAGAAAGCCAGGAGAGAGGAGCATAAGTTGATGACATCATGTGGAGGCAGCTGGAATCCAGATGGTGGGTTTGTCTGCAGGGAGCCTGGCCTGGTTTCCTCAACATCTGCGTCACTTAATTGGGACTTTGCTGAGTTAACAGAGACCTAGGGACCTAGTAAGATGCCCTGAGTGGTCCTGCATCAAAGGCTGCTTTGGACAAGTCAGCTCTAGAGAACATTGTTGGGTCAGTCAGGGAAATTAGAAAATGGTCTGGGTATTAGATGGCATAAAAATGTTCCAAAACCAGCAGCAAAGTGGAGATTGTTTGCTGGAAAAAAAATCAGATTATGAAACATTTTGTGCAGAATGATCTCATTTGAGTGAAGTAAAAAAGGAAGAATATGTACTGAGGTGTTAATGGTGGAAAGCTCTGGGTGGTAGGAATGTAATACTTTTCATTTTTACTTTTGCTTAACCATATTTTCCATTTTCTGCAACACACATACAGGGAGACGGGTCTGGCCTCTTCAACAAGTCTGTGTCGCTCTGCTGAGCTACCGGGGACCTAGGAACGTAACAATATGCTCTGAGTGGTCTGCAGAGCCTCTGAAGCAATGAAAGATGAATTTAAAAATGAAACAATCTGGCCGACATTGCTAAGTTAGCATGGCAGACGAAGGGTTAATAACCGCAAGGAAAGCATTCTTATAGTCATAAGAAAACATCAAGGAAAGAATGGAGAAATGGGCCCAGGATGCAAATAGAAAATTCACAAAGAAGGAAATGTAAGTGACTAGGACATTTGAAAAGGTTCAGCCTCATTAGTAACCAAGGAAAAATGCAAATTAGAACAAGGAAACAGATTTCTCCCCATCTAATTAATAAGCACTGGAAAGGAAGAGACTACCCTGTGCATCCTCCTGGCTTCCGGAAGTGGCAGGCCATCCCTGGTGTTCTTTAGCCTGTGGCAGCATCACTCCAGTCTCTGCTTCGTCTCCACATCCGTCTTTCCTGTGTCTGTGTCTCTGTGTCCAAATCTCCTTCTACTTACGAGGACACCAGACGTTGGATTAAGGCCCACCCTAATGCAGTATGACCTCAGCTTAACTGATTACATCTGCTAAGAACCTATTTCCAAATAAGGTCACATTCTGAGGTTCAGTGTGGACACGAATTTGGGGGGGACATCATTCAACCCCATACAGGTGGTGAAACTGATCACCTACCTGACGCAGGTGTTTGAGCTTTAATGGAGTTATTGTAGATAAAGCCCGTAGAACCATGCCTGACATACGGAAACCAGCATCTAAGTGATGATGGTGATGTTCCTTCAGCTGGAATCTGAAGCTGCCTTCTGGAACTTTCCCCACACATAAGCAGATATTCAAAGCTGCAGAACAGAGTCCAGTCATAAACGTTCCCCCAGTTCTACTGCTATTGATGCTTTCCCTCCGTTTTGGATTGTGTCCCGTGCTCCACGACAGCCTGAGCCCCAACAGGCGGGAAGTGGGGAAATGGGAGGTGGGGGGCAGGGTGGGGCGATGATGGCCACCAGGGAGCATCTTTGGCCCCTGGGCCTGTATTTGGCCACCCTCACCCCTATGGGTGATGCTGCCCAGCAACTCGGGCCATCCTGTTCACCTCTTACAAAGCTGTCACTTCCTATTGGCATCCACCCTTTGCCAGTGCAGCTGACTCAAGTCCCAAGGAGCTCAGCTACACCGGGTCTTCACAAAAAATCAGGGCCTTGAAAGGAAATTATAGCTGTCCTCTTCATCCCGGCCATTGCCACACCCTGTGGACTGTAGGTGATCCGGTTAGAAAAATCACCTCTGACTTTTAGCTAAATTGGGGACACATATACTTTACACTCTGGAATCTCCTCTCAGCCCTTAAGAGCTCCCACTTGTTGTTTTGTCCACCAAATATGCACGAAGCTGAGGTGGAGAAAGCAGCAGGGCGAGAGGCGGGCAGAGAAGGTGTAAGCAGAGGGCAGCGCTCCGTGTCCGTCTCTAGGAATCTGCGAGGCTCAGCTGCTCCCTGACTCAAGGTGACGTGGCACCCAGGTTCCTGCCAATAAGTCTCCGCTTTTGCCAGACTAGTTCAGACTGGGATGCTGCCCATTACAAACGTGATGCCCGTCCTAGAATACCTGGCTATATGCTTGGGAGTTGAGGGTACTCCCTATCCGCTTGGGACAGATTTGGGGTGGGGGGGAAGGAGAAAACTGAACAAATATTCTGTGACCAGAGTTATGAAAAAGAGAAACATTAGGGACAGTGAGGTCTGATGCTTGGGTTTTAATATACTCTTTTTTTTTTTAATACAGCAGCTTCTTATTAGTCATCCATTTTATACACATCAGTGCATACATGTCAATTCCAGTCTCCCAATTCATCACAGCACCACCTCCACCCCCCGTTGCTTTCCCCCCTTGGTGTCCACACTTTTTTTCTCTACATCTGTGTCTCAATTTCTGCCCTGCAAACCGGTTCATCGTATATGCATTAATATAAGATATTTGTTTTTCTCTTTCTGACTTACTTCACTCTGCATGACAGTCTCTAGATGCATCCACGTCTCTACAAATGACCCAATTTCGTTCCTTTTTATGGCTGAGTAATATTCCATTGTATATATGTGCCACATCTTCTTTATCCATTCGTCTGTCAATGGACATTTAGGTTGCTTCCATGACCTGGCTGTTGTAAATAGTGCTGCAATGAACATTGGGTCCATGTGTCTTTTTGAATTATGGTTTTCTCTGGGTATATGCTCAGTAGTGGGATTGCTGGGTCGTATGGTAATTCTATTTTTAGTTTTTTAAGGAACCTCCATACTGTTCTCCATAGTGGCTGTATCAATTTACATTCCCACCAACAGTGCAAGAGTGTTCCCTTTTCTCCACACCCTCTCCAGCATTTGTTGTTCATAGATTTTCTGATGATGCCCATTCTAACTGGTGTGAGGTGATACCTCATTGTAGTTTTGATCTGCATTAGTGATGTTGAGCAGCTTTTCATGTGCTTCTTGGCCATCTGTATGTCTTCTTTGGAGAAATGTCTATTTAGGTCTTCTGCCCATTTTTGGATTGGGTTGTTTGTTTTTCTGATATGGAGCTACATGAGCTGTTTATATATTTTGGAGATTAATCCTTTGTCCGATGATTCGTTTGCAAATATTTTCGCCCATTCTGACGGTTGTCTTTTCGTCTTGTTTATGGTTTCCTGTGCTGTGCAAAAGCTTTGAAGTTTCATTAGGTCCCATTTGTTTATTTTTGTTAATATTTCCATAACTCTAGGAGGTGGATCAAAAAAGATCTTGCTGTGATTTATGTCAAAGAGTGTTCTCCTATGTTTTCCTCTAAGAGTTTTATAGGGTCCGGTCTTACATTTAGGTCTCTAATCCGTTTTGAGTTTATTTTTGTTTATGGTGTTAGGGAGTGTTCTAATTTCATTCTTTTACATGTAGCTGTCCAGTTTTCCCAGCACCACTTATTGAAGAGACTGTCTTTTCTCCATTGTATATCCTTGCCTCCTTTGTCATAGATTAGTTGACCACAGGTGCACGGGTTTATCTCTGGGCTTTTTTCTTGTTCCATTGATCTATGTTTCTGTTTTTGTGCCAGTACCATATTGTCTTGATTACTGTAGTTTTGTAGTATAGTCTGAAGTCAAGGAGTCTGATTCCTCCAGCTCCATTTTTTTCCCTCAAGACTGCTTTGGCTATTCAGGGTCTTTTGTTTCTCCATGCAAATTTTAAGATTTTTTGTTCTAGTTCTGTAAAAAATGCCATTGGTAATTTGATAGGGATTGCACTGGATCTGTAGATTGCTTTGGGTAGTAGAGTTATTTTCACAATATTGATTCTTCCAATCCAAGAACATGGTATATCTCTCCATCTGTTGGTATCATGTTTGATTTCTTTCATCAGTGTCTTATAGTTTTCTGCATACGGGTCTTTTGTCTCCCTAGGTAGGTTTATTCCTAGGTATTTTATTCTTTTTGTTGCAATGGTAAATGAGTGTGTTTCCTTAATTTCTCTTTCAGATTTTTTATCATTAATGTATAGGAATGCAAGAGATTTCTGTGCATTAATTTTGTATCCTGCAAGTTTACCAAATTCATTGATTAGCTCTGTAGTTTTCTGGTGACATCTTTAGGATTCTCCATGCATAGTATCATGTCATCTGCAAACAGTGACAATCTTACTTCTTCTTTTCCAATTTGTATTTTATTTTATTTCTTTTTCTTCTCTGATTGCCATGTCTAGGACTTCCAAAACTATGTTGAGTAATAGTGGTGAGAGTGGACATCCTTGTCTTGTTCCTGATCTTAGAGGAAATGCTCTCAGTTTTTCACCATTAGAGAATGATGTTTGCTGTGGGTTTGTCGTATATGGCCTTTATTATGTTGAAGTAGGTTCCCTCTATGCCCACTTTCGGGAGAGCTTTCATCATAAATTGGTGTTGAATTTTGTCAAAAACTTTTTCTGCATCTATTGAGATGGTCATATGGTTTTTATTCTTCAATTTGTTGATATGGTATATCACATTGATTGATTTGTGTATATTGAAGAATGCTTGAATCTCTTGGATAAATCCTGCTTGATCATGGTGTATGATCCTTTTAAGGTGTTGTTGGATTTTGTTTGCTAGTATTTTGTTGAGAATTTTTGCATCTATGTTCATCAGTGATATTCGTCTGTAATTTTCTTTTTTTGTAGTATCTTTGTCTGGTTTTGGTATCAGGGTGATGGTGGCCTCATAGAATGAGTTTGGGAATTTTCCTTCCTCTGCTATTTTCTGGAAGAGTTTGAGAAGGATCGGTGTTAGCTCTTCTCTAAATGTTTGATAGAATTCACCTGTGAAGCCATCTGGTCCTGGACTTTTGTTTGTTGGAAGATTTTTCATCACAGTTTCAATTTCATGACTTGTGATTGGTCTGTTCATATTTTCTACTTCTTCCTGGTTCAGTCTTGGAAGGTTATACCTTTCTAAGAATTTATCCATTTCTTCCAGGTTGTCCATTTTATTGGCATAGAGTTGCTTGTAGTAGTCTCTTAGGATGCTTTGTATTTCTGTGGCATCCGTTGTAACTTCTCCTTTTTCATTTCTAATTTTATTGATTTGAGTCCTCTCCCTCTTTTTCTTGATGAGTCTGGCTAATGGTTTATCAATTTTGTTTATCTTCTCAAAGAACCAGCTTTTAGTTTTATTGATCTTTGCTATTGTTTTCTTTGTTTCTATTTCATTTATTTCTGCTCTGACCTTTATGATTTCTTTCCTTCTGCTAACTTCGGGTTTTGTTTGTTCTTCTTTCTCTAGTTCCTTTAGGTGTAACGTTAGATTGTTTATTTGAGATTTTTCTTGTTTCTTGAGGTAGGCTTGTATAGCTATAAACTTCCCTCTTAGAACTGCTTTTGCTGCATCCCATAGGTTTTGGATCATCGTGTTTTCATTGTCATTTGTCTCTAGCTATTTTTTGATTTCCTCTTTGATTTCTTCAGCGATCTCTTGGTTATGTAGTAACGTATTTTTTAGCCTCCATGTGTTTGTGGTTTTTTACTTTTTTTTACCCTGTAATTGATTTCTAATCTCATAGCATTGTGGTCAGAAAAGATGCTTGATATGATTTCAATTTTCTTAAATTAACTGAGGCTTGATTTGTGACCCAAGATGTGATCTATCCTGGAGAATGTTCCACGTGCACTTGAGAAGAAAGTATAATCTGCTATTTTCGGATGGAATGTCCTATAAATATCAATTAAATCTATCTGGTCTATTATGTCATTGAAAGCTTCTGTTTCCTTATTAATTTTCTGCTTGGATGATCTGTCCATCGGTGTAAGTAAGATGTTAAATTCTCCCACTATTATTGTGTTACTGTCAATTTCCTCTTTTAGAGCTGTTAGCAGTTTTCTTATGTATCGAGGTGCTTCTATGTTGGGTGCATATATATTTATATTTGTCATATCTTCTTCTTGGTTTGATCCCTTGATCATTATGTAGTGTCCTTCCTTGTCTCTTGTAACATTCTTTATTTTAAAGTCTATTTTATCTGATATGAGTATTGCTACTCAAGCTTTCTTTTGATGTCCATTTGCATGGAATATATTTTTCCATCCCCTTGCTTTCAGTCTGTATGTGTCCCTAGGTCTGAAGTAAGTCTCTTGTAGACAGCATATATATGGGTCTTGTTTTTGTATCCATTCAGCAAGCCTGTGTCTTTTGGTTGCAGCATTTAATCCATTCCCGTTTAAGGTAATTATCGATATGTAGGTCCCTATTACCATTTTCTTAATTGTTTGGGGTTTGTTTTTTGGTTTATTTTTTTTGCGGTACGCGGGTCTCTCACTGTTGTGGCCTTCCTCTGCTACGGAGCACAAGCTCTGGACGCGCAGGCTCAGCAGCCATGACTCACGGGCCTAGCCACTCCAAGGCATGTGGGATCTTCCCGGACCGGGGCACGAACCCATGTCCCCTGCATCGGCAGGCAGACTCTCAACCACTGC
Organism: Grampus griseus; assembly: GCF_964374135.1. Taxonomy (NCBI): domain Eukaryota; kingdom Metazoa; phylum Chordata; class Mammalia; order Artiodactyla; family Delphinidae; genus Grampus; species Grampus griseus. Next base: position 78,162,057 of record NC_139010.1, read on the forward strand.
GCCATCAGGGAAGCCCTGGGGTTTGTTTTTGTAAGTCCTTTTCTTCTCTTGTATTTCCCACTTAGAGAAGTTCCTTTAGCATTTGTTGTAGAGCTGGTTTGGTGGTGCTGAATTCTCTTAGTTTTTGCTTGTCTGTAAAGCTTTTGATTTCTCTGTCGAATCTGAATGCGATCCTTGCTGGGTAGAGTAATCTTGGTTGTAGGTTTTTCCCTTTCATCACTTTAAGTATATCATACCACTCCCTTCTGGCTTGTAGAGTTTCTGCTGAGAAATCAGCTGTTAACCTTATGGGAGTTCCATTGTATGTTGTCATTTTTCCCTTGCTGCTTTCAATAATTTTTCTTTGTCTTTAAGTTTTGCCAATTTGATTACTGTGTGTCTCAGCATGTTTCTCCTTGGGTTTATCCTGTATGGGACTCTTTGCGCTTCCTGGACTTGGGTGGCTATTTACTTTCCATGTTAGGGATGTTTTCGACTATAATCTCTTCAAATATTTTCTTGGGTCCTTTCTCTCTCTCTTCTCCTTCTGGGACCCCTATAATGAGAATGTTGTTGTGTTTAATGTTTTCCCAGAGGTCTCTTAGGCTGTCTTCATTTCTTTTCATTCTTTTTTCTTTATTCTTTTCTGTAACAGTGAATTCCATCATTCTGTCTTCCAGGTCACTTAACCATTCTTCTGCCTCAGTTATTCTGCTATTGATTCCTTCTAGTGTATTTTTCATTTCAGTTATTGTATTGTTCATCTCTGTTTGTTTGTTCTTTAACTCTTCTAGATCTTTGTTAAACATTTCTTGCATCTCCTCAATCTTTACCTCCATTCTTTTTTTTTTTTTTTTTTTTATGGTACGCGGGCCTCTCACTGTGTGGCCTCTCCCCTTGCGGAGCACAGACTCCAGATGCGCAGGCTCAGTGGCCATGGCTCATGGGCCCAGCCACAACATGGCATGTGGGATCCTCCTGGACCGGGGCACGAACCCGTGTCCCCTGCATCGGCAGGCGGACTCTCAACCACCATGCCACCAGGGAAGCCCTTTGCCTCCATTCTTTTTCCGAGGTCCAGGATCACCTTCACTATCATTATTCTGAATTCTTTTTCTGGAAGATTGCCTATCTCCACTTCATTTAGTTGTTTTTCTGGGGTTTTATCTCATTCCATCATCTGGTACATAGCCCTCTGCCTTTTCATCTTGTCTATCTTTCTGTGAATGTGTTTTTTGTTCCAAAGGCTGCAGGATTGTAGTTCTTGCTTCTGCTGTCTGCCCTCTGGTGGGTGAGGCTATCTAAGAGGCTTGTGGACGTTTCCTGATGGGAGGAACTTGTCTTAATATACTCTTTTGTTTCTAGAGGAAAGAAAACAAAGAAGGAAGTGTGTGTGTGTGTGTGTGTGTGTGTGTGTGTGTGTGTGAAAGAGAGAGAGAGAGAGAGAGAGAGATTAAACACAAAGACAGCATCCTGTCTGCCCCAGTTGAATATTCAGAAATAGACGAAAAATCTTCAAAAACAACAATATGCTAAGTCGCCCAGGGTTTTCTTTCTCAGGTGTTCGTGGGTGACAGGTGTTCTCTAAATCCAGCTCTCTTGTCAACTCTTCAAGGTGTTTCTGACCATATTTCACAGGGAAAAGACTGGTGATGGAGTGGAACCTCTCCTGGGCCAGCCGGGGGAGGGGGGTGTCACCTGCTGACTGGAGCGGCTCATGCCTGGGGGCACTGCCACCTGTCACGATGCCCAGGCAGCTGAACCATGTCCCGGCAGACTGTCTGCAGTCCAACAGGAATAGAAAACATCTGTTTTTGCCATTTGTGTGTGGTTAGTGGCAGCTCTCAGCACAAATCTGAAGCAAGGCTAAAGAGAAACGAATGTGGCTCCGTCCACCTGGAGTGCCAGTGGTTCCTCAAAGCCTTCAGGTGTTCTATGTCTGTGCATTTGCATAAAACATTCCTTCTGCAGGAGATGCCTTTCCTTGTAGGAAAGGTTCAGGACTCAGCCCAGACATTACCTGTTTCTTGGACAGCTGACACAACCTTAGCAAGTGCCTTGAAGGGCAGGCCTGTAGCATCTTTGTCTCTGTGCTTTCAGTGAGGTCCAGAGACCCTCTGTACTTTATTGAATGAAAGGATGGATGGATGGATGGATGGATGGATGCCATGTGGAAAAGTGAATGTGATTGCTTTAAGACGGCTTCTTAGAATTAGCTTATGGACACAGAACTGATGTCCTAAAGAATTAGTGAAAACTAACTGTGAACTTCTCAAGTGACAAACACAGACTCTTACGAGCAAGCCTTTCACAGATTCTCCAGGGTCGATACCAAAGCCCCATGCCCTGAGGAACCCACCCCAGCCCAAATGGGCCTTTCCGTAGGAGCTCAGATCTTTCCACAAGAAAAAATCCTCTTGATTCCCCTTTGGATTTGTACAGCGAGTCTCACCAAAAAACAGCACAGCCCAAGGGAACCAAGAGCCTGGGTCTTGTCTCATCATGTGACTCAATGCGAGGGCTTTGGGTTCCAATAGTTGGAAGCTGCAGTGATGGGGTGGGGCCAGTCCAGGATTTCAGGACCACGGGGTTGAAGTTCATTGGTCCTTTGCTTGTCTTTCTATTGTGGGCACCGTGCCCACTGACGGAGAGGATATAATGTCTGAAACTGCCTTCAAGTCCACGTGGATGCAACTCACCGGAACCTGGACAGAGTGAGTGAAAACTCCTGGAAGCAGCCAGCAGCAGTCAACCTGCTCTCCCCAATTCACATGCTGACCCTTCTGTTCCCTCTCTTAATTGACCAGAGAGATGGCCTGGGGACCACTTGGGTGGCAAAGAATGTGGGCTTTAGAACTAAACAGACTCTGGTCCTAACGCTAGACCTGCCACTTCTTATTGTAGAACCTGGGCCAGTTGCTTGACTTCTAAAATCCCTCTGTAAAATGGGGGTAATAATGTGCTGTGAAGTGGAAGGATGAACCAGCATGAAGACACCCAGCGTGCTGCCGTCACCTAGGAGGTGTTCCCCCAGCCCTTTCCTCTGTTATGACTTTATACTGATGAGAAGAAGGAGGAGCTGAGTGTGCTCTCCCGAGAGGACCTCAGCTTCCTGAACAAAGCAGGGGAGGAGTCTGAGGGCTGGGCGTGTAGGAGGTAGGAAGGGGGGGTGTCTTCAGGAACAGAAGGCGCGGGGGGCATCCACAAGAAGCCAGGAACTCGTCTCCAGGCTTATCTGCCTGGGCTGCGGCGAGGGGAGTCGGGACTATCTCAGCCAGCACAGCATTACATCCAAAGTGGGTATATTTAGTAGATAAATAAGGAGTAAAAAGATAGTCAATATAATGATTCGATATGAAAATGCAAATTAAAACTGCACTGAGATACCTCTATCCACTATTACAATGGATATTTTTACATCACTGACAATACCAAGTGGCAGTGAGCACGCAGAGAAACTTGAACTCTTGTACATTTCTGAGAGTAATGTGAAAATGTCACAACCATTTTGAGAAACAGTGTGGCAGTGTTTTATAAAGCGAACATTTCACAAGTCTATGAGTCAGCATAACCCTAATATTAGAACCAGATGAAGCCAGTAGATGAAAAAAAAAAAACTCGGGCTGGTATTTCTCAAAAACACAGATGCAGAAAAACCTTAAAATCTTAGTGAAAAAGAATGGCTAACTAGGAATGCAGAGTTGGTGTAGCATTAGAAAGTTTAATTAATGTATTTCCCTAGGCTAACATTATAAAGGAGAAAATACAAAGAATGACACTTTCCCCAGGTTAATCTATGGATTTAATGTCACCCTAGTCAAAAGTCCAGCATGTGTTTTGTTTGTTTTTGTTTTTTGAAGATGGTAAGTTTAATATAAAGAATTATTAACTACAGTTAGGCTACTGGGAGCTCTAAAGAATAGAGGAATAGCAGATGTTTTTTGAAACACAGTAAGCAATTTAATTTCTTATTCACTTGTGAAGATACAGTTCCCATTAAATAACAAGAAAACAAATTGTCCAAATTGTATGAGCTTATATAGGCATTTCTAATGCAAACAAAAAATTATAATGTATGCAAATATCAATTGTCCCCTCATCTCCCTCCATAAGCCATCCCACTAAAATACCCGCTTTCCAGCATGTTTTTTAAAAAACTAAATTGTCAAGCCAATTCTAAAGTTTATATGCCGTCAAAGGACACTGTTAAGAAAAGGAATAGATAAGCCATGGATTAGGAGCATAGCTGCACATATAAATATAAGAAATGTCTTATATCCAAAATATATGTTAAAACTCCTACATTCAATAAGAAAAAGACAACAGCCTACTTCAATGTTAGTTGCATTGTCACATTGTACAGATACTTTGGAAACCTGTTTGACAGTTTCTTATAAAGTCAAATATAAATGTAGGTATTTGGGGCTTCCCTGGTGGCGCAGTGCTTAGGAATCCGCCTGCCAATGCAGGGGACATGGGTTCGAGCCGTGGTCTGGGAAGATCCCACATGCCGCGGAGCAACTAAGCCCATGTGCCACAACTACTGAGCCCATGTGCCTAGAGCCCGTGGTCCACAACAAGAGAAGCCACCGCAATGAGAAGCCTGCACACCGCAACGAAGAGTAGCCCCCACTCGCCGCAACTAGAGAAAGCCGGTGCACAGCAACGAAGACCCAACGCAACGAAAAATAAAAAAAATAAAGAAATAAAATAAATTAAATGTAGGTATTTACCGAAAAGAACTAAAACATATGTATACTTAAAAAAAATAGTACAAAAATGTCCGCAGCAGTTTTATTCAGAATATCCCCAAATTGTATAGAAAACAGTTGTTCATTGATAGGAAAATGGCTAAACGAAATGTGACAGATTCATGCAATAGATTTCCACTCAACAACAGAAAGGAATGAACTAGCAAAACACAGAACATGTTTAGCATGGCTAAACCTTAAAAATATTATGCCGAGTGAAAGAAGCTTGATATAAAAGAGCACACACCATATGGTTCCATTCATATGAGGTTCTAGAACTTGCAAAAATAATCTATGATGATAGAAAGCAGAACAGTAGTTAGCTAGGAGGTGGATTGACTGGAAAGGGGCCTGAAGAAACTTTCTTGGGTGATAGAAACATTAGGGGGTCTTACTAAGTGTGTGGATTACAGACGATGCGTTAATCAAAACGCATCGGTGGTACCGTTCGGATTTGTACTTCTCACTATGTAAAGCAAACCTCAGTAAGAAAAGGAATTCTTATAATAAAAAATTTTAAAAGTGGATCTGCACAGGAGAAAGAGCTGCTGCTGGTACCGGAGCCACAGCGTACGGGACAGAATGACTCAGGTGACCTGATTGGCTGCTGGACCGCCTCACGGGCGGAGGGGTGGGGTAGAGGGAGGGCCCAGTCATCCACTCCCATCTGCCTGGGTCAGGCTAGTGTGACACCCTTGGCAGGATCCTCAGGAGCTAAAGCTACAATATCTGGTTGAGAGAATAACTTCTGATGCTGACAAGTGGTGTTTGAGAACATGTGGTCAGCCTTGGGTCTGAGAGAGGCAATTCCTTTCCTGTAACAGCCCCGCACTTACCTCTCTGCCATGAGCCAATAGATTGGTTTTCCATAAAGTGCCCCTTTGTATTCAATCAAAGTAAAGAATTGATTTTTCATGCTTTTTAAATCTTGCTAAGCCTCAAAAAGAGTTGTCATTTATAAAAGAGATTTATGTCTGCCTCAGTTTCCCTATGTTCCCAAACCAATTTCCATAAGAAAATATCACCTTGATGTCTCTAGCAAATCTTTTTCTCTCTGTCTCTCTCTTTCTCTCTCTCACACACACACACACGCACATGCAAACACACACACACACGCGCGCACACACACACACACACGCACACACACTGCCTCTGTCCCTGAATGCATATACAGAGCAGGACCTGATAACCACACACAGACCCCTTAGGTGTGGCAAGCTGAGCCCCGTGATCGTTCTGACCAGGGCACAGTCAGGAGGAGTGAATCCTGCCCCCTCCCCCGCCGTATCCTCACAGACCTCGGAAGCTGAAGTGGTGCATGGGCTTCAGCTACCACCGCAGCAGAAGGGATTGAATTCCAGCCAGATGGGGAGGGAAGGCCCCACGATACTTGTCTCTGCCCTCCTTTTCCTTCTTTCTCTCCCCTTATCAAGTCCCTGGTGACATCCATCCTCAAGCAGCCTAGATTCACATGTGAGATTGCCTCATCTACCCAGTTCATTCCACGGATGGGGAAGTCTGAGTCACGAGAGAGGAAAGAACTGCCCATGTGCATACAGTTAGTGAGGGGCAGTGCCTAGACCAGAATCCTGAGCTCCTGCCTTCCAATCCAGGGTGCTGTCTGCTGCATGATGCTGCCGGCCCAAGGTCTCTTTCCCATCAGAGAAGTGGGCTCATTCCTATTAGACGGTAATGGAAAGCAGTACTCAGGTCAGGGGCTCCTCCCATGCTGAGGGTATCGTGGGACTGCTGCACCAGTCCCGGGGGTGGGGACACGATTAGGGTGACTTCAGAATCACCAGTAAAGGGTGTCTCCCTTCCAGACCCCTGGGAACATACACACCAAGGTAAAGACCCTGGAAACAGCCTCCAGGAAGCCCAGTGGAAGCCGAGTCAGGGCACACATAGGATAGCGAGCTGCCTGGCCTGTGCTCCGTTGTATGTGACCTGTGACCTATATACTCTATGTTACAGGAGCTGTGAGACGGACAGAGGAAGCAAAGTGGTTTCAAAACATCCCACATCCCCAAATGACTGGGCAATATAATTCACTGAATACGAGCATGCGTGCTGGAGTCCGACAGACCTGGATGTTGCCCCTCACTAGAACTGAGCCTCAGTTTCTGAGAGCGCTAAATGGGAGGAAATGGCCCAGAATCTGCTCAATAAATGGTAGCTGGAGCTGGCTCAGTTTTGAAGACCTGGTTTCAGAACTCAGTAGACACTTGGAGGCCAGCTCTGGGCCTCCACAGCCAGTGTTTCTTAAAAGTGACCAGAGGACAGTAGAGAGGTTGGGGAGAGAGGAGCTGTCCACTGTCTCAGTGCTGATATTCCTGGAACTCAATCCCAGGCAGGAGCCTCGCGGCTTCCAACTGCTCAGGATCCCTGGTTCCAGGCAGCAGTGTGGGAGAGTAGGGACGGGAGTGGGACAAGGAACTGAGAGAAACAGCTCTTCCTGAAGGTTCTATTCCTGGGGATACACGCCAAGCTCCTGTGCTCCACTGCAGCTCAGAGACGGGAAATGAACAGAGGCTAGTCGTCCTCAGAAGTCAGTCCAGACTCCGAGAAGCCATTGCTCATGGACGGCTTCAATGCCTCACAGTCTGACACTCGGGAAGATCAATCGCACACTTTTGTCTTTTTGGAGCCGGTACAGGTTGCAAATAAAAAAGTTTCTGCTCCACGGGCAGGCTTAGTGGATTTTCAAGGCAGAGTGCAAACATCACTGGCTGGCTGTGTGGATGTGGTAAGCCCAGTGGAAAAGCTCCATATCTGGGCCAGGCAGACTCTAGCCGGACTGCAAGTCCTTCTGTTTTCCCAGCTGGTGGGGGCGATTGTGGTGTAGGTTGTAGAGCCCTGGTCTGGGGACGTCGGTATTCCAATCCCAGCTCTGCCACAGGCGATGAGATCTTGGGCAAACAAGCAGCTTAGCTGCAAGCCTCTGGCACCCCATCCATCAGTGGGATGGCAGTCCCTCTCCTATGAACCGTAAGGCCTGGCTCTCAGGGAGCTCTCAGACAAGGTTACACATATCACACACCGACTTCCTACACCACCCAGGTGGCATGCAGCCCAAGGATCCAGTTCAGAAAGGGAGGTAGAGGAGGGAAGGGTGGGAGTGACGGTTGATTGGGCATCACCGGGAGAGAAGGAAGCGGGGGGAGGGGCGCCCAATCTGGGAACCGGAACAGAGTCATGGTGATTTCACACATAGGCGCTGAGTCAGACGGGAACCCCCCAGCAGTTCTGACACCCTGGGCAGCCGCTTGACCTTTTCAACCTCAATTTCCTTATCTGTATGATGGGGGGTAACTACAGTCTCTCTCGAATAGGGCTGCTGTGAAAATTAAATGAGATTAGGTAAGGAGAGTGTCTGGGTCACACCCAGCCTTCCACAAGGGACATCCTGAGTCCCCTCAGACAGAGGTGGCTTAGCTCCTCCCAGGAGATCACCAGCAGAGGCTGCCGGGTAGTAGGCTTCTTCTTCCCTTCCCTTGGCCCACTTCCTGCTACACCTGGCCTATGGGGCCTGGGACAGCCATGGAGACTCAGGAGTGACAAAGGCCCTGTTCAGAGATCCAATTCCTCTCCTCACTGATAGCAAGCAAGTGAGCCAGAGGCCCGATCCTGTTGGAAAGATTCTGTTCAGTTGATTCTGCTTGCCCAGCTTGAGGGCTGGACCAGGAGGTATGCACAAACAGCCAGCCTGGAAAGGAATCACCAATCACCGGGAGTGGGCAGCAGCTGGCAGCAGAGAGAGCACTGGACAGTGAGTCAGGGCCCTGTGCATTGAGAGCATCTCTGCGTCACTCCTAGACCTCCCAGTGTTCCATAGGGTCACGTGAGACAGCAGGTGTGTAAGCGCTTTGAAAATAGAGACCTGCTGGCAGGCTCAGGTGGAGAGGCTGGCAGGGATGTATCCCTGAAACAGATAGAGGTTCCAGGTTCTGGAAGTCATCATCTGAAAGGGACTGACCTTTCTGTCCTTCAGTCTGGCATTGGGCTGGCATCCAGGATTTGCCAGCACCTTTCTTTCCAGCCTTTCTGCAGGCCCCCCTTTGCTCCAGAGACACAAATAGACACTAGGATCCGGCCTCTGGGTGTTTGCTCAGGCACCCCCCTCCCCTGGAACACCGGTTCCCAGGCTCCCCCTCCACTTGCGGAAATCCTGAATCCTCCATTCTCCAAAGGGATGTGTCCTCTGTGTTTACTTCAGTTGGACCTCTCTTGGGGCATTGGTGACATTTTGGTTTCTGTTCAGTTTATATAAATCTTTCATCCCTTTCTAAAGATAGCTGTGGAAAGGACCACTTCCGTCTCCAACATCTCATTGGTAGGTTATGAATCATGTGTGTGTGTGTGTGTTCAAGCACATGTGTGTAATAAATACAGTGGAAAGAACATGAGTTTTCATGTCCAATAGATGTGGATTCCAATTCACATGAGGACTCTACCTTCTTAATCAGCTCATGCTACCCTATTTATTGATGCCAACTTGGAGGGACCTGGAGCAAATTAAGGAACTTGCTGGGTCTCAGCTCCTTCACTCATCAAGATGGAACCATGATGTCTACGTTGAAGGGTTGAGGCAAGAACTCCCAATGACGTGTGTATGTGCCTGCCTCTATGTGGAACTATATTAAACCATCTGAAGGGATGAGACTCAGTCCCGTTTTTGAGCCCTCCCTCAGGGCTCAGTTACAGCACTTCATGACTCATGTTAACACAGTCGTGAATATCCCATCACTTCTCTCCAGCTCCGATCAGCATGACATGCAGGTCCGGCCGCAGTGTGGCCCCCTGCTGGGCGCACTCCAGGCCCTGGGTACTCAGCTGCCCCGTCTTGCGGGCCTCAGTTTACAAGGAGCAATGGGAACCCTGTGTCAAGGCCTGGACAGGGACAGGCGTCTTGCTTCTTTGGTGAGTGCGACCTCATTGCTTGTCTGGAGATCTGTCAGAACCTGTGCTCAGTGAGGCCCAGCCTGGGTGCTGAGGACCCGGTCCTAAGGAGGTCAGCCCTCCCAGACCCCCACTGGGAGCAGGAAATATTGCTCACAACCAGAGGAAAGTAAGTTTCTGTTCTTTAGGAAACTGAGTTAAAATATTCTGACTGTCTTTCTGCCATGTTAACCTTTCAGTGCTGCCTTTAAGGAATCAGAAAGCAAATGATCTTCAAAATGATGTGAGTGTGTGTGTGTATGCATGTGTGTGTGTGTGTGTTCACTGATTTATTACTGTTAAACCCGGTTACCTGGTCACCAACATCATTCTGATGTTGCAAAGTTGAGTTACCTTCAAGTTCCAGACCAAAGATACCTGCTTGAGAAAGTGACTGAGGACCTCTGGCGTACGCAGAAGGGGCCAGTCGATGGTGCTAGAGGTGCTGGCTTCATCCCTGACCAATTCTGTCACTTAACCTCTTTGGACCTCAGTAGCCTCATATCGAAAATGTAGATGAGAAGCTTTTTTTCTTGTCATTGTGACAGGGATGAAATGAAGTGCCATAATGTTTGGACGTGTTTTATAAACTCTTATGTGCTGTAAGAGATTAGTTAACACTTCACACTGTACTTCCTACACACACTGATGACCCTCCAGCAAGAGTCTCCAGGCCGGGGCAGCAGGCCACGGTGGGAGGATATACCCATGTGACGAGTTGGCCTCCAGCCGCTCCACCCGACCGCTTCTCATAGAGTTGGCTCTTCAGGGCCTATGGTCATGGACCACTCTCATCAGAATTACCTAAAGAACTCACTAAGAATGCAGAGCCCCAGACCCCGGAAGTATGGCCCACGAATCTAACTCTTTAGCCAGGACCCCAATTTATCAGGTGATCCTGATAAATACTGAAGTATGAGAATCGTGGATCCAGTGATGCTCATAGAAACGTGTTAACTCAGTCATTTATTCCACAAAGTTACCTGGTCACCAGTCTCTCGCCAGGGGCTATTTGTGGGGACAAAGTCTTTGGGAGCAGGGGAGATGTGCAGGTGAACAGCTCACTCTGATGCCAAGTATCTAATGAAGATATATCCAACCCTGAAGTCTGTAGGCCACACGACAGGCCAAGAGATGAGGAGATTGCTGGCTTTCTGTTCCGTTTCCTCCTCTGCCGGGCAACACTCCACACACGGTATCTTAGCTATTTCTCCCCAGAACTCTGAAAGGTACAGAAGGACAATGAGACTCCTCGAGGTTCAGTAACTTCTGGGATGCTGTGAAGTCAGTGGTGTGTCAGTAAGTGTTCAGTCTCAGGGTGGGCAGGGGAGACCTGATCCACACACCTTCCCCGGGGGATTCTGAAAGAAGGACAGAAGGGCCACAGTCCCTGCTCCATCTCCTGAGGGGGAGCTGGGACCCTGCCTGCCCAGAGTTCCTGGGGTCTTCACCAAGCCACCCTCCTCCCCTTTTTCCAAAGAGTTCCCGCATGGTGTATCATTTAGGTCTCTTACGGACTGGAACTTGCTGCCTCACCAGACCCGGAGCAGGTGGTGTGTGGGCTGACAGACGGCCACAGTGGAACACAGGCCGGGAGCGCTGCGTATCAGCCACACCAGGGCTCTGCTGAGACTGGCCGTGCACGAGCAGGCCTGTCCACCTGTGAGCGCTCAGGGTCAGATACAGGCCTCTCCTGGCCGAGGGAACACCTAGGGGGTGTCACGGTGTGTCTCAGCGTCTCCCCCCCGCCACGCCGCCGCTGGCTTGAGGATGCTGCTGCGGCCCCAGCTGAAGGGTGATGGGAAGAGGGCACCGTAAACCAAGCGCCCCCAGGAGTGTAGCAGCTGCCCTGGGGACAGGCGGGGGAGGCCTTGGAGATAGCTGGGGCCAGGGCCTTGATCATGGAGGTTGGAGAGATGTGCGTTCCTTCCCCTCCCAGCAAATGCAGCTTACCTGAGCGCCCCCAGCTCAGCCCACAGAGGGAGAAGCATCAGCCCCGGGAGGCTCAGCGAGGACAGGTCGGGTAGGACCTCCACGGTCTGGCCAGGCTGGCGCTCGGGCTGGGACGGGTGGCCCTGAGGCATGAAGGTGCCCAGACATCCCTCCCTTTTCTCAGGCAGACTTTCTTGACTCAGCCCGTCTTTGACACACGTAAGGAAGGATTCAGGGGTGGGGGTGGGGGACAGGAAGCTACAAAGAGCCAATCACCCTGCACCGGAGGCTTCAGGGCTGGTTCTTTCCGAGTGTGTGTGCGCGCACCCGCGCGCATCAGCGGGAATTCTGTGATAGAAGCAGCCAGATTCTGGAGGGAGAGAGAGAAGAGGAGAAGATTGAGAGTGGGAGAGACAGACGGATAGAACAGCAGTGGGAGAGAGAGAAGCGCCGCAGAGGGGAGACAGAGAGAGGGAGGGAGAGGGGGAGAGGGAAAGTGTAGGGGAGAGCAGAAAGGGAGAGCGAGCAGAGAGAGGGGAGGAGGAGAAAGCAAGGCTGTCGGAGAGGGCGCGGAGCGGAGCCGGAGCGCGGAGGGAAGGGGCGAGGGCAGGGGGAGCAGAGGCGGAGCCGGGCAGCAGGCGCCCGCCCGCAATCCGGGATCCCAGGGCGCTCTAAGCTCTCGGTTCGGCGACGCACCGGCGCTTGCACGGGAGGTGGCGCGGGCGCCAGGGCTCAGCCGAGCGCGCAGGTGCCGGCCCGGGAGGTGGCGCGGGGCTCCGGGGTGGCCGCGCGCCCCCCGGGGGGCCATGGCGGCGGGGACTGGGGGGCGCGGGGCGGCGGCGGCACCGAGGGGCTGAGCGGGCGGCGCCATGGCGGCGCCGGGGTGCGGGCCCTGAGGGCCGGCGGCGGGCGCGCACCATGAACTCGTGGGACGCGGGCCTGGCGGGTCTGCTGGTGGGTACGATGGGCGTCTCGCTGCTGTCCAACGCGCTGGTACTGCTCTGCCTCCTGCACAGCGCCGACATCCGCCGCCAGGCGCCGGCGCTTTTCACCCTGAACCTCACGTGCGGCAACCTGCTGTGCACCGTGGTCAACATGCCGCTCACGCTGGCCGGCGTCGTGGCGCAGCGGCAGCCGGCCGGTGACCGCCTGTGCCGCCTGGCCGCCTTCCTCGACACCTTCCTGGCTGCCAACTCTATGCTCAGCATGGCCGCGCTCAGCATCGACCGCTGGGTGGCCGTGGTCTTCCCGCTGAGCTACCGCGCCAAGATGCGCCTCCGCGACGCCGCGCTCATGGTGGCCTACACGTGGCTGCACGCGCTCGCCTTCCCCGCCGCCGCGGTCGTCCTGTCCTGGCTGGGCTTCCACCAGCTGTACGCGTCCTGCACGCTGTGCAGCCGGAGGCCAGACGAGCGGTTGCGCTTCGCCGTCTTCACGGGTGCCTTCCATGCGCTCAGCTTCCTGCTCTCCTTCGTTGTGCTCTGCTGCACATACTTCAAGGTGCTCAAGGTGGCCCGCTTCCACTGCAGACGCATCGACGTGATTACCATGCAGACGCTCGTGCTGCTCGTGGACATCCACCCCAGGTGAGGGCTCTGGGAAGGGCTGCGCGGACTCGGTGGGGGAGGCGTGTCTTTGTGGGAGGAAGGGGGTCCTCGTCTCCCCCAGGCTCTACTGTGTGGCTTTGGGCAAGCCCCTTTAACACCAAGCCTCCATTTCCTCTTTGGAGAACTGAGGTCGGGGGGAAGGGCCACCGTTGCCTGTCTCAAGGCAGGTGCTTAGAGCATCAGCAAAGCAGGACCACCAAAAATCGTGGGTGAAACAAATAGGTACATTTTTGAAGCATTAGGGTAGAGACCACAGAGGAGCCGAACTTTGCTGGACTTTATACTTATTTTATGCTTGTAGTTTTCACTGTAAGTAGCATAGAAAAGGCAGCAATCTCTGCTCACTGCTCTAAATGGTTCTAGTCAGGCCCTGAGAGCGTGGCCCGGATGCTTAGGGCGCTCCTGAAGAGCTCTTCACACGGGAACGTGCTGCTCTGTGGCTCTTTCCTTTCTCTGGCGTCTGGCGCTGCCTCTGTCTCGTCCTGTGTGTGTGAGTCCTCGGGCTGCATCTTCCTCTGTGGGTCCTTAAAGGAGCATCTGAAGGGCTTTGAGGGGACGGGGGTGCTCTTCCTACCTTCCCAGACAGCACTGTCCCGTGTCTCCTGGACTTGAAGCCTGGAAACCCCTGCAGAGGGAGACCGTCATCCTGAGGCTCCGGTGACAAAACCTGCCCACCTTCCACGTTCACCTGGCCTCTGTTTCTCAGGAGGGCAGCTCGGGGCGGGCAGTTCAGGTTCACGTACCCCCCTGCCCCTGCCCCTGCCCCTGCCCCTGGGAAGTCCTGCCATCCTTCGGAGCCTCTGGGGAGAGAAGGGGGACACTCTTAGCTGAGGTGTCCTGAGCTCACCTTGGCTTTCCCCCAGAGAAGAGGGGAATGGCCGCTGGTGCCCCTGCAGTAGACTCTGCTGTTTTATATCCTGGTGCCCCAGACGCTAGAAGGGGGGTTTTGGTGTCAAGATGGCGTGAAAAGTGAGGCAGGCAGAATGTATCAGTGTGGAGGAGGCCAGCGGCAGGGAGGGAGCTCGGCTCCTGTCGTGCGGATGCCTCCCCGGCCAGGGAGAAGCTTGTGGCTGAGGGGGACAGATCAGAGGGTCAGTGTGACCAAGAGCTCCTTCAGTTCTGGGGTTTTTCTGCCCACGAGCAATACAAAGAGAAGACCTTGAACGTCACTGCGTCTGAACACAGGACATGTTCCCATGTGTTCCCATGTGTGTGTTCCCGTGTGTTCCCGTGTGTCCATTGTTCCCCTCAGGATGGCCCTTCCAGATTACATGCTGGACCAAAGCTTCTAGTCACAGAACCTTCCTCCCAGAACCATGTACAATATGTACATGTAAATGACACCAGGGCATATGAACCATGTGTGAAATTGTGTGAGCCTCACACACACAGTCCTATGTGTTCATATATCAACTGCATGGGTAACACATCATTCCATGTCACAGGTGTGGCCCTCCTGCACACTGCCACAAAGGCATGCACGGACTCACTGCATGTGGCCATGCATGGTTCAATGTCATTTAAGGATCACAGAGCTATTCCCCTTCCTAGCACCTTGGGGTGGGAGGACCTGACTTTAGAAGGTGCGTCATCCCTAGGACGTGCACGGGGACTGCTCTAGAAGCTGTAGGCAATGTTGTTGAACTCTCGGAACTTGGACAATTTCTGCAGTAAGCCCACTTTCCATGAGTCTAACAGCGGAGGAGGGAATGAGATGGGAAAGGAATCAGTTCTTATCTAGAGCAGTATAAACCCCGTCCCCACTCTCCCTCCAACTTCCAGAACAGGAGGGCGGTGGCTCCTTTTCAGCCCATTTAGGATGTAGGGTCGGCTCCAATCCTGCCGGTCTCTCACGGACTCCAGGCCAGACACTGCAGAGAGAGCTCCCGGGGGTGTCAGGAAAAGAGGCGGTTGCTCGGCTGCCCTCCGGTCCTCTCTTCTCTCCTCCACTTCCCTCCAGGGAAATTTGACTGCTTCTGAGCCCAGGAGGCTCTGAGGAGACCCTCTTCCCAGAGCCACGGACAGGGCCCTGCAGGGCCAAGGAGCAATGCCGGCCTACGCTGGGGAAAGGAAGGGCTTCCGGTGGGAGGATTGCCCTCGGCCAGTTCAGACAGGCCCCGCTGGCTGAGGGCTGGCCTGAGGTTATGCAATAGTGGGCAGGTGGGACAGCACTGCCCCATCAGTGACCACAGCCTGCCTTTCTCTGTGGGGTCGGTTCCCAGAGTGAGAGCCTGGGTGCTGGGCCACACGGGAGGGCACCAGCTCCCTGACAGTGGATTCACAGACTTCTTTCTTGGCGTCTCCAAACTCTTCCTTCCCACAAATGAGAAACTGCAGAGCTAACTCGGGGGGGCTGCCCCTAGGTCCCACGAGCCTTAGTCACTAAGGCTTCAGGAAATTTCCTGGCCAGTTGGTGCTGGGAGCTGGGGGGCGGGGGGGTGGGGGTCCAGTCCCAGATCAGCAGAAGCCAGGCTTCCTTATCCGGGCAGCCAGGGTGGCAGGTGGAGGTGACTTTGCTCACTGGGAGATTCACTTAACAGCCACCACACTGATGGCCTCCTGGGACTTAATTTTGAGTTCCCTGAGGCCCAGGCTGGCATTTGTCAAGAAGCTCCCTAGTGATGCCAGCTTCCTCCTGCAGAGGGTTAAATGCAGTGAGCGACAGACTGGACTCCTCTGCTTTACACACACACCCCCCCCCCCACACACACACAAAAGGTCAGGGACCCTCTGCTCTAAATTAAATCAGGGACCCTGAGAGACGTCGCCCACCCCTGCCTTTCTGGGGTGGTTTCTCGAGTTACTACAATCATAAAGGAACTGGGAACCCACCTGGTCTCCAACCGCTCAGTGTGCTTGGTTCAGTTCTCCCAAACCACAACTCCAGACCAATTATAACCAGATCCTCTCCCTGGTGCCACCAGAGACATAGAAAGGGAGCCCGGACGTTGGTGCTGCAGCCCTTCTCTCCCCGTCCAGCTGAGGGCTCCACTTACCAGCACAGGTTAATGGCTTCAGACTAGACTGTTGGTGAAGCATTCTTGTGATCAAGGGCTACGGGGGGCTGGCTGAGTGCCGAGCCGGAGGGTGTCAGAATTGTGCCACAGTAGATGGAGGGGTTCTCACTGCGCCCTTGACTTTGCAGATGAGGAAGTTGGGAGCCCCAAGGAAGGGGGACACTTGCCGTATTTGATAGATCTGGACTGTGGCTTCACCCAAGGCTCACACCTAGGTCTGCTCCTAAGGCTTACGGAGGGGGCGATAGTGCCAATGGAGTTTCACAAACCATCCACAGGAATAGTTAGGATTTCCAAATTCAGCTTACAAACTGTTAAAGGAAATATGTTCTATCCTCCTACTTTGAGAATATACATTTATAACACTTGGCACGGCTGGGTTCAAATTTAGAGTTCTCGGGTTCCTTGGAGTGCAGCCTTGTACATGGCAGGGGAGCTGAGCTGGCCCCACGCCACAGCCCACCTCACCCCCCGCCCCGACACCCCAGTGTGGAAAGGGGCCTCCTCACACAAAGTGGACACTGCAGGCTAAGCCTCCACATGTTACTCACAGATGTCTCCCCTCCGGCCTCAAGCCAAGCACGCGGGTGGCGCAGCCCTCCCTCAGGAGGACGGGCCCAGGGAAGATGCCTGTACACTTTCTGGAAGCAGGATCAGGGCATTTGGGCAAAGAATTCCGTGTCCCACGTACCTAGAGCTTGGTCTAGAATGGAGGATGTGGGTTCTGGGTGGGCACATCCCCTTGGCCCTGTGAAGTCTTCATTTCGTGGGGAGGTGTGGGTCCCTCAGTAACCAGGGCCCAGGACAGGGCCCCTCTGGCCAGGTCGAGGGCAAGACTGCTCACATCAGTCCTAACCCCAAACTCAAGGCTCTTTGCCACCAATCGGTCAGCTCGTTCCTTTGTCTTTTGTTTCATTCTCCAAAACGCCAGAAAGCAAACCTGGATGTCTCTCTGAGTCCTCGAGAGCGTGGCTCTCGACTGGCTACCGTCCTCTGGCGATCAGTCAGGACCCAGACCCACCGTCTTGTAGCCACAATTGCCTCATTTACTGACTTTTCAGATATTCCCAGTATCATCCGTCCCTCTGCTCTATTACGGAAGCCTCCTGGGGAACATGTCTTTGACCCTACATGCCACAGTGCTGGAGGGCTCATCTCCTTTTGGCTCAAGGAAACTCTGTGTCTCGTCTCGGCCCTGGGGTTGCCCCACACTGGTACAGTGCTTGCACTCTGAGCAAACGAACCCAGGCAGGAGAGTTTTGGGCCTCTCACCCTCTGCACTGCAGATTCTGCTGGGGAGTCCAAGGACTCCAGCTGCCACCATCAGGCCCGGGAATATCTGGGCGTTAGCGTAGCTAGACACAGCGTGCCCATGGCTCAGTGACCCAATGGGGGGACACCCCAGATTTTGGTGTCAGGAGACCTGGAAGGAGTCCTGGTCTGTCTTGAACTTACTTTGCAGCCCTGGGCATGGCATAAACCTTTCTGGCTCTCCGTGTCCTCTTCTGCAAGTACGTACAATGACTGCTTACAGGGCTGCGAGAGTTCAAGGCGCTCAGTTTTGCAAAACTACGGCGGGAAATAAATGACAGCAAGTGCAAAGTGATTTTATTATGTTGTTGTTTTCGGAGCTGGTGAGCTGCTCTCATACTGGGCTTAAACAATACTAACGATAAGCCAGAGAGCTGCGCTGCTCCCCTCGGAGCCTGGGGGGCTGCCCTGCTGTCCTCTTGCTGCCGCCTCCCTGGTCTCACCTGGACACGGGGGTGGGGGGCACTGGGCACAGAAGTCGGGTCCATTCTCTTCCTTTGCAGGAGTTCAGGGATGCAGCCACGTGGTTCCAGACTGGGTGTCAGGAACTGGTGCTGGCCCTGCCTGCAGCCCACTCTCCAGGTGGGCAAGTCCCTGTCTTCTTTGAGCCTCAGTTTCCCCATCTGTGAGCTGGGTTGGGTGGGTGAGAGTATCTTTCATACTACACAGGACTGTAGAGCCTAGCCAGCCCGCCCCAGAGCAGACACATGACCAGGCCCGCGTGGATGTTAGCCGGGCGCAGCACCCATCCCACACACCCGCTGTGCTCCCACAGCACGCCAGGTGCCACTGAAATTACGGAATAGCATCCGTCGCGCCCTGGAGACCCAGAGAGGGTCACAGAACCAGCACGAGAGCCCAGACGCAAGCTCAGACCTGTCTGGCAGAGTTCCTGGTCGCAGCGCTCTCTCTCTCTCTCCCTCCCTCTCTCTCCCTCTCTCTCTCCCTCCCTCTCTCTCCCTCCCTCCCTCCCTCCCTCTCTCCCTCCCTCTCTCTCCCTCTCCCTCCCTCTTTCTCTCTCTCCTTCCCTCTCTCTTCCTCCCTCTCTCTCTCTCTCCCTCCCTCCCTCCCTCCCTCTCTCCCTCCCTCTCTCTCCCTCTCCCTCCCTCTTTCTCTCTCTCCTTCCCTCTCTCTTCCTCCCTCTCTCTCTCTCTCCCTCCCTCTCTCTCTCCCTCTCTCTCTCTCTCTCTCTCTCTCCCTCCCAGCTACCCTTGTAAATGCAGCAAGAGAATTTTTGCCGTGGGAGGGATCCCAGTGGTTTGGGGGTTCAGGGTAGTGCTGGCACATAGTCGTTGTTTTATAAATATATGCTGAATGAATAATAATTAGCATCTGCACTTAAGTGCTTACTCTGAGTCAGCACTGTCCTAGGTACTTTCTGGGTGTTGACTCAGTTAATCTCAACAGAACCCTACCAGATAGGTACCCGTATGATCCTCATTTTAGAGGTGGGGAAGCTGACGCACAGAGAGGCTGGGTAACTTGCCTAAGGCCACACGACAAGTAAGTGGGGAGGCCTGGATTTGAACCCAGAGGTCTGGCTCTGGCACTGCTCACATGCTTACCGCTTCCCTGTCAAGCAGACAGGGTTCATGGAAGTGTGCATGGCCTGACAGCCACTGACGAGTCTTGCTTTGTCTGAAAAGCTCAAGATTTTTAAAGTCTCACTTTAAAAAATCTATTCTAGAGCAGATTTCTACTGTCATCTCTTTTGAGAAGGTCACTTAAAAATGATTGAGTCTTAATTTTCCTAAGATGCTTTTAAGGGTTGTTCAGTAATTCAAAGACATACACTCATTAGGTGTTTTCTGCGTGTAAGGTGTTGAGCTTTGTACTGTGGGGACCCAAGGAAGGAATGTGTGTGCAGAGTGCTTGCTATTTTATCCTTCTCTCCTGTACAAAGCTTTGCAGGAACAAATAAAATTAATTTCCTGTAGGATTTTACAGCGTAAAAGAGTGACATTGGTTATTCTAGCCTCTAAAGTGGCCGTTTTATTCCTGTAGGGTCACTGAAATGTTTCTGTGTATCCTTCCGAAGACCTTCAAAGCTTTAACCAACATCTGTCTTTAAATATTCCTCAGGGCTTTGGGGCAGGATTGTCTGGTGTGGCAGGGTGGAGGGCTGCTTCTCCTGGGGAGACAGCTGAGTCCTCAGACCCTCAGCAGGAACCCAAGTCCCTCCTTGAGGGCAGGGGCCGGGGAGGGCAGGGGAAGCTCCTCACTCCTTAAGACCTTGGTAGCTGGTGAGTCACTTCAGTCCCTGATAAATGGTAGCTCTAGTTATAAGTCATCACTATGAAATCTTCCACAGATAAGTGAAGAACCAAATTCAGAGAGGTTGAGTGGCTTTCTTGAGGCCACACAGCTATGAGGGCACAGCTGGGACTAGGACACATAGCCAGCACTTGTTCAGTCCTCAGGGTTATTCTAAATGTCTGGGAAATGGATAACATGGTCAGGGCCACAGACTGGAGGAGGGCCCGGCCCCAGAGCACCACCGGTTTCTCTCGTGTTCCCTTCATTCATTTACGATGACTTTGGTGCTCATTTTCGAGGAGATGCCCAGAATGCTGTACTCCTCTCGTGGGGTGAGTGTACTGTGATGCCTCAGGACACCCAGCTCACGCCCCAAATCTCCAGCAACTCCTACATCGATTACTGAGAGTTTGGGGGGAAGTATTTTCATATTAAACAAGCAGTCCTGTGTCATGGAGAATGTGCCAGACACACTGCTAGGTTGACCAGTGTCCCGATTTGCCTGGGACTGCAAGGGCTCCCAGGATGTGGGACTTTGAGTTTGAAAACCAAAACCGTCTCAGGCAAACCAAGATGAGTTGGGCACCTCACTGAACACAGACCTCCAGGGTGGGGACCTAAACCTTCTCTCCACGCCACCTGTATTGTGCGTATGTCACAAGAGCCACAGGACTTTGGGAGAGGACACTGCAGACACCCGATGCAAATGGAAAGGGAGGAGACTTCAGACTGAGTCTCGCTGTGTGGCTTCAGGCAAAGTCGCCCCTCTGTCCCCGCCCCTCGACTTGTATTTTTCAGATTTTCTGAATGAGGTGATGCCCCAGGGCCTCCCCAGGGATGTGTGATGACCCCAGTGAATTGACAGATGACACTCAAGGCTCCAGAGTCAGATGGCCTGGGTTCAGCTACTGCCATCACTTAGGGAGACCAGCCATCCTGGGTTGCCCAAGATGGAGGGGGGATCCTCAGACGCAGGCCCTTCTGTTTCTAAAACCAGGATGGTCCTGTGTAAACCATCCAGGATGCAGGACCTTTAGTGCTAAAACTGGGACAGTGCTGGTTATCTGGGACAAGTTGGTCACCCTACTGCCACCCCTCACCAGATCACTGTGTGATCCTGAGCCAGTTGCTTAACCCCTCTGTGCCTCAATCTCCCTCCTTATCTGAAAACATGAAGATTACAATTGTATCAGTCCTTTGCTTATAGAGATGTGAGTATCAAGCAACAAATGCATATGAACCCCCATCACAGTATCTAAGATGACACATATTAAAGACTCAAGAAATGTGAGTTATTAATATTAGCTATTAGAAATTAATTCATAATGTTAGTCATGAGTAAGACCATTTCAGCCAGTATGAAATCTGTCTTTACTGGCCCAGACTCCAGTTCCCAACTGTCTAAGTTCCTGAAAAGACACAAGTCAAGGGAAGAAAACTTCCTGCAAGAATTTCAGGGGGCTTCAGTCCAAACTCACATAGCATTGTCCCTCTGTGATCAGGAATCAGATAAAGAAGAGTCTCGATTAAGTATGAAAACGACGGTTCTTGTGGAAGGAAGGAGAGGCTGCCCTGGCATTCGTGCTGCTCACGGACCTGGCTCCTGTTGAACAGACTGACCTAATTGAGGTGCCAGGTCACTGCAGCCCAAGCCTGTCTCTGCCAAGTTATCGTCACTCCTGGGCAACTCTGTCCACAGTCCTCCTCCCCGTCCAGTTTTGGAATCATGTGATTTATTTGAAAAGTAAACAGTAGAAACACATGCCCACGTTGGGCCCCATGGTCTGGCGCATGTGAATCCTTACGGCCCGGCTCGTCTTTACGTGCGTGCGCCTTGGCCGTGGAAATGGACAGACCGGCTGTTGCTTGTGCATTTCCCCATGGCTGCAGGAAAACGGTTGCAAGAACCACTGCTCCCAGGTGGCGTGAGATGTCAGTTCTCGAAAGGCCGGAGCAGAGTGGAGTCAGGAGCAGGGTGTGGTTAGAGGCGTAGGTGGCCATCCGCGGAGCTGTGGCCCCGATTCTCCAGGGACCTGGCCGTCCCGTGGCTTCACCGAGCCTCGTCTCTGGACAAATCAAGTGACTTCTCCTTCAGTCACCTCATAATGCGTTACCTGTAGCTCCGGGCAGGGCTGAGGCTTTGGGATGGAAGAAACAGGGCTGAAGGTGTGGAGGAAAGGAAGCCCTGGGCCACACTGCACACAGAGTCCAGGCCATCCCAGCTGGAGAGGACCAGCTTTCAGTCACATGGACACGGGTTCAAGTCCCGCCTCCACTTACCAGCTGAGCAAATCATTTGGCCTCACTGTACTCATGGTCTTCATTGTAAAACAGGGCAGGTAAAATCCACCTGGCAGGTTCAACTGTGGTGAGATAAGAATTAGATATTACTTAGGGAGTGTGGACTCGGGCTGGCCCATAGCACGTGATAAGTGAAGGATATGAGTACTAATAATGAGTTTATATTTGCACTTGCTCGGGTGCTGTGCTAATCGCTTCAGCTGCTTCACGCATTTAATTCTCAAAGCAGCCCTTTGCGGCGTCTTGTTATATTAGTATCCACATTTTACAGACGATGACCCTGAGGCTTAGTGATGTCACACAAGGTGCCCAAGGTCACGTGCCTACAGCTCAGACTTGAGCTCAGGTCTTTCTGGCTCCATAGTCAAGTTCCTACACTCGCGGCCACTGCCTGCGTGTACAAATAGTAACTCGCTGTGACCTGGCAAGCCCCCCCCATGACTCACCTGACCATGACTCCACTTTTTCCTCTCTCACACGCAGTGTGCGGGAACGCTGTCTAGAGGAGCAGAGGAGGCGGCGGCAACGCGCCACCAAGAAAATCAGCACCTTCATAGGCACCTTCCTCGTGTGCTTCGCACCCTACGTGATCACCAGGTGAGCTTGGCGAGCGGGACACGGGCTTGGGGCAAGTGGGGCGGGCACGGGGCTCTGGAGAGCGAAGCAGGGCCTGCGTGGCCTTTCGCCGTGGCCAGCCTTGCTTGGCCACATGTCTTCCAGAGGCTGGATCAGGGGATGAGAGTGAACTTGACAGGTTTAGCGAGAAGGGCACACACTTTTTCTCTTCAGCCTCAGATTCTTTTGGATTAGACTCCGGACCGAAAGGCAGTGAGACTCTCTCCCACTTGATCTCCAAATCACATCATTCTAACCCTCAGTCCCCAACCGCAGGAGACCCGAAAGGCGACGACAGGAGAGGAAAGAGAGGGGATAGCACCCTGCAGGGACTGGGTTCTTACTGCCCACTGAGTGCAGGAAAGCCCAACTCGGCATCCTCAGCCCGGACACCCTGCAGAGCCAGTGCCACGTGCCACCTGCATAGGGACCAGGGAGCATGCTGCATGGGCCCACCTGTCCCATGGCTCCAGGGATCTGCCCCTGTTAGTTCAGGCAGTGTGAGCTTGTCACGTTCTCTCCCAATCCCAACCCCCCATGCCGGCCAAGGTTGCAGTGCGCTGGCCTCAGGGCTGTACGTTCCAGAAGCCAACCTGCTCCAGCTACAGAATTTTCCTCACACGTTGAAGCCAGCAAAAAAAAAAAAAAAAAAAAAAAAGTATCACCCACTCAGTTTTGCTCACTGGAGGGAAAAATACCCACACAAATTAGTATCCAGAATGGCTTAGCTGTTTGGGAAGGTGACAATAAAAAGGACTTTGATGTTCTATTAGGAGGTGGACGTGGAGCCTGGGAAGTAGGATCTGTGCAGGGTTTTGTGTGCACGCACGTGCCTCTGTATGGAAGAGAGAGCGCACGGCCCATCCCCTTGCATCCCCCGGCATCCTCAGTTGGCAGGGACATGGAAGGGACGCCCTGCCTCAGCGTCCCCCAGAGTCACGCTCTGGAGAGGAGGGGCTCAATGTGCCCAGGTCCCCCTGTCTTTCCCTGTCCCTACTCATACTGAGGTGAAGCCTGGCCCCCCATCCTGCTTTCTGCAGCCCAGGAGAATGTCCTCTACTAACAGAGGCCCTCCCAATTTGCAGACAGTGAGCTGGGGTTCCCCAGAGCAGCCCCCATTCCCCAGACACCACAACCCCAGAGTGTCTGTCACTGTCTTTTCTGTGCATGCCACTCTCTCTGGGGGAAAGCCAGGGGGCCTGCATTTCACTTTAAACATAGGACATAGGACTGTCTACAGGTCTCTTCATGGGTCTGCCCCAGGCAGAGCAGAGCCATCAATTCTTCCTTCTAGAACTGCCCGCTAGACCTCAGCGCTCCTGACATTTCTCCATGGGAGACCGTCCTGTGCGTCGTAGGATGTTAGCAGCATCTCTGTCGTCTACCCACTACCCGCCAGTAGCACCTCTTCCCTCCTGCTCCCCAGTTTTGACAACTAGAAAATCTAGTCAACCTGGGGACCAGAATCACCCCCGGGTGAGAGCCCCTGGTCTAGGCCTGCCACGTCCAGCCAGGACGCCAAATACCATGTCATAGCATCTGATAGGGAAGCGTCCCAGGCTTCTGAGGCAGGAGCGAGTGAAGTGGGCTTGGCTCTGCAGGGGGACAATCCCAGCAGAAGGGACAGCATGAGCCAGGTCTAGAGCCCTGCACGGGAGCCACCAGCCACAGGTCCCTTTGAAGCACTTGAACATGGCTTGTCCAACCTGAGATGTGCTGTAGGTGTAACATGCACACTGGGTTTCCAAGGCTTAGCGAGACTGTATATATATATATATATATAATTAAAACTTTTTATATTGATTCCATAGTGAAATGGTGAAATCTTGGATATATTGGGTTAAATAAGATTTGTAATTAAAATTAATTTCACGGTTTCTTTTCCCACCTGCGGCTCACCTTCTCTTTCTGTTGGGCAGGGCTGGCCTGTAGTCAGGGAATCTGGGGTCTAGGTGTGCCGATGCCCTTGCTCCCAGCTCCTTTTTTCCCTTGACCTCTAGCTGCCCGTATCATCCTTTTCTGACCAGGAACCCATTGGTTCCCAGGATCGCCCTTCCGGCCGCGCTGCAAGAGTGCTCAGAAGTCCCTCCCTCCCTCCCCTGTCCAGCGCCCTGCTCGATGTTGGAGTTTCTAAGCAGTGGCCAAATCAGTGTCTTCCTCTGTGGGGTCAGGTGCATTGAGGCAGGAGTCCTCGGAGGGTCTGAATGAGGGGACATCAGGTCCCAACGCTGGGTGACAGTGTTGCGGCAGAAGGTCCTTGTGCTTAATCCTCTTGAAATCACGCCCCTCTGGGACCACCTCCCTCTGTCCACACCCCCATACCCCCCCTGCCGTGACCGCGGGGAGAAGAGATTCTGATGAGGTGCCTAGTCTCTGTGGCAGCTGGGCCCCCAGGCACACCCCAGGGAGATGGACACCTGTGAACTTGCTCTTTGCATGCAGGGGAGCCCCCTGGGCTCCAGGTGTGTGCTGGGCACGGCGAGGATCACACCAGAGCTATACTTCCACCACCAGGGCAGAAAAACTGCCAAACAGGGTGGGCTTGGATGGGGGTGAGGCAGGATTTGCTCTGACACCCACCTCCAAGGAGCCTGACCCAAACTCGCCCATCTTACGCTGAGTCCATGCTGAGAAGCACACAGTGATTGTGGGGAAAAATCAGCATCTAGTAAGGAACCCATAAAACAACCCACGCAAGGCATTCACCCTGGTATATCCTACTGTCGCCAGCACTGGAGTCGGGACCGTGCACACTCTGGGCAGCAGCTGATTCTCCTGGTGTTCTCAAGCTGGTTTCCGAGTGCAGACAAAATCACCCCAGTCTCAGAAGAAGCTGAAATCAGACTCTGCTCTGGAAATGTAGTTGAGAATTTAACGTCTTGGAGGAATTGATTCCTTATGGAAAACCTAGAGCTGTGGGTTATGGAAGTGGAAGTTTCCTTAGCAGTGTCTCATCCCGGGAGGGCGAGCTGATTGCAGGCCACCTGGGATCCACTGCCTGGGGCAAAGCCCACGTGTGGGGCCCCTTGCCCTGCACTGTTCTGCTTCTCTGAGGGCATGGGGGTTCCCTCCCAGAGGATATAGGAGGGCACTTTGTGCCATGACCCCCTCAGAACCAGGAAGCTGCAGCTTCTGAGATGATAAGGTCAAGGTGTTCATGCATCACTTAAACCCCTCACTGAGCTGTCAGTGCAGAAACCGCTATTTCCCGAGGCTCCCCAGGGACAACCTTTATCCAAGCAGCCCGCCTTGCTACTCCCCCCATTGGAGCCTTATAGGTGGAGACGTGCACAAGCATGTGGGCTCACCTCAGGCCAACCGTGGGGAATGCTGGGAGCTGGCAGAATCAGAACGTCGAGAGAGAGAAGGGGCTTGTGCTGCGACACCTGCCGTCCCTCTAAGTTGATCAGGAAGGTCTGGCTGGCAGGGAGGAGGGCCCTTCTCTTTATTCCCAGTCTATTCACATCTGCCTGATAACTTTCTCAGACTGGGAAGCAGCATTCTTGGGTCAAGAACCATTCAAGTCTTCCAGTAGATTCTCAGGCTTCCCTTACTGGAGAACGTGGAGTCTTTATAACCATACCTATCACTCATTCGACACTTGTAATGTACCCAGGAGGTACCAGTACATACCTGATTGTGCCTAGTACAGCTGTCCTGCAAGGTGAGTGCTAGAGTCCTCATCTTACTGAGGGTCAGCGAGGTGAGATGAGTGGCCCAAGGCCACAGGAGTAGTAACTGGCAGAACCAAGGGTTAAAGGTCAGTGCCAGGTCTGTTGGCAATAATTTAGCCCTGTGGGCATGTTACATCTCCGAAGCCTGGGGACCCGGCACTGAAAATGTAGAAATGCTTATCTGCAGGCTTTTGATCCAACTTCCTATTCCCAGGCATCTTGGCAGGAACCCAGACATAGTATCCAGCCTCCTGGGGGTAAAGGCAGGTAGGTGAGTGAGTTGTTTCACCAGAAGCAGCGGTGGGTTCGCGTGGAGTCACCTCTGACCTCCCACCTGGCTGACAGCAACTTGTGTGGACCTGGAGTGGGGCTCAGAGCCATCGTCAGACTCGGTGGACTAACGCTGACTGTGAAGCCAACACCTCCCAGAAAGACAGTCCCCCAACTGCACCAACCAGCCGGAGAGCCCCTTGCACCTGCACTTTGTGGCCCGTCAGATGACAGAGGGACACTTTGGCAACCTCCACCCTCGCTCTTAATCGGAGTCACTACCTTCTGTTCACACACTCACACCGGTTCCCAGGTCCTCAAAGCCCTAGCGGGTCACATCGGGCTCTTTCCAGAGTGTCTGAGCATGGTCTGAGGATTTGCAAGACATTCACCTCCAAAGCTCTAATTACGTTTTTCTGAATTAAAACGTACACGTCTAGAAGCATGTGTGAGGCTATTATCTCTGCAGCGGTTCAGGCTTACAAATAATTACGCTTGTCCCAGATCATCGGAGTGGGGCTTTGAGGCATTTGTGGATCAGACAACACCATTATTGTGGCTTTTCCGAGTCACAGAATTATGTCAGCGAGGTTTAATATGCAGGTGGCTGTCTGGTGTTAATATTCTATTAATAAAATGCCTTTTCCCTGCTAATGTCTCATGAACATTTAAAACTCCAGCTTGTTACTTATAGCTCTTCAAATATGCAGACCGGATTCTCCAGAAGTCTTCTTGGGAAGACATTGGGCTTGCTTCCCAAAAGCTATTCTGTGGCCCACGTTGCATTTGGTGCACAGCATCTGTGTGTGTGTGTGTGTGTGCGTGTGCGTGTGTGTGCGTGTGTGTGTGGCAGCGGGGAGAGATGATGGACGCACAGGAGGTGTAAAGAGGGGCTGTGGATTTACCTCTTTAAATTCAAGGGTTGACAGTAAAGGCCTTGACTGCCCCCTGGAACCAAGTCAAGGAGCTGG
Organism: Grampus griseus; assembly: GCF_964374135.1. Classification (NCBI taxonomy): domain Eukaryota; kingdom Metazoa; phylum Chordata; class Mammalia; order Artiodactyla; family Delphinidae; genus Grampus; species Grampus griseus. The sequence goes on from NC_139010.1 coordinate 78,189,679, forward strand.
GAGGGGCAGCCTGGCACCAGGAGGGCCTGTGGTCTCTGGTGCCCACAGTCCAGGGTTCAAATCCTGGCTTTTCTACGTCCAGGCCATGTGGCCTTGGCCCGTCACTTTGCCTGGGTTCCTCCTCTGTAGTGTGAAGCACAAGCAACACCGTCGAAGGGGGCGGGTGGGAGGTGCTTGAGACAATGTTTGTCAAGCAGCTGCCAAAGCCCTGAGCCTCTGGGGACACAGAGGAGGAGCTGGGTCTGGGGCTACTGGTATTACGGGTCTTGTTCTCATCCCCAGAATTTAGTTTCTTTGGAGAGTCCATTGTCGAGCAGAATTGAGACCTTGGTTTCTCTGGGGGGTCCGAGAATGCCTGAGAGTTCTGGCAAGAGTACCCCATCTTCCTCCCGGGACCAGGAGGGTCAGGCCGGCAGGGGCGGGTGAGAGGTCACTGTGGGTGAAGGGCCAGGGGGCCGGCTTCCTGGCCTGTCAGCCCTCTGCTGTGACAGCCAGCACAGAGACTTCCCGTGACCCAGATCAGAGGGCCCTGTGCTAAGAGAAAGGACATGGCTCCTTGGAGGAGTCCCCCCCGAACAAATACAGAGCTACGGGGTGCAGAGGTGGGGCAGACACATAGGACTTGGGGTGGCGGGAAAGGATGGGTATCTGTTCTGTGTCATCCTGAGTCAGAAAAATACCCATCTCTGTGCTCTGCTTCCGATGTGGTCCCAGGCCATACCCCGCAGCATTTCACACCTCCCACCCCAGCCAGGCTCTGACCAGACATCCCCAGGTGCTCACAGCGCGTCTCTGAACCACCTGCGTCAGAGTCACCTGAGATGCTTGAGAAAGCAGACTCCTGCCCTGGCTTCCCCTGCCCTTGTCCTCCCCCCATCAACCCTCCGCCTGACCTCTCAGCCCAGGGGATCCTCGCGGGAGCTGTGTCAGGCTGTCTGGGGCAGGCATGTGTGCACTGTGAGCGTGGAAGCATAAACGTTTCCCCCTGAACGGAGCCTGATGCCTGAGGTTTCTCCAGCACATACCTCAGGCGGTGCATGGAAAGTCACCTTGGTGCTTAATGGAAGGTGGGGGCAGGGGGCAGGGAGTGCTGGTTGTGGGAAAAACTCTGCTTCCCGGAGGGCAGGGAGGGGGCAGTGCCCTGCTCCGGGGGCTGCTACCTCTGCAGACCCCAGGGACTACCCTTAGTGCTCACGGGCTCCAGGAACCCCATGGGGCTTGGTGCCATGCTGGTGTTATGACCAGGGACCCACAAACAACCGGATCCTGCCTAACAACCCCCTGCATCCCCACGGGGTTCCTTAGCGGCTGTGAATCTGTTTCCCAGCACTGCCGCCGTAACTAGCTTCCACTAAGTGGCTTAAACAATAGAAATGTATGGCCTCAGTTCTGGAGGCTGGAAGTCCAAGATCAAGGTGTTGGCAGGGTGGTTCCTTCTGAGCCTGTGAGGGAGAGTCTGTTCCAGGCCTCCCCCTGAGTTTCTGATGGTGAACTTGCAATCTTTAGTGTTCCTTGGCTTCTAGAAGCATCACCCCATCTCTGCCGTCATCCTTTTGTGGCGTTCTCTTGGCGTGCATCTGTGTCCAAACTCCCCCCTTTTGTAAGGGCACGGTCACATTGGGTTAGGGGCCCACCGTTCTCCATTAGGACCTCACCTTAACTAATTACATCTGCAACTACCCTATTTCCAAATAAGATCACATTCTGAGGTGCTGGGGGTTAGGACCCCAACACATGAATTTGGGGAGACATAGTTCAGCCTACACAGGGAGCTATAGCGAAAGGAAACAAAGTCCCACTTTATTAACACCTGAGCCCAATAACCCGTAAACGCAGGGCTCTTGGGGCAGAGCTGGGGGCAGGGGCAGGATACGGGAGTTCAATAATCCACCATGATTCGTAGCAGAGAGAGAAGAGGCAGAGCGTGGCAGGCACCTCACAGCACACGGTGACCCTGCTCCCGTGGAAACTGGGACTGATCAGAATAATGGCCCTTTCTTGGAGGGGAGGGTGTTTGGAGGAGATGAGCAGAGCTGGCTCTGGCATGAGAAGTTGGGCTGCAGTGCTCCCTTTCTAAAAGGTCATCTGGAGGGGCCCAGATGATCATTCCCTGCCCAGATCTAGCATTAGAAAGAAGCAGTTGTAGCAATACGGAAGTCCCTGCCCCTGCCCAGTCCCCTTAAACAAGTGGGGACTTGGAACTGTCAGAGCTGGAACAGAGCAAAGCCGGCCACAGCAGGCACATGGCAGAGGGGTCCACGTGCCCAGGAAAATAAAAAAGCGGGTCGGCCAGCCACATCCGGTGGCAGAAGGGAGCATGCGAGCTTCAGCCTGGCCCGGGGGCCACACGGGAGCAGTGCCCAGGCCCAGACTGATCCAAAGCATCTCTTTGCCTGGAGGCCTTGATGGAGGCCAGATGCGGGCTTTTCAAAGCAGAAGTCGTGTACACTGTGGACGGGGCAAGTGACAGAAGTGCTGGGTAGCCCATAACCACTTCATGGAAGGGGGATTCTTGGGGCTGGAAGGGACCTCAGAACGCATCCTGTCCCATCTGCAATGTGGAGATTTGAATCCCATCATGGCACCTAGACAAAACATGGGCTGCAGTTCGATGGAGCTGGGTTTCCCCGTGGAGGAGAAGCTGGCTTGCTGCTCAATCTCTCTGAGCCTTGATTTCTTCGTCTGTAAAATGGGACTAACGATGCCCATTCTGCAGAGAGTAATTGTAAGGTTAGAGATTGTGCACATCACGCATCTGGCCCACAGGAGACACTTAACTGGGAATTATTATTACTGAGCCAGGCGAGTTCAGATCTTACATAAAATCTCTGAGAAGCAAAGGCAACAGATGTTACCTCTTAATTATCTAAATGGTGAAATTTTAAATTGTCCCAAATAGTTTTACTCTGTGAAATCTGCAGAACCTGCAAATAATCATTTTGATCTTGCTGGATGGTTTGATGATATTTGACTCAGTAAATCCTCCTGGGAGAGCCAACATGCTCAGACCGAATCTAGCAATGTATAGAAGACGAGACATTCTGGAAAAGCAGTTTGGCATCCCATAGCAACAATGTGTTGGTATTCAGCTGTTTCATTGTTATTATTAGGTGTGAATTCTAAACTCGGGGGGTTTTGTTCCCTTAAATTCATCACTTCCCAAAGTAGATTTCTTAAAAGTACAGATTTCTCAAATGCCAACAGCTCCATTTCCCCATTCGGGCTCCCAAGGACAGGAGCAAAACCATGGTGGCATTACCCCCTCGGCGTCGGTGGGCAAGAGTGGATAGTGGTGCTGGAAATGGGACGCCTAATAGAAGGGCCTCAGAATGGATTCATTAAGGATCTATTCAAAAAGGGGGTCATTGCAGTGGGGGATCTCATCCCACCAGCTTCCTCCTCCTTCCTCTCCTGGGCTCGTCCTCACAACCTCAGCCCAAAGAAGCCCAAAGAAGCCTTCAGGAAAATCACTGAAGTTGGCAGCGCAGAGTCACAGCCCAAGCTCAGTCCTCTCCGGACCTGGGGTCTCACCTGGGCAGCCCTCCAAGCTGAGAGCCACCGCTGCCTTCCATCTTGCTGACCTCCATGCCCTCCCCCCGCCAGGTAGAATACAGGTGCTAGCTCCCAGGCTGAGCACAGATGCTGGATTTTCCTCTACCACTGACTTGCTAGGTGATGTTGGGCAAGCCCCTCCCCTGTCTGGGCCTCGATTTCCTCATTTGACAGTGGGTGGGTAATTTATAATCTCTAAGTTCTCTCTCAGCTCTGTGGCCTTTTCTACCTTATATTAATGCTGGGTAACATCTAAATATGGCCAGGGGTGCTGGACACACTTGGGAGAAAAGAATAAATGGCTTGATTTGGGAGAATTCCGTTTACACAGAGGAGGGCTTTTACTACCTCACAGCCTGGCCTTAGCACCACTGAATGGAGCTGTTCGATGGATACCTGGAGGACTCTCAGAACTGTGCCCCTTTGACACAGGAGCTGCCTCTTCCCTCACCTTCTTCCAAAGAATGAGAGTCACTTTAGGGTACCCTGACTGCTGCTATAGCCAGGGGCCACCAGAATCCCAACCCTGGGAAGAAGCTTTTCCCACCAGCAGATTCTTTCCTGATGCAAGACATACTTTGAGCTTTGATGAATATTTGCAAAATTAATCTCAGCCCTTCCTCCCAGGCAAGCTCCCGTGGACGGCGGAGCTAGGATCTGAAGCCAAGAATCAGTCTGTCCTAGTTACAGTGATCATAGACGTGACCTTATTCAACTCCCCCTTTTTCGTAGAAAACACCCAGGCCCCAGAAGGGAAACAACTTGCCCAGGGTCACACAGCAGGTCAGCTGCACAGCCGGAGCAAATGGCCAGGGTGCAATTAGCTATTGGTGCAATTCTTAGATCAGCTTGGGTGCCTGGGTTCAAATCCCTGCCTTTACAGTTTACTGGCAAACTATCAGTACTTAACCTCCTTGGACGTCTATTTCCTCACATGTAAACTGGAGATGTCTAATCTCCCAGGGTTCCACGAAATCATGTGTAAAGTGCGTCCTTAGCCCAGTACCTGGACTAAAAGAAGCGCCTGGAGAACGGCCACCATAGTTATGGTTGTAAATTGCTGTTGTCATTGTCGCGGGAGGAGGAAGCCTCAGAGAAACTGAAGCGTGGCCGGGAAGCTGGGGTCAGGGGCTCAGGCTGGAGCCTGGGATGCGCCCAGCTGCGCTCTTGTAATGAACGCCCTCCCCGTCTCTGTCCGCAGGCTGGTGGAGCTGTCCTCCGCGGTGCCCATCAGCTCCCACTGGGGGGTGCTGTCCAAGTGCTTGGCCTACAGCAAGGCCGCATCTGACCCGTTCGTGTACTCCTTGCTGCGACACCAGTACCGCAAGAGCTGCAAGGAGATTCTGAACAGGGTCCTCCACAGGCGTTCCCTCCGCTCCTCCGGCCTCACCGGGGACTCCCACAGCCAGAACATTCTTCCGGCCTCTGAGTGAAGGACGCTGCTGCTTCTGGAGAGCTTGGAATGAGACGGCTGGTGAGAAGAGGGGGCGGGAGGGCTTGGGGCGCCTGGGCGGACTCCACCGGCCGCCACCATCCAGCGAGCCCAGGGATTCCGGTTCCCTGGCTTCGGAGGAGGGGCTCCGAAGCCTGCTTCCTGCTTCCTCGAGGGCAGATGTTGAACTGTCCCTGTTTATCACCAAAGGATGACCAAGGGACATGCTGTGCGCTGGCTTTTCTCTTGGAGAAGTTCCTTTGAGCTCCTAGAGTCACCAGAGACTCCCCAGGAGTCACACCCCATCCGGTCATGATCAAGGACACACAGTGCTGGTGGCAGGTGGGGAAGCATGGCGTCCACCTGCTCACTAAGCCCTGGATGCTGGGCTCCATGCTGAAGAAAAGTGGTGACCCCCGTGGGGCATCAGCCACGCTGAGAGTGAGGCTGGCAGTGGCCCTTTAGCCCCACATCTGGCATGGCCACCCTTCTCCACACGTAGTGGTGGCTGCCTTAACCCAAATATCGTTCAGCTGGAACTCACTGACTTGTGCTCGGCTGGGACCCTTGGGCCCCCACGTCCAAGGGGAAAGTGTTTGCCGACTAGTATTGCCCAACTCTTGCTGACAAGTTGTCTTAGAAATGGCTATATTGGATTCAACTTTTATCCCTCTCTTCCCTCCCCCTCCGCCCCCAAGCTAACATTTGTGTGTGTAGACAATCTTAGCATGAAACTGGTTTAAATAAGCAGTTATTACTACATGTAATAATGTTCTTTGAAGTCTGACCCGAAGTCACCTTCTTCTGATTCACATGTCATAACTGTTGGAGCAAAGGAGAGGCAGGAGGACAGTGTCTGGCAGGTCCCCCACGCGGTTTGTGACCTGAATTTGCAGGAAGCGTTTCACCTTGTCTCACACATCTTGTCCAGCGTGTTCTCTTAGGTGATTGGACAAGAACTGACCTGAGCAGGGTTTTAGTCTTGATTTTAAGGCACTGGGTTCCATTATCCTAAAGGTTCAATATCCTAGTTTCTGTAAGTCATCAACAAAGAGTAGAGGCTTCCCAAGGTGATCCAGAAAGTGCCCTGTGCCCACGATGGGAGAGTGAAATTTTTATTGAAAACCGTAACTCTAAAACATATGCCAATTCACGAGCAGCCCCCGTCTTGATTTAATAAAAACCAAGGTGAGTGGACCTTGAATTAAACTAAATGCTTTCTGCCCATCCATCTTTTTATTTCTTTTACCATTTCAAATATTGTGTGAATGCTAAGAGCAGTTCTTTCTCTATCCTCCACTCTATGTGATTCCTCCAGGGTGGAAAGGATGGGAGCACAAGGCTTCGAGGGCTCTCCTTCCTGCTCTGCAAAGCCTAACTTTGGAAACATAGAAGGGAGGACCCATTTCAATAGGGACCAACCAGGAAGAGCCTGAAGCTGTTCACTGCCAGGTGCCCCAGTGTTGAAAAACGAAGTGTGTGTGTGTTTGAAAAGATGGCGTCTTATTAACTTTAGCTCCTCATTTAGAAAACAAATCACTGAGCCTGGCCTACTCTTGTCTAGTTTCTAAGTTTGCATGGAGACAGACATAGCCTTTGAAGCCTTGCCACCTTCCCGTTGCAGCTGGAGGTGTGCTCACACCTGCTTGGAGGAGCCGATGGCACACACACCCCTTCCCAATTCTGTGTTCTGGGACATAAGCTTGGTAGCTTGAAGTCAGCTGTGATGGGCATATTTATACCAAGAAAGTCAGTAAAGGCTACAAATCGGGCCTTTTTCTCCACTGAGAGCTCATTGCTAAACAGCTCCCAGCACATCACTGCCCAGACAGGACTTTGTGTGTTACTGAAACAGAACTGCTCGGATTCAGAGCACATCTGGCCACTCAAGTTTGAATCACAACAGACTTTCTTTAATGTGGCTCTTTCCTAGCGTCAGGCAGCTGTTCACCCTTCATTGTCCCAACGTCAAAAGAACCAATGAGGTCGAGGACAAGCACAGAGCCAGGAAAGTAAGCACAATTGAGTCTGACCATCTCCCTTTCACGCAAACACTCCTTGGGCAGCAGGGGCGTAGCGGCCCAGCGGATGAGGTCAATTGACAGTCAAGTTCAAACAAACAAATACGTTTCCATCCATGTCAGGTTGGAGGAATAACCGTCATCTCTTCTTGCTCCCTCTGTGGAGGCAACAAGTTATACTCCCGGAAGCAACTCTATCCCTTTCACCTCTTCTTTAGTGAAAAAATAAGATCTGTCACCTACAGTGCCACATGTCTTGAAAAGATGCATTTCATAAATTACACTGAACCTTAGGACTGCCAAAAAAACAATAAAACCAGTTGTGTTGGCATCATGGTGACAACTCCCCAGATATGCCAGTCGGCTGGGTATTTTCATTATTATTTGAACACAGGCAGCAAAACCCTAGGAGAAGTGAGAAGAAAATCGTTGCATTGGCCATCAGCGTCAACCAACTCTGCTAGAATTACCTTTAGCTAAATGTTTATATACAGTCCATAAAATTCTCCCCAGCTCCTTTATTCCCAAGAGAATTATCTACCTCATTTGGTAATTTATCAAACGTAACATGGTAATGTGGATTTCTCAGGTAGAACACTTAGAAATGTCCAGATCAGCGTCTATGTCAAGGGCCTGGGATAACTTCCTTGACGTCAGTCTAGAATAAGGCTTGATGTTGAAGGCCCGAACTTGGGTAGACAGCTGGGCTCGGTGTGAGAGCAATTGAAGAAGATGGAAAATAAAGCCTCCATGGAGAGGCTCTCAAATTCCTAAACCCACATCCGGGGCTCAGTTTCTAGCCCTACCTGATCTGAACTTGTAGGTTTCAACCCCATCTGTGTTGGCTTTTGCAGTCACTCTGCAACTCTAGCTTTTCTTTATGCTGCTTCTTAGAGGGGATTTCAGGGCCCTGGGAGCCACTGAGGGAAAAGTGTTGTAGCATTTGGGGTTTGTGTGTCTCATGGTCCGCTGACCTCCCAAAGATGCTTCCCTAAGAGCCTGCCTATTTCTACCATGAAGTTGGCTGGTGGGGGACGGGAAGTTGCCTTGACTCATCTCACAGCAACTGTACATTCCTTCTAGGACTCAGCTCGGACTTCTGCCACCGTGAGCAATAAACCTCTCTCCTCATGTTTGTGAAGCTAGTTTTCTTTTTCAGGATGCCCTTCTTTCTGAGAGAAGATGGAAAGAACAGGCCGAGTCCAGGTCCTGGTTGCTGTCCTTTTACATACTTTGGTGCAGGTAGCTGACGCCTTTGCAGGGCTGCAGTGTGACCCTCGGGGGGACCGCAGGCTGTGCATTTTTAGAATTTACCCAAATTCAACATCGACTAATTTGCCTATGATTTCAACGAGGTTATTTTGTCAGGTGCCAGAAATTCCTCACATCTGCTCGTATCCTCTGGAGCACTTGCACCACAGGCGAGAGAGAAGTCCTGCATATATCTGAGGCTCCCACCACCTTTCTGGAAGGTCAACAGCGTCTGCAATGAAGCCACTGGCTCCTGAACTTTACTATCCACAAGAATCACCAAGAGACGTTGTTTAAAACTCAGATTCCTGAGCCCCTTCCCTGGAGATCCGTCTAAGGAGGTCTGGCAAGGCCTAGGATTCTGCATTTTCAGACATCAGGGCCCAGGTGACTGTGGCAGGTGGACTTCAAAGTGTCCTCCCTGAGGAAAAATGGTCTTAGACACCTGGATAAGCTCTATGGAAAACTGGCTCTTTCTAAATATCTAGGTTTCAGTCGTCTTCTATGGTTCCCTAACATGCCAAACAGTTCAGTCTCCAGCTTAATCAAGGGCTGAGTCATTTTGTCCCCAGAGGAACAAAATTGATCATGCCATGAAATTTTTAAAACCTGTTTTCACGAGACTCTGGTGGAACGGGAGAAGCTGCCCACTCTACCTCTGAAGGCCTTTGCAAAACAGCCTCCTTCCTCTCTGTGGGGCTCCTGGCTGGTAAGCACGAGATGTGTTGGGTGTTGGCAGGGCGGCAGCACTCACTGGCTCAGACACCGTGTTAGAGAAAAGGGAGCCTGGTGCTCAGAGGGCCCCGGAGGGATGCTTGCTTGCGTCCTGACACAGACTCTGTCCGGGCAGCCTGGCTGGGGGAGTCGATGGCTTCTAGCCCCTTCGCTACTAACCAGAGCCCTCGCCCCTGCCCCCTTCCGACCAGCTTCAGACCCGGGGGGCCAAGCCAGCCGAGGCAGGGCCAGAGAGAGACAGTGCTGGATGCCCACCCTTGGGTGTGGGTCTTTTGTTGGTTCCCCGCTTCATCCAGCATGGCTGACCCTGCTGGGTCCCCCACGAGCAGCTCGTAATAATGACAACCTAAGAGCCGGTGTGTCCTGAGTGAAGACTAGACACCAGACACCACGCTGAGAGTTTGGGGGTAGCGTTTCCACGAATCCTCGTAATAATCCTCTGATGTCAGCACTATGACTCTCTCCTTTTTACAGATCGGGCAGAATCTGTAGGTCCTCGGGCAGCATGTAGAGAAATTTGAGGGGCAACACAAAATAGGTCTCCAGAAGGGTGGGCTGGTACTGATGGGAAGTCCCCAGCTTCACCCGACTCTGGGCAGTTCAAGGAGGAGCAGGTGACTTTCCATCAGCAGCAGAGAACCCCGTGCTCTCAGCTCCTGAGCTGACACCCACACCGGCCAGCTGGGCCTTGGGCCCCTCTGGTCACGGCCACCCCTCGTCTTCTCTTTCTCTGCATGTGCTTCTCGGGGTGTTCGAGGGGAAGTTGCTCAGCAGCAACCTCTGTACCAGAATTTATGGTCCACGAGTCCTTTTCAGCTACAGAGAATCTGACTGACTAAACGTTGTAGGTGTTTGCGGACTTGTTGTCCAAAGAATTTTCCCGAAACTCTGGGCCAGTAGCCTTCACGAGCATTAGTACAACACAGCAGTGCCTGGCACTGAAGCTGACCTTTCCCCTTCACAGAGATGCCAAGAGGTTAACATGGAGAAGCCCGTGCTGACCTGGTGGCTGTAGTGGGGAGAGCGTGGGGAGAGGGTGGGAGAGGCTGTCGCAATACCCACCTGTCACTCCTCTGACATTTACGGAGCGCCTTCTGTGTGCCTGGCCCTGGGCTGTGTCAGACTCCGGGAGAGACCAGAGATTACTCTACAACGTGGAGGGTGGAGCTGCCCTGGAGCAGTGTGCACAGTGTTGGGGGTGCAGGAGGAGGGCTGGTGCACTTGGCGGGTGGGGGAGGAGCGTTCTGGAAGGTTTCCTAGAGGTGGTAGCTTTGGGCCTGAACCTGCAGTAGGGAAGCGCCTATGACGAGACATGAAGGAGGTGTGAACAACGTGCCCAGTGGGGAGTCTAACGGGGCGGGAGCTTAGCGTGTGTCCAGGAATAGGATGGGTTGGGCACGTAGGAGGTGACATGACTCCTGAGACAGAGTGGATGTGATCTGTGGTCCTGGGGAGAGCACCGAGGTCTTGAACTTGGGAGTTTCAAAATTAGAGCTCTTTTAGAAAGAGAAAACATGGGGGGAAATCCACATATATTTAGCTATTGACAAAGAGAGGGAAGAAAGAAAAGAAAGAAGACGGAAGGAAGGGAGGGAGGGTGGGAGAGAGGCACCAAAAGCATTGCATTTAATTTGTGGGGTGTCTACATTATACAGTGAGCGGGAAGGGGGCATGATTCACTCTTAAGAAACCAACCTCATTCGGCCAGGGCATATCCCCTGATAATACACCCGAGTGGGAATAAAGGTATGTCTTCAGTAGGGAGTGTACACGTTCCATAGTAACACAGGGTCCTTGTGGGCATGGCCCATACCCCGGAGACAACTGGAAGAACCCACAGCAGAAACAGCCATGTGTTTGCAAATGTGACCCTTGTCCCAAGTAACAATTCAGCCTCCCCCGCTTCACACCCATCTCCGTGGCTTGCACAGCTTACTCGTGCAGTGCGTCATGTAAAAATGCATTGAGCATTGAGGGTCCAACGTTATGCATCTACTCAATCTTAGCAGTGCGATAGTTTATCACGTATACCCACATTTAAGGACTTTTAAAATAGTTTAGGTTGTTGACTCCGAAGACTGTGCGTGCCCCTTGTGGAATGCGTGTGCTCTTAGGAGCGCTGACTCAGGGTGTTTCCTGTGGCCTTTCTCTTGTAGTCCTGGTGATTCTATAGTCAGCATCTTAATTACTCCTGGCGTGGAAGAGTGGTTGCACGTGTTAAATAGAACCTAAAGTTCACGTTTTGAAGAGTCTGAAATCTGTATTTGGAGACAGGAATCCCACTGGGAATTTTGAGAGTCAGATTAGAGTCATCAAAGCCCCGGCAATACCCCAGACTACTCATAGGAAATGTGTTTGGGGAGCATCAGACACCATCGCAATGGCACACAACTGATTGGTTGACCTGAGCCGGTCAATTTCCCAATGACCAGATCAGAGAGACAGCTCCTGCCTGGCAAAAATACCAAACACCCAGCCCCCAAGGGCTCTGTCCACCATGGCCCAGCATTCAAGCCATTTAATACCAAATCTTTGCTTGAATTATTAGTAACCAAACCCCATGGTATATTTGAATGCCAAGTCCCCTCGTAAGTTGAAATCATTCCAAACCTCAACAATCCTGTTTTATAGCAAGTTTGTAAACATAATCTCTTCTGGAACATTTGAGGGACATTTAAGGAGTACGGTGTCTCACCAACCCCATCAGGATTTCCCCAGGGGGAACCTTGAAAGTCCAATGACAAATAAAAGAGGTGTCTTGCCTTACCCTCCTTACCACATGGGACATTATTATGAACACAGGGACAGGCTAGTCTTTATATTCTTAGGCTATAGCTCAGGAGAAGGAGTTCAAACCTTTGCCATTTGGATGTGCACGTCCATTGTAGTGAGGCAGCTCCTCGGAAGACATAAATCTGTCCCTCTGCTATGGTGTTGTGTTGAGCGGATGCCAGCAGACAATTTCAGCCACCCTTATCCATCCTCCCTAATGGAGTGCGGCCATCTCCCACACAGAGCTTCATCCGGCCCTGTGTCCAGTGGGAGAACCACCACCTCCCTGAGGTGAGACCGGTTAGATGCTACCCTTTGAACGCCAGAAGCTCCAAGTAATGAGTGCACCCAAGTTTAATTCTTTGCATTCCTTCAGTTTCACAGATTTCATTATTTGGGGGGGTTGTGCAAAGTGGGCTGCGGGGACTTACTTACACTGTCCATAGCTTGCACATCCAGAGAATAGAAGGGAGTCTGCACTGAGGAACCCTAAGGCATGTGCCAGCTAGTTCAGCATTCCACGTGGAAATGTACTTTATACTTGGATACTTCAAAAATACTTTTGGAAGCCGAGACTTAGAAAAACTAAAGATATTTCATTCCCGGGGGACAGAGGGATCTGCAAATGCCTGGCCCCTGTACAATGTTCTGTCCCTAAGGTCAGACCCATAGGACAATGGGTGGGACACTGTGACTTTGTGTTGGAGCAAATGCACCTGTCACCGTGCGCCCCTATGACTCTGCTTCCCTCTGTGTGTCCTTATGGGCGAATGTTCACCAACAGCTGCGTACTAAGCATAAAACAGATGAAGCAAAATGTTACCACATCCTCTAGTGTTTGTTTACATGGTAGTTTTTACTTTATTTTCTCCTAATTTATTAAACAGAAGTACAGCTCTATTAAAACACACACACACACACACACACACACACACACACACACACACATTACCAGAAGCCCTCCCCATGTGGCAATGTTACCTTTCGTGGGATACACTTGCCAACAGCTGTTTACTATTGCAATGGGACTCAGGACTGATGAATCCAAGGCCAATGTCGCCTGCTCTGTTTACAATGGCTTGTGTTTAGTGACTACATAACAAATGTTGTAATAAATTTTTATGAGAGAATTATAAAATTCCTGTTATAAAATCTCATCCACACTTTGTTGACCTGGTGTGAAAAAATTTTTATTAGGCACAAGTTAATTGTCGGAAATGGTGGTTTTATAATTTCATGGTGGGACGTAAGTTTACATTTCTTTTTATCTTTCTATATATCTTCCTATTTTGTACCTCCTTTTCTCTCCTGCTGCCACTGCCCAGACACTCCTGACTGTCACACAGCCTCCTAGGGTTAGGTGTTCATCCTTTGGGACCATTTCTTTACTACCCAGGCCCCCCAGCAGTCACCCCTCCCATACACACCTGACCAGGGATTGACTGGCATGGCTCCCACCCTCCTAAATACCAGGCAACCTTTGCCACTTTTGACCCAGTTCCTTAGGCTTTGCTAGATGACTAATTGCTGCTCAAATCCCAGAGAGAGAGCAGGAAGGGCCTCAGAAGGGAAGAAGTCCCATATTCGTTGACTGCTGCAGTGTGTTGGGCCCTGTGCTAGGGACCTGCCACACACTGCATGTGCGTGTCCCTCCAGAATTCATATGTTGAGACCTAATCCTCAGTCTGATGGTGTTAGGAGGGCATGAGGGTGGAGCCCTCATGAATGGGATTAGTGCCTTTATGAAAGAGGCCCTGGGAGCTCCCTTGTCCCTCAGGCACTGAGGGACACAGCAAGAAGACAGCATCTATGAACCAGAGAAGCAGGCTCTCACTAGACACTGAATCTGCAGGTGCCTTGATCTTGGACTTCCCAGGCTCTAGAACTATGAGAAATAAAGTTCTGTCATTTGTAAGCCATCCAGTCTATGGTATTTTTGTTATAGCAGCCCGAATGGACTCAGCCACAGTTCCTCATTGAAGAGTTCCAGAGGTGGCACTCTCATTTAGCAGCTGCAGAGACTGAGCTCAGAGAGGTTAAATATCCAGCCCCGGATCACACAGCTAGTAAGTGGGGCATGGAGGTTTGAACCAGGTGGCTGATGTTAAACTCCTGTTTTCACTAAATCCATGAAGATGTCTCCAAAACGTAGGGATGATTCAGCAAAACCTCCCTTTTTACAGTTGGGGAAACTGAGGCATGGAGGAAGAAATTACTTCCCAACATCAGACATTAGACCTCAAGTGTCCTATGATCTTAGGCAAGCAGCACAGAAACTCACATTTAGAAACTCTCAAAGTTCCAACATTACCTTTGTCCTGGGGTCCACTGTGCCCCAGCTGCTGCTTCTTTAGAATGGAACCTCCTACCTAACCAAAGAATTAATTTGTAAAATTAATATCTTCATTCAAGCAATGTCTAAGAGCCAGAGCCCATGTGATGAAATACCAGCTTTGCACTAATTTACTGTGTGACTTAGAACAGATGACTTAACCTCTCTGTGCCTCTGTTTCTTCATACGTAAACTAGTGATAACAGTAATACCTGCCTTGCAGTCCTGTGGAGTCATCGTGTTCTAAGTGCTTAGAATGGTACCTGACACAGGATTAACAGTTCAGTCAACATTGGAGGCTAATATTAGACTTATCTCCCCAGATAGCATCCTGTCCCTGTGAAAGGGGATCTTGGACTCACCTGGGAGGAATTCCTAGGAAAGGCAGGCGTGAGGGAGACATCGTGGGTGAGGGGGCTAGGCCAGGACCCCTTTATCTTACCCCACGCCCCCCATGCCCACAACGCTGCAGCTTTATCCATTTCTGAGCAGATTTGCACGGCAGTCTCAAGCTTGACACTCAGTCCAGGGATTTTAGCAGGAAGACCCAGACATGATGCAGCAGGTGCTGTGTGGCGCTTGGCCTCCCCAACACCCCCTCAGGACCCACAGTCCCTGTCCCCACCTCACTGGGCCTACTGAGGCCTCGAGAATGACCATGATGCAGGACGCATCACCGCCCTGCGTGTGCCTGGGGTGGGCTCTGGAGACATCCTCTTGAGTGGGGTCCAGGCCACTGCTCGGATCGGGCTGAGCTGCGTGGAGGAGGGCTGGAGTGTCCTCAGGGGAGTTGCGTGTGGGTCACAGCCCAGCCCCCAGGAGAACAGGGAAGAAAGCAGAGGCTGTACCTGGGAATGGGATGCCCAGGCCAACAGGGGATCCCTTTGCTACCAGGGGACATCTCCAGGGTCAGCCCCAGGAGAAAAGACCCTCATGCAGCCTAAGGGTATGACGGGTCAGTCTCCTGAGCGCCCACTGTGTTCCAGATGCCCCACTAAATGCTTCCAAAGCATCACCTCATTCAATCCCCCAATACTCCTGTGAGGCTCGTATTATTCTTACCCGCATCTTACAGCTGAGGAACTGCGATGGTTAATTTCATGTGCCAACTTGACTGGATCACGGGATGCCAGATATTTGGCTAAACATTATTATTATTATTATTATTTTGCGGTACGCGGGCCTCTCACTGTTGTGGCCTCTCCCGTTGTGGAGCACAGGCTCCGGACGCGCAGGCTCAGCGGCCACAGCTCACGGGCCCAGCCACTCCGCGGCATGTGGGATCTTCCCGGTCCGGGGCACAAACCCGTGTCCCCTGCAAAGGCAGGCGGACTCTCGACCACTGCGCCACCAGGGAAGCCCTAAACACTATTTCTGGGTGTGTCTGTGAGAGTGTTTCTGGATGAAATTAACATTTGAATAGGTGGGCTCAGTAAATTGGTTTACCCTCCCCAATGTGGGCGGTATCATCCAATTCGCTGAGAGCCTGAACAGATCAAAAAGGAGGAAGGAGGAACTTGCCCCCTCCTGCCTGATTGCTTGAGCTGAGACATCAACCTTCTCCTGCCCTCAGTTCCCCTGGTTCTCAGGACTCTGGACTTGGACTGAATTACACCACCGTCCTTCCTACTTGCAGACAGCACATCGTGGGGGCTTTTCAGCCTCCATGATTGCGTGAGCCAGTTCCTTATGATGTTCCCTTATACACATACAAAGATATGTGCGTGGTTCTGTTTCTCTAGAGAATCCAGACTGTGTGGATTCAACCAATAGGGACGGAGCAGCTCATGTGAGGTCACACGGCTGCTCCATGAAGAGCCAGCTCCAGCTCTCTCACTCCCACTGCCTCTCACTTCTGCAGGGACCCCATAGTAAGGCTGGGAAGCAGTGTCCAGGGAAGCATTGTTTCCCAGCATCAATATCCCCACAGCGATTTACTGTGTCCCTCTTTGCTGACTTCCAACAAGAATTAAAAATGAATATTTAGCAGATGATGGCTTTTTCTCACAATGATCTATGAATGCCACTGTGGGCAGTGCTGATAATGCCCATGGAAATGAAAAACATGAATAAAAATGAATATTTACAAGAGTCACATTTCATCCTGGCCTCTAACTTATTTGGTTTGACCCTGTACAAGGCTTTTTACTCTTTCAGCTCTAAATTTTTCGTCTTTAAAAATAAAGTTATGGGGCTTCCCTGGTGGTGCAGTGGTTGAGAGTCCGCCTGCCGATGCAGGGGACACGGGTTCGTGCCCCGGTCTGGGAAGGTCCCACGTGCCGCGGAGCGGCTGGGCCCGTGAGCCATGGCCACTGAGCCTGCGCGTCCAGAGCCTGTGCTCCGCAACGGGAGAGGCCACAACAGTGAGAGGCCCGCGTACCGCAAAAAAAAAAAAAAAAAAAAAAAAAGTTATGGTGTAAGTTTAGACATATGCCAGTGGAAAAGAATTGAGAGTCCAGAGATAGATCCACACACACATGGTCAATTGATTCCAACAAAGGTGCTAAGGCAAGTCAGCAAGGAAAGGATGGTCTCTTCATCAAATAGTGCTCAAGATCTGGATATTCACATGCAGAAAGAAATAATAAACCTTGACCCATACATCATCTGGTGCACCAAGTTTAACTTGAAATGTATCATCAACCCAAATGTAAAGACTAAAAATATATTAATAAAACTCCCAGAAGAAAACATAGGAGAAAATCTTTGCAACTCTGGGGCAGGCAAAGATATCTTTGATAGAATGCAAAAGGCATGACCATAAAATAGAAAACTGATGAATGGCCCACATCAAAATTTTAACACACTACTCTTGAAAACACCATGAAGAAAAATGAAGATGAGCTACAGAATGGGAAACACATTTGCAATATATGTGTCTAACAAAAGAATTGTATCCAGAGCTTCCCTGGTGGCGCAGTGGTTGAGAGTCCGTCTGCCGATGCAGGGGACACGGGTTCGTGCCCCAGTCTGGGAAGATCCCACATGCCACAGAGCGGCTGGGCCCGTGAGCCATGGCCGCTGGGCCTGCACGTCCGGAGGCTGTGCTCTGCAACGGGAGAGGCCACAACAGTGAGAGGCCCGCGTACCACAAAAAAAAAAAAAAGAATTGTATCCAAACTAAATAAGAAGACAACCCAATAAAAAGTGGCAAAAGATTTAGGCAGACTCCTCCAAAGAACATTCGCTCATGACCCCCTCACAGAAAAATATGTTCAACATTATTAGCCATCAGGACAGTGCATATTAAAACCATGATGAGATGCCAGCACACAGGGAATGGCTGGAATTAAAGACTGAGAATACCAAGTATTGTGAAGAATGTAAAACAACTGGGACTCCCATACATCATTGGTGGGAATGCAAAATGATGGAAAACTGTTTGGCAGTTTTTTATAAAGGTAAACATACACTTATCATATAACCCAGCAATTCCATGCCTAGGTTTTTTCCTAGGAGAAATGAAAACATGTGTCTGCAGAAAGACTTGTATAGCAATGTTTTTAGTAACTTTATTTGTGATAATCTAAAACTCAACACAACCCACACATCCATCAACAGGTGGAAAAACGATTGGGGTATATTCTGTAGGACCCCATGTATGTGAAATGATTTATTAAAAACAGACAAAACTAAGCTAGAGGAATCAGGCTCCCTGACTTCAGACTATGCTACAAAGCTACAGTAATCAAGACAGTATGGCACTGGCACAAAAACAGAAACATAGATCCAAGGTAGAGGATAGAAAGCCCAGAGATAAACCCACGCACTGATGGTCACCTAATCTATGATAAAGGAGGCAAGAATATACAATGGAGAAAAGACAGCCTCTTCAATAAGTGGTGCTGAGAAAACTGGACAACTACATGTAAAAGAATGAAATTAGAACACTACTTAACATCATACACAAAAGTAAACTCAAAATGGATTAAAGACCTAAATGTAAGACCGAACACTATAAAACTCTTAGAGGAAAACATAGGAAAAACACTCTTTGACATAAATCACAACAAGATCTTTTTTGACCAACCTTCTAGAGTAATGAAAATAAAAACAAAAATAAGCAAATGGGACCTAATTAAGTTTAAAAGCTTAGGTTTAAATTTTTTTAAGTTTAAAAGCTTTTGCACAGCAAAGGAAACCATTAACAAGATGAAAAGCTGACCCTTAGAATGGGAAAAAATATTTGAAAACAAAGCAATGGACAAAGGATTAATCTCCAAAATATACAAACAGCTAATGCAGCTCAATATTAAAAAAACAAACAACCCAATCCAAAAATGGGCAGAAGGCCTAAATAGACATTTCTCCAAAGAAGACATACAGATGGCCAACATACACAAGAAAAGATGCTCAACGTCACTAATCATTAGAGAAATGAAAATCAAAACTACAGTGAGGTATCACCTCTCACCAGTCAGAATGGCCATCATCAAAAAATTCTACAAACAATAAATGCTGGAGAGGGTGTGGGGAAAAGGGAACCCTCTTGCACTGTTGGTGGGAATGTAAATTGATACAGCCACTATGGAGAACAGTATGGAGGTTCCTTAAAAAACTAAAAATAGAACTACCATAGGACCCAGCAATCCCACTACTGGGCATATACCCTTTGAAAACCATAATTCAAAAAGTCACATATACCCCAGTATTCATTGCAGCACTATTTACAATAGCCAGTAGCCAGGACATTGAAACAACCTAAAAGTCCATCGACAGATGAATGGATAAAGAAGATGTGGTATATATATGTATGTGTGTGTGTGTGTGTGTGTGTGTGTGTGTGTGTAATGGAATATTACTCATCCATAAAAAGGAACAAAACTGGGTCATTTGTAGAGATGTGGATGGACCTAGAGTCTGTCATACAGAGTGAAGTAAGTCAGAAAGAGAAAAGCAAGTATCATATATTAACACATATATGAGGAATCTAGAAAAATGGTACAGATGAACCTATTTGCAGGGCAGGAATAGAGACACAGACGTAGAAAACGGACATGTGGACACGGGGTGTGGGGGGGGAGCGGAGGGTGGGATGAATTGGGAGATTAGGTTTGACATATATACACTACCATGTGAAAAATAGATAGCTAGTGGGAACCTGCTGTATAGCGCAGGGAGCTCAGCTCAGTGCTCTGTGATGACCTAGATGGGTGGGATGGGGGTGGAGGGAGGTCCAAGAGGGAGGGGACATATGTACACATATATCTGATTCACTTTGTTGTACAGCAGAAACTAACACAACATTGTAAAGCAATTATATTCTAAAAAAAAGACAAAACTAGTCTATAGTGACAAAAAGTAGATCAATGGTTACTTGGGTTTGGGGTAGTGGACATTATAAAGAGACACAAAAGAATGTTTTGGGAGTGATAGAAATACTGTGTCTTTAATTGTAGTGATGACTGGTTATTCGAGTACATTGTCAGAGCTAGTCAAACTGCACACTTCTAGTGGGTGCATTTTACATAACAACGTGAATATAATTAACATGGCTGAACTGTGCACTTAATATGGTTAAGATGGTAACGCTTATGTTATTTGTTTTTAGCCACGATTTTTAAACAATTAGCACACGTAAAACAATGGGTGCATTTTACTCTATGTAAATTAAAGCTGAATAAGGTTGATTTAACAAATAAAGCTATATATCTCTAAGATCTCTTCTAGCTCCCGGAAATCTTGACAAATTCTCAAAATTATCTGCTCTCACCATTATCGAAAATTCTTCACTTTTCCATACTGCTCAAAATTTTCCTAATAGGATGACATTCATCTTAAGATAAATTTAGAGGTGGAGTCTTTAAACTTTTATGTGCCATGGACTCGCTGGCAGCCCGTGAACCCTATGGGCTCCTCTAAATAACATTTTTTAAAAGAATGAATACATAAGATTTTGAAAGAAAACAATCGTATTAAAAATGTAGTTGCCAAAATATTTTTTACATATGTTTGCAGTATAGTGATAGATGTGCTTTGTTATCAACACATTAAATAACAAGGAATAGTGACAATCTCAGAATTTACCATCATTTCAAAAGATGAGCCTAAATAAGATTTTGAGTACCTGTATCAACTGTGAAGTGATGCGAAGTTACCTGTGATCTCCACTGGTGACGGAGTTATAGGCTAACACCTCTATGTTCTACTCCTCATTCATAATTGAAGTTAATGCTAAATTTTTTAGTGAAAACGAGGACCACATTTTCCACCAAATTCATGGACTAAGTTCGGTCTGTGGAATGCAGAGAATCCCTAGTTTAGTGTGTGATTTTGTCATTCGCACCTTGATGTGAAAGCAGCTTTTGACAGCCTCGTTTTGATTAACCCTGAGATTATCCCCTCAGGTTAACCCTGAGATGATCCCCTCATCCACAGGAAGCTGAGAAGGGAGCCTGGAGCACAGGGAGGATGGAGGAAGGGGGTACTGAGAGCTCGCGGAGCTGGATGTAAATGGTGGGGGGTGGCCAACAAGGGCATGGGGAGGGTCTATCTTGAAGTTTCCTGATGGGCTGGTTTAACCTCTCTCCTCCTTTATTTATTTATTTATTTTTTACATCTTTATTGGAGTATAATTGCTTTACAGTGGTCTGTTAGTTTCTGCTTTATAACAAAGTGAATCAGTTATACATATACTTATGTTCCCATATCTCTTCCCTCTTGCATCTCCCCCACTCCCACCCTCCCTATCCCATCCCTCTAGGCGGTCACAAATCACCGAGCTGATCTCCCTGTGCTATGCGGCTGCTTCCCACTAGCTATCATGCGGCTGCTTCCCACTAGCTATCTACCTTACGTTTGGTAGTGAATATATGTCCATGCCTCTCTCTCGCTTTGTCACAGCTTACCCTTCCCCCTCCCCATATCCTCAAGTCCATTCTCTACTAGGTCTGTGTCTTTATTCCTGTCTTACCCCTGGGTTCTTCATGACATTTCAGAAATGTGGCGCAAGGAGGGGCACCTCGTGGGTTCCCCTGGTCTGGAGAGCCCGGCTCCCACAGAAACTGGCAAGAGCTGGAGGAAGGATGGGTTGGCAGTTAGGGGCGGCGTGAGCTCCTGTCCAGACTCTCCTGGAGGCAGGCTGGACGCAGGGCAGACCCTCCCTCCTGCCCCTCATGCAGCTCCGGCGCCCCCAGCGGGCTACGCAGTGATGCAGGGCAGGGTCCATCCCCAGAGCCCACGCCACAGCTGCCCCGCTGGCTCTCACTGCCTCGAAGGTAGCTTCCACCCAGGGCTCTTGGCTTTGCCTTCAAGGTGCTTTGATTTCTGCGCTGAAAAATTCCCCGAGGCAAAGAAACAGAGAGGGGTGGTTATCTGCTGAAATTCCTCAGAGATTTACCCACCACAACTGAGGCCCAGAGAGGGGAGGGGACCCGGCTTGGGTCCCCAGGAAGCAGGTGGAGGGGCTGAGACCCACATCAGGTCCAGGTTCGCTGGCTCTCTTCTCCCCTGAGATGCAGGGGTGTGAAGGAAAGGGCAGCGTCGTGGGCAGCGCCCGGCTAGCCCGCCTGCGGACACACAGGTGGTCAGAGGCAGGGTGGGCCTCAGAGGTCATCAAGCATCTTTATAGAGGAGAGAAATGTGTTCCAGAGAAGGGAGGAGCCTCCTGCCAGCAGCTGGAGTGACAAAACGGTACTTTGGTCCTAGGTTAGCGGTTCCCAAACCTGACCAGGCACCAGAATCACCTGGAGCCATCGTTCCAAACACGGCTCCGGGGACCAGTCCCAAAGCCACACATCAGAACCTCTGTCGAAGGGCGCGACATCTGCACTGTCACTGAGCAACCCACGCAGCTCCAGTGTGTGACCAGGCTCGAGGACCATGGCACTGAGCCATTCCCAAGTGTGCCCTGGAAGGGGCTGGGGTGGGACCTCTGACCCCTGCCCTGGGCTCTAGCCATGGGCAGACGGGAGGGAAGAGGGCAAGGAGAATGTTCTCCCCTTGGGGAGGAAGAACGGACCTCAAATAGGTGTTGGTTCAAGAAAAAGCTTAAGGCTTGAGCCAACCCTTCCTTTTCGTTGGGTGAATCTAGACCTGAGGAGTTGGGTGCAGGGAGGTGGGGGGAGGGGGACTTCATTGGGTACAGCATCATTTTAACTCTCCGATTCTCTCCATTAGATCCAAAGAAGGACAGAGGCTGCATCTCACTCATTTCTGTACCCCAAGTGCTCAGCTCAGAGACAGGTACACAGCAGGCACTAAATAAATGCTCCTGAATTCCCATTATTAGCTATGCTGCGTGAGTGGCGCTTTCACGATAGAGTTTTCTGCCACCTCTTGAGTTTCCGCAGACACTGGGAGTTGCTGAGAATGCTGTATTCCAAGTCAAAATATTCATTATGACACACGCTGTGTGCAATTTCCACAGACCCATTCATTACCCCATAATGTGCTTGGGGAGGAAAACAAACCGCTCTTGGAAAGGCAGCCGTGCAGTAGCTGAGGTCAGAGCTCTGCCACCACACTCAGTGGCCTTTCCAGGGCGCATCTCTGTTGACCGTGACCAAAAGGGTCTCTGGACCTGGGAGCACTGGACAGTGGATCTTCATCCAGGCAAGATCCAGTCACACATCTCAGGCAAGGTCAAGAAGCCCGAGGACCCCAGGGATGAAACCCACCCCCTGGCCCCTGACACGTGCTAATTGCAGCACGTTTATTTGCAATGCTGGGGACCCTTTCAGTCATGGGAGCAACGTAGAAATCCCTCTGTTTGACCTTTTCCCTGTTTATCTCATTAAAAAAGTAGCTGCACGGTGCAGAAGTTTGCTCCTGGTCTCATTAGCTGCCTCCTCATAATTGCAGGTTTTTAAGCAAGTTCCAGGCAGAGCCTCTGATGGAAATTAAACTCAAAGAGAAAGAGAACGAGAAAAATGCATAGGAGCTGGGTAATTGCATGCCTGTGTCTCTAGCGGTGGGCTCAGGCACACAGAGCAGCAGATGGGGTCTAAGCTGAAGGAAATAGGAAATGAAGCCCAACTCAGACAAATGGTAAAACCAAAGCAAGCCCTGAGAACACTTCTGGACAAGCCTCTGGCTCTCTAGCTAGTGTTTGTTTGGTGACGTTACCTGGCAGTTGGCTCTGACATTTCCCCCCCACCCCTGACCGTACTCCCTGGACCTCCTCTCTCTCTTGGCCACGGAGGGTTCCGGCACCCGCTCCCAGGGCTGCAGGTCACTGGACACCAGCCAGGGCGCAGCTGGCCTGCACCGTCCCTCCCAGCCTCTCCCGCCAGCTGCACTGACTTCCAGCCAGCCAGCTGCAAGCCTACCCAGGGCGTTCGAGGCCTCTTTACTCTCACCAAGCAGGTGCTAGATTTTTTTTTAACCTGGTGTCCTCCTCAGCTCATCCTCCAGCGTGGGCGGGAGGAGAAGTCATGGGCTCTGGAATCAGAATGACCTGGTATGGAATCCATTCATTGCCATCTTTGTGACCCTTAACCTCTCAGAGCCGCCATCATTAAAATGGTGATAATAGGGCTTCCCTGGTGGCGCAGTGGTTGAGAGTCCGCCTGCCGATGCAGGGGACACGGGTTCGTGCCCCGGTCCGGGAAGGTCCCACATGCCGCAGAGCGGCTGGGCCCGTGAGCCATGGCCGCTGAGCCTGCGCGTCTGGAGCCTGTGCTCCGCAACGGGAGAGGCCACAACAGTGAGAGGCCCGCGTACCACAAAAAAAAATAAATGGTGATAATAACATCCAAACTGTTAGAAGGATTAAATGAGCTGTCTCTGGAAAGCGCTGGCACGCAGTAAGTACTCCATGTATGTTAGTTCCTTACTCAGCCTCCAATTTCTAAGAAACACGTAATGTCCTCTGGAGTGAAGGTCAGACCATTCGGGGGTTTTGGAATTGCTAGCTTTTCAGGGCAGCCTCTCTGGAAGAGACAGTATGGCTCAGTGAGAGGAGCCCTGTGGCTTTGCGTCTCCTGTGACCCTTGGCCGTAGTCCCCATCCTCTTGGGTCTCCATCTCCCTGGTGTCCTCAAGGATGTGGAGAGCCGGCCCCAGGCCCGCCCTGCTCAGCTGACGAGGCTGTCGTGAGTTCTGGGTGGCTAAGGTGTGAGAACAAGCTCTGGAAACTGGTAAAAAAGGAACTTTGACTCCAACCCAAATGGATAGCTTATGGGAACGGGCAGCTCTGGAAACCCACAGAGGAAAAGAATTCTCAAGGGCTTTTATTGGAGACTCCGTGTGGGCTGGTAGCACAACTTTGGTGCAGCTGGTGCCGTGGAAAGAGCCACAGCTTTGGAGCCTGAAGAATCAAGCTGACCTGTACCTGCTGTGAGGCTCCAGGCCGATTCTTTACCTGACAGTGGGAAACGGGAAATGCATAATGGATGTAAATGCTCTTTATAAACTGTAAAGTGCAGATCCACCTGTTAGTTGTTCTGTAATTCTTCACTCTAGCCCCAAGGATGCCCGGCTCAACATTATGTTCTGGTTGGTACTTAGTGTAAAATAGATAGTTAGTGGGAACCTGCTGTATAGCAGAGGGACCTCAGCTCAGTGCTCTGTGATGACCTAGTTGGGTGGGATGGGGGTGGAGGGAGGTCCAAGAGGGAGGGGATATATGTACACATATAGCTAATTCACTTCGTTGTACAGCAGAAACTAACACAACATTGTGAAGCAATTATACTCAAAAAAAAAAAAAAATCCTTGTAGAAGCGAATATACCCAGACCCTCCCTGAAAGCACATTTATGTCCAAGCAGCCTTTGAAGAAATTAGCCTTAACAAGATGATATTTAATGCAGATTGGGGTCTGCAGAATAATGGCTCCCTAAAGATAATCCCCAGAGCCTGTGAATATGTTATGTTACCTTAAGTGGCAAAATGGACTTGGCAGATATAATTGAGTTAGGGATCTTAAGACAGGAATATTATCCTGGATTACCTGAGTGGGCTTAATGTAATCACAGGGTCCTTAAAAGAAGCAAGACAGAAACAGGGCAGTCAAGGAAGGAGATGTGACGATCGAAGCAGGGGTCAGAGCCAGAGAGAGACTGAAGATGCTGTACCGCTGGCTTTGAGGTGGAAGAAGGAGCTCAGGGATGCAGGCAGCCTCTGGAAGCTGGAAATGGTAAGTGGATTCACCCCTAGAGCATCCAGAAGGAACGCAGCCCTTATATCTTGATTTTAGCCCATTGAGACTCGTTTTGGACTTCAGAACAATAGAGCTGGAAGATGATAAATCTGTGTTGCTTTAAGACGCCCAATTTGTGTAACTTGTTACAGCAGCAAAAGGAAACGAATACACAGATAAATGGAAACGTCTGCAACTTGCATACAAAAATCCCAAAGCCCAGGCACAAAAAGGGAGAAACCTGGTTTAGCAGGCACACTGTGGAACAGAGCCTAATGACTAAATGTCAGTGATGTGGCCCTGCTCACAATGGCAGCTTCAGTGTTGAGGCTCTGTTTGTTTGTTTTTAAAGAAGTAGAGTAACTGGGAGAGAAAGGATGTTTTACATTCACTAAGGTCACTGGTCACACAGAAACAATGGGTTCAGTTCAGGGCAAAGCAATTCCAGGAGGGCATTACAAACTAGCTCATCTCCTAAGCATGAGAGAGAGCAGGAACTCTCATACTTTACTGGTGGAGAGCAAACTGGTACCACTTCATTGGATGGCAATCTGGCAATGTGTATTACAAATTTTAATGCACGTTATCTTTCAATCTAGCAATTGCATTGCTCTAAATCTATCACACAGATACCTGTACAAAGAGGTATATGCAATGCAAGGATATTCATGATTGTTTTGTTTGTAGTAGCAAAAGATTGGAAACTACCTCGTGTCCATCAGCAGGGGACTAGTTTAATGAAACATGGTTTTTATGAAACTGCCTACGTTGCTTTGAAAAGAATCAGGTGCGGCTTTAAATAGTGACGTGGAATCATCTCCAAAATTTATTACTAGGTTTAAGAAAAGCAAGGTGCAGAATAATGTATGTAATATTTTTGTCTACAAGAATGTGTATACTTTGCAAATGCATAATTTCTCTTGAAAAGATAGGAAGTGGTAACGTGATTATCTCTGGGGGGAGGATTCCAGAGCCCGGAGGTATGGCAGATAAGGTTTGATTTGCCCTTCATCTCACTTTTACACTTTCTCCTCCCATGTGCCTGCGTTACATATTAAAGAAAAGGAAGATAAAAGGGAAGGAAACAGAAGTCCCTGAAACCAGCTCATGGGTGTGGCTGTTAAAAGAACTGGAATGTTTACTCTGTGCAGAGGGCAAGGCTGAACCAATGGAGAAGATTTGGTCTTTGAACTAAGGAAGAATTTTCCAGCCATCAGAGCCGCCTGAAGGAGAACCAGGCTGCCCCCGTGAGGAGTGAGTTCTCTGTGGCTGTTGGGCTGATGAAGCTTAGGCTGCGTGAATCTTTCTTGCGGGGCCACAACGGGGTCTCAAGTTTTGGAGGACTTAGTATAGTGCAGGAAGTTTCACCCCAGCTCCATATTATTATTATTTTTTAATAATAAAAAGGATCCTTTAAATGTAAATAGTACCATAATTCATCAAAATACTTTATAATAGTTAACTGCCTCTTAAATATAATCTTATAAACGATGCCTTCTGGAGTTGAAAGTAATGTGGATGCAATCTGTTTAACATTATCTATTTAGAACATGGTAATAGAAGTGGAAAAAATTAACAATCTCCTATGAAGTCTTCTAAAAAAGGAAATCATAACAAGTTTCTGATCAGATAAATGCCATTCCATTATTAAAATGGGTTAAAAAGAACTGTAAATAGATTTGAATAGGCATGTCAGTTTCCTGGGTTTTGCCCTTCTCTGCAAACTTGACTCTTTAATAGAGTTAAAACTGAATTCTTGTTTTCTGTCATGAGCAAAAAATTCCTTAACGGCAGCTCAGAAGTGACCTTAATGTCTTGGTGAAACATAATTCTTCACCTTCTGATGGTCGCTTGGCGCTCCAATCTCCAGTATATCTGCTGTCTCACCTTTGCTAATCTTCTCAGGCATCTCCATTAGGAGGACAAGTGTGATGAATCACCGTTCCAGCCCCGAGTCCGTCTTAACTCTCCAAATGCCGTCACAGGTTGCCATAGCAACACAGCCTTTGTGACTCAGTAGATCGACCACTCTTAGGCACTGTCCACCTGGCACCTGGTACAGCCAATTATTCTTCCCAAAATTCTATTGCTGGGCTGCCCCTGACCCATGACACTTCATGAGCACTTGAATGAGTTTCCGACGTATCCAGGCAAAGGGAGATTATTTAAAATCAATTCACGCTCTTCATTATAAATTCAGAGCTGAATAGGGTCACTGTAGCCACATCCCTTAAGCACCCCTAGGCCTCTCGTCTGCCTTGGGCAGCCCTGGGCCACCAGACACTTACTGATCTGGAGGTGACAGAGCCTTTCCCATTGAAGGACTTGGGGCATTTTGACCTTCTTTTGATAAAAATGGATTGCTAGGGTTTGGCATTGGGCTCGGGTATCTGCCTCTCTTGGCAAATGTTATCCAAATATCATTTAAATGATTTCCAAGCCAACTTCTTCCTCCATTCAACAGGCTTATTGATATTTCCAAAGCTTTTGGACCCCAGCCCAGGTCTTATGGAAAAATACTCCTGCTTATATTCATCCAACTAAACATGAACCAGTCTCATCACGCATGTCATGATATCCTCGCCTTCAGGAGAACCATACGGTCGCCTTTTTCCAAAAATGTGTCCAACTCTAGAGCAAGGGATGATGAAGAGCTTACCTCCACCCATCCAAATCCGAAATGATATTTCGAAATTTTCTCCTCCCCAGATATCCATGCCACTGTCACACTGTCCAAGTTCAATGAAATAGTTTCTCTTCATGGCAAACGATCTTCCAGCAATGGTCGGTGACTTTATTGGTGTCGTCGCTCCCTCCAGGCCTCTGAGCTTGGAAAAGGGAGCACGACCCCATCTGAAATGCAGCCCCCAGTTGAATCCCCCTCACAACACGGGAGGAGCTATAGGCGAGGGTCAGCACTGGTGGTGCTGGTCACCAGGCATACTACCGTCCACTAGTCCTCCTGGATGACGGCCAGCGAGGAGCCGGCCACGTCACAGCCGCTCTGATGATTCTGCCTCAAATCAATCTCCCACGCTTTGTATTTTTTATTACTTTAATTTTTCCAAGGAGGTAGTTTTGGACACATTCATCTAGTTCTCCTTTCAAATCACTGTGCACGAGCATGATGTCCTGAAGAAGCCAGGCAGGCACGTGGTCTAGGAGGCTGTGAACAGGCCAGAGCCAGGCACACAGCCTTCATTGCAGAAGCAAATAGCAACAGCAGCCACGGGCAAATCCACTGAGTCAGACTTGTCTGGACATGTGCTGCCCTCCCCGTATCGGCTACATCTCTGTGGCAGCCAAGCCCTGACTCAGAAGCATATTGAAGGCATGTTTCTGATACCGCAGGTCTCTCAATGCCTGATCACTTTCATTAAAAATCATACCCAGGGCTTCCCTGGTGGCGCAGCGGTTGAGAATCTGCCTGCTAATGCAGGGGACACGGGTTCGAGACCTGGTCTGGGAGGATCCCACATGCCGCGGAGCAACTAGGCCCGTGTGCCACACACTGAGCCTGCGCATCTGGAGCCTGTGCTCCGCAACAAGAGACGCCGCGATAGTGAGAGGCCCGTGCACCGTGATGAAGAGTGGCCCCGCTTGCCACAACTAGAGAAAGCCCTCACACAGAAATGAAGACCCAACACAGCAAAAATAAATAAATTAATTAATAAACTCCTACCCCCAACATCTTCTTTAAAAAAGAAAAAATCAAACCCAATGCAGAAGAGAATTTCACAGTATCTTTTTCTGGATCTTCAACGTGGTTCTCTCTCACGTCGTCAATGTTGTTTGCTTTGAACTGTGATTCTAATACTCCACTTGGACCTCGAGTGAAACAGGGATAGAATTTGGGGAGGAAATAGTCCATGGAGCCCAGACACCTTGATGAGCACATTCTTAAGTGGCTGTCAGTTCACTGAAGTTGAAATAAACAAAAAGCAAAACTGTCCAGTTCCCAGGTGAAAAAGAACGTCCACAACAGATATATCGCACGGTGACACTTCCCACTGTAGACCCAGCATAGCTGCAGGGCTGCACTTCCCACTGTAGACCCAGCATAGCTGAAGGGCTGCACTTCCCACTGTGGACCCGGCATAGCTGAAGGGCTGCACTTCCCACTGTGGACCCGGCATAGCTGAAGGGCTGAACTTCCCACTGTGGACCCGGCATAGCTGCAGGGCTGCACTTCCCACTGTGGACCCGGCATAGCTGCAGGGCTGCACTTCCCACTGTGGACCCGGCATAGCTGAAGGGCTGCACTTCCCACTGTGGACCCGGCATAGCTGAAGGGCTGCACTTCCCACTGTGGACCCAGCATAGCTGAAGGGCTGCACTTCCCACTGTGGACCCAGCATAGCTGAAGGGCTGCACTTCCCACTGTAGACCCGGCATAGCTGCAGGGCTGCTTTCAACTTCCTGGAGCAGGTGCTGGAGCCATAAGCTGGTGCTGGAGGCTGGGTGTGAACCGGCGTGAG
The DNA here is from genome assembly GCF_964374135.1 of Grampus griseus. Taxonomy (NCBI): domain Eukaryota; kingdom Metazoa; phylum Chordata; class Mammalia; order Artiodactyla; family Delphinidae; genus Grampus; species Grampus griseus. The sequence continues at coordinate 78,219,333 of NC_139010.1, forward strand.
AGTGAGAAACTCTGGGGATGCAGTCGTGGGTTGGGGGCCACACTTCCGGAGCTTGACCTCCAGGACCCTGGCTCCATACTGGAACCATGTGGGGGACTTTTCATCTCACTGATGCCTCCCCCTCCCCCCGAGACCAACTGAATCAGAATCAGGAGTCTGGGCTCCATTCTGGCCTCATCTACCCCTGTCCCACACCCAGCTCAGAGTGACCGCCTAAAACATCAATCTGATCATCCCACAACCCCCTCCCGAAACTTCCAGTGGTTTCTCACTGTACTCGGGACAAAAATCATGTCCTTATCAAGGCCTGAAGTCCCTCCGAGTTCTGTTCTCCACCGGCCTGGCCCTCTCACTCACTCACAAGGACGCGGTCCAGCTACTCACCACCGTGAACTTACCAGAGCACCACTGACACATTTACTGTGCCTCTCGACTCCCCCTGGTTATTATGTTTCACTTTGATTAAAAACACAGGTGCACATATTCCTTATTTCAGGTGTTCTCTAGGGGCAGAGGCAGCCAATTATCCCATTACAGAAATCATGTACCTGGAATAATAATTATGCCTCAGAGGAATCCAATTGCATCACTTGAATAAAGTCAAAGCCTTTAGATTGCTCTTAAGGAAATCAGGCGTGCACAAGAATGACTGACTTGTTATCAGGGGAGCTACTAGCTCTGCGTGGAAATTCTACCAACTGAGATCAAGAGCACGGGTGTGGGAATGATGGATCCCTTGGAAATAGGTTTAGTCTGAGATGCCGTGCGGGACTCCGGTGGGGAAGTCCAGTGCACGGTTAGTTGGATGATTTTGAAGAAGGAGGGAGAGTTCTAGGATGGAGACAAAGTTGGGGAAGCACCAAGATTTAGGAGGTAGGGGCTTCCCTGGTGGTGCAGGGGTTGAGAGTCTGCCTGTCAATGTAGGGGACATGGGTTCGAGCCCTGGTCTGGGAAGATCCCACATGCCGCGGAGCAACTAAGCCCGTGAGCCACAACTGCTGAGCCTGTGCGTCTGGAGCCTGTGCTCTGCAACAAGAGAGGCCGCGATAGTGAGAGGCCCGTGCACCGCGATGAAGAGTGGCCCCCGCTCGCCGCAACTAGAGAAAGCCCTCGCACAGAAACGAAGACACGACACAGAAAAAATAAATAAATAAATAAATAAAAATTAAAAAAAAAAAAGATTTAGGAGGTGGTTCAAACTATCTGAGCAAAGAGATCACCCAGCAACTGGGTGTTCAGTGACCGTTTCTGGGGCAGGTGGAGGGAGAGAAGGATGGAGACGAAGAGAAGATGCAAAGAAAGGGACAGTGAGAACAAAACCAAGGAGTGGAGAAGTTTCAAGAAAGAGAGGCAGTGTGTCCAAAAGGACGAGTAAGATGAGGCCATCTCAATAACCCAGGCTGGGGGAGTGAGGGGTCTGCAGGGACTGGATCAGATATGGTCTCAGGAGCAAGATGGAGGTGGAGGTTGGAGCACAGAAGACAGAGCTATAAGTGGGAGACAAGAAAGGGCCTCGACCGGTGGAGGAGAAGTGGCTGCTCCCCTTTGCACACTAAATAAAATTTAAAAAATAAAAAAGAAAGGTTAGTGTCCCTGTTTCCCAGCTCCTCCCTGGCCCACAGTCCTCTTCTTCCAACCTCTCAGAGCATGGTGTGTGTGCATGTGCTGTGTTTAAGTCACTTTGCTTTCAGATTCTTGCCTTTCATTTATTTAAGACAAAAAAATGTTTAAATGCATCCCGTATTAGTCAGGGTTCTCCAAGGAAATGAAACCAAATGTATTAAGAGATTTATTTTAAGAAATTAGCTCATGTGATCACGGGGGCTAGCAAGTCTGAGATTCATACAGCTGGCAGGCCGGAAACTCAGGCAGGAGTTGATGTCACAGTCTTGAGAGAGAATTTCTTCTTCTCCGGGAAACTTCGATTTTTGCTCTTAAGTCCTCCCACTGATTGGATGAGCACTCCCTCCCATTTTCTCCTTTATTTGCAGTCATCTGATTGTAGATGTGAACACGTCTACTTCCCTGCAACACCTAGATTAGCGTTTGATTAAATATCTGACCGATGCACAAAACGAACCATCTCACCTCCTAAACGATGCAAACTGCTGGTCTCCTACTCCAGCCAGACCAATGACGGAGTGTCGTATCCATTTAATAAAATATCAGAAAATGGAAGGAGGACGTGGGGGTCCTCCTACAGCCCCTCAAATAAGACACGAAAACTGGAAGAAGCTGTAACTGCTTTCTCAGAGGATGATTTCCAGTTTCTTCGGAATTCCCCCACATGGCCTGTAAGATAGAAGGAACCGTCTTACTACGGATGCAACAGTGTGGTCTCAGAGGACTTCTCCAGGAGTGTTACCAAGCAGGTGCCTTTACAACGACAGACAGTCGGGGAGCTGATAAAATGCTGTCTCCCACACTCCGCTCTTCCAGTGTATTTAGCAAGACTAAATCGGTCCTCCAAGCTTGCTGGTTTTTTCCTCCCTTCTTCTCATGTTAACCTGTCAGCTACGTGAGCGGATGATCCTCGAGGGCCACACCTCTTCTGCCACAAGGGAAGTGAGGGTCCCCGAGACACCCACACAGCCACCTCTGACGATGCTCTTTGTCCCAACAGAATACCCCCGACCCGAAGTGAATCCGCCTGCAGGGTCGGTCTGCACTGCAAGTCACTTGCTTCAGATGGGATGGAGGGCTCAGGGGATGGATGGGGGGACCCCTAGGACCCCTGCCTGCCCACTCCTTGCCAGTGCCGTTGCCGCCTTAGCTTTCTGAAGCTCTTACGACTCTTAAACGGGTACGTCCACAGTGAGCAACACCCTTAAAAACTGTGGTTATAAACCTACCTGAGAAGCGAATCAACATCTCTCCAACTGCCCAATAAGGCTCAGATCACTGAGATAAAGTGTGGCTCTGCTAGACCAGGGGTTTCCATCTGGGGGTCCAGGGGCCCCTTGGGTTCTATGAACTTGAATGGGGGAAACAATGCTCCTTTTTTTTCACTACCTTCTCAAATGCAGCATTCCTTCAGTTATGAATGTAGGTGACCCTCCAGAGTGGTGGTCTCAGCACCTGTGCCTTTGTCACCAACGGTGATCACAGATATTTCCACGTCTCACCACAGTCGTAGCAGAATTCTCAAAATAGCATTTTTGTTCATCCCTACTTCAGAATTCCAGCCAGTGTGAGTCACTAGCCGGATCTTGCATTTACTGTGTTAATAATGAAGCGCACATATTACTGTGTCACATTTGTTTTCTCGAATATGTTTATAATTGCACGTCAATCTAATAAGTTTCTATTGTAACCTGATGTCCGTTGTTTTGTGCATTGAAAACCATGATTCTGAGGAATGCATGGCAGAGGAAAGATGCAGAACTTCTGCACTGGATCAATGCTTTTCAAACCACAGCCGTCATGGGTCATAACATCAATTTAGTGGGTGGTGACAGGCATTCTTCTTGAAGAAAAAGGCATAAAGTAGAAACTGTCAGAGCCCATCATGTGTGCTAAAGATGAACTAAACATGTATTACTGTGTGGCCTGCGTGTGCTGGTTCACAAAGCAAAATGCATTTCTTAGTATGCCTGTGCTGGAAATGTTTGAAAGTCACAGCTCCAGACAGCAACGCTTGCAAGGACAGGGTCATGGCTCTGTGCTGCTCACCCTTGCTTATCGCTCCAGTACCTAGGATGATCCTCGGAGTTAACAGGTGCTTGTCAACTATCTATAAAATGGAGAAGTGAAAAGTCCAGAGAGTAACAACCATACGATGTACATCTCCATCAAAAATGGTTATAAAACCATTCAAGAAATATCTTTTGAGTTTCTACTATGTGCTGGTGGGCACTGGAATTTCAGTAGTAAACAGTTAATGGTTTAGCTTTTAGTGTAGCAGAATGAAAAATTTTGTTAATTTGGACCACACATACACACACACAAAAGAAAAAAACCTAGTGAGGTTGAGATTTTTAACACATATTTTCTGGGTACGTGCTTGTCCTGAAGACCCGGAGAAGGATTTGAAGTTGAGGCTCATGTGGCTCTTTCGTGGAGAGCCCACTGGACTCTGGTGTGAGAATAACCAAGTTTACACGAGGCTAGCACTCAAGGCCAAGTGTGCCAAGAGCCAGGACATTCCAGCAGGACGCAGGTGTTGGGTGGTTATCAAAGAAATTCCCACAAGTGCATGTCTTGGGTTAATCACAACCTTCCTGAACAATGTAAGAATCGTTGACTGCTTAACCACAATCCCCTCCCTCCTAGCTCAGCTGCTACTGTCATCTGGCTGTCTAGCTCCATCTTTTTCTTTTAAGCTCACGTATTACACATTTATTAATTTTTTTTTTTTTGCGGTACACGGGCCTCTCACTGCTGCGGCCTTTCCCGCTGCGGAGCACAGGCTCCGGACGCACGGGCTCAGCGGCCACGGCCCACGGGCCCAGCCGCTCCGCGGCATGCGGGATCCTCCCGGACCAGGGCACGAACCCGTGTCCCCTGCATTGACAGGCGGACTCCCAACCACTGTGCCACCAGGGAAGCCCCACATTTATTAATTTTTAAAAAACATTCAAAATACCTAGGCTTATCTAGACATTTTCTATTTCATGAACTCATCATTTCTTTTCTATACCTTATATCTTCCTTCTGGTATTATTTCTCTTCTTCTTGAAATATATCAATTAGAAGTTCCTCAGTAGGGATCTTCTGGTGGTATCAGGGGCAGGACTAGAGTGAGGCACCTACGGTGTAAGTTTTAAGGAAGCACTCACTCTGAGGTGCTAATTCTAAACTGTCACGGCCCTGAAAGTGAGCACCTCCTTAAATTCCAATGCCCCCTGGCACCTCACTTGCCTCACCCTCGTCCCAGCCCTGGAGGTAAACTTCCTGTTTTTATTTATCTAAATGTATTTATTTCACTCTTATTCTTGAAAGGTAGTTTCACTGGCCATACAAAGTTAACAATTATTTTCCTTCATTTATCTGAAGACAGTATTCCACTGTCTTTTGGTTTCCATTGTTGTTATTGAGAAATCTGTTCCCCATATAATAGTTTTCATTTTGTAAGTAATTTGTCTTTTTTCTCAGGCTGCTCTAAACCATTCTATTTGACTTTGGTGTTCTGCCGCTTAAGTAGATGTATCTAGATGTGGATTCCTTTTAATTAACCAGCTTAGTTTTGAAGGGCTTGCTGATCTGAGAAATCCCCCCATTATCTGTGGAAAATGCTTAGCAATTATCTCACTGAGTAGTGACTTTTCCCCAATCTCTCCATTACCTCTTCTAGAACTTCAAATATATGTTGACCCATCATACTTGACCTTGCATTCCTCCTAACGTCTTCATGTTTTCATCTCATTTTGTCTCTGTGATGGTTTCTGAGTAATTTCTTTAGATCTGTCTTCCAGTTTCTAACTCCCTCTTCTGCTCCATCTATCCTGGTCTTGAGCCTCTTTGTTGTCTCCTTAATTTCTGTCACTATAGTTTCAATGTCCAAAACTTACACCTGCTCCTGGTCACCTTTTATATTCTTTTGCTCCTCACTCAGGTTTACCATTCCCTCTATATTTCTTCAACAATATTCAGCATACTTACTGTATACTCTGGACTTGAGAATTTCATTATTCAAAATCACTGTAGGCCTGCTTTTCATCTGCTGTTTTGTCTGACTGTTGCTCAGATAAACAGAACTTACATAGGAGATTAAAGAAAAAACTAAAGCAGGAAAGGGACTCAAGATTTCTTGGGGGAAGGCACATGTTTCAAGAGGTGTTTGGGAAAGACTTCACTGAGAAGATGCCATTTAAGCAAAAACTTGAAGATGGTGAGGCAGTGGGCATTGCTAATATATAAGGGAACAGCAGGTGCAAAGGCCCTGAGGTGGGGGGGTGGGTCTGGCATCTCTAAGGCTGGAGTAGAGGAGTGAGAGGGAAAGTGGTGTGAGGGCAGGAAGGCAGGATGGTAAGAGGAGGCCAGACCGTGAAGACCCTGTGGATCATGGTAAATATATTGACCTTTTACTCCGTGTGAGGTGGGAGCCACCAGAGGGCTTGGGGCAGAAGAATGATATGTTATGACTTAGGTTTTAAAAGAATCACTCTGGCTGTTGGGTTGAGAAATGGCTGGAAGCGGGGCAGAAGCTGGGAGAGCAGTCTGTAGCAAGCACGGCTAGAAGCGAGTTGATATTCGTCCATCAGATCTGGAAATATTTGGAAAAGAAGCACTAGGGGGGTGAACTGGGGAATTGGTTGGGGTGCGAGAGAAAGAGGGAATCAGGTTGAACGACTCCAGGATTTTTAGCCAGAGCAACCAGAACGACGGAATCTCCCCCAGCCTGATGTGGGGAAAACTGTAGGAGAGGCAGGGGGGTGAGGAGAGATCAGGGGCTCAGCTGGCTGCGTCCGAGCTGCCCAGACAACTTCTAAGTGGGGCTTTCCGGTAGGCAGAGGGGTGGACAGTCTGAGTTCAGGGGAGAGGTCTGGGCACAGACACAAATTTTGGAGTCGTCGATGCAGTGAGATGAGTAGAGATAGAGAAGGGAAGGGGTCGAAGACCCGAGTCCTGCCCCCAGGCCCCACTCTCAACAATGGGTGCGTGATCCAGTGACAACGCCTGGACTTTGGGGTGGTCTTTTAAGATCACTCAAAGATCGTTCACATCTGCTGACTTGAAAGACACCCGGGTGAATCATTTTTATGTGGCTGACGACAAGGTGCCACAATCCAGTTCTGAGCCGTGTGCCCAACCCCCCGGGGCCAACCTTGCCAAGTCGACTCGGGGCTGATCCTGGCTGTGCCGTCGCACCCGCTAACCCTCCTCACACACTCTCTTTCCTGCTCTGAAGAGCTCTTCCCCATTCCAGCAACGGAGAAGTGCCGCCTCATTCAGAAACAAGATCACAAGTCGCCTCCTGAACTAGTTGATGTTTAGGGGCTACAAGTATCAGGAAACAGCCCCAATCCAGGTTGGGAAAAGGACTGGGGGCATCATGGGCTTCAGCTGTCAAACTACTGGAGGAGAAAGGCCAGGCTAGGATCGTGGATCATGTGGCCGTCAACGCCGAGGAGGGGTGGGGCCTGTGAAAAGATACACACCCCGTTCCATTCGTTCCCTGCCTATTTGAAGGGGAAGAGCAAGCTAAACAGGTCTCTCCATAATGCACAAGACTTTCCTGGCCCCGGGGCAGGGAGGCGGCCGTGTTCTCTGGCTGTACAGCCCCTAGCAGCCTGTTTGCTCTGATTCCTGGTTTGCTTGTCAGCCTCCCCACGCAGACTGTGAGCTTCATAAGGAAAAGGGCCACACCTATTCAGCAGCGTGTGGAGCAGTGCCCGGCAAACAAGAGGTGCTCGGGAGACAGTCTGCAGTGAGGAAATGGACACAGGTTCCTAGATGGAGCGTGTGTGCCAGGGACGCGCAGATGCCTTCTCATTCTCATCTCCGCTCCCAAAACATATCCGTTCAGCCTCCAAGAGGCCAAAGTCATAGCTCCTACCTTCGGTTCTGGAGCAGACCAAATGCTTGTCCAAGCTATTCACCGTCACATAACTGAAACTATGATGCAGTCTAACCTCTGACCTTAAAGGCTAACAAAAGCCAGCCGCCTAGTAGCCCAGCAAGCCTTCGGCCGTGAGGACCCATTAATAAGATTTGTGGCGAGCTGTCCCGGAGGTTTCTCCTACATCATCCAGGGCACGCCTGGTGACTTTTCATTGTGATTTCCAGGAGTACATGTCTCTCCTAAGAGGGGACGACCTGTGCACATGTGGATATAGAATTTCACGTCTGTAACATATAAGCATCCGTACACACACACACACACACACACCCCTCAACACAGATGCCTCAGGACCGCTGGTCTCCTGTCTGCAGGGAAAGTATTGAGGCTTCCAACGCTACCTCTGTCTCCATCCCGGTCTCTATGGAAACCTTGAAAACAGACAGGACTAGGCCAGGCTGAGTTATTTGTCTCCTAAATGAGGAGCCATAGCAGAGCCCAGTCCCTGCGGCTACGAGTTAATAAGACAGTGCCTTTCAAATAGACAAGCGCTACACTTCTCTGCCTCTAAACACTGGGCCCACGTAGACCAGGGACAGTCCTTCAAATAGAGCCAAACGTACCTCTGTGTGAATATAGTCTGTGCTAGGACCAAATACAGGCTGATGTCTGCAGAGGAAGAAGTATCAACTAGTATGATATAGCTACTGTTTAATAATAATAATAGAAATGAAATAATAAGAGGTATAATAGTTGAGTACTTCCTATCTGTCAGGCACTGCGTGTAATGCTTTACCTAAAATTATCTCCTGTAATCTGCACAAAGATTAATCTCACTACAGTTACATAAACACCGTCAGAGTCCCAAATCCACGGGTGCCCTCCCTCTGCTGGGGGCCCCTGCAATCTAGTTATAGCGGGCTGTTGCTTGGGTCTGCTCTGCCCTGCACCATCGCCCTTCTTCTGGTAACTGCGCTTTGGTCTTCCTTTGGGAAAGGCTCTTCCCCACTCTGTCTGGGTGGCACTGTTTGAGAGTTGACTGCATCCCAGCTCCAGGGCTGGATGTACAGCCCAGGTCTGGCTGGCCAGCACCTTCCTTAGCCATGCTCACACCAGTTCATGGATGGGTACTTGGCCCTGTGAGCATGTAGGCTTGGAACTGCTAGGCACTTATTTGGGTTGTCTATCGCTGTATTACAAGCCACCCCCAAACTTAGTGGCTTAAAGCAACAACTATGTTATTATCTCTAGTGGTTTTGTGGCTTCACTGGGATCATCTGGGATGTTCTTCTGTGCCATGTGACGATGCTTGGGCTGTACCCGTCTGTGGGTTCTTCTGGGCTGGAACGTCCAAGATGGTAGTTGATGCTGGCTGTGGGCTGGGAGCTCAGCCGGGGCTGCTGACCAGAGGGTCTCTGTTCCCATCACAGCCTCTGTACATGTCTGGGCTTCACGGTGTGTCAAATCAGCTCCACGAGCAAGTGGTCCAAAGGGACAAGCCCAGTGTGCAAGCACTTATCAAACCTCTGCTTGTCATTTCATGATTAACATATAAACAAAATCATGCAGTATGTGACTTGATGAGCTTGGGTTTTTTTTCACTCACATAATGACCTTGATGTCCACCCAGGTTGTTGAATGTTAACAGTAGTTCATTCCCTTTTATTACTGGGTAGTATTCCGTGGTACGGATGTATCACAGTGTTTCAATCCATTCATCTGTTGATGGATATTAAGGTTGCTTCCAGTTTTATTACAAACGAAGCTGCTGTGAACATTCATGTACATGTCTTTGTATAACATGTACTTTTGTTTCTCTGGAGTAAACACCTGTGAGTGGAATCGCTGGATTATTTAGTAGGTCTAAGTTTAACTTAAGAAAATATACCAAACTATTTCCATTTTACGTTCGCACTAGTAGGATGCGAGAACTCTAGGTCGACCACATCCTTACCAACATTTAGCGTGGCTGGTTTTCTAAATTTTAGTAATTCTCTGACATATGTCATGGTATCTCGTTGTGGTTTCAATTTGCATTTCCCTAATGACTAAGATGTTGATTGCATTTTCATGTCTGTTTTGCCCTCCATATATCTTCTTTGATATATAGAATCCTAATATAAAGCCTAAAACCGTAAGACTTGGAGAAGAAAAAAATATTTGTGAGCTCAGGTTAGACCAGTATTTCTTAGATACAAAATCAAAAAGTATGATCCAGAAAATAACAAATTGAGAAACTGAACTTCATAAGACTAAAAACCCGTGTTCAGAAGGCATTTGAAGAGAATAAAAACGTTGCCACTGTTTTTATTTCATTTTATAGAAGAGTATGCGGAGTCTCATAAAGATGAAGTGATTGGCCTAAGGTTACTCGCCTGGAACACGAGGATCAGACTTTGAACCAGATTGTGAACCATTCCAGGTTGCATACTCTTCAATGGTTATGCTCTAGTATTTCCTTGCAATGTACCAGCCTCAATTTTCCCTTTAGAAATGGGTGCAACCCTTTAAAGCACTTTCCAGTAACTCAGAGATGGTGAAACACTCTGAAACATTTTCAAAGTCCAAAAAGAGGAGAACAAAGACAGGCATGTTTAGAAAAAATCTCAACAACTTAAATACTCAGAACAGCTCCATCAATAGACTCAACACTGCATCCTCGAAGTCTATGAAATGATCACTCCTTCAGCCTCTTAGGAGGAAATGGTGAGGTGTATTCTAGAAAAATGGTTTCCAGCCAAGACTTCAAAGGTGGTCCTTCCCTCACAGGTGCTCAAGGACCCCGCTGTGTTGGCTTGAAGAGGAGGCTACATCTCCAAGCTGGGGCCATGAGAACTGTCAGGTAAGACTTGGCTGGATGAAGTTTGCGGACTCCCTAACGGCACCAATGGCAAGGCTCACTGGACTGGCGGTAGGAGGAACCAGCCCCTCTCCACCTCCTTCACTTTACTTCTCATCCCTCAGCACAAAGCTTCATCTCATCATGCTTGCAAAGTCCACACTGAAGGCAACTTCTCTTGGATCATCTTCTAAGTCTGCCAGGCTCAGCCCCACAGGGATGCAGAGTCCAAGATAAATAAAACACATCTTAGCATGTGCTCACCGCAGTCCTCTCCACACAGCTCCTGCACACACGAACCAAGGTTAAAATAAGCACCAAAGGAGATTTTGAAGGGAAAAAGAGGATGCAGATGGGTGCTCAGAGAAGAAGCTGGTAGAAGGGAAAGAAAAGTTAACAACAATTCGCTTAGTCTGAAAGTGTCAGGAGGGACTGTGGAGAAACACAAGTATAATAGGAGGTAAAGGGGCACCATCGTTTCAAAGCACCACTGCTTTTATAGACACCAATATTTTAATCAGTATTACACCACACACAATCAGGATGAATTTTCCGTAGATATCTTTCTCTTATAAAAGAATTCACAGTCATTACTAAGCATTTTGTATGTGTCAAGCACTTTCTAAAAATTATTATATTTCATCTTTTAACAGTCTGGAAATGTTGGTATTATGATCCCCATTTAAAAGATGAAAAATTTCAGCTCATAGAGGTTAGGGTCTTAGACTTACTAAGTGGCAAATCTAAATTCAAACTCAACCATTCCACTGTACCTCAGGGAGGTTTCTGTCATGAAATGGATAAAAGTCACTGGTATAAACCAAATTCTCCCGGGGTGGGGGAGGGGAGAGGGGGGTTATGATTAACATAGAAAAAGGAGGTAGTTTCATGTGAAGAGACCACAGTAGGTAGGAAGGCAGGAGTGGAGGATAGAGTGAGGGGTGGCTGAAGGTTGGTGGAGGGGTTTCTGCAGGAAAAGGGAAGCCGGAACTTGGGGGCATAGCAGAGTCCCTAGGTCTTTGGTTGGGCTGCCTGAACCTGAGCTGCTGGAGTGGGATAACGGAGTGTGTTATGGGGACTTTTAGCTATGGGCTGGCTCTCTCATGCAATCATTTCAAGCCAGCCGAGGGCACGGCAGGGGGTGGGGGTCCTCTGGGTGCTCAGCAACAGTCAGACTCTCCTGCTCAGGGACCCCAAGTTAGGTCCATTTGCTCCTAGGAACTCTGGTCCAGCTGGTAGCCTCTCTTCAGTCTTCCTGGACTGTGGCTTTTGGCTGAAAACAAACGTGGCACCCAGACTGTCTTGTGGTCACCCCAAAACTACCTGAGCCCCAGGCTCACCTGGGGATCAGCTGGTTCCAAAGCACAGGTAATGCCAGATCTCCCTGCCCTAGAATAACTGACTCCAGGAATTCTGTAACACTGCCAAGACATTTCCATGGGGATTGTGCAAAGTCATGTCTCCAGTTTCTAAAACTGAATCTACCTTTGGTCAGGTTCAGGGTCAGGAGATGAGAAGAGAAATCAGCAGGTTAACAGGATGACCTACATTACCACTCAGGACTGTGCTTTTATCCTTCACAAGACCCTCAAGTGATATCCATGTTCAGCCCTTCTGTACCCCAATCCAGAGTTAGAGTCATCTTGAGATTGCACAGTACAGTTTTATACAGAAATTCTTCATTAAAAAAGAAAACCCACAGCCTGAGTTTTGATGGCAGAAATGTGCTATTACAGGTTCAAGAGTTTCTTCTCTTCCTCCCATTTTCTCAGTCAGGGAGGACATTCCACTGGCCATGCAAAGGCTCATCATAGATTGAGGGGATTTGGCAAATACAAGCTAATAAGGTGCATCTGTGAATTGGAGTAGCAAGCAAGACGAAAACCAAAGAAATGTGTCATCTGAGCTGGTTCCCTGCACATCCAGTTGTCCCCAAGGCCCTGCTTCCCTCTTCTCCCAAAACAGCATGTCCTCCAGAGCCCTTAAATGTCAGGGGGGAAAGGGACTTCCCCAGATCATAAGCGGGGCTAGCAGGGAGAAAAGGTGGGTGGTGGTACCTGTCTACAGACGCTGTTGCTGTAGACCCAACATGGGGGCTATTCCAATTCACAGAGTGTAGTTAACTTGGGGGCTTATACGTGTATTCCCCCCAAACATCCCCCCTACAGCACAGGCACGGGGTACACCTGTCAGGGAGACACATTTCCTCGTGGGGCTTGTGGAATCTTATGAATCAGACTCAGAGGCAACCTTAGCACTTGAAGGGAACACAGAGGCCCAATGACGTAAGATGGTTTTATCAAGATCACCGATAAGATGTTGCGAAGACCAGATCACGGGTTCCTGCTCCCAGGCAAGGGCACGGCCAGCAGAGTAGACACACATTCCACACGCACCAGGGTTACAGCAGTCCACAAGGCTGCGAGAATCACCGTCTTCACAGGGCTGACAGGTTGCTTCTGCAGCCCAGCCATCCTCTTTTTCTGGGAACAACCCGACTGCCCTTTGTAGAACCACCCTCTCCCCCATTCTCCAACCATGTTCTTAAAATGGGTGTGATCCCCTCCCCCCGGCCCTGGAGGTGGACATGTGACCCAGGCCCAGCCACTTGGAGCACTGCATCCCCTGTGCCAAAGACATTGGGTCAGAGATGGGCATGTCCCCCTGTGAAATAAGAAGAATATATATTTATATTTATACTTATATTATTTATATTTATATGCGTGTGTCTTTGCTCTCCGTTCCTGCTAATATTTGGTCTATGACCCTGGTTCCTGACACACAGAGTTCCTAAATCCCTTGGAACTTCCTGGGTGAAAGGAGCCCTTTCGTTTTTTTTTTTTGTTTTTTTTTTTTTGCAGTACGCAGGCCTCTCACTGCTGTGGCCTCTCCCGTTGCGGAGCACAGGCTCTGGACGCGCAGGCTCAGCGGCCATGGCTCACGGGCCCAGGCGCTCCGCGGCATGTGGGATCTTCCCGGACCGGGGCACGAACCCGTGTCCCCTGCATCGGCAGGCGGACTCTCAACCACTGCGCCACCAGGGAAGCCCCACCTTTCGTTTTTATGAGGTGACTCTGGGTGGGCTTCTGGATGGGGACTGCTCACTGGAAAGATGAAGCCATGATTAGAAGCTTGGGACTTTCAGCCCCACTCCCGATTCTCCACAGAGGGGAGAGGGGCTGGAAGTGGAGTTAATCATTGATCATGCCTATGTGATGAAGCCTCCATAAAAATCACTAAAGCATGGGGTTCAGAGAGCTTCCAGGTCAGTGAGCACATCCACGTGCTAGAAGGGTGGGGCACCCCAACTCCACAGGGACAGGAGCTCTTGTGCCCGGGACCCTTCCAGACCTCTCCTTATGTATCTCTTTATCTGGTTGTTTATCTGTATCCTTTATCATGTATTTTGTGATGTAATAAACTGGTGAACATAACTAAATGTTTCCCTGAGTTCTGTGAGCTATTCTAGCAAATTATCAAATAGGAAGAGGAGGCCGTGGGAACCCCAAATTATAGCCAGTCGGTCAGAAGTGCGGAGGACAACCTGGGACTTGTGACTGGCCTCTGAAGTGCGGGCAGTTTTGTGGACTGAGCCTTAACTGCGGGTAGATAGTGTCAGAACTGAACTGAATTGTAAGACATCTAGCTGGTGTCAGAGGATTGGCTGGCATGGGAAAAAAAACCCCACACCTGGAGTCAGAAGTATTCAGTGTGAGGGTAAAGGAAAACAGCGTGTTTTTCCTAGGCACAACCCAAATTTGAAGAACCACTGTCAATCCAAAAAGATTTCTTGGAATTATTAGGGGAAGGAACTCTCCTCTCCTGGTGTTGAGCTGGTAGGATGGTCTGGTACTGCTAAGGCTTATTCCCAACAAAATATGTTGAGAACCCTCCCACCATGAAGCAACTTCAGAGAAAATCAGAGACAAGGTATGAAGAAAGATTTCCCATGACATCATCTGCACCCAGATCCAACTATGCCTGATGTCCACTCACTCCTTGAAGTTTCAGCTGCATCGAATGAATTCAATGAATTCCTTCTTATCTTAAGCCCATTTCAGTTGTGTTTCTATCACTTGCAATTGAAAGAGCCCTGACTTCTATCATGAGGATGAGCCTACGTACCCCCTTCAGATGGAGCTACCCTTGAGAAGCAAAGTCAAGAAGGAACAAATCAAACCCCTTTCCTATACAGGACCTCCACTTACACTCAGACCACTCCCAGCTGTCAGTTCTCTCCTCTTCTCCACCCCATAACCAACGCTACTTCCCCTCCCCTGCTTGTACCTCACTTCAACCCCCAATATCCCAAGTCCTTCTACTTTGCCAGGCCATTTTGAGCAGCCATCCCCGTCTCTGTCCCTTTCCCTCAGAGTCATTTTTGGTGCCAGGAGCCACAACTCTGTGAGGGGCCTCTCTCCTACTCCCTTTCCTGGCCCCAGGGGAACACTTTTCCTTCCTGCATCCCTGCCAGGAGAGAAGAATTAGGCAGAAGCAACATGTAGCATCTTATTGAGCTTTTCTAGGACATAAAAGGAAAAAAAATCCCAAGAAATATAGAATACAGCTTTTTCTTTGGAGGACTGGTAGACAGTGGCAGTTACAAACAAGTTTAGAAGACAGGAGTTCCTTTATTTGAATCGCTTAGAGACAATATTACTTGTTCCCCCAAAAGGTTAATTAAAAAATCACCCAAAATGTGATCTTGGTAACCTCACCTCTCCTTAGAGCTCATATTCCCCACTGGCAGCCAGTTTTGGGGAGGGGCTTAGGCTGTAATTGAGTTAAATGCTTTGAAGAGATTGGATCAGACTCTAAAAGTTGAAATAAAGGTACTCCTTGTTTTCCAGAGTTATCGATAGGATCTTAGAGGTTCTATGCACTGGGTGTTTGGAGGTGGGGTGGGAAAGAGCAAAGGAAAGGAAAGGAAACTTTAGCAGAGCTATAGGTCAAATCAGAAGTTACAAACTCGTGCCCACAAACCCCAGCCATTATTTTTATTTGAATTAGTGACCAACATGTAACTCCCATAACAATCCCAATTTCTGGCTTTTCTTGAAAACCTAGCAGAGCTAGTAGCTCTGGGCCACCTCTCCGTGTGGCGCTCGGTAATTCCGGGCTGGGAGTACACGCTACAGATGCCCTGTTCCCAGCCTGGCACACCCAGCCGCCACCCCGTCCTGCGTCTCAGCTTGAATGAAAGCAAGATGGCGTCTCCTCTCGCAAATCACCGCCGGGCCTGGGAAGCCGGTTAGGGCACGCGGGTCCTGTGAGGAGTGACCGCAGCCTTTCTGCTGGTAGGAGAAGGGTGGCAGCTGTTACAGCAAGGCCCTGCCTCCCCCCAGACCTCCTTCTCCCTGAGGGTCCCCCCAGCCTCCCAGGAGGCCTGTCCCCTCCACCCCACCCTGCGCCCCGCACGGGCTGGTACAGCCACACTCTCGGGCTTGGAAAGGTAGGCCTGCGTGGACCCGATTAACCCCAGACCATGCGGAAGAGGGTCTGGGGCTGGCTCAGAGACCACTTTTCCTAGAGAAGGACTTCACATAGAAGATGGAGATTGGGAAGTCCTAATTCAAATCTTTCTTTAAAGAATCTTAAGGAAAGGAAGCCCCATGACCCTGTGAAACAGCCCATAATCAGAAAATGGGAGGGCTGCATTGCCGCCGGTGGCTCAGTGATGCTGGCTGTTCCCAGGGGCTGGGCGTGAAGGATGCCATTCCTGGGCTGGCACACCCTTTTCATGCCCCTGTGCCTGAGGCTCAGCTTGAAGAAGAGAAAGAGGGTGCCTCCTCTCACAAACTGCTGCGTGGCCCCAGGAGCCCCGCTCAGACGGGCGAGGGATTCGCTTTTCAGGGAGTGCGTGGGGATTTGTAGAAATGACTCTCTGACCTGGCCTTGCACTAATACCTAGTTCTCCAGGGCCTCTGGGGTTCAGGAGGGCAACTCCTCATCGTGCGGAGGCTGGAAATTGGCAAGTGGTGACAGCTAAAGGAACCCCTAGAAGAAACTCCCATTTCTCTCGCCTACAGTTATTTTCTATTGCCTGATAAATGTTACACCCAGAACTCACGTCAGGAACAAGAATGTAAATCAGCCTCTGGCATTTATGCTGAGTGGGGTGATTGACAGTAACTTAAGTGTGTAAGCTGATAGCGTTAATTTTTCAGTAGATTGACGCATCCCCAGGAGAACACACAGTTTCTTTTCGGGTCACAGCTACTGTCGACCACATTTTTCTTCCCACAGAAGGTACATTTCTTTTTCATAAGGATATTAGGATATAAACGTTACATGAAGCATAGGATACTTGCCTTTTTACGTATATTGTAGAGATACGTAAACAGGCAAGGACTAACACTTAGCTAATTATAGCCTCTGGTTGGTTAAACCACGCTGGACAAATCCTCTGTACATCTGACAGGCACCAGTTGGGACAATTGTCTCATCTTTGAATCCATTTCCAATGTACAGAAAAATGCCATGCTTAGCCCCCAAAAGTATAACCAATTAATAAATGGTAGCATAGGCTCCACTCCTGAGAAAATGATGACTTAGGCTTTCTTCCCACTAGCACAAAGGGGAAGTAGAGGGTTTTTTCGTAAAGACCCTTAAGAGTACAAGAGAATCCTGCCTGAAGACAAGCTTTTGTTTTTGTTTTTGGCGGTACGCGGGCCTCTCACTGTTGTGGCCTCTCCCGTTGCGGAGCACAGGCTCCGGACGCACAGGCTCAGCGGCCATGGCTCACGGGCCCAGCCGCTCCACGGCATGTGGGATATTCCCGGACCGGGGCACGATCCCGTGTCCCCTGCATCGGCAGGCGGACTCTCAACCACTGCGCCACCAGGGAAGCCCTGAAGACAAGCTTTTAAAATGTTGTAACAGCACCTGGGTTTTTTGTTTTTGTTTTTTGGCTAAAGCTAATGGATTTAATCAGCTCGGTTCAAAGAGATGTGGCCTGAATATGGGTGGGATAGATGGGGGAGATCCATGGCAGCCTTGATGAGTCATGGCCTTGACTTCAGTCCTATCTAACGAGTGGAAAGGAAGGATTGGCTTGGAAGCACCAGAGGGCCTGTTTCCGGAATAAAGCCATCACCAGAGATGTCTGCAGGGAACACGGGCTGGGTGTGGTGGGAGAACACGGCCTACAGATCAGCGTCCACTCTGTGTCCATTGTCTCTGCGGGGCCGGCAAACATTTATTCACCAAATATTTGCTTTTCTGTCTCCAGGCGTATTGCCTTCCCGCTTTTTGAAGTCACAAACCACTACTCCCAACATCCTCTTGTTTTTAGCTGAAGATGACATCCAAGGTGAGGGTTGCAGCCATTTCGGTGACTTAGCTTTCCTGGGCCTCTCCCACGTACCTGTGTTATTAAACTTTGGTGTGATTTTCTCCTGTTAATCCGTCTCATGGCAATTTAATTCTTAGACCCGCCAGGAGGACCTAGTACAGCAGAGGGGAATTTCCCCCTCCCTGACACCACCAGCTTAGCTGGACCTCCTAGGGGTGGGGGTGTGTTTTTCCCAGAACATCTTATTCCTCCGCGGTTAGAGGACACCCATCTCCTAATCTCACCACCCCCGTATCCCTTCAGGAAGGCTTCAGATTAACTGGCCTCCTCTCTCCCTCCAGAAATCCACTTACTTGGACCGAGATGTTACATCCGTAGACCTTTTTCCACGTGTCCTTCCTGGGTGACTTTGACCTGCAAATTAGTTGAGCGCATCCGTACATTTGACAAGGAATTACCTCACCTGGTTTCCTGCACCTGTGAGCTCATGGATGGTCTATAAGCCACAGCAAACCCACTAGGGCACCACTAAGAACACCCCGAAAGTGCCATTTCCATAAGGACAGAAAGCAGCTCTTGGCAGGAAAGAGGTCTCTACAGGGCCCTCCCCTTTGTCCTGTCACTAACTTTAAACCGGGCAGCCCCACGCTATACTCGTCTCCGGCCCTAGCACACCACTCAAATCTTTTGATCACACAGTACACTTTGCCTAATCTGTTGGTTCTTTCCATAGATCGAAGAAGTAGAAATGAAAACTAAGTAATTAACAGATGACAAGGTCTCTTCCCCAGCTTCCCCTTCAGTAATCTCATGAACAAACTGTGTGAAAAAGACAGCATCTAAAGAAAGATCACGAGGAATCGACAAGCCTGCACACAAGCCTGCATGCAGTGGGGGAGGGCCACGACTCTGACCCCCCATCTCAATGATTAACTGAGATTACTTCCCTTTTTCCTTTTGAAAACTGTCAAGGCCGAGCAAGATCTTCAGAGGTGGTTTCTGGGGGACACCGAGTCCACCATCTCCCCCAGGTTGCCAGCATTCTAATTAAAAGCAACTTTCTGGGCTTCTCTGGTGGCGCAGTGGTTAAGAATCCGCCTGCCAATGCAAGGGACACGGTTTGGAGCCCTGGTCCGGGAAGATCCCACATGCCGCGGAGCAACTAAGCCCGTGCACCACAACTACTGAGCCTGCGCTCTAGAGCCCAAGAGCCACAACTACTGAGCCCACGTGCCACAACTACTGAAGCCTGCGCGCCTAGAGCCCATGCTCCACAACAAGAGAGGCCACCGCAATGAGAAGCCCGCGCGCTGCAACAAAGAGTAGCCCCCGCTCGCCGCAACTAGAGAAAGCCCACGCACAGTATTGAAGACCCAATGAGCCATAAATAACTATATAAAATAAATAAATTTATTTTTAAAAAAAGATGGAGGGGCTTCCCTGGTGGCGCAGTGTTTGAGAGTCTGCCTGCCGATGCAGGGGACACGGGTTCATGCCCTGGTCTGGGAAGACCCCACATGCCACAGAGCGGCTGGGCCTGTGAGCCATGGCCACTGAGCCTGCGCGTCCGGAGCCCGTGCTTCGCAACAGGAGAGGCCACAACAGTGAGAGGCCCGCATACCGCAGAAAAAAAAAAGGTGGAAAGGCAATGCAAACAAAATAAAATTTAAAAAAAAAAATAAAAGCAACTTTCTACCAACATCTCTCCCTCCCCCTCCCCCTCTCTCTTTGATTTTCAAGTGGCAAGCAGCTGGACCTGATTTGGTAACATTTCCTCCCCTGCTGTACCCCTGGCCTCAGCACAGTGCTTGGGGAACAGTAGGCTTCAGTCAATCTGTTAAGTAAATGAGTCAATGAATAGAAATGTTCAGCCCAACTTCAGTTCACTTGCTGTCCTCCAGTTACCTGTGGTCCAGGATTCCTTGTAACCAACAGCGTATCAGGGAGGTGAGGGGGCAGAGATCACTGGGGTCTTCACTAGTGCAGGGCATCAAGGTGGTGAGTTCAGAGCATCTTCCACTCAGTCCTCACATGCATGAGTCAGTTTCCCGGGTTGCCTTTCTCCGGTTGCAGGTGCGTTTGGCGACCAGCACCAGTGCCCCTGGGTCCACCTGTCATCTGAGCTTCACACTGACTTCCTGTGGGCAGTGTCCGCCTCAAGGCTCTGTGTGGCTTGCATCTCACACTCGGGCCCTTCTCTGATACCCAGGAGCCCACCAGCCCTCACACCAGCTTCAGCTTCCTGTCCCTCATGTGGATAACAGCGGGAGGCATCCACCTGCTTCTCAAAGATGCTGGGGGCGTGAACCGCCGTTGACAACGGCAGCAACCTTGTCTTGGCCTCTCCTTCCTGCATCACTTCCCCGGCTTCCTCACCCCTGTTCCCTGGGATCAACCCCCTAATAAACTCCCTGCACCCAAGTTCTTGACTCAGACATTACTTTCAGGGAACCCCAAACCAAGGCATAGAGTTAGACAAAATATCCCATTGTGGACCCTTTTCTGCTCCAAATTCCCATCTTGCAAACCTTTTAATTATCTATCCTTTTACTAAATGCTATTCCCTCAAAATTTCTGCTTCTCGATACACTGAAAAGAACTTAGGCAAGTTACTGACAATTCCCAGGCCTCACCTGGCCCTCAGTAAAATGGAATAATTACACCGATCTTCCCATTTCACTGCTGTCTTGGGGGATAGCCTAGGCAAGCTGGTGCTTGAGCAATGCTTTCAAAGGGACCAGAATCGCCAAAATTAGGTTTACAATTAAATCCTAAAGTGTGTCCTGCAGTTTCTTGATTTAAAAAAAAAAAAGGCCTATTTATCTTCCTTTCCTAAGAACTAAAGAATTTTTCCACTCCATTTATTAAAAAAACGTTTTTAACATGCACACTTTTATTTATTTTTTTTGCGGTATGCTGGCCTCTCACTGCTGTGGCCTCTCCCGTTGTGGAGCACAGGCTCCGGACGCGCAGGCTCAGCGGCCACGGCTCACTGGCCCAGCCGCTCCGCGGCATGTGGGATCTTCCCAGACCGGGGCACGAACCCGTGTCCCCTGCATCGGCAGGCGTACTCTCAACCACTGCGCCACCGGGGAAGCTCTTAACATGCACATTTTTAGACAGAAGGAACCACTCTGAAATGTTTCCATTACTTCTCAGCACAAAGCCATGCTCCCGCTCTCTTATATTTCTTGGAATTGCATATGCGGCCTCTGCCGAGCTCTCCGCGGTCCTGGAGTACCCGCAGGGCTCTGCTCAAAACTGAGTCTGACACGTGAGGTCTGGCATGATCCTGCTCTGCTTTCCTCCTTGCCATCATCTGTCTCTCCTCACCTGATTGTTTTCCCTCTCTAACGGGGGATCCTTTTCTAGCTCCTCAAACACAAAACACCTTGTGTCTGTCTGTGCCGTTGTACAAACTGTTCCCTCTCCCCGGAGAGGCCGTTCTTCCTCTTCCTCTCTCGGTCTGCGGGGTGGACTAGTTCATCTTCCAAATCCAGCTGAAGGTCACCTTTCCTGCCCTGCACCACCCCAAGACATCAAAGAGAATTGACCTGCCTCTAAAACTGCTATCAACCATAAATAAGATGAAAAGACAACCCTCAGAATGGGAGAAAATATTTGCAAATGAGACAACTGACAAAGGATTAATCTTCAAAATATACAAGCAGCTCATGCAGCTCAATATTAAGAAAACGAACAACCCAATCCAAAAATGGGCGGAAGACCTAAAGAGACATTTCTCCAAAGAAGACATACAGATGGCCCAGAGGCACATGAAAAGATGCTCAACATCACTAATTATTAGAGAAATGCAAATCAAAAGTACAATGAGATATCACCTCACACTGGTCAGAATGGCCATCATCAAAAAATTCTACAAACAATAAATGCTGGAGAGGGTGTGGAGAAAAGGGAACACTCTTGCACTGTTGGTGGGAATGTAAATTGATACAGCCACTATGGAGAACAGTATGGAGGTTCCTCCAAAAACTAAAAATAGAACTACCATATGACCCAGCAATCCCACTACTGGGCATGTACCTTGAGAAAACCATAATTCAAAAAGAGTCACGGACCACAATGTTCATTGCAGCTCTATTTACAATAGCCAGGACATGGAAGCAACCTAAATGCCCATCGACAGACGAATGGATAAAGATGATGTGGTACATATATACAATGGAATATCAGTCAGCCATAAAAAGGAACAAAACTGGGTCATTTGTAGAGATGTGGATGGACCTAGAGAGTGTCATACAGAGTGAAGTGAGTCAGAAAGAGAAAAACAAATACCGTATATTAATGCATATATGTGGGAGCTAGAAAAATGGTACGGATGATCTTATTTGCAAAGCAAAAATAGAGACACAGACAAAGAGAACAAATGTATGGATACCAAGGGGGAAAGGAGGGGTAGGAATTGGGAGATTGGGCCACATATACACTATTGCTACTATGTTTTACAAAACAGACAACTACTGAGAACCTACTGTATAGCACAGGGAACTCTACTCAATGCTCTGTGGTGACCTAAATAGGAAGGAAATCCAAAAAAGAGGGGACATATGTATACGCAGAGCTGATTCACTTTGCTGTGCACCTGAAACTGAAACAACACTGTAAAGCAACTCTACTCCAATAAAAAGTAATTTTAAAGAAGTAAAATAAAACTGCCGTCAGAGTCCTTTTTTTTCTTTTTTTTTGGCTCTTGCCTCTCTTTTTCTGCCGGTGCTCTGACCATGAGGCTGCAGTCCCGGTGCCTACCAGGATGGGACCACAGCAGACACTCAATAAAGGCTTTGGACAGCAAAGCTTCTCTTAGGACAAACCTTCATTTCAAGGGAATCCACAATACACTGCTACGGGCAGGAAACGAGATTTCCTTCACGGGAGAAGGTATGATCGTGCCACAGGGTCACTGGAATGGTTGTGTTTCATTTCTGTACAGGATGCCTTTACATCGTAAAATCCCAGGAGGTACGGTGGGTACTTTGATCTCACCCAACCCAAGGCCTCTACCCCAAACCTCTCCTTTCCAGATCCCCCTGGGCTGGTACTTGATTGGCCAGAGCTCCCAACAATCATGGGTCTGTGTTTTCCCACTGGGTAGGGAACCGTCTTCGAGGCAGGAACCCTCGTTCTCTCTCCCTCTTGAGCCCTTACTCAGACCTAAGCAGGCCCAGCGTGTGGAGACAGGCAGGCCCTCACTTGGATTCCCTTTTCATTGTACAGCGGGGTGAGTCCTTGTGAAATTCCTGCATCCAACATCACCGTTGGGGGTGGGTCAGGGATTGTTTTTTGACCAGAGAACGCTTCATGGGCTCAGCTCTTTATAGACTGGCCTTGACTCCTTCTCCACCTTCATTCTCCCTTGCGTGGAGCCTCTTGGGGCCTCCGGGGTTGGGTGGGAGGTGACTGACAGGGAAGGACCTAGGTATTTCTGCACCTCTGGGCTTACAACCCTCAAAAGCACACACATCCCATCTTGATCCCAAATGACCCCTGTTGCATTGATAACACTGAGTGTCAGCACAACAGGCACAGAGAATAGACTAGAAAGTGGCCCTAAGAACCAAACCAAGGGTCTGCATGTGGAGGAAGCCCAGTAGTTGACAGCACGGTGGAGGGAAGCTTTGATCTGAGTGGGGGTCCACATACCATTGTCCAAAGGCTGTAAATCCTAAACAAACAGTCCCACAAGCCAAGCAAACATTTTTGGTTTGCCTTTTTGTACGACAAGGGTGCAGGGTGGGTAAGAGCCCTGCACAGCTTCCCCTGTACAGCCCTTACTAGTGGGTCAACCACCCTGTTAACTTTAATGTGCTCTGACCTCACTCCCTCATTTGCATAATGGAGCTGATAAGAACTTCCCCCAGGGTATTGCTGGGAGTTGCAAATAAAATAATGGCTGTGCAAGTCCTTGGTAAACTACAAAATGGCGTGTAAATGAAAAATTTTTTTATCCAGTATTCCCTTAAAAAGAAGAAAAAAACCCAAACAAACCCAAAGTTAATAGAATTGATTCCTAGGAAGTGATTTTCATAAAGCAGAAATGTCCCTTATTTTCTGCGAACCTGCTCCCCCAAGTCAGCCGCAGGCAGGCTGTTTGTTTCACCACCTCCTTTCGGATCACTGAAGGGACCCTGCGTGCTCATCATCGCTGCTGGCTCATTATGGAGGTGAGGACACCAAGTCTAAGCAGAATCAAGTGACTTGCTTGGAGTCAACAAGGCAGCGAGTGACAGTCTGAAATCAAATCTTCTCTCTCTCCTTGTAATGCCCAGGCTCTCCTGTGAAGTCAGTGAAGACCCCTCATGGGAGAACAAGCAGGGGCTATTTATTCAGAGGTGGTTATAGGAGGGAGGCAGCCACTATCTCTTGCATTTTGGCAGAGATTCAAAGGCAGGCAGAGGAGCAGAAAGCTTTAGGGGAAACAGGGAAGGCTCCAGGTGCGCCCTGACTGGAGGCTGTAGCCCTGGGGAGGCTGGAGGCGTACTAATTAGAAGCTGAGCATCATATGCGATTGGTTAGGGGACATACTGAACTGTCTCTGGTTAGTTCCAACTTGGAAGCAGGGACAGAAATTAGGGAAGGTGTCAGTTATTGATCAAGTCCTGGCCATTTGAGGTAGATGTTACCAGGGTTATTGTTTGGCTTCCTGAATTATCACAAGAGATGTGAGACTCAGAATGCTTTCTGACTTCCTGCAAGTCCGACTTAGAGAGCGCAAGCTGGTTTCCTGGGCTGGTTGCTGCGGACTGTGGGTCAGAATCCTATTTTTATATATGCTCTGGCTGCCATCGATTTGTATATTCAGTTTCTCACTCCCCTCTACCACCTGACGCAAAGCCCAACCCTTCACAACAGGACACATTGCTTTACTAGGGTTTTAGGAGAACACAGATCATTTAATCCCCTATGAAGTAACTGAACAAGCAAGCAAACACCCTTAGGTATTCCTTACCTTTCTGCTAACCAAAAGAAGTATTTTGAAAAGTTCCTTATTTATTGATCAGCTAGAAAGTATGAAGCAATGTTCTGAAATAGTATGCTTCTATTCTCTGCAAAGGCAAAATTATCCAAGGTCACTGACACGGGTTCACCAGGCTGAAAGTTCCCACTCAGAAGTGTGACCACAGCAGTGTCCATGGTTCCAACAAGGTCAGCATACTGAAGCATTTTTCCACTCCGG
This sequence comes from Grampus griseus, assembly GCF_964374135.1. Lineage (NCBI taxonomy): Eukaryota > Metazoa > Chordata > Mammalia > Artiodactyla > Delphinidae > Grampus > Grampus griseus. The sequence goes on from NC_139010.1 coordinate 78,244,162, forward strand.
AATGCTTACCAATGGCTGCTGAGTTAGGAGGTGGTACCCAGCGACAGCTTGAGAAACATTTAGAAATAGCAGGCGATTTGGTGAGGTTGTCCACAAAGGACCTCAGTGCATAATGCAACATCTGAACACAGGAGCTGAAAATACCCCCAGCAACACGGTTATTCTTTTTAGTCACCGTTCAGCATTTTGGCTTTTGGTTTCTAAAGTTCCTAGGCAGAGACTAAATTAGATAAATATATGCAAAAATGTTCCTGACTTCAGTGTTGCTGACGGGTTGGAGATGCTAACTTTTGCATCAGAGAGACCTGAATTTGAAGCTTGCATCAGTTAGGCTAAAGATCGGCTGCACATAACTAAAACTGAGGCTGAAACGAGGTAGGTGGGAAACATCGAGAGGAAGACAGCTGGGGACTGACATGGTGACACTTTGGTATCTCCAGGCCCCAGCTCTGCCATACTCAATGCTTGGTTTCCATCTTCGAGGCCCATATCCTAAATGGTTGCTGGAGTGCCAGCCTTCACGTCTCTGTTCCAGGCTGACAGAAGGAGGAAGGAGAAAGAACAAAAAGGCAGGCTCTCCTTTTAATCTCACATCCTGGAATTCTCACTTACATCTCATCATCCAGAGCTTATAAACGTGGTGCCACCCCTACATACAAAGACAATTTAGAAACGCAGCCTTTTCCTGTCCATATTATTAACCCTTGAAAATGACCCTTGAATATACCCAGGGTTCAGTTACTAAACAGGAAGCGGATATTAAGCAAACCCTTAGGCTGGGTTCTCCAGAAGCAGCTTAGAGATGAGGATTTGTGTGGAAGGGATTTATTGGGAAGTCCTGGAAAATGAGGTAAGCGTGTGGAAACCTTGGATCATGAATGAAGGAGTCTAAGTAAGGACATGACGTAAGCCAAGTCCCATCAGGGGTGACCTTGACCCGCCCCGCTTGGACTTCTGGGGAGAGTGTACAGTCAACTCAGAAGTGTCCTGCTCAGGGATCAGGGGGTCAGAGTATTTGCACACTCACATCCATCACTCACTGGGGAGGGGATGCCCAGGGGATGCCCCGGCGGAGCATGTGTCCCCGGCCATTCTGGCTCTGCAAATACAAGCGAAGTGAACCCCAAAGCTAGAGCGCAGCCCCGTACCTAGAAAGACCATTGCTGGCTGTTAGCAGTAAGAGCTCACCTATACACAGTCTTTTGTTTGCCATTTGTATATTTTGAACTCAAATCGAGTAAGAATTGCGTGCCTACCGGGAAAGAGAAGAGCAATTTGCTATTTGGACCTGTGAGTTTTTGCGAACAGTGGCTAAGATGGTAGCGTTAAAGCTGTAAGTCCTCTGTTGATACCTATGTTCGTGTATCTGTAGCTCAGAAAGAACTTTACCTTTCATTGTGTATTTGATGTTTTCCTATCTTCAGAGCCTGTTAATAAGTTAAATTACAAAGTCTCTGAAATTAAAGGTGCAAGGATCTGATTGGTTTATAGAGAAAAACTCTTATAGAAATTATTTCCTATAATTATCAGAAAATAAGGACCTTAAACTTCTAAAACTTTAAATATGTTAGCTGAAGCTAACTTAGAAGCATTTTAGGAATCCATATAATTAAGGCAAATCTTTGGCAAATGAGACGAGTTTAATAATTTTGATTTACTGAAAATCACTATGTCTTCTCTAATTGATTAATGCTACGTATAATAGGGGACTTTTATCCGAAAAGGTGTTCTTTTTAGACTTACTCCCTTTTACTTATCAAAGAAGCTAACATTATTCCTAGTTAATATTTAAGGCTCTGAAAAGTGTAAATTTGTGTTCAACTAAATTGAATCATTATTCTGACAATCTCTATATTTCAACCGTAATTATGTTTTGTAGTGTGTCAGCTTGAAGATAATTTCCAAGCTTTTTAAGTAATTTAAACCCTTGGACTGACATTAAATTGCATTAACTAAAGGATAATCATTGGATGCCTAGATCATTTCTAAGTAAGATGAATACTGAAACGTTGATGACTAAGCAGTTTTGCATCTATAGACCTCTGCTTCTTATTTTTACATTCATTGGGCCATATTAACATGTACATTTTTACTACTTTTAGAGGTTCCTTAAGGGAGGCATGTGGCTATAGAAATTTGTTATGTCAATTCGCAAGCTCTGCTAGCTGCTAAAATGCTGGTGTGTCACGTGGTTCTCAATTAACCAACCCATTGTTTGCTGGATGAAAGAGAAGTTACTTACTTTGGTTAAAAATTATAATTGCGACAATCAGTTAAGATTATACCAGAAGCAACAGTGAAGGGAAATACAACTGAGTACATCCTCCTATTTTTCAAGGAAAAGAGTAGTTTTGCCCTAAAGCAACGTCTCAAATTTTTTTTGTCTCTGAGTATCTTTATCCTCATAAAAGTGACAGAGGACCCCAAAGCGCTTTTGACTTTAGAGTTTTAGCTATCAATGTTTTCTGAATCGGAAATTAAAACTGAGAATTTTTAAACATTTATTTTATTGAAGTACAGTTGATGTACAACGTTGTGTTAATTTCTACTGTACAGCAAAGTGATTAAGTTATACGTATATATACATTCTCTTTCATATTCTTTAAGTTACGGTTTATCACAGGATATTGAATACAGTTCCCTGTGCCATACAGTAGGACCTTGTTGTTTATCCATCCTCTGTATACTAGTTTGCATCTGCTCACCCCAGACTCCCAATGCATCCCTCCTCAACCCCTCCTCCCCCCCTGGAAACCACGAGTCTGTTCTCTGTGTCTGTGAGTCTGAAACTGAGAATTATTTAAATGCTTATTTATGGACACATTTGAAGAGACCAGTGAATGCACGGCATGTTAATAGCATCTTAGTATTATTTTTAAATGAGTCCTGTCCTCACAGACCCCTGAGACCTGTCCTGAAGTAGAGTGTCAGTTTATTCCAGAACATGAGGGAGCTAATAAGAATAAACTTACAAAGTGAATTTTATTTGCCTTTTTTTTTTAACAGATCTTTATTGGAGTATAATAGCTTCACAATACTGTGTTAGGTTCTGTTGCACAAGAAAGCCAATCAGCTGTATGCATACACATGTCCCCATATCCCTCCCTCTTGCATCTCCCTCCCACCCTCCCTAGCCCACCCCTCTAGGTGGTCACAAAGCACCGAGCTGATCTCCCTGTGCTATGCTGCTGCTTCCCACCAGCCAACTATTTTACCTTCGGCAGTGTATATATGTCGATGCTACTCTCACTTTGCCCCAGCTTCCCCCTCCCACCCCAAGTCCTCAAGTCCATTCTCTGTGTCTACCTCTTTATTCCTGCCCTGCAACGAGGTTCATCAGTACCATTAGAACACTACCTAACACCATACACAAAAATAAACTCCAAATGGATTAAAGACTTAAATGCCTTCGTTTTTAATAGCTGAATTCAGAAACTCTCACTCTTCTCCCTATCCCGAATGGCTCTATGGCTGTCTGCATGGGTTCACTAGGAAACTGGCCTCCTTTTTACTAGAATATAATTGGAAAAATTACTTATGCAACCAAGGTCTTGACTGGAATGTCATATTTGAAAATGCTGCTTATTTAATCTGGTAAGACCATGGTTTTTTTTTTGTTTTTTTTGTTTTTGCCGTACGCGGGCCTCTCACTGTTGGGGCCTCTCCCGTTGAGGAGCACAGGCTCCAGACGCGCAGGGTCAGCGGCCATGGCTCACGGGCCCAGCCGCTCCACGGCATGTGGGATCTTCCCAGACCAGGGCACGAACCCATGTCCCCTGCATCGGCAGGCAGACTCTCAACCACTGCGCCACCAGGGAAGTCCCAAGACCATGTTTTTTTGAAAACAGCTTTATTGAATATAGTCTATACCATATAATACACTCAGTTAAAGTGTACAATTCAATGGTTTTTCAGAGATGTGCAACCAACCATCACCATGATCAATTTTAGAACATGTTCACTACCCCCCAAAGAAACTCCATACCCCTCAGCTATTACCTGCACCCAGTCTCCCGCTCCCTGCAGCCCCGGGCAACCAGTAATCTGCTTTGTCTCTATGGACTTGCCTATTCCAGACAGTTCACGTAAATATAATCATACAACATGTGGTCTTCTGTGACTAACTTTTTCCACTCAGCATAATGTTTTCCATGTTCACCCATGCTGTAGCATGGATGAGTATTTCTTTCCTTTTTATGGCTGAATAACATTCCACTGTATGGCTAGATCACGTGACATATTTTCATCTCTCTTGAGTATGCTCCTAGGCGTAGAAGGCTGGATCATATGGTAACTCCATGTTTAACATTTTAAGAATCCTGCCAGACTGTTTTCTAAAGTGGCTGCACTTTTCTCTAAAAATAGTCCACTTTTGTTTCTAGATCTTTTTGTTGCTGAAGGTTCCAAACACTTTAAACACATTAACAATGACTGAATCTCCACAACAACTCTAAGAGGCAGAGACTACTAAACCCATTTTAGAGATGTGAGATTTCAGAGAGATAAGGCAAGTTGTTCAACACCACTCAGATGGTAAGAGCAGGGATCACACTTAAGCCCGTCCCCCAAAGCTCCACCCCCTCCCTCTCTATCCCACTGCTCCCCACTCCACCCAGGAGATGCAGTGACCCATGGGCTCTTTCCTTCCTCCGCAGATCTGGGAGTACCAGGGAAAATTTCTCCATGACGTTCGAAGGTCCCCCTCTCCTCCTTGCCCTGAAGAATCCCCCTGGCCCTGTGCAGTGTGTTCCGATTGAATCTGCCGAGGGCACAGAACCAGAGCCTGATGTTCTGGAGTCTCTGCACTTCCTAGGGCTGATGGGGACAACACCCAGAGGACAATGGCCTTTGCTGTGTCCCCTTGGCCCATCTGGGGAGGCTGACAGCTAGAGCGCATGTCTAGAGGGAATGAGGGGCGAGGGAGAGTCACACAGGAAGCCGTGACTTTCAGTGAAAATTCATTAAAAGCCATAGGTATTCTTCACAGCCCGGAGATCTACTTCTGTAGCTCCGAGGTTGTTTGTCTCCCCAGCTCAGCTCTTACTTCCCTCACCCACTCCGCTGAGGCAGGTTTCCAGAGCAAATTAGGGTGTAGATCAAGATGGTCGCTTCCATCGTAGTAATTAACCTCAAACCATCAAAGTAGATGGTCGGGCTCCACGTAATGATGCATGCTCCAAGCCTCGGTTTCCTATTTGAAAAATGGAAATAATGATATTTACCTCTAACGATATCAGCAACCGTGAGGATTAAAAGTTATATAGCACGTTGCTGGGAACGTGCCTGAAGAATACTTAGCTTCTTCTTCTCTGCCTCTTAGTGCTTGCAGTGTGCCGGGTACCAGCCTAAATGGCCCCCAGCGTGGATCCTCACGAAAAACACGTGAGGTAGGTCCTGTTACTACAGAAGTCCCCTACATACGAACGAGTTCTATACCGAGGAGCACGTTCGTAAGTCCAATTTGTTCGTAAGTCCAACAAAGTTAGCCTAGGTACCCAACTAACACAATCGGCTATACAGTACTGTACTGTAATAGGTTTGTGATACTTTTCACACAAATAATACATTAAAAAACCCCACAAAAAATAAAGACAACATTTTTAATCTTACAGTACAGTATCTTGAAAAGGACAGTAGTACAGTACAACAGCTGGCATACGGGGTCTGGCATTGAGTGAACAGACAAGAAGAGTTACTCCACGGAGGAGAGACAGGAGGTGGGAGATGGTAGAGCTGAAGGGTCGTCAGCAATAGGAGACGGAGGGCAAGCTGCAATGTCACTCACACCTGACGTTGATGGCAGAGGTTCCGGTTCCTTGCTGGATTCAATTCTATCTACCCTCTTGAAAAAACGATCCAGTGATGTCTGGGTAGTAGCTCTTTTTTCTCGTCATAGATGACACGGTAGCACTGGATTGCATTCTGAACGGCTGCTGTAACCTTCGTGTACTGTTCTACGTTCAGGTCCTGTGCCTCAAAAAACTAACAGCGCCGCCTCAAATAAAGAAAATCCCCTGCCATTTCCTGTATCGTGAACCTCTTCGGTTCTTCAGTTACTTCTTCCTCTTGTCTCTCTCCGTCCTTTCTCTGGGCCTCCAATTCCATCAGGTCTTCATTAGTAAGCTCCTCATGTTGCACAGCAAGGAGTTCAATGAAGTCATCCTCTTGCAGATCTAGCTGGAAATAAAGATACTGTACTACTGTACTCTATACAGTACAGTAAAGTACACAAAAGCACAACCACTGGTAGAGGATGCATGCACATGAGAGCATACGCCAGACACCTGAACTTACGTGACTGGACATGTGAATGCGTGTTCGCATCTTTGGAAGTTCGAAACCTGAAGGTTTGTATGTGGGGGACTTACTTGTATTCCCATTCTACAGATGAGAAGACTGAGTCACAGAGGTTATATAATTTACCCAAGGCTGTGCAGGGACTAAGAGGCAGGGCTGGCACTACAACCCAGATCTCCCGGCTCCAAGGACCAGGCTCCTAAATACTTTGCTCTACAATGAGCCAGAGGTGAGTGAGAGAGGCTTGAAGGGGGCTCCAGAAAGAGGTCCTCCCACGGATGCTGACAAATGGACCAGATGTAGACACAGTCCACTAACGAGGCACTAATGAGCATGAGTGGAGCCATTGTCCCCGTTCCTCCGTCAGGTTTGCTCTTACGGTAGATTAGGTAACAAGAAACCCCAGCGTGATGCTGAACTCAGAAAGCTGACCAGGCTGTGAAGGACACGGAGCTGCACCTGTGATGAGCATCCTTCACTGAAAATCAAAATGGGGCCAGGAGTCAGGGCAGCACCCATCTGTTCAGTCGTCTGAAGTGGACAGAGAACTACGATGGCAAAAAGGCATCCAGAATCAGGCCCAATAGCTTCTTCAGGGCTTTACTGCACATTCCATCAGTTCCTCACTGACAGTTCCCCCAGACAAGCTGATCAAATAAGGGTTACCATCTTTCGTCCTCTGATTTCCCAAATGCACCCCGACTCCCAAGGCTTCCATCACCTTCTTTGCTCCTAAGAAAGTCAGGCCAAGAGGCACAGACCGTAGGGCTGCTCCAGGACCCAATTACAGTGTTTCAGGAGGGCAGTGGCAAGAGCATTGCTCTGAGAGTCCTGCCTCTGCCATGGGCTGAGACACAACTTTGGATACTTTGTGCCTCTCCATAGGCCTTGGTTTTTCCATCTCTAAACTCAGGGGGATTGGGCTAGTTCAAGGGATGGAAACATAAGGAATCACTGCTGTCACCCTCTTCCATACCCATAGCAGACACAGCTAATCAACTGCAGCATTCTTTCCCACTGAGCCAGGACTTTGCCTCAGAATCTTTCTGAACACAGGGCTCCAAGCAACTACTACCGATAAATCAGAATTGGCCTACAAGAGGAAACTTGGTTTCCATCCTTGGACACATTGATCTTGAGGTGCCCTCAGCTCTAAAGACATGTCATTCTCCTCTGTACATACCAGAAGGCACTGGAAGACTCTATCCCATGGGCTCCAGCTCTCTGATTTTATTTTTCTAATTTTTTCTGGACTCCTTATGTCTTGACTGGGAACTTGGAGCTGGGTATGGGGATACCAACATGAAGTGGCATGGGAATTTGAGCTTCTCCAGGCAGGGTGGCGATCGCCAGGGCCAATTCTGAACCAGCAAACCTGTGATACTTTTCCAGTCCAGCCACCCAAATACCAAGTAAATACAACATCTTTTATACTACATCATGATTTAGACATTAACAACACATTGTAATAAAAAGGAACAAAATTGGATCATTTGTAGAGACATGGATGGATCTAGAGACTGTCATACAGAGTGAAGTAAGTCAGAAAGAGAAAAACAAATACCGTACATTAACGCATGTATGTGGAACCTAGAAAAATGGTACAGGTGAACCGGTTTGCAGGGCAGCAATAGAGACACAGATGCAGAGGACAAATGTATGGACACCAAGGGGGGAAAGCCATGGGGGTGTGGGGGGTGTGTGATGAATTGGGAGATTGGGATTGACATGTATACACTGATGTGTATAGAATTGATGACTAATAAGAACCTGCAGTATAAAAAAAATAAAATAAAATTCAAAAAAAAACCACATTGTAGTTTTAAAGTTGTTCTTAATATCTTTGTTACACAAAGTCTGGATAAATCTTGGGGTTTCCTGTTAAAGTCATCAAAACTGAGCTCTGATCCCTGAAGGACCCTGATTTGAGCAGCTCCTTAAATGCCTTTTAACCAAAAACACAGGTGGCATTAAAAAGAGCAATGCTGCAGTGGCCACCTGGGCCCCGAGTGGGAGAATCAGGATAAATAGAGGATTCTCTGCCAGAAGCAGAAGTTTTGTGTTGATTTTACCCTAAAGAAAGACATCCAGATGGAACGCACAACCTTCTATAAAGCTTTCAGACACGCTTCTACGCAGTCAAGTATTAGACTTACTTATAAAAGTGAAGACTCTCGGGCTTCCCTGGTGGCGCAGTGGTTGAGAGTCCGCCTGCCGATGCAGGGGACGCGGGTTCATGCCCCGGTCCGGGAAGATCCCACATGCCGCGGAGCGGCTGGGCCCGTGAGCCATGGCTGCTGAGCCTGCGCGTCCGGAGCCTGTGCTCCGCAACGGGAGAGGCCCGTGTACCGCAAAAAAAAAAGTGAAGACTCTCGAAGAAGTAAAAATACACTAAATAAATCCAAGTTATGGAGTTTTAATTTCTGAAGTCGCATTTTCTTAACTTATAAGGGTCTCTTATAAACATCGCAGCACATACACAAGGCTAGTTCAGTTCCACGTGTATTTACTGAACACCCGCTGGGAGGAAGAAGCCGAGCCAGACTTGTGAGGCAGAGACAGAGGGGGACGACGTTGTTCTTGCCCTTGGGGAGATTCTGGGACAACAGCAGCGGGGAGAACCAGAGGTAAGATGACCCCAGTGGAAAGGGATGGAGAGCGGTGGCCCTGAGAGGCCCCAAGGGCCCTGCGGGTCTGTCCTAATGCATCCATGTTGTGAGACGGAGGAAGGCTTCCCGCAGGAGGTGGCATTTGAGAAAGGCCTTGAGAGGAGCAGGAAGGTCTTCAGCTGTGGGGAGACACAGGAGATGCAGAGGCCCAAGGCCGCCCCTAGGCAAGATCCGGGAGGAGTAATTCTGGCTGAGAAGCAGGGGAGAAGTCCGGTTGCAGAGCAGCCCTTCTTCTTCGGAAAGAAGAAGGTGAAGGAAGACAGCCTGGGCTTGAAGGCCCAGCTGGGAGGAGCCGCTGAATTATTACGGAGCCAACGGGGAGCCCACCGACGGGGCTGCGTAGAGGAGCGGCTCCAACAGAACAGAGCCTTAGGGATCTGGAAGGTCAATTCTCCACCAGAAATCAGGGGACGCCACAGCCAGACAGGCCCCGACAGTCCATCCAGCCCACGGGCTTACTTTGCAGGAGCAGATAAGAGACCAGAGAGGCTGTCTGGCCGAGACCACACGCCAAAGGGTGGTGCCAGGTCTGGAAGCCACAGCTCCATCCTGCAAGCCCGAGACACCTGTCAATGGGCTAAGTCTGAAGACAGGCCTTGCAGAGGACCAAGAACTGCTGAACGCGGCAGATGGCATACTGCAGCCCCAAGGGCTACAAGGGCCACAGCCACATTGCTAGACGGTGGCAATGAGACAATCACCTTGGTACCAAGTGTGGGGACCTGGCCTCCCAGTAGGACCTGGCTGGAACCTGACGATCTACCGTTTGCTGATGCAGTTGGAATGGTTAACCGCTCTGAACTGCAGGGCTGACTGATCATTTCAAGGGCTTTATGGAGAGCTATATGGCGAATAGCTATATGACTACTGAACGTTAAATTTATATTAATTAAAATTATGTAACTAGAAATGCTTTTCCCAAGTTGCATGAGACACATTTCAAGTGGCTCAGTGGCCACTTGTGGCGAGTGGCTACCGTGTTAGACACACAGAATGGAACATCTCCATCACTGCAGAAAGTTCTACTGGGCACTGCTGGTTTATAGCAGGGGTCAGCTAACTATGCCCCAGCCTGGGGCCCAAATCCAGCTGCCATGTGTTTTTGTTTTTGTCTTTGGCCGAGCTGACTGACTTGTGGGATCTTAGTTCCCCAAGCGGGCCCCAGCAGTGAAAGTGCGGAGTCCTAACCACTGGACCACCAGGGGATTCCCTGCCACGTGTTCTAATAAAGTCTTACTGGAACACAGCCATGCCCATTCACTTATGTATGGTGTAGGTCTGCTTTTGTGCTGCAAGAGCAGAGTTGAGTACTGGTGACAGAGTCTTTACTTACGATCTGATCCTTTATACGAAAAGTTTGCTGATCTCTAGTGCAGACTGTCAACAAGTGACATGAGGATCTTTTCTGGAAAGATGCTCACTGGCGGACCCAGGAATTACTAGTGGGACCCAAGTGTCAGGATGACTTCACCCCACCACAGGCCCCCCTGGGGAAGGAGGTAGGGAACACAACGCTGGCAGCATCACTACGGAGCTCGACGGGGGTGCAGGATGCCCCTCCCCAAGCAGGCGCCTTCTCCAGGGTGACTGCCCTTCTCCAGGGTGACTGACCGACCTTCTCTAGGGTGACGCACCGCAGAGACAGGGGGTGGGACGTGGTGTTTGGGCGGCTGCGAGTCTACCCAGGAAAACCACACACGAGAAGGAGCTCACCGTTTGCTTTCTTTATTTTTCTATTCTTCCCAGGTCAGTGAGGCAGCAACATTAATACAAAGTGAGAAGAACTGTTTTCTTGCACGGCAATTCAATAACCCCTCTCACACCGAAGCTCACACACAATTCTAAGAGCTTTTCATCAAACTCGGTCTAATCTGCATGGTCTGGCATCTCACACGCCAAAAATAACTCCCGGAGTGATGGTGGCTGGCTTCGGAGTGCTCGTTTCCGGGAAAGGAGGACTATATTGAACAGAGAGGGCTGCCAGTCAGCCTCCTTCCAGCTCTTTTCAAGTCCTAGCAGGTCAAAGAGGAGAGCCAGGCTAATTGCTCTGGTTCCTTAGGGAGGTGGGCACCTCCTGCTCTCCCCACCCAGGGAGCCCCCAGAGCTACTGCAGCAGCGGGAAGTTTGGGGGGTTCTCTGTGGACCCCACTGCACGCCAGGAGCCCCAAAGCACGTCTGCTGCCCACACTCACTCTTGAATTATTTCAGCCTTTCTCTCCCCTTCTGTGCGTGATCCTTTGTTGAAAGGGAAAACAAACTGATTCAAGAGGCCGACTGATGCTCACTTAGTAATGTCTCTATTGTCAACAGAGTGCAGGGTTTACCTGCAGCAGCGTGGGATGTCCTGGGGCCAGAGAGGGTAGATTCTCTTAGAACGCCCGTGAGCATCTCGAACGGTAACATTTGGGACAGCAGAGCCCTGGGAATGCTGCCATTCTAGCCATGCAAATTGCAAAGGCATGGGGAACTCTTGCTGTCGCGCAAACAAGAAAAGCACCAGATTCCCTTCCTGTACAGCCAGGAGGCCCTCAACAGGCAAGCTCCTCTCTCCCTCTCAGACTCCCAGGATGACTTGCTGAATCCTCCCACCAGCCTTCCTCTGCTGCCCTGCCCAAGTTATTTGGATAAATGGGAACAAAGAAACTATCCTAAGCCTCCCCTCAGGACCAGCCTTGCAACGTACACATACTGCCAGGCCTTCTTGAATTACAGAGAAAACAATGAGGAGTGAGTCCTCTATGGCGCTACAACCAGGGTGGTTTAATTTGCAGGGGTCCAGGACATGACTCAAGAGTTGGGAGGTCACCCGCGCTGTCGTCTTTTCCGCCCCCGCAGCTTCAGCCGCCTGGCTGGCAGGCTGACGGGCTGCTTCCCGAACTTCTCCATGATCTCTCTGATCCTGGCCAGGTTGGTTTTGCTGAGTGTGAAGTCGCACTGTGTGGCCCCCATGTCATAGCCGACTATGCAGTTCTTGGTGGACGAGGTGAAACCTTCTGCCTTGGCCGTGACCATGTACTCTCCGGGGTTCAGAAGGCGCCAGTAATCCCCATCACTGGCTGTGAAAAGAAAGCAGGGGAATTCAGAGCAGCTCTTTTCTAGCAGCGATATCACCAGCTCTGTTATTCCAAGACCAGCCTCCTGGCCAGAGAGAGGCTCACGGGCAAGCAGTGTGGAATTTGAGCCCCAGCAGATGCAAATTCTTGATGCATTTTGGAAGCCAAGATGTTTTCCTTTTTGGAAACCACCTTAATGGTTTTAACAGGAAGGGGACTGGGGTGTAGGCTCCCCGCAGTGTTAATACGCATGAGCAGAGATGGAGAAACAATCGCTAACATTCCTTTCTCTGTGACAATACACACCATTCATTATGAACTTGAATGTCTGAATGGTATGCCCTCTCCACAGAATGCCATCTTGAAAAGCCATCTGTGCGTGGCTTCCTGGCTTCCCTTAGCACGGCTATAAATACAGAATAGTAGTATAGGGGTGGGGCTCTTCACGTCTGAAAAAGAGAAGGAAAGGGCTACAAACGACCTGGGGGGAGGCCCCAAGGTCCACACCTCATTCCATGGTCCTCTATGAAGCAATGGAGCAGGTACACGCGGACGTTGCAGGCAGAGTCCCCTGCCCCTCCCCCTGCCCCGGTTACACCATTGGTCAGGCACCCAACAGGCACCTAACTGGACCCGGGTCCATCCTTAACTCAACGCTAGATCCTTGTTGCATAAAGTGGGGTGCTAGGCCAAGGCCACTCCTCCCCAGGGGGCCTACACCTGCTGAGATCACTTGGACCCCTGCCATTAAAGAGGCTTCGAGACAGAAAAGGAGACATCAACTCCCACGTAGCACATGGAAGGACGACGCAGGCACCAATCCACTGAACCCTCCAAGCCAAGTTCTGATGTAGGTTGTATAATGATCCCCTTTTCTACATGAGTAATTGGATGCCCAGGGAAGTGTCACGTGCTGCACAAGGTCACACAGCTAGTGATTAGCTGGTCTTCCCAGGCCAGGTTTGTTTTCTCTCTTATGATGATCTGTCCTGCCCGGTCTAAAGAGAAAAGGCTGCATTTGGTGAAGTGCTACATAGGCCCGGGAAAGTTTTACTCATGTGAATGAACCCTGATGTCCCCTAAAGAATGGAAGAGAACTCTGTGTGAGAATATTTATCTCCCACATACACGCATATAACGCTCCGAAGCACCATGTTTAAATTCACATCACAATCTTTATGCATCTGAGACGCCCCATGCAACGTGGTGAGCTCACGAGAGCACAAGATGTCATGAAAAATGAAATACGCAGGCAGTGGTTCGCCACACGTTTGCACAGTCTACTACCTGGTAAACAGGCCTCAATGTGAGCGTCCCAGGCACGCAATGCAGGCAGACGGCTCCCTGACTTTCTCAGCACTGCACCCTGTGTCTTCCTGCAGTGAAAATGCAAGGTTCTCAACTGAATAAAATGCCACTCGGTGGCTTTTCAGAAGCCGAGAGGCACGCCCAGCCGTCTTTGTCTTGCTATCAGACGGCCGGAGCCTCCTGGGCAGGCACACGCTGAGACGTCTCTCCGGGCTCCCAGCTCCCAGGCACACCTGCCAGAGCCGCCCCTGCACCCCCCCAGACCTCCCTGTCCCGTCTTGGCCCCGTGTTAACCTGTGGGCTCCGTAAGACCTGTGGCTTATTCTTTGCCACTGAACTGTGTGTTTCAGTCATGTGTCCTTGATGAATGCCAGCTGGATTAAGTGGGATGAAGACAAACAGACATGAATACAAATGTGCTATTAAGGTGAGAAGTTGTACATATTAGCCTCAGCCACTGTAGGTACTTTCTCCCCACCAACACCGGAGTGGATTCGTTAAGGCCAAGAACCGGCCACCCGCCAACTAACTTGATAGAGGCCGCTGGAGGAGAGACCTTTCGGTGGGAGTGCCCACCTCGAGAACACACTGACGTCAGTCTGAAACACCCCCAGGGAAGGGGCAGCCCAGGTTCTCACCAAGGGAGATGTTCAGGAAGCCAGGAGTGAAAGAAATCCATAATTAACACGTGCTTGTCAGCTCTACTGATTCAAATTCATGAGACGGCTTTGTAATTCTTTTTCTCCCCAAAATAGCAGAAGGCTCTCTCCTCATCCTCTCCCCAATCTGCCCACCTTTGCTGTGCTGGCCTCCTTCTTTTCACATCTCGGGGCCCTGTCCGGGGTGTGTTTCGGGGGTGAGTGCTCTGTGGAGCTGCAGGGGGAGGTTGGCACCCAGCTGGCATCGCCCAGCATCGGTGGACGGAAGGAACAACCCAGGCCCTAACGAATGGCCATTCATTAGCAGGTCGGGTTAGCGTTCCCAAACAAAGGTCAGTCACGTGGCATTCTGAGCCAGGTTTCGGGCCAACATATTTACATGCATTTAGAAAGCATCCTTACTAGCTTCTCTCCCTGTGGAATTCCACTTAATATCCCTGTTTATTTTATGCAAAATCCCTCCTGGAATAAAACTTGTCAGATCACATAAGCCTCAGACAGAAATCAAGGCAAATTCAGAGCTTATGTGGAGCAACGAAGGACCCCGAAAGCAACGCAATAAAGAACCATCCGTGACACACGGGATTCCTCTGTGATGCGAACATGCTGGGAGATTATTTTGTGGGGAACGAAGGGAGATGGAGCTGCATTTTCCATTAGCTCATCAAAACTGTCTCCTTGATTACAAGGGCTTTGAAATTCCGAGCCCATTAGGCAAAGCTCTCTCTGCTGGCTTGTGGGCCCCTGGGGACATTTTATCTCCCACTCTGTTTAAAACTCTTATTTTCTCACATTGCCTACAAAAGACTAACAGTCCAAGGAATGTTTCAGGCTCTTTTACAGGCACTCATTAATAATGTTTAAAATGCAAGGCCTACACAGAACCAGATCAAATAGCCCCTTCCATCCACAGTGATCACCTGCACCTTGCAGGTCTGGCCCGTGACAAGCTTACAATCTGCATTTGTTGAATTAATGAATGAATAAGTGAATGAATGAATGAATGGATCAGTGTATGCCTGCCTATGTGGGGCAACTATGTACCGAATGCCATGCTAGCCAGTGTGCAGCCTTGTGGTCAGTGGCTATAAGACCCTGGAGGACAAGTGGACGCTCAGGAAATATGGCTGCATGAAGAAACAGGCAACTACCTTGAAAGAAGGCGATTCAGGGCATCACACCACAGTCTACTGTTTTGTGGCATTTCACCCATTTACAGAATAATTGTCCTTCTCTGCCAGGCACGTGAGCAGGTAGCCTGGTATTGAAGAACACCTGGGCCAGGTGTGACTCTCAGCCCCACCCCCATCCTAATGTCCTAGAGCCTCTGCTTCCTCACAGGTCAAAAGGGATCACTTGGGGGAGGACAGGGTGTCTTCATGCATGTGACCAGCCAGCGGAGAAAGCGGCCCTTCTCTTGTTCAGGGGGAACAGCGTGGGGCAAGGCAAGGGGGACCACGTTGAGAGTCTCAAGCTCTTGCCTCAATCCCAGCTCAGCCTCTCTCTGTGCATCTGGGAAACGCCACATAACATCCAGTGCGGCTGGCCACCCCGGCACAAGGAAGCTCTTAGATCCCCAGGCGCAGGTCAGGCCAAGTTAGTGTCAAGTCTTGTTTCTCCCAGTTCAAGTGTGTCTGCAGGCTGAAGAGATCTCTTTTATGGAAATCACGGTTTCCTTCCTCTTGCTGATGATGACCCTGTTTGCTACACCTGGGCGGGACCTGCCCTGGGTTGAATGATGCCCTGCCCCCCACACTCTCCAGTGGCCCACATCCTACTACCCAGGACCTACGAATTGACCCTATTTGGGAAAAGGGTCTTTGCAGATGTAATTAAGGATCTCAAGACCATCCTGGATTATGTGGATGGGTCCTAAATCCAATGACAAGTGTCCTCATAAGAGACAGAAGAGCAGGCGCCAGGAGGAAACGGAGGCAGAGACTGGAGTGAGGCAGCCGAGGAAGCTCAGGAATGCCTGAAGCCACCAGGAGCCGGAAAAGCCAAGAGGGATCCTCCCAGGGGCTCCAGGGGGAGCACGGCCCTGCTGACACCTTGATTTCAGACTCCCGGCCTCTATAACCGTGAGGGAATAAATTTCTGTTTCTTTAAGCCGCACAGTCTGTGGTCATTTGTCATGGCAACCACTGGAAACCAATGCAGGACCCAGTGCCCTGCTCACCGCAGCTGACAGCAAAGCAGTATCTGATGCAGCGCTCCCCAACGTCGCCCCCACCCCACCATGTAGGAAAACCTCTGCGTGCAGGTTTAAACATGCCTATGGGCACACCATCTCCAACAGAACGCTCGCTGACAATCTGACTTAAGCATCCAACCGATTCTGTTCCACGTGCATCTGTCCCTGCATCGTACTGCAAACATCAGCCATCAGTCAAACTGGCCATTTCTCACTTCCCCCTGGACACGCCAAGTGCCATCCCAGGTGACGAGAGTCCTGGGGCACGAGGGTAAGCCTGGGCTTGTTTTCGTATCATAATCGGCCAAGAATAAGGCAGCCCTTGTGCAGATGCTCGGTGTCTGCGGGCTGCTTCCAGCCAGCGCTGCAGCTCTGGAGCAAGAAGGGAAACAGCACGCAGCTGCTCCAACGCCTGAACCCAAGCCCCACCTGCCTCCTGAACCTTCAGTGGGTCCTTCAACCTCTGAATAAGGGACAGAGAGAAGCCAGAAAGCAGAGGCTGAACACCTTGCTTTCCAGGGGCTCCATGGAAAGTTGGAGAAAAGAGACAATAAGCCAGGTCAGAGGAAGAAGTTTCTGGGCCTCAACTTGTGGTTTTAACTCAAGTAAAACACTTCAAGAAAATGGATATTTCCTCTTGAGAAACAGTTCACACACATTATTTGTAGTTACCTGTTCGGATGTCATGGTTAACGCCCTCTACGGAGATAACAGCATTTGGAATTCCTTTTCCGTGCAAATCCCTCACCAGGCCTTTGATGCCCCGATGAACCTGCTCGACAAACAGGAGAAGCAGATGAGCTCACCGATCAACCGGCACGGCCAAGAGGGCCAGAAACCTAGCCCAGTGCCACCAAGAGCCCCCCACAAAGCTACGTCTGGCTCAAAAGCTCCCCAGCTCGGCATGGATTTGGTGTGTAAATTTCTGTATTCCTTTTGGGTCCGTCTACTGGAAAGTCTTCCACTGGAGTTAAAATATTCCAGAGGTTTAGAAAATATTAGGATCTGAGATGGTTCATAAAAGACACATCCAGTAAAAATGGAATTTAATTTTTATAGGCACATTTATTTTGACTTTCCTGGACTCTACAGACTTAACACATAGACTTTAAGAGTCAAAGAGGGGCTTCCCTGGTGGCGCAGCGGTTGAGAGTCCGCCTGCCGATGCAGGGGACACGGGTTCGTGCCCCGGTCCGGGAAGATCCCACATGCCGCGGAGCGGCTGAGCCCGTGAGCCATGGCCGCTGAACCTGTGTGTCCAGAGCCTGTGCTCTGCAATGGGAGAGGCCACAACAGAGAGAGGCCCGCGTACCGCAAAAAAAAAAAAAAGAGTCAAAGAGGAGAGAAAAGACTCAAAAGCATCCCTGTAAAGTACAGTTCATCCGCAGGGCCCTTCCACTGATGAGCTGTGTCACATGACACACACCAACTCTTGAGCCTCGTGCCTCAGGTTCCCCCATCCGAAGATCCAAGATGACATACCATCATTTCCAGTGACATTCTTTATACATATTGCTATGCCTGGGCATTTTATCCATAGGAGGCTCTTTGGCTAAACTGGGATCATCACGTTAGAATGACTAAGGCCTTTTCTCTCTTTGTTCATATATGAAATGAAAAATGAGCCTTCCCTTACAAAATTCCAGAGTGGGGATGGAGAGTGTGCTCATGGCTTCCCAGGACGGCAGAACAGGTTCACACCCTACTGTGCAAGGAAAGTGGGCTGTGGGCTGTGGGCTGCACTGACCCTCTCAGGATCCTCATGGATCAGACTTGGACGCTAAATCGCAGTGCCAACCTCTGCCACCATGAGGAGGTGCAGGTACCAGGAAGCTGGCAGCCCAAGCCCTTGGCTGAATGCCTCTTCCGACTCACCTATGAGAACCCATGGAAGAAGGGCAACCTCCCAATACAGCCTCAGCATCTTACTTCCTAATGAATGTGAGTCACGGTAGTCATATGAAGTTCCACATTCTTTTTATTTCTCTGGTTCCTGGGAGTCTATTCCTTGTAGGGGCATGGACGTTATTTGGTTAGTTTTAGTACCAAACTAGAGCCGGTTTGCTCAATGCTACAGGACAGGCGTATCCCTGAGAGCAGGAGGAAAAGAAGGCGTGCGAGGGTCCTAGCATACATGGCAGGACTTCCTCACCAGCTACAAGCAGAAGCTCAGCAGGCACTTGTTGGAACTCTTCCCAGGTGACACCCGACACCTGCAGCAGTGACTCCTCAGCCTCCGAGCTGTTATGGGCTGAACTGTGTCCCCCACAAATCCATATGTTGAAGTCCTTACCCCCAGTATCTTAGAATGTGACTGTATTTGGAGATAGCATCTTTAAAGAGCTGATGAAGCCCTAAGAGTGGGCCTTATAATCTGACTGGTGTCCTTGTAAGAAGAGGACATTTGGACACGCAGGGACACCAGGCATGTGTGCACACTGAGTAAAACCATGTGCAGACACAGTGAGGAGGTGGCTGTCTGCAAGCCAAGGAGAGAGGCTGCAGGATGAAACCAACCTGCTGACACTTTAATTTTGCACTTCTAGCCTCGAGAACCATAATTTCTGTTGCTTAAGTTCCCCAGCCTGCATATTTTGTTACGCAGCCCTGGCAGACTAATACAAGGGGCCTGAGTATGCTGGCTGGACAAACACCCCTTCCCCATGGGGCAGCATCCTAGAACCCTGGAAGTAGTCTCACTTACCATGAACCAGTGGGAGCAAATGACATTGACTTAGAGCTCACAGACAACAGTTCCTTCAGACACTGTAGTCGCTAGCCCAGGGTGATGGCCACCGTAGGAAGCGCTAATTTGATCTCAGGCTTTTGGCCATCTCAAGGGCTTCGTTCACTAGCTACACCCCATCACGGCCATGTGCCCACGTCATACCTGCTCCATGAACACGATTAAGGATTCCCGATTATTCTCCCACTCCTCAGGCAGCTCGCTCTCATGCGGGTACTTATCACAGCCCACATAGATGGACAGCTCGAAGCAGTTGGTGTGAAGGTAGCTGAAATCGTTGAGACCTGCCGAGCCAACCAGACAACGTTTTAACTGAACAGTGCTCAAAGTGGCCCTGGGAGACAGCAAGAATGTTCAAGAATGTGATTCAGAGGACTTCATTTGAACAAGGAGGTATCAAGTGTCTACTCTGCACAAAAAATTAATTAGAGCAACTGATGGGGGACAGAATGGGGGGTTGAGATAGAGAGAAGATGCAGCCGGAACAGTCCGTGGGGAAGACAGGCATATGTAGGACATCTTTGACAAAAGGAGGACTGAAATGTTTTTTAGATAAAATTATTTTCATTTTATTAAACTCAGTTTAATAGTATTTTTAGGATAAAGGTATCATTTCTTTTTCCTTTAAAAAAATTTTTTTTTAAAATTAATTAATTTATTTATTGGCGGTGTTGGGTCCTTGTTGCTGTGTGCAGGCTTTCTCTAGTTGCAGCGAGTGGGGGCTATTCTTCGTTGCAGCGCGTAGGCTTCTCATCGCAGTGGCTTCTCTTGTTGCGGAGCACGGGCTCCAGGTGTGAGGGCTTCAGCAGTTGCGGCATGCAGGCTTCAGTAGTTGTGGCTCACGGGCTTAGTTGCTCCGCAGCATGTGGGATCTTCCCGGACCAGGGCTCAAACCCATGTCCCCTGCATTGGCAGGTGGATTCTTAACCACTGTGCCACCAGGGAAGTCCCTCTCTTTTGTTTTCTTTTTGTTTTTTTTTATCTTTTGAAAGGTATCATTAATTAATAGTATGGCTTTTTAGTGTTTAATTAAATTTAGCTCAAGAATCATGCCGCTCTCAGCTACAGCTCTATAACTGTAGAATAAAAACTGCAGTTGTCTATTCTAATTCATACACATAACTATCCATCCCACCATTTACCGAGTGTTTTACATAAGCCAGAAGCCGTCCTTAGCGCTTTGCATCCAAGCTCATTTAGTCTTCATCACAAATCCAGCAGAGACGTAGGTAGCATAGCCCAGTTTTACAAATAAGAGAATTGAGGCAGAGAATGGTTAAGGACTGCATTAAGGAATGTATCCAGAATCGTGTGTCTGGACAGTCAGGGTTTGAACCCAGGTGTGTGTAATGTGTGCCCAGCCCTTGCTTGTCACTGCTGGGGGACTGAAGGGCAAATGTCCTCACCACCCAGCTGGAATGCAGACAGTCTCGTGCATCCTGACATGGCTACAACAGGACTTGGTCCCTGTATTAGTTTCTTAGGGCTGCTGTTACAAAGGACCACCAACTGGGGGGTCTAAAACAACAGAAAATTATCCTCTCATAGTTCTAGAGGCCAGGAGTCCAAAATCAAGGTGTTGGCAAGGCCACACCCCCTCCAAAGGCTCTTCCTTGTTTCTTTCAGTTCCTGGTGGCCCCCGGCATTCCTTGGCTGGTGGCTGCATCACTCCCATCTCTGCCTCTGTCTTTACAGGGCTGTCTCCTCAGTGTGTGTCTTCTCCTCTTCTGTCCTTTTTAAGGACATTTGTCACTGATTTTAGGGCCCATCTGGGTAACTCAAGATGACCTCATCTTGAAACGCTTATCTTAATGACACCTACAAAGACCCGTTTTCCAAATAAGGTCACACTCACAGCTTCCAAAGATTAGGAAGTAGATGTATATCTTGGGGGTCCCAGTCAACCCACGACAGTACCCAAAATGCATAAATGAATGTCAGATGGCATAAAGTCCAGTGGCTCTCTTCCCAACATTTTATTTTTGGAAACCATTTGAAATAGCAAGAACACAGTGCTACTATGTTATGTGTGAGGGCCAAGAGGACTCCCCCGGCAGAAGGCACCACCAACAAGCCCGCCCTGGCTTCTGAGGGTCAAGGCCACAGAGAGAGGAAGTTGGCTGGGCTGGTCTCTCTGTTGACCGGGGACAAAAAGCAGGTCCTCCTGCACGTCAGCCTCGGTACTCACCCGTCCTCTCTTCCCTCCTTCCTCGGAGCGTTCAGTGATACATCCCTCAGTACAAATGTCTGTTTAAAAATCACAGCTTTGGGTGTCAAGATCAATTCTGTATCGATCTGCTGCCTAATCGATAAAGTCACAGACAAAAGGGTACAAAATACACAGCCACTCTCTCTACCAGATTCCAGATTCGAACCATTCACAGGTCACCAGCCATGGGCCTTTGATCGCATCTGTGATCAAATAAGGAGAGTGACAGCAGTGAGATAAAAGGAGTGGGACGGTGTCAAGTTAATGGAAAAACCCCTCACAGGACCTTGTCTGGCTGAAGAAGGTTGGCCAAAAATGCCAGGTCAGGGCTTCCCTGGTGGCGCAGTGGTTGAGAGTCCGCCTGCCGATGCAGGGGATGTGGGTTCGTGCCCCGGTCCGGGAAGATCCCACATGGCGCGGAGCGGCTGGGCCCGTGAGCCATGGCCGCTGAGCCTGTGCATCCGGAGCCTGTACTCCGCAACGGGAGAGGCCACAACAGTGAGAGGCCCGCGTACAGCAAAAAAAATAAAAAAGCCAGGTCAGCTCATTCAGTGGAACCCGAGGCGTGGAACCTCAGGCAGCGCCCACAGATCAGCACGGACAGGCCCTCCCGGGAGGGCCGGACCTCTCCGCACACACACACAATTCTCATTATCCCAACCTCCAGGCCTTGTTAGTACTGAAATAAATAAATGTGATATTTAAAACTCTGGAGCGGGTCTGCCATTTTGCAGTCAGTGCTAGAAGCACTAGAAGAATTGGCAAAATGAGACACCAGGAGAGCGGTGGAAAACTTGCACCAGGCTATCGTTAACGCTGAATTCCAGCCCTTCAGCGAATGTCATGCAGCTGAGAATCCTCCGTAAGAAATGGCTTCAAAAGTGAAACGTGCGGGCAGGAGGTGTGGGGTGATCCAGATAGCTCTTCCCGGCCGAGGCTTCTTCCTTTGGGTTCTCTCTGGGCCTGGAATCCTGCTCTTGTCACGGCTTCAGTGTGGAACACGGGGCCACGCAACCCTGTGGCTCTGTGGGGCCGACGCTGTCACAACATCTGCCTTCCTTGTGCGGGAGAGGATGCCAGACAGCAGCCGACACAAAGAAGGTCTCACATCCCTTTGGAGTTGAAATGCACACACTGCAAACGCTGTGCCTTTTGAGCTAGACTGGACCCTGCTCCCAGCTACCCACTCCCCACTAACTAAGGCCTGTCGGTGCACCGCTAACGAGTGCGCAAGACCCAGACAGAAAGAAGGAGTGGAGGGAAGGAGAGGAGGGAAGGAAATTAGACATCCCATCTCATTAATCTTCAAAGAAATGAATCTGCAGACTTCGTCACACCACCTGCAGGAAGAATGATTAAAAAGGCTTAAGCCACCACATGGCTCTGCCACAGAAGTCCCCGAAACAATGGAAAATACAATGGATAGAAACAAATCAAATGCTGCTGATGTGATTAAGTGGCAGCCGACTTTTCAGAACGTTGCTATTGACCCACCGCTGGCAAATCCCACCGTGTCCGAACCCAATTTAGTCACAGCAGCCATAAAACCTAAACAGATACTTCACATAAAGATTATTGTAGGTTTTTAGGACTAGAATTGAAAAAGCAAGCATGCTTTTGGCTACAGGATGTTTTCTTGATAGGGATTTGCATTTATTTTTTTTTACTTTGAACAGAGCAAAACCCTGGTGGAGAGAAATAAAACACCTCTGCTTGGTGTCTAACTAAGAAAGAAATGGCAAGCTTTCTGCATGTGTTTAAAAATGGCCAAGGGAACATATATGTCTACTCCTTTCTAATTTTTTTTCCCCTGAGTGTCACATACCTCTAAGGTATGTGAAGGCTGAATCTCTAGCAAAGGAAAATAATATTAAAGTTACTTAGTACAGTAAAATAGAGATTAAGGATATGCTCATAAAAGATGTTTCATGGTGACTATGCTACTGGAAGAGGGGGGAGGGTAGGGGGTGGGAACTTACAACTGAGTGTTTCTGACAAGCAAGACACAGAACACAACATCGACCATCTACAACCTCACAACAGCCCTAGAGGGATCATCGTCATCGTCATCATCATCATCATCGTCATCACCATCCTCAAGCCCATTTTACTAATGGAAAATATGGGCGTTCAGAGAGGTAAAGTAACTTGCCCAGAGTCACACAGCATTTAAGTGATGAACTAGAATTTGATCCCAGGTCTATTTGACACGGGATATTTTTCAAATTCATCAGCGGTTTGATCAACCTTCACAAAGTCAAGACAAGAAGCAATGAACGTTATGTTTGGGGTCTTACCATCCCAATGCAGAGGGACCTCAGGGAATGTGGCATCCTCAGCCATCCTCATTCTGGAGCCCTAGGCCAGGAGCAGCCCTGACACAGGAAACAAAGGGCTTATCCTGCAACTTGGACCACGGGGTCATCTGGCTGCTGCAACGGAACTCCTAAAGTCTCTGCTGGAAGCCTCTGTGTCCTAAGGGGATGCTGGGAGCAGTACCTTGTATTCCCCGAATCACAACAACGGGACTTTGGCCAGATGCCCTGATGTGGCTGGAAGACCTCCAGGAAACAGGATATTTGGAAAAAGTCTCGAGCGTGGGATCAATGCCCCGCCTCCTCCAAGGGCCGACAGAACGTTTACCATCTCTGACCCTGTAACAGCCAACTAGCTCAGTGGCTATGAGCAGACCACGGAGTCAAACAGACCCCAGCTCTGCTCCTTGGGAGCTTGGACGGATCCCTCCCCGTCTCCAAGCCCCAGTTATCTCATTTATAAAATAGGGAGTAAGCCACACCCCTTCAAAGACTACTGTGAGCATGAAAGAGGAGTCTACAGAGAGCTCTGGCACCTTATAAATGGTGAACTACAGTAGCTATCACGCTGGTAACAATGATAAAAGAAGGCTGGGCAGGAGATGGTCCTCCCTCCCGGTCCAGCAGCCAGTCCATTGTCATCGGGCCGCATGATGACAGCAGGACCGTCATACTTACTTCCGGCCACAGTGTGCCAGGAAGCCCCATTGACAGTCCCATCCTCTTTCTGGAAGTCTTCCGTGTGGCACACCCTCCTCCTGGCATCCGTCATGAGGCGGTGAGTGGAGGCGTAGGCGTAGGCCAGCCAGCGGAACACGTGGTCGTCGGGTGTGGGGGTGTGCTCCTGCATCTGCCACGTGGACCTCGCCATGTCGTAAGGGTAGGCCACCACCAGCTCCCCACCCTGTAGGTTGCCACCCAGCACGAAGGGGATCTTTTCCATCCAGGCTATGACGGCCCTGGTCTCCACTGCCACCTGTGAACGTTCCAAATTTAAACACATTTGAGAAATAAAATAAGAAGGAAACTGCTTTCTCTCCCTAGCTTTCCAAACAGGGACATAACTGAAAAAGCAATCATTTTATGGAATCACCTGAGCAAAATTTATAGAGTTTCAAAATCTGTCCTGGGAAAACTGGCCACTGTGGAAATCATGGACAAAAAAGAGAGAAACCCAGAGAAGTTTCGTTTCCTAGGAACATTCCAGTTAATGCACAAAGAGGGAATGACAGAATTAGAGTATCAACATTCTGCAACTCCACTGAATTAATGGCTCAGTCAATGGATTAATGCTCACCAATAATTACAAAGAGAGAGAACCAAACGTAACGTGTCTCCTGATGACGGAACACACACCTAGAAAAACCATCCACCCTGTAGGTGACCAAGCCTCTAGTCCGGGGGTCGGCAGACTTTTCTATTAAGGGCCAGATAGGAAATAGTTTAAGCCTTGAGGGCCATGCAGTCCCTGTGGCAACTACTCAACTCTGCCATTGTAGCAGGGCAGCACCACGGACAATACGCGGGTGAATGAACATGGCTGTGTTTCAGTAAAACACCATTTACAAAAACAGGCCTGAGTGGGACATGGCTACTGATGGCTGTAGTGGGAAATCCAAAAAAGAGGGGATGTATGTATATGTATAGCTGATTCACTTTGCTATACGGCAGAAACTAACACGACACTGTATGCTCCAATAAAAATTAATTTTAAAATCTTTTATTTTATAATTAATACCTTTTAAAATCATTTTCCTCACCATGAAAAATCATTGTAAATGACTGTGAAATTTTACCAGATACTTCCTTCTGCAGACAAATTATTTCTTTGGTTTTTTTCTATCATTTCATTGATTTTTGCTCTTTTTAATCACAGTCTTTCTACACTTTGGGGGTTTCTTTTGTTATTCTTTTGCTAGCTTCTTAAGTTAGTTGATGTTCAACTTTTCTTATTTTGGAATATAATCATTCAAAGGTATAAATTCCTGAAAGCACTATTGTTTTTGCTATACTCCACGAATTTTGACATTTAGTATTCTCATTATCTTTGATTTATTTTTTAGTTGCCAGTATGAACTTTTTCTTTGACCCATTACTTATTTTTTTTTTTTAAATTTTCTAAATACATGGTGATGTTTTCATTAACCTTATTACTGTCTGCTAGTTTAATTGCTCAGTGGTGAGAGACTCATGGTCTGCCTGACTCCTATTTTCTGAAATTTGTTGAGATTTCCTTTACAGACAAGAACACCATCAATTGTTGAAAATTCTCCAGGGATTACTCAGAAGAATATGTATTCTCTACTTGTTGGTTGTAGAACTCTTACAGATCCCTATGTCAAGGCTGTTAATTGTTATTCAAATCTCTGTCTTTGCTGATTTCCTATCTATCTAACCTGTCCATAACTGAGAAAGGTATTGGTGATGAGAGGTTTGTGTAATTCTCCCTGTGTTTTTAAAGAACAAGCTCAAAAAACTAAATTCTGGACTTAAAGCAAAGACTGAAATCCAAGGACTTTCTATAATTGTGCTAAAATAATTACTTATCTCTCAGAGACTCAAGTCTAAGAAAGCTGGCAACCATATTCCAATTTTGGTCCAAGCGTTCCCAAATTATAACAGCACTTGAATCCTCAGCCTTGCCAGATGTCACTAGTATGTTAGCTTGGAAAAAAAGCAGGGATTATGTAGGGTGGAATTAGGAAATGTGAGAAAGGATTCAGAAGACCCAGAGGGCCAGAATTCTTTACTTCTCCACCCCCATAAGGCGCCCTTGGGCATCCTAACTAAACGGCATGGTATTGCCACTGTCTGTCTCCATCATGTGACTGGTTGCTTCTTGAGGTCCTGGAGAACACGATCCTGTGCATCACTAAATGAGGCAACCACGCTGGCCCTCCTCCAGTAAGTGGTACCCACATGTGCTGTGAGCTGGAGCTCTCTTTTTTTGATCTTGCAATGTGCTTGCCTAAAATATAGCATTTCCCAGCCTTCCCTTTGGGGGGTGGATGCCGAGTTTTGACTAAACTCTGGCAAGATTTAAACAAAAGTATTATGCAGGAATTCTAGGAATGCCTAGAAAGTGAATTGACTTATCGGAGAGGAAGACTTTTTTTTAACCTTTTCTCTCCTTTTCCTTCAAAGACATGATAGCTGGAGCCCCAGATGGAACTGCCATCTTGAATTATGACCTTGAAAAATCAAAGTCCACATGCTAACATCTGGAGGCAGAAAGATGACTTGTGGGTTCCTGATGCTCATGGGCTTCTATTTGGCTGGCCCTGAACCATCTGCCTCCGGGGTTCTCTTATGTGAAAAAAGAAAAAAAAACCTTTTACCTCGTTAAGCTGCTGTGACTTTGGTTTTTTTCTGTTGGTGTACCCAAACCTAACACTCATATAGTAATCAAGGCAGACCTTTTGAAGGACATATAGGACAAAAGACTAAGGGTAAAGTGCATTTACAGTGGGCAGAAGAGGCAATAAAAGGCATGGGAAATTCGGCGAAAATTATTTCTTCCACGAGATACTTTTTTGCAAAACTAGACCTAAGAAATTTGGGGGAGACATTTCTCATCCAATTGCATTTTTCTTTCCAAAGAAGCACCACATGTAATAAATCCATGGGGACTTGTGAAAATAAAAGTAAGATATCTCAAGTAATCAGTGAGGTCTTAAGGACAAATTTCACTGCAATTTCACTGCACTGCCAAAGATGAGGGTTATAATGACCGTAACAAACACGCACAATTGAGGCAAAGTTTTTTCGGGAAGCACCGCAAAGAAATCTAATTAAATGATTCCTCTTCTAGGAAGAATCTCCTCAAATTTCAATTTAAAAGGTAGTTATTATCTAGCACACTTCCCTACTTTTGGAGAAAACATGAAAGGAAAAAATGATTTTGTCTTGTTCTTAAACGTTATATCCTCTGCAAATACCGGTGGGTTTAACTTTGGCTTCCGCTGCTCTAGAGGTTATGGGGTCTTTTTACTCACCGTGGCATTTTCAGACAGAAACCACTCAGGGATTGCAATATAGTGATTGGGAACTTTCCGTGGGATGTTCTGTCGGTCCTCTGCCCCCCAGAGCAGTGTGTTTAAGTCAGGAAAGTTGTTGTTGATGTCTATTCCGTCATGGGTCCAGCGTCCCAGGGACCAGCCTCCCAGCTCCGAGCCCTGGGAGAAAATTCAGAATATGAGGAACCCACAGGCTTCTGGATCATTCTGTCTCTCACATACATGAGGCACCTCCGTCTCCATCTCCATTTGGGGCCTCTATGCACCCTCTGACCCAAAGATGACATCCAAAGGAGAATATTTGGTTAATAATCTGTTAATATTTGGTGGGTGATGGATAATATAGCCAAGCAACTCCAGAGAGGGAATGCACAGAACCATTCCTGCCATATGGCAGCGCTCAGAAAAGTATGGTCTCCCCTGCCTCCTCTTCCTTCACCTCTTCTACACAGGTTGAATGAAACTCCAAGTAGTAATGAATCTAAGACTGTGTCAGTGCAAAAATCAAACGCCACCATATAAATGCTTTCTCCCTGCAATTCTGGCTCACTATTTCGCACTGCAAATCCCTAACCAACCATTTGCACCAATAAATACAACCAAAACTCTGCACTGTAAAACTTGCATTTGATAGGTACCATTGTTTTAAGTATAGTTTTCCATTTTATTCCCAGATACTGTGAATATAATTATGAATACACAATACAACATTATACTAACTGTAATCTATACATAACTCTCTTTATAACTCTAACCTATATAAATTCTATATCATAATTGGAACATGACATATAAACAATATATCAGAATAATAAAAATAACTGTCCTCAGAGAACTGATGAGAGGATTGTAGGTAATAATCAAGGTCAGAACATGCCTTAAGTGCTCAATCAATGCTAGGTGTTATTATTATTCTATCCTATTGTTCCCACCGTATATATAACAATATTATCATTCATGCTCATTTTCTTCAGTCTGTTAGTGTCTCCCCATAATTCTCAATTACTGCCGTGCATCTTCCATAAGCCTTGCGGGTTTCCTTGTCTCAGCGGAAAGACACTTAAGAAGAAAGCTGGTAACGTGCAGTTCAGATCAATCATGGCTCAGCACATTGTGCGGGGGGGAGAGGGGGGAGAGCTGCTGTGCTGGGCGAGAGGAACGGTCCATTACCCCCTCGTAGGCCTTCTCATAGCCGTCGGGGTTGAGGGAGGGGATGATGTGGATCCTGGTCTCCTCCACCAGGCGGACGATGCGCGAGTTCCGGGCCAAGTACTCCTGGCACAGAAACTGCATCAGCAGAAGCATCAGCTCCCGGCCCAGCACCTCGTTGCCATGGGCCCCCGCGATGTAGTGGAACTCGGGCTCACCTTTACTCAAAGATGGGAAAAAACAGAGGATCATATCGGATGCTCCCAGCAAAACAGTCCTCGTCACATTGTATTAGGAAAGAAATCTCTGAATGATAGAAACTGACAATTTTAGCCCTCTCTGTTCTTTCAAATCAACCACAATTATACCAGTACAATTTTTATTAATTCCCAGATAGTCAGATATATGAGAAAATGAGTAGAAAAGTCTCAAATGATACCAGCCACGGGGTAGGAATGTTTAGCCTTATTTGGCAAGAACAAATACAATAACACAGTGTTTAGAGTTTAAAAGTTACAAATTAGACACAAGCCAGAGCAATTATTTTTCTCTTCGGGGAGGCAATTATTTTTCTTAAAAGAACTTTGTATTCAATTTTATAAAGATACAGAGATGAATAAACGCAAGCAGAAAGTAGTGTCAGGGCAAGTCAGCAGTGACACCGTTTTGTAAAGTGGGCCTGTCTTTGAGCTTGTTCTCTTCAAAGCTCAGCTTTTTCAACGTCGGATTTGTCAGTGCGGGCGCGAGCTGACAGCACTCCTGCCTCTTTTGTTGGCCAAGCTACTGCTTTTGCAGAAATGTGATTTCACCCACAGATAAAGCCCTTACCCTTTGAAAGGCACTCCTGAGAGAAACTCCTGGAATACCGATGAACATTGAAGTCGAGAGAATCAGACAAATCTCTGCATTTAACTTGCAGTGGATTTCTAAAGGGCTCACAATTTTACCAGAAAGAAAAATCTCTGACCCCACTGCCTCTCCTCTGCCCACTGACTTGTAGGAGAACATAGTTTTGGGAGTGATTGAATGAGAAATGGCTGAAAACAGGAAATGCTTGAAAATAGGATGGAAATTTAAAAGAAAATTAAGGGAACCATCTCTAACTAGAGCCCTTAATGACCGGGGAGTCCAGAATTTTCTCCGGGAAAAAAACCCTGTCCTAACCATCTCCAGCTATTTTCCTCTTTGGTTAGCGTGACCGGTCTCAGAGACGGGGAACAGAATTAAATACGGTCCA
Source organism: Grampus griseus (assembly GCF_964374135.1). Classification (NCBI taxonomy): domain Eukaryota; kingdom Metazoa; phylum Chordata; class Mammalia; order Artiodactyla; family Delphinidae; genus Grampus; species Grampus griseus. Next base: position 78,274,014 of record NC_139010.1, read on the forward strand.
TTTGGAGAAAAGGAGGGTATTTCTTAAGCAATTTGACAGCCCACATCATAAAATGAGGGGTTCACAGAACCAAGATCTGCAGAATCTATGTAAGAGTGAGTGTGTGGGCAGCTCCTGCCCTGTTTCGTGACCATCGCCTCGCTCTTTAAGAAAGCAGCAGACTCGAAGGGCCGGAAGCACTACAGAGGGGCAGCCTCACCGACTTCGTGCTCCCCAGGGTGGTCGGAGATCTCCACGGCGTACAGCTTCAGGCCCTGGTGGCTCTTGCCAATGTTGTAAATCCTGGTGATGTTGGAGCACATTTCGTTCACGACCTTCATCAACTGAGAAACAAGATGGGTTTACGGCCCTACACAAGGATGGCCACGCTGCACGGAGGGCAGACCTCTCTAGAAGACAGCCCTCTCCCACGGCCCCCTGCACACGCCCACCCTCCTGCACACCAGTGCTATCCCCCTGCCTGGAGTGTTCTCCTTGTGGCCCCTCTGCCCGGTCTTCCAGCACCTCGTGCCTGTGTTTCTCACCTCCCTGAGCTGGAGTGTCACCTCCCTGGGTGACGAGGTATTACCTTTTCACCTTGGTTTCCTGTTTTCTTATTGTGCCCTCATTAGACAGACTGAGCCTTTTCTCTCTATACCCTTGCCTAAATAAATATTTATTACTGAACGTCATTTTTCTCTTACACTGTAATGAGCAATCTATGATGTCAGGCTGAAGGAACACACACGGCTTCGCCCTCCTGGAACTCAGTGAGGTAACAGATGGAGTGCCATCGCCACTTCATTGGTGCCAAGTAGGGGGTGCGTGGAGGCCAGGGTGACGGGAGCCGTGCAGTGAAAGCGTGAGGGACGCAGGCTTCTACGAGAAAGTGAAATATATACGGGTGGTTTCCTGAATTTTGCTTGGACAGTCGAGCTTGTCAGACAGCTGCCAAAGGAAGGGAAGAGGGTCTGCTCATCACAGGAGCCCTGGGGCAAAGGACAGAGACACCCCCGCCAGAGGCTGCTGTGCCCCCCATCTCTGAACAGGTACCTGTGAGTGAGCTGGGTAAGTGGCCTTGACTTTCTGGGGGAAACTGTTTAGCCATCCCCAAGTGAAAGAAGCTGTGATGCAAAGGATGTCTCTGCCAGGCAGCAGACTAGCCACGCTTCCCCATGGTAGAGTCAGGTGTGTTCATGAGATAACTTCTGACAGGGTGTTAGAGACCAGGAGGGAAGCTTGCGTGCTGTGGAAGCAGCGAGGGAGGACATCCCAGCCAGGGGTGTGGGCGGGCGCCCACGGAGCCTGCGCGTCCGGAGCCTGTGCTCCACAATGGGGGAGGCCACAGCAGTGAGAGGCCCGCGTACCGCAACAAAACAAAACAAACAAACAAAAAAAAAAACAAAACTATGGAACTGGTAAATCGGTATCGTAGAATTTCTGATGGAGTGGAGTGACATTGCACTTGGTTTGCCTTTTGTAACAGAGTGTTCTGCACTGCTGGGTGGAGGGCGATCCCCGGGCCTCGGTGCGCATCTCTAAAGGAATGGAGCTGTTGCTGCTGGTGCTTTGCTTTTACGACACACCTATGAGGTGTTACAGCCACAGCCCTGCTCAGGCATTCAGGGTCTATTCTCTCACCACTCCTGGGAGGGGGAAACATGCTTTGCTTTATGATAACTCACTTTGTGTTATAATATCTAGGTGAGAGAAAGAGAAAGCTGACTATAAAGGACTCTTGTTCAAAGAGGGAAGAGGCAGAAACCCACCATCACTGGAGAAACCACATGCCAGCAAGGTTAACGTAGCTTCACACCTCTCACCATGAGGGAGACATACCGAGGGGCTGAAGTGGAGGCACACAGGAGTAGGCCAAGTTTTAACAAGAGACACGGTGATAATGTCACTAGCAACGTTCACCATCGCGGTCATAGTAAGTTCTATTTCTCTACTGAATCTCATCGTGAGGACCCCCAGGGAAGTAGATAAGCAAGGAGGCCTGTCCCCATTCTACAGCTATGGAGATGGAGGCGCAGAAGGACATTGAGGGATTTGCCCAGGGTCACCCAGCTGGTACCAGGTGGAGCCGGGGCTTCGGACCCTTGAGTTCTTATCTGTCCATGAAGGTGCAGCAGAGCGATCGAAACAAGCAACGCCACCCCTTTTGTCTGTTGTACATGGGATTGTTCCAGTGGACGGCCACAGCACAAGCACCATCTGATTTGGGCCTCTCATACCAGTCCCTGCTGACCACACACGCTCCACTAGCAGCGTGGCCCTCAGCAAATCCTGATCAGCAGGTGACCCACTGTCCTGCGTTCAGATCAAGGACCAGTTCTGCAGACACAGAGCCACTCGGCTCATCCTGAGCTAGGTGATCAACGCGAGCATTCGGTACAGAGTCCGGCTGCCATTTAACGCCTACCCTCCTTCCCCTTTGGATGAGCTGCCAGAGGAATGTGCCCCCTGTGCTGGGTTGCCATTTAATGCCTACCCTCCTTCCCCTTTTGATGAGCTGCCAGAGGAATGTGCCCCCTGTGCTGGGATCATGACCTTGACGTTGGAAAAGGACAAACAGCATCTTCCCTGGATGCACACTTAGCCAGGGGTACAGCCTCTCAGGATGGGGTGATTCTTAGCCATAACTCATTGGAGTCACCTCTTTATCCTCTACCCACCACGGCAGTATTTTTATACCAGTCACATTTTCCTTCTTGGTGTTGTGGTATCACAAGTATCTTTTCCACACACAGGAACGAGAACACGGGCATTTGAAGACTCCCTTTAGGAAGGTTCTTGACAGTTCCCTCCGCACCGTGGCCCTCTGCAATGCTGGGAAGGATTTCTCCAGGGGCCGTGGGCACCCTCAAAAACCCAGCTGGTGAGCCACCTTGCTTATTCCCAAAAAGAGTCAGAAGATTTTTTGGAGTTTGAGTCTTAATGGTAAACGTTTGAGTCTTGATGTCTAAAGTAAGAGAAAGGGACAGAATTTTCTTCACTGCCTTGCTGAGGAAGCATATTCATCCCCAACAAGGATGACATCACCCAAAGGAGGTGAAAATTGGTTTTCCAGGGGCTCAAAATCTCAAGTATTACATGCATTGTGGCCCTCCAACGTGCAACCCTACCTAACAAAATTTTATTCCTTCGTTTTTAATGTAATGGGTAATTAAGAAAAGTGTCTAGAAAGGGCCAGTAAGGAAACATGGCTGAGAAACACTGCCCTCGAGAGTAGTGGGTTTTGTAAGATTCTCAGCGTCCTGAAGACTCTTGTCTCCTCATCTCGGAGGTGGGAATAAATCACATCCTGGGATCTACTGAATTCCTGGCTCGGTTGCTTCCCTCCTCTCCTGAAGGAGACAGAAGAAAGAGCCCCCTTTCCTAGCAATTCAGTTTCGAGCAATACATCAGCGGATCAGAGCGGTACATCAGAGGAAAATTACGTGCACGATGACACTTGCCGGAGCGGGTTTCATCCTCTCACACAAGTCACTGCAAGTGGGGAGCTATCCAAGGCTCCAGGGCAGAAAGGTAGCTGAGAAAACTGACGCATCCACTCACTGGAACATTCCGCAGCATCCAAGGACAATTATGAAGACGGCAATGAGACATGGCTAATGATCCCATATTAAGTGAGAAAATCTGGGCAAAGTTGTAACCATCCTCTGATCAAAATCGTATGAATTCTGTGAACACAGAAATGCAAACCCTGGATAGAAATGGGGGAAAATGAAAACCACTGATTCTTTAGGGTATTGGGTTCATGGAGGATTAACCTTGAGACTTTTAGTTTGCATTTGATATGGTTACAATACTGTTTATCCAATGAATTAAAATGTTAAAAAAAAAAAAGAAAGAAGGGAGAAGAGAAAAAGTCCTCTTCCATCATCTTTACTCATTTGTCTGAGAAACAGACACTGCATCTGATCAAGTGAAAACGAATTCCAGAGGGAGGGGGAAGGAAGAGAGCCAGGGTAGGAGGCATCCCGTGGTGGGCGGAGCTGGGCTTGTCTGGATCCGCAAGGCTGCTGTCCTGCCCGGGCTTCCTGCCACCATTGTCCACCCCCAAGGTCAGGAGCTCAGCGACCCCACTGCCTGCTGCCCACGACCATCCTCAGCTGCCCGGGAAATCAAAACCGCTAGCCGGCTGCCTTCCAACCCACGTCTCTCCTGGACTCCTTTCTACGCCTCATGCCACACGCTCCTTCTCAGCCAACCAACCAGAATTTCCTGAGCATTGGGCACCTGACAACAGCAGGTCCCCAACCAAAGTCCAATCTCTTTAACCTCTCCCCCAAACCACTTCTTTTTCTCCCGCTGTGGACGGTATCCCAGGCCCTGGGAAGCACACCAGAACCCTATCTCTCTCCAACTTATTGGGGAATCCTAGGACTGGTCAGTCCCTCTCAGAAACCCCTCCCCCCATCCTTCTTCAGACCCGGCAGGTCCCTCTCCTGGGACAGAGCTCACCAGTCTACTGTCCATACAACTGCCGGAAGGATCTCCCCAAACACAGCTCTGCTCCTGGAAAAGACCTCCTGATTCTCAGACTCAAGACTAAGGCGTCTCCTGGCACTGCCAACTGTCCCAGAAAACAGGCCGTCCCCTCCTGCCTCCACAGTCCTGTCCTCCTTGTACTCACTGCTCGGACCACCCTTCCTTCTGTCTCTTCCTGCCACAGGCCCTGGATGACGGCAGACCTCATCTGCAACCCCATCCCTTCCCAACCACCGGCCCTGTCCCCCACATATCTCCCCTGCAACAACCTCAAAAGTACAGTTATCCAGTACACTTTATGGATTTAAGATAAAATGACAGAGTCTCTGCCCTCGCGGTCCCAAATGATGGAGAAAGGTAACGTACATGCAGACACAGAGATGACTGAGCAGTTATGAATGGTGACTCATGCTGGGGAGGCCTTCAGTGCTCAGAACAATTAACTCAATCTGTATCATAATATCAGCATTTGCGCAACGGCCTCCTGCCTCCCCCGCTTGCTTCCCCCATCCCCTTCCCGAGCCCCCGGGGCTCCCCCAGCAGGGAGAACGGCAGCTTATAAATCAGTGCTCCAGAAATAATTCTCACACGCGCTGGTCGCACACATTCTCATGACTTCCCTCCAAGCAACGGCTCTTCTGCTTTCTTTTCCTGCTCCCACGTCTGCTTCTCATTTCTGTGTTGTTTGTAAATGTCTCTCGTAATACTCGATAAACTAACATTTTTTTTTTTTCCCCTGAAGTAGAAAGATTTCTACAGCAATCTAGCTGACTCCATACAGGGAATTGCTAAAAGTGCTGGCTTCTTTCCCATCCCCAGGAGCCAGGAGTCCAAATGGCAAATCACTTCTGGCTTGAACACTCTTCACGATTGATAGATGCTCCCAACCTCCGACAGTTTCCAGTTGAGTGCTGCGGGGTCCTGAGAGATCGGAGTGGGTCCCCCAGCGTCCCCTGCAGGGGCTGCATGGCTTTCTCGGGCTCCTTTTAGCTCTAACGTTTACCAAGTGATGGGGACCAGAGTCCCGCAGGGCAATGAAGCACATCCATTAGCTCTCCTCATATGAGAAGGACCTCCATTCTCCATGCGGGACAACTAGTTAAAGGTACCACACTCTCTGTGCAGTGAGCTCATTTTAAATGCATTTAGATAGATTGCTTTTGACATTAACTGCACCAACTAAGTTGATATTTGCCTAATTTCTGGGCAAAAAGATGTCCCGAGATGCCCACTGAGCAAAGCTGTGTTAAGACACGAGTGCTTCATAAAATGGAACGGTGAGCAGTCGCATACACACCCGGAAGTGGAGAGCAGCAGGGATGACTCACAGACCTCAAGTCCAAACACAGACCACGAGGCAATTTCTTTAGCACATCCCACCTCTAAGTCTGTGCCGACAGGTGCCTGGAAGCAGCTGTGTGTATCTCCAATTAAATGACATGGAGACTAACCGGGTTTGTTGACTCCCTGGGATGAAGCAGAGAGCCCTCGTGGCAAAGCCTCATTGCTCCGACCTCAGGAAAGTCTCCTGCCCTTGTACCGCGTGGCTGGTACCGCCCCCTCAGCACCTATGAGCCCTCGCTTTGAGCCATGTTATTTTGGCCTCTGGTGAAGGCTTGTTCATTAAACATATTTGTGAGTACATTTCTCTGTTCCTTCTCTTCCGACAGATTCTTACATGTCTAAGGGTTTCTCATTTGCCAACACTGGCCCGCGCTTTCTAGCACAAGGCTTGGGGGGAACGCTGCACAGGATTACACAGGCAAAGCACTCAGCACAGGGCTGCTTTTTTAGCCTGTCCTAAAAAACTCTTGGTCCCTTCTCCCTTCTGCACCCACTAGACAGATATTGTCAATAGCTCAGGATTACTTGGTTTCTGTCATTAAATCTGGGGCCAATCTCATCTGGGACGTCTTTTCCTCCTAACAGTCTATAGCACTGAGAGCCATAAGGTATCAACCACCTGTTCTGAAACCTGCCTGTATATTAGAATCACAAGGAGAGCTTTAAATAATTTAGATTCCCCAGTCCCTTTTCCTCAGGATTCTGCTTTAATTGGCCAGAGGCAGTTTCAAGTATAGGTATTTTTCCAAATTTCCCCCAGTGATTCCAATACCGAGAATCAGAGAATCAGAATAACAAGGGGAGTGTTACACAGTCCCTCGTGGCTCAGTTTCGCCATCAGTAAGACAAGGCCAACAACAGTCCTGCGCTCCTAGGGTGGTCAGAGAGACTGACCATGTTAACATAGGCAAATTCCTAATGTAGGGAAATTGATGTAGGTCGTATGTGAGAACTTCCTGCTATTACTATCACCAGTGTTATTCCGGATTCTTTTTCTTCTTCGACTCTGCACACGACTATTGTTCTTAAATCAGTGATACCACGCAAACACACAGCGATGTGTTTTTTTGAATTGAAGGATAGTTGATTTACAATATTGTGTTAGTGTCAGGAGTACAGCAAAGTGATTCAGTTTTATATATAGAGAGAGAACATTATTTTCCATTATAGGCTACTACGAAATATTGACTATAATTCCCTGTGCCATCCAGTAAATCCTTGTTGCTGATCTATTTTACATATAGTAGTTTGTTAATCCCATACTCCTAATTTATCCCTCCCCCTCTCCCTTTCCCCTTTGGTAACCATAAGTTGGTTTTCTATGTCTGTGAGTCTGTTTCCGTTTTGTATATAGATTCATTTGTATTATTTTTTAGATTCCACACGTAAGTGATGTCATATAATATTTGTCTTTCTCTGACTTACTTCAGTAAGTATAATATTCTCTTGATCCACCCATGTGGCTGCAAATGGCAATATTTCATTCTTTTTTATGGCTAATATCCCATTGTATATACATATACCACATCTTCTTAAGCCAATCGTCTGTTGATGGGCACTTAGGTCTTGGCTACGAACATTTGGGTGCATGAATCTTTTCCAACTAGAGTCTTCATTTTTTTCTGGATATATACCCAGGAATGGGATCGCTGGATCATATGGTAGCTCTATTTTTATTTTTTTAAGGAACCTCCATACTGTTTTCTATAGTGGCTGTCACCAATTTACATTTCCACCAACAGCGTAGGTGGAAGAAGTATAGTATTAAATCTGAAAGCTTGGCTTCGAATTCTGCTTCAATCACTTGCTGGCGAGGGAGGTTTCCTCTGGTCACCTGAACCCCAAGGCATTCTCAGCCTCGAAACTACAAGCATTTCCTGTGGCTTCAACAAACCATAAAAGCACAAAAACAAACACCTATGTGCTTCTGGGCACAGGAGAGATTTCTCTTTGACAAACCTGGATCTTACCTGACGCATTTCCTTATAGCTGTGGTGCTTAAAATCCAGGTCATCGGTGGTGGTCATTTCATTCCGTCGGTGATAATAGTTATTTGGATCTAGGGACAGAAATATGGTTTTGAATTCATCCACATTATTCTATTACTTGTGGTGGCTGTGTTAGGTGCCTGATTTGTGTGGGAACACAGCTCAACCTCTAGCTTCTAACTTTCGCACAGAGGTGAGAGAGCCAACTTTCAAGAAGCATCTTAAGAGTCAGAACTACCCAGTGGGGAGAGCATGGGCCTGGAGCCAGAATGCCTGGGTTCCAATCTCTTCTACTTGTGTGCTGTGTGACCTTGGATAAGTCACTGGAGTTTTTCCTTAGTGTCTTCACCCATAAACAGGGGAACACTGGTACCTCCCTCACTGGTTTATTGTTAGTATTTGTGCCTGGCAAACAGTCACACTAAATGAAGGAAGGAATAAGTGAATGAATGAATGAATGAATGAATATCACAATTGCATGGAAATTTTCAGAAGTGCGGTGGACTCTGTCACTTGCTTGCCCAGCATGCAGTCCACTTTCATCCTTCCTAACAGAAGCCCTGTGTTGTTTGGGAATCCCCTCTTCTCCACTTCTAGGAAACTGACCTCATGCCTTAAGCTCCAGGGGTCCTACATGACTGGTCTAAGTCAATCAGAACATAGCACTCCTGGCCACTCTTATTGGTCCAGACTAAAGGGAAGGACTTTAATGGCACAGAGGAGTGAGCGAGAATCTCTCCAGAGTAGAGGACAGAGAGAACCTCTGAGTGAACCAACCCTAGATCCCCATCAACCTCCCTCGGGACTTCCAATCACCTGACATAAAGAATTCCCTGAACTGCTAAGCCAGTGGGAGCTGGGGTTTCTGTTGTTGGGGCCGAAGCACCCTAACAGGCATAGTCAGGACGCATTAGCAGTGGTGACCCCTGAGGACTGGGGAGGAGATGTCTGCTCTTGACTTAATTCTCTTCCAGATAAATGGACTTTTTTCTGTAATTCCTATAAGCCGATGTCGTTTATACAACTACAGAAACAATGAGCACTGAGAAGGAAGGAGGGGCAAGGGAACAGGAAGAGCTGGAAGGGGGATGAGGGGGCAGGGACCGTTCAGTGGGCCCTCTCCTGACCTGACAGAGTCGGAGGCTTCCAGAGCCTCAGCCAGGCTTGCCATCTCCAGCCCCAGCTCCGTGCAGCCAGAAATCCCGGTCCGCGCAGACCCCTCCCCAAGGCAGAGAGCACGTGGTACTTCAGACAAGTTAACCTACTAACTCCGGAACCACGTGAGCAAAGCTGGAACCATAGCAGCTGTCTGATCCAAGTGGCTCAAGGGATAATTCTGGAGGTGATGGCGGTGGCGGGTGATGGGAGGACGAACACCAGCTCCCAGTGGTATTAGGAGCAGAGAGTCCTAACTCGTGCCACCAAGCAAGGCCGCAGACCAGCAACACTGGCTGCTTGTAAGACGCAGCCTACGCCTACTGAATCCGAATCCACATTTTAAAAAATCCACAAGTGTGAGAAGCACCGTGTTAAAGTACTGAGCGCACTGCCAGCAGGGTTGAGGTCCGCGGTGCACATCACACACATCTGCGATCACGCGAGCTGGCTGCCTGTCTGCAATCCACAGCCACCTGGCGTGACTGCCACCTGGAACCTACCTGCCGAGGGCCCCTTAAAGACTGGCTTCACCCTTGAGAACTGCGGCCACATGCGGCACGTTGAAAATCACATATAGACCCACGCACCAAAAACGACTTGGTGTTTAATATTCACAGAAGGTTTTCCAGTAACACTATTAGAAACAAATAAGCACCATTGAAAAAGAAATAATGCAAACTGGCATTCTGTCCCAGAAAGAAAGCAAAAGTAGTTCAGGTTCAGCAAAGGCCCCCAGTTATGTTCCAAGTTCTCTCCTTTGGGGAGTGCAGGCTGACCGTACCCTCCAGCAAGCCTCCTGCCCTTTGATTTCCAAACCTGTATGTTTCAAAGCCAAGGTAAAGCACATTTCACATTACTTTACACTGAATTACTTTACACTGCTGATTCCTTAGAGCTATTCAACACCCCGCCCCCAAGTCCCAGGGGCCTTTCACAAGACTCTGCTTGAAAAGCCCCTTTTGTCTTCAAGCGCAAGTTATGTCTTCAAGGTTCTTAAAAAGGACTGAAGACAAACTCAGAACTCAACGTAGAAAGATCGCCATGTTTGGCAACATCCTTCCTTCCTTGAGACTAATCAATTTGAGGGTATGCATACAAGTTCCAGAACTGACTCAGAACCACAGGTGAACATTTTCACAACCTTCAGTCTTCCACCTTTCGAAGAAATACTTCTAAACTTGTCCACTTATTCTGATTGGATAAAGTTTTATTGAGAACCTATCAGGGCCCCAACACTGTAGGTAAGGAGTGAGAAGCAAGCCCCGCCCCCCCGCCTCCCTGGGGCCCATAGTCTACAAACCCACCCCGTCAGTCAGCCAAACCCACTGTCCCCTTCTCTCTTCTGTGGACAAAAGAATCCCAGTCTCCTGTGGGGAATCTATTCTAGATGCTTCCAATGGAATAGCCTTGCCCAGCACTCACAGGTATGGGCGTGTGATCCAGGTTCAGCCAATGAAAACACACGTCCTCTGGTCACAGCCACTGGCTCAGAGATGGTCCCAGGATCCAAGCTGGGCTGATGAGACGACTCCTCCCAGAGCTCCTCCCCATGAGGGTCTCCTGCTGGCGTCACTCACATGGTGGATGAGTTTGGGGTGTTAGTGGCCAAGCTTCCTGCCTGCACGGTGGTGGGAGAGGAGCCCTGACTGCACAAGAAGGCCCTGAGATTGCAGACCTATTCCTACCTGAAGCCAGAGTCAGATCTACCCCGGGAATTTTCATTCCTGTGAGCGAAAATTTTCCTTCTCCCCCGACCCCTCCCAAGGTAATTTGAGTAGGACTTCCGACATTTGAAACAGAAGTCCGGATTTAGTCTGCAAGGCTTTTATCCTTGCAGATGGAGCTCTGGAGAATCAGTCTCCTGCTTCCTTTCATGTGGCTGGTTTCATATATCAGATGTACTGAAAACCAGCTGATTCCTTCTGGAACACCTTAGTAATGGGAATAGACAAACTGCAGACGGGGCACATGGAGTCTAAAACTGCCCTCCCAACATTACGTCTCTTATTCGGTGACTCAAAGTCCTGTTCCGTCCCAACGGGGCTACTCATTAAGCCTCTTTGGGGTTGAATGATGGCCCCCCTCCAAAAAGATATGTTGCAGTCCTAATCCCCAGGACCTTAGGACGTGACCTTATTTGGAGAGAGGGTTTTTACAGAGCTAATGAAGTGTACATGAGGTCCTTAGGGGGGCCCTATTCCATTATGACTGTGTCTATCCAAAGGGGAAATGTGAACATGGAGAGAAGCACGCAGGGGACACCATGTGACAGTGAAGGCAGAGATGGGGGTGATGCGTCTAACAAGCTGAGGAATGTCAAAAGTTAGACAGCAAACCACCAGCAGCCGGGGGAGGGGCACGGAACAGACTCTCCCTCATGGCGTCAGAAGGAACCAGCGCTGCTACACCTTGATCTCAAACTTCTACCTCTAGGACTGTGAGACGATAACTTTCTGTATCCTAAGCCACCTGGATTTTGGTACTTAGTTACGGCAGCCCTGGAAACGAGTCCACACCTGAACGTTCCCAGCTCCTCACTGATGTGGACACTCGCTATTCTCATCCCAAATCCGGGACCAGCTCACTACACTATGCAGACCAAACCCCATTCCTGGACATCCAAGGGGACACCACCATTCTTGGACCGTTCTGCTAAGCTGTTTGCTGCTCTGGGGGTTGGGACCTTGCTTTGCGGGTGCTCAGCTGGGAGAGGAAAGGCTGTCTTTCCTGGAAAGGGGGCTCACTGCAATCTACAATCGCTAGTCTCATGACACGCTTTATCCATAGAGACATTGCAGATTAGAGGTTACCCCGTGGAGGGGGATCCAGAAGTGATTACTCAGTGGGTCCAGGCTGGTTTTGGGTCCATGACAAAGTTCTGAAACTAGAAAGAGCCAGTGATCATACAACCTTGTGAATATACTATCACTGAACTGTATGCTTTAAAAAAGCTTAATTGTATGTTATGTGAATTTCACCTCATTTAAAAAAAATATTGCTGGCCTCCAAGTGCTCTCTGAGGACTAAGGAGGATACCAGAAACGCAGCCACCACAGATCTTTCTTTCCCTGCCACGAGGCCAGCCCCTCACCCAAGGAAATGCCCATCACTGTGGCCTTGTGACCTCCCGAAGCCCCGACACCCCCAGTACGGAGCCCTGAGCACAGATGACCTGGTACCATATGCAAACAGCACCAAACCCCTTCTGCAAAGAGCTGGCTCCCTAATGAGAAGAAGTCGCACTTGACCAGCACCATCTGACTGTTCTTATGACAAGGTCACTCCAAAAGGGGCAAGGGGGAGACGTGGACCCCCAGGCAGAGCCCATTATGATCTCAGGTCATTACTGTCAGTGCAAGCATCAAACCCACAGCTCCGTGTGGCTCCGAAGAGGGAGCAGCACATCATTCATGCTTATTTCCTTGCCGCCCCGCCTCATATAACCCCACCGCATAGCATCTCCACCACGCTGCTTGCGTGAGTCCAGGAAACGCTCTGATTTCTTGGCCGGCGCACCTTCTCCAGGAAGTCCCAGGGCCAATCTGCAGCCTGACTGACAGGAGAAACTGTCAGGAAAGACAATTTTCAAGAGTGTTGCTGTTTATACAGTTTCCTAAGATAATCAACATCAGGCAGTTGGACAAGAAGAGAAATCACACGTTTATTTAAACTCAGAAGGGCAAGATGCCTTCTGCGACAGGGGGGACAGGCTGCAGCCAGCAAGCCTGGAGCCCCCTGAACTGAGAGGGATTCACTGGGGAAAAGACGCCGCCACGCCTCCCCCACTGGACAGCGAGAGCTCTGGGAGCAGCAATTGTGGCATCTTATCTCAGAATCCTTGGGCCCTGACTCCGAACGGGTGCTCCTGAAGCGTCTGATGATGAATGAATGAGTGAGGAATGAATGGATGGATGGATGGATGGATACTCCAATCAAGTTATGTAGAAAGGGCTAGTTACAAAAAGACAGCACTTTCTAGGGCCCAGGTGACCTCTGAGAAGAGGCCCACTTTATGCCATGATGCTATTACCTTATCACTATGGTGGAACAGAGAATGGAGGGTAGGGTGGAGCGAGTGGTAAATGAAAAGCACATCCTCAGGATTGAGGATAATTATGGAACATTATGCCGTCTTTGGATCTGTTAGTGTACTGGTTTCCTAGGACTGCCATAACAAAGTGTCATAAACTAGGTAGCTTGAAATTTCTCCTCTCACATTTCTGAAGGACAGAAGTCTGAAATGAAGCTGTCAGCAGGGCCGTGCATTTTCAAGGCTCTCAGAGAAGATCCTTCCTTGTATCTTCCCAGTTTCTGGCGGTTGACAGCAATCCTTGGCTTGTGGCCTCATGATTCCAGTCTCTGGCTCAGTCATCACATGCCTTCTCCCTGTGTGGCTCTGTTTTCTCTTCTTAAGGACACCAGTCATTGGATTTAAGGCCCACCCTAACCCAGTATGATGTCATCGTTAACTACTCACATCTGCAAAGTGCCTCTTTCCAAAAAAAGGTTACATTCTGAGGTTCCACGGGGACATGAATTTTGGGGGGAGTGTGGCCTGACTTGGTGAAGAAAAGTGGAAGGTAGTAAAGCAAATAGATTTAAAAGGTCCTTGCGGTTATGCTGATCCAATAGAACCCATCCTTCCCCCAATTTATACAAATTGTTGAGAGGGGGTGGGGCAGGCTGAAACATTATTACAGTTCAGCGAGACTGTAGGTGGTCTTACAATTAAAACATTTTCTCAGTGGCTTATGAATGGAGGGTATGTGTAGTCAGAGAAAGGAGACACAGCATCTCAACGGGTCCTGGCCTGCCCGAAGGGATGATTCAGGGGCGATGCCCTTTAGCAGCCCCTCCATGCTTGAGGGACACAAGCTCCTCTGGGTCAAATTCAAGACCCTGGACCGCTTGGCACTGTGCAGAGAGAGGACAGTTGCTCAGACCTGGTGGCCAGGAAGACGAGGTGGGAGGAGTGAAGACTTGCCCCAAAGAGGTCAGAGTCTCACATTCATAATAGAAGCTGCAGACCGGCACCAGGGGCTCAAGCATTGCCACCGCCTGCCCTGCAGGGTTATTTCCCAGGACCCTGGGCACAGTCCTGTCACCCTGTGGGGAAATCGTGTGCAGAACAATGGAGCTCCTTTTTGAAAGAGACAGAGCACATTGCAGTGTTGTTTGCAACAGCAAAATACCTGAAAACCACCAAGGCTGTGATCTGCAAATCAGCTGGCGTGTGTCTTCACCTGAATTCTTCATTATTAAAAATTTATCTTACGAAGCTCTCCCCAGAGTTTCTGATATGCATAGATCCTTAGTCCAAAATGGACAAGTCCATTCAAATTTGGGGAAGAGGACTTCCTCTCACTTTTTAAAAAAATGAACAACATTTAAAAGATTTGTTTGAATTAAAAAATTTTTTTAAATCATGGTAAAACACACATAACATAAAATTTACCATTTTAACCATTTTCAACAGTACTGTTGAGTAGTGTTACATATATCCACACTGTTGCAGAAACAGATCTCTAAAACATTCTCATCTTACAAAACTGAAATTATAACCATTAAACAACACTCCCCCTTTTCTATTCGAGCTTTAAAAGTCCTATTAATAGACCATGGTATAGTGTAATTCATTTTCTAGTTCAAAAATTTCTGGACACATTATTCATGAAGACTTAAAAAGAATCTTCCCCTTCCTCTGCTCTCACCTGAGAGTCCACAGGAAGACAGGGAAGACAGAACAGAGAAGAAGCAGAAGCAAAGGTAAATGTTTTCATAAACAAGAGTTCCAGGAAGATAGACTCTGGGCGTTTGCATGTAGAGCACAAAGTCACCTTGGGTTTGAGCGGCTGAGTTGCTTGGGTCACCCCTGCCTTTGGCCTCATTAACTTGCATAAAGGAATTGCGTCGACAACAAGGCAACTGAGCAAGGTTCAATTACCCACGTGGACACGGGGCCCCTGTGCCACCCCAGGCCCTCAGATGTGACCACCGCTGGGCGGCATGCACAAAGGCCAGCTCCCCTCTGGGCAGACTGCTAAGTAACTTCTAGAAGAAAAATGGCCCTAAGTATTCAGGGTTGGAAAATAGAACCATTCCAAGTCCATACTTGAAACCCATCCAGATTTCACATGGTAATTCTGTCTTTGTGTTTAAATTGCCCCCAGGACCTATCTTCAAACATACACACACCAAGAATAACTTAACAGGAAAATATTTATTTCATGAGACTCTCACAGGCTGCCCTTTGCCCTTTACCAACAACAGATGAATTCCCGCCCTCAGAGAGAAACCGTGACCCTGCTTTTTAAAGCAAGCAGACCAAGGCTGTGCTGAGTGACCTGGCACGAAGAAGGCCTCACAGACCCCCGCCTACGTCTGTGCCTGCGGATGCAGTGAACTCAGGAACGCCCAGCAGGCCCTGGGCGGCAGCAGGCGACTGTCACCCCAGGCTAAGCCAGCCACAAAAGGAGGCCCGGATCCCAAATCTGGATCGTCCTTGGAAACACATACTTCCTTTCCACCAGCAATCCCAGCCACCGTAACCTAATGTGAGCAATAATCCCATAATTTACACTATAATTTTGGACGCGCACAATGACACAGAAACAAAGATACGCACTGTGGGATTCTGTAGAGAATCAAAACACTGGACACAACTGAACTTCTAACTATAAGAGGCAGTTTGAAAACATGAGATATTGTCCGCAGACTAGAATAAAAGCGTTCACAAGACAGATGGTCTCTAATAGTTTAAATGACATGAAAAAAGTTTGCCGTCTAGTAAGCACAAATATATAACAAAGAATCCGTCTGGTGTGAGGGTAAGTAGGTAGGTAGGTAGACCCATCTTTCTCACCAATACAGAGCGTATGTTCTACAAATTCATACTTGGCAAAGCAAGATCATGGATATTACGGGATTGAGGGAAAAGCAATAAACGACATAAAATATGCTTCGAAAACTCAGTAACTGTAAGTTCACGGTGTGGGGGGTGGGATGGCTACAGAAATAGCGTGACGGATATAGCGGCACCTGAGACATCAGAGCTGGTGGTGCCCTTCCCCTGGCAGGGGGAATCCAGAGGTAGCAAGGCCTGACTCTCACTAGACAAGAAAGCTGAGGCTTTCCTGGGGGAGAAAGTATAGGAGAGAGAACCCGAAGCTGTGCTCCTCGTTCCCTACGGCCTGACTGTGGGTGGACAGGAAAGTGGAAATTCCTAGAGGCCCTAGTGAAGGGCCTTAGGAATGTTCTGGAGGCCAGCTTCCTTCCCTGGAGATGTCTGGACAGGATGAAGGGGCTGCCACATAAGGCTCCGTATGCACACGAACTCATAAGTTCTGAAAGGCCGACAGAGCACCAAAGCCAAACAAGATCGGCCTGTCCAGAGCAGACACCAGCAAGGGTC
The DNA here is from genome assembly GCF_964374135.1 of Grampus griseus. Lineage (NCBI taxonomy): Eukaryota > Metazoa > Chordata > Mammalia > Artiodactyla > Delphinidae > Grampus > Grampus griseus. Next base: position 78,290,391 of record NC_139010.1, read on the forward strand.
CACGTGTGAACTCAAGCCCCCATCTTCCTGCCACTCTGCGGTCGCACCCGGATACCACGATGTGAAGACAGGGCAAGGGGAACACAGCCGAAAGGAGCAAGCATTTTCCCAAAGACACAGGCATCCAAGCGAAGTTACTTTTACGGAGAGACTATGGACATGGTCAAGTTTAAAATTAACTCCTACCACCTCCTCTACCCAGTGTAGCAGGAGCAGTCAAGGGCAATTAAACGTGTTACCAAAAACAATGTGATCTAATTTTTTTTTTTTGCCTGCTTCTGAGTAGCAGCTTTGAGTGAATTTTCAACCTTGCAACATATATCATCTTAAAATCCCAGTAGGCAAAACCACAGCTGACGCATTACTTTAATACACCAAATGTTCATGGCGTTTCTGAGTGGGGTTATGGGAGATGTGTGTTTATTGTCTTTTTGTTTACCTATGTTTTCTAAATATTCTGCAACAGATGTGGTATTTTTTTACATGAGAAAAAGACTGTGTGGCTCATTTTTATTCACCTTGCTGGCTAAGCACCTGTGCTCCGTCAGCACTCCTGCCCTGCAGGAAGCACGGGCAGACTCACCTGGCAACGGGCAGCCGAGGATCTCCATCCTCATGCAGATGCTCCCATTATCGAACCAGGACCGTGGGTTTATGCGGATGTAGCGCGCCACCATGGGGACGGGCAGCTCGTTGAGGACAGGAATCTCCTTTTCACTGTTTCCTTCAAATATCTACTTATGCACAAGGGGGAGAAAAGAGAATCTTTTAGAGCTTGATTATCGGGGCATGAAAGAGTCAGTAATTCACTCATTCCACAAGATCTCGAGCAACACCTAACGTGAGCTGGGCATTGAGGGGGAAGGAGAAATGGATCAGGCCTGGACCCTGCCCTCAGGAAGCCCCAGTCTAGTGGGGCGGGCAGGGAGGAGGAGGGGCGTTATATTTAGATGTCATAGGTGAAATCTATTAGTGCCATGGCAAAGAGACATCCACAAAGCTCTGGGATGTCAGAAGAAGGAAAGGACCAGGCAAAGCTTCAGGGATGAGGTGTCATTTGAACTGGCCTTGAAGAAGAAGTCTTTAGATGTGTGGGGATGGGAGGGATTGTAAAGCAAAGGAAGCAATGGCTGGAGAAGCCCAGAGATGGGATTCAGGAGAAGAGCAACCATCTCCCTGTTACTGGAACACAGAGGAGTGTGTGCAGGGTTGGGGGGGTGGGCGGGGCGCGGTAAGTATGATAAAGAAGGTTGAAATGGAGGCTGCAGTCAGATCTTGGAAGGCACTGGATACCATGTTTGGAACTTGCACTTGAGAACCCGAGGAAGAGGGTGATAGGATCGGAACTGGCTAACCCGGAGGGAAGCGTGGAGCTGAAAGACCAGGGTCGTTAAAGAAAGTTCAGGAACTACTATAAATGACTAGCTGTGCAGGTCCCAATATTCCCCATGGGCCGCTGATCTTCCAGGGCTGAGTTGTGACTTGTGGAAGAGACCGAATTCCAGCAGCTCTGCATTGGAGCCCTAAATGTGGGCCACTTGGTTCCGAGCTTCCGGGTACGGAAAGGGGGTCATTATCCATCAGACTGGATGGCTGGTCTGGGTTGACACAGAACCAGGCAACATCCAGGTGCAAACACTGGTCGGGTGTCCACTGCCTCTGCCAGGCCCTGCACAGCCAGACACCAAGGGCGTGGTCGGAGGGAAAAGAGACTCACCATGTCTCCAGATCCATTCTTAACAGTGACCCACGTATGGCTGTCATTGCTCACCATGACCTTATAGGAGGTTACCCAGTCACTCCTAAGAAAAAACAAAACACCATTGGGACTACACACTTCAAAATGTTTCCCTCTTCCACGCAGAGGTGCAGCAATAGAGAAAGCAGGTCCCAGAGGTGGACAGTACTGGGTCACACCCTGGCCCCCACTGCTCACCCTCCTGTGGCCTTGGCCAGGTAACAGACCCATCTAGGCTACAGTTTATTCATCCACGAAGTGGGAATTATAAGAGCACCAAGCTTAAAATATTAATGTAAGCATTAAATGGTTTCATACCCTTTCAACACTTAGGACAATACCTGGCCCCCAGTAAGAACTACATGTTGGTCACGCACATAAACGTACACAAATAACTTACGTATTTGTTTATGCTGAACATTTACGTCACACACAGTAGTAGAGTTCCACGTGGGAAAGAAATCTCAGCAAAAGCGGCAAGTTGGCCTAGAAATTTCATTTGGAAAACTGTTTGGGAACATAACAAACTAGATCCCACCAACCACAGAAACAGCAGCCTGAGTCTCTAAGACACACGAGGTTTCTCCTGGGCTGTCACAGCCGTGCAGACAATTCTCCCACCCCACTCCACAGCCAGCAATAATCCAGTGATATCTGGGCCCCAGGCCAGACCCCTTTCATCACATCCTACTGCACAGAAATTACTGAGGGGAAAAGAGCCAAAAGTTGACTTCCCAGAGTGGAGGTCAATTTGATAAGCAAAAAAAAAAATGACTTTCCTGCGGAAAACACATTTTTCAGCTCTGCCTCAGTTTTCTTTTTTTTTTTTCTTGCGGTACGCGGGCCTCTCACTGCTGTGGCCTCTCCCGTTGCGGAGCACAGGCTCCGGACGCGCAGGCTCAGCGGCCATGGCTCCGCGGCCAACCGCTCCGCGGCATGCGGGATCCTCCCGGACCGGGACACGAACCCACGTCCCCCGCATTGGCAGGCGGACTCTCAACCACTGCGCCACCAGGGAAGCCCCTGTCTCAGTTTTTTATAACATTAATTGTTAAGCAACATAGACAAGTCTTCATGAGCGTCTTCCTTTCAAATTTCTTAAATATTGGAACTAAGCACCAATGTACTAATCTTTTAGAACATTCCACCAGCTGAAGCATTTGGAATCCTTGTTTTCCTACTGTGAAATCTCCTTGGACTCAGGATCCAGACAGATCCCAAGAAGGTTCTCAGTTTCTAGTCCAAATCAATACTGTTTAGTAAAGTTTGTTTAGAAAGAGCTGCTGGCTCTATTCATTCTGAATTGCCTGACTCGTTCAAAAATTATTTTTAGGTGCTTTTATATGTGCTTGGAAGCCAACCCTCTGCTGAACTTTCTCCCTTCTCTCACCTGTCCACCAGCTTTCTGTGACTACCTGCTGGGAGCCAGGATCTATCAAACAACGTGCTCCTCCGCAGGAGGTTACGGACTTGAGCCCACGCCTGCAGATTAAGATGTGCTAAGCACGCCTTTCGAAAGGCCCCTCAGCAACAGCTCAGGCCCTTTGCACCGGAAAATGATCCTCACCCCAAACGGCAAACTGTTTCCAACATTCAAATTATTTCCAAATGACTTGCATCTGCAGTTCCTTTGCCATCTGTTTTTCTGCTGATCACACCCCACAGTGACCCAGCGAGGCAGTCAGCAGAGGTGAGGGGTGGCAGAGGTGAGGGGTGTATCCCTCACCCACGCGTGGGTGGAAGTGATGAATTTAGGAAGCTTCTCAGTCAAAAGAAGCACACAAACAATAAGAGAGGGGTGGAAAGAAAAATTCAAACAAGTCCTCCAAAGAAAAGGGGAGAGAGAAAAAAGGAAATGCAAACCAAGTAATAATTTCTCAAACTTAAAAAAAAGCAAATATGGACAAATCCAACACTTACGTTTGAAGGGTAATTAATGATGTGGCTCAGCCCTCTCTTCTGAACGGCAGACCTACATCACATCCTTCTGCCTAGCTGACCTCTCCACTTACCGTCTCAGCGATGTCTCTAATTGAACCCGCCCAAACCAACTGATTTATTTCGTCCACTCTGTACCTCAACCTGGGACCCCCTGCCTCAGAAAAAGTACTGTCATCTACCCAGGGCAACAAAATCCCAGAGTCCTCCTTGGCCCCCCTTTCCCTCTCTCCCCTACAGTGAAACCATCACCAAGTTCTGTCAATTGTACCTTCCACATCCTTCTAGAATCTCTTCACTCCCTCCATCTTCACTCCCACCACCCAGCCCATTCTCTCTGGCCAGGACTATTGCAGTTGCTTCCCACTGGTCTTCTGAAATGTAAACTGTCCTCCAATCTATCATGCAGTCAGAGGTTTACTTTTCTAATGAAATACTAATATGTCACCTCCTGCTTAAAGTATCAGCTATGTTAGTATTAAGACCAAATTCCTCATCATGTTCTATAAGACCCTTGCTTACCTCCTGTTTTCCATGCTCTTTCTTTCAATTCCTGATACTGATTATACTCTCTCTTGCTTCAGGGCCTTTGCACATACTGTTCCATTTGTCTGGACTCCTCTTCTCCTGTTCTCTGTCTGCCTCTAAACCAGCGGTCCCCAACCTTTTTGGCACCAGGGACTGGTTTCGTGGGAGAGAATTTTTCCACGGACCGGGGAGGGGGATGGTTTTGGGATGATTCAAGCGCATTACATTTATTGTGCACTTTATTTCTATTATTATTACATTGTAATATATAATGAAATAATTATACAACTCACCATAATGCAGAATCAGTGGGAGCCCTGAGCTTGTTTTCACTAGCCACTCACTGATAGGGTTTTGATGTGTCTGCAAGCCATTGATTTGTTATGGTCTCTGTGCGGTCAAACCTCTCAGCTAATGATAATCTGTATTTGCAGCCACTCCCCAGCGCTAGCATCACTGCCTCAGCTCCACCTCAGATCATCAGGCATTAGGTTCTCATAAGGAGCGCGCAACCTAGATCCCTCGCATGCGCAGTTCACAGCAGGGTTCGCGCTCCTATGAGACTCTAACGCCGCCGCTGATCTGACAGGAGGCGGAGCTCAGGCGGTAATGTGAGCGATGGGGAGTGGCTGTAAATACAGATGAAGCTCCGCTTGCTCGCCTGCTGCTCACCTCCTGCTGTGCCGCCCGGTTCCTAACAGGCCACGGACTGGTACCGGTGTGAGGTAAGGGTCAAGATACATTGTTTTCCATATGGGCTTTCAATTGACCCATAACCATTTATATGATTACTTTCCTATTGCACATCAACAGCACCATTGCTGTAAATCACGTGACTGTACATGTGTGGGTATGTTTGGGGATGCTATATTCTGTTCCATTGTTCCTTATCTTATGTTAAACCCACTCTGTCTTGATTTCTGTAGCTTTATAATAGGTCTTTGTATCTGGTAGTGTACATTTTCCCATTTTGTTTTTGCTTTTCACAATTTCCTTGACTGTTCTTGGCCCTTTGCATTCCTATATAAATTTTAGATTCTGCTTGTCAATTTCCAAAACAAAGCCTTTTGGATTTTAATTGAGATGGCATTGAATCTATAGGTCAGTTTTAAAGGAATTAACATTTCCAATATTAAATCTTCCAATCCATAAACATGGTATACCCCTCTATTTATTTAGGTGTTATTGTACTTACCTTTTGTTAGATTTATTCCTAGATAGTTGATGTTGATTATTTTATAAATAATATTTTAAGTTTTATTTTCTCCTTTTTTGTTGCTGGTATGTAGAAATATAAATACTTTTTGTATGTTGACTGTGTATCCAACCACTTTGCTAATTCATTAATAATTCTAAGAGTTTGGGATTCCTTTGGATGTTGTTAAGGACATGATATGTCATCTGAGAACAATGATAGTTCTGTTTATTTCCAATTGTTAGGGCTTTATTTTTTTTTTCTTGCTTTATTTATTATACTGACTAGGATCTCCAGTTCAATGCTGAAAGAAATGCTAATAATAGACATCTTTGTCTCATTCCTGAGATTGAAGGAAAGGTTTAAGTATTTCACCATTGAGTATTTCACTACGTTTCCAGTAGGGGTTTTTTTCCTTTGTTTATGTGTTAGTTTGTTTTTATTGTAACCAAGTATGAGTTCATTCTTTCTCACATAACAAGAGAATCTGGATGTTTGCAGCTGCTAGCACTTATGCAGCTGGTTGACTGTACCAGAATCAACATCAGTAGACATTCATTTTTCATACTCATTGTCTCCAAGGGTTGTAAGATGGGTTGTAAGATGGTTGCTGCATCTCCATATCATGTTATGTTCAGAAAATGCTGAATAGAGTCTTTCAGCTTCTATCAAAATACTTTCTACTGTTATAACAGGAGAATATGTAATTCCTGCTGTTTGGACTATTTCTTTTTTTCACATTATAAAAAACTTCTAGTTCTCAAAATGAGTCAGTACATACAAGCTTTGGAGTCATAGCAGGAGCTCCAAGCAGAGTCTGCAGTGTGAGCCCCAGTGCCCCTCACTGCAAGGAGCTTGGCTATACTCCACCATGGGCTTTTGGTAGATATGTTTCTTCAGATTAAGAAAGTTCCTCTTTATTGCTAGCTTAAAGGGATCTTTTTTCTTTTAAACACAAATGGCTATAGAATTTTCTCAAATGCCTTTTATGCATCTATCAGAGTGATCATATTATTTCTCTCCTTAGTTCTGTTTATGTGGTGAATTATAGCAATTGGTTACAACTGTGGCTAAACCACACTTACATTCCTGGAATAAATCCCACTTGGTGGTGATGGACTGCTGGATCCACATATTGCTGGATTCAATTTGGCAATACGTTGCTTAGGATTTTTTGTATCTATGCTCAAGAAAGAAATTTTTTCATAAATTTGCTTTTTGTAATGTCCTAATCAGATTTTGATATCAAATTTATGTCAAACTCATAGGTGGGAAATGCTTCCCTTTTTCCATTTTCTGGATTTTTTTTAAGTGCTATACCTTTCTCAAATGTTTGGAAGAACTCAAACATTCTGAAATTGGCAGTTTTCTTTGTGGGACAATATTTAATAATGAATTGACATTTTTAGTAGGTATTGGACCACTCTGATATTCTATTTCTTCTTCTGTCAGTTTTAGTAACTTGTGTCTTTTGAAGAATTATTGCGTTTCAGCTATTTTCAATATTATTGGCACAAACACGTTCTTAGTATCATTTTATTGTCTTTTTCGCGTCTGTAAGATTTTTAACAATGCTCCCTTTTCCAATTTTGGCATTGGTAGTTGATTTTTTTCCTCTTTCCCTGGTCTGCCATGAGTTTATTCATTTTATTAATCTTTTCAAAGAATCAACTTTTGGCCTTGTTTACTCTCTCTATTATTTGTTTCCTATTAAGAACCATATGAAACTACTGTTTTTATAGATCAAAATGATTGAATATCAGCAACTTCCTAAGGCTCAAAGTAATATTTTATTAATTTCTACTCTTATCTTCATTATCTTTTTCTCGGTAATTCTTTAGGTCTGATTTGCTGTTCTTTTTGTACAATTTATTGAGATCACTGATATTCAGTCTTTCTGCATTTCTAATATGTGCATTTAAGGTTAGAAAGTCCCTTTCAGCACTGCTTTAGCCACATGCTATAATTTTGATATGTCATACCTTCATTATCACTCAGTTCAAAATATGAATTCCAGTCGTGATTTCTTCTTTGATCATGAACTATTTAGGAGTATAATTTTAAATTTCCAGTTACTAGGGATTTTCCAGTTATCTATTTATTACTGATTTCTACTTTAATTCCATTGTGGACAGAGAACATACTTTAAATCATGTCAATACTTTGGCATTTGTTGAGGTTTCCTTTATGACTCAGCGTATAGTCAACTCTAACGTTCCATGTGCATTTAAACTAATTGCAATTCTGTGATTGTTGTATGCAATGTTCCACACATATAATTTTTTTTTGCGGTACGCGTGCCTCTCACTGTCGTGGCCTCTCCCATTGCGGAGCACAGGCTCTGGACGCACAGCCCCAGCAGCCATGGCTCACGGGCCCAGCCGCTCCGCGGCATGCGGGATCCTCCCGGACCAGGGCTCGAACCCGTGTCCCCTGCATTGGCAGGCAGACTCTCAACCACTGTGCCACAAGGGAAGCCCCACACATATAATTTTGAACAAATGTATCAACTGTGTTGTTCAGATCTTCTGCATCCATAATGATTTTTCATCTGCTTATTCTATCAGTTATAGAAAGATGTAAAAAGAATGCCAATCTGCCTATGAATTTGTCTGTTTCTCCTAGTTCTCGCAATGTTTTCTATATATATTATGAAGCTATGTTGTTGAGTACATACGAATTTGACTGTGATATATTGTTGGTAGACTGACTCTTTTATGATTATGAAATATCCCTTTTTATTTCTATCAATGCCTCTTGCCTTAAAGTCAGTTTTGTCTGATAGTAGGATAGCTAAACTTGCTTTGTTTTGGTTAAGATTTATATGATATATTTCCTCCCATCCTTTTACTTTTAACTTCTGACTGCTTAAATTTAAACTGTGTCTCTTGTAAATAGCATATAGTTCGTTTTTCTGTATTTTTTCTTAGGTGCAGTATGATAATATTATTCTTCTATTGGATAATATAGTTCATTTAAATGTAATGTAATTAGTACTATATTTGGATTTATATTTACCATCTTACTATTTGTTTTCTATTTGACCCACCTATTTCATGTTCCTTTTTTCTACTTTTTGAATTTTTATTTTATGATCAAATATTCTTATTTTCTCTTTATTAACTTACTAGTTATACATTCACACTATTTTTTTCATAATTACCCTAAAGATTACCTATGTACCCTTAAACTACTAGTCTTATTCAAATTTTAATTTCTACCACTTCCATGATAATACTAGAACCGGTACAATAATTTAAGTCCATTTATCCCTCTATCTTTTACATGATTTTTGAATTTATTTTTAATTCTATAAATAAATTTTCTAAGACATTACTACTATTGTTTTGTATGGTTGATAATTATAAACCTACTTATTTAACCTTTCTGATATTTTTCATTTATTTTTGCATTTTCATATTTCCATCTGAGATCATTTTCTTTCTGCTTGAAGAACTCCCTTTGTTATTTCTTTCAAAGCAGATATGTTAGCAATAACTTTTTTCAGTTTTTACTGTCTGAATAGGCTTCATTTCACCTTCATTTTTGAATCATATTTTTTCTGGGAATTCTAGGCTGACAATTATTTTCTTTCAGTACTTTAAAAGTTAGATTTGATTAGCTCCTGAGGCATTGTTTTATTTACACACAGACAGACATTTTGAAACTATTGTTGTGACATTTAGTAAATAAATGTACAATAAGAGTATGAGTAGAGAAATGAGTGCTAACCACTTTAGCTCAAATCCAGCACTGTTATTTACTAACTACATGTACTTGACAAGCTGTGTAACCTTTCTGGAAATAATGATACCTACAAGGAGGTTATATGTTAATTTATAAGTTGAGAGATGTTATAGTATATTGGTTACAACCTCAGGCTTTGAGGTCAAGAAGCCCAAACTAAACTCCTAGTTCTTCCACTTACCAGCATGAGAGTCATGTGACCTCTGGGCTCCTGCTGTAAGACAACTGTAAGGTAACAACTCTATGTCTTTGCACAGTGATTAGGGAGTGAATGAGGTAATGCATGTAGAGTCTGAGCATAGCACCTGGAACATAATAACTGCTCCATAAATCTGAGTTCTTAATAAGAATAATATATCATAATTAATATACTGTCAAATTCTATACCAACATCTAGGATTACCAGTTGAACTATAAACATAATTCTTATGTTCCCTTCAGACACTTCCAGAGAGCGACTGATATTCGGGCTTAACCCTTTGTGCCCCAGTAATAATAAAAATCTGTCACAGCTACAAAGAAATAAAGAATTAATTCCTTTTTATTTAAATTTAAGAAGGTTGGTAATCCAGGGTGATAGAAGAGATATTTGCCAATCAGTAACGCTGGGGTAGGACTGATTGTCTGAAAGTTCTACCTGCATGAAAAAATGAAGGCAACATGGAATGTGTGAAGTCCTGCTCCTAACCCTGCAGCCATTACATTGCAAATACCATGCCAGCCTCTGAGACTACAAAGATAAATTAGACATGATCTATTTACTCAAGATTTTTACAGGTTAATGAGGGAAATGGGGAAGTAAACTAGAAATTTCAAGAGAATATGATTAAGTGCTGTGAAGTTGTGAGAGGGCAGAGAAAGGGTGTGCGGCCAAGGGGAATGAAGGAGGTTGGGGGCAGGTTAATGAATGCAACACACTCCTTATCTAACATAAAAGCTGCATATTTTATTCTTTTGTGACTGACACATCCATTGTTATTAGAGAACCAGCTTCAAAAACTGGATCTATAATGCCCATGCTTCCTGTCTCCTAATCCTTGGAGAAGGCTTGACATTCACAGCCCTTTGTGGCTTGTTTCCAGTTCCCTCAGAGAGATTTTCCACATCACAAAACCACCTTGACATTTAATTCTCTGTGACTGGAGATTTCAACTCAACTGCAATGCAGCCCAAGTAAAGATGTGCTTGTGTCAAAGACTTCCTGACTGCAGAAAGGCCGAGAGGCTCTGCTGACTCTCCCTGGGCTCCAGCCACCTCCCTCACGTAAAACAGAAACAAAAATAAAAAACAATCCCCCTTCCCCCAAAATTCTATCCTGGTATGAGATTACGCTTCCCACCAATCCAGCCTTCCTTCAGATCAGGAAAACAGAGGAGGTGGGCTACAAGGCAAAAAACCGGGACACATTCAGGTATTTTACTACCTAATGTTAATTTGGTTAAAATAAAAACCAAGAATGTCCCCCATCGACGAAATGGTAGACTAAATGCTTACAGAGCCTTCTGCTTCAGTACAACGAGATCCTGGTTACATTAAAACAAATGAATGTTTTAAAACACCAGTGGGCTTGCAAACAAGTAAAGGACATCTCCAAGGAAAAAAAAAAAGATCTGTGAACTGAAAAAAAACATGAAGAGTGAGCAAAGAAAAAGGGCAGAGTCGCCCTAGGGAAAAATGCACATAACAGTGCTGGGATCCAAACACTAAGCCTGGGGACAACAAAAGGTAGGGAAACTGATTCAGGGACTTTTTCTTGGACCCTCAAAGGGGGCTAAAATGACTTCAGAACAGCAGTATCCATCCAGCTCCCAAAAGAAGCACACATGAATCCCCTCTAAAGAAAAGAGCCTTCAATTTAGGTTCTCAGAGGTTTCACTAAGTTCAATCACGTAGGTGCTCACAATTTTTAAAAAATCAGTAAACACACAAGAAAACATTCTCTATGGGAAAGAAGCAGCAGAAACAAAAAGCAACAAATTTAGATCCCGAAGAATTTAACTGACTACAAAGAAAACTGAAAAGAAACTAGAAAAATTATTAGACCTGATAAGAGAGTTCAGCAAGATGACTGGACATAGGCTACTATACAAAAATTAATCACAGTTCTATACATAAGCAGCCAAAAATAAGATACTTAGAAATAAAATGAGCAAAAGATGTGCAGGACGTTTATGGAGAAAACTTTATTGAAAGACATTTCAAAAGATATAAATAAGTGGAGATCTCTATACTATGTTCATAGATAGAAAAATGTCAATTCTCAATAAAAATCCCAATAGCATAGTAAAGAAACTTGACACACTGATACTAAAATTTATAGGGAAGAAAATAGTAAGATACTTTATAAGAAGAAGGAACAGGGGGCAGGGGGGAGTGGCCCTATCAAGATATTAGGACTTATTTATAGCCTCAGTAATGAAGACACTGTGATATTGATGGATGAATAGACAAATTGTAAATGGAACAAAATTGAGAGCCCAGAAACAGACTCATGTACGTATATAAACTTGATAGAGATGTCTTACATATCAATGGGAACTAAATATGCTATTACAATGTATGTCCAAAGGCAACTGGATATTAATATAAAAAGAAGTTGAAATTGGACCCTATATTTCACACCTTTTACAAAAATCATAACCAAATGGATTAACTACTTAAATGTGAGACGTAAAACTTGAAACTTAAAAAAAAATAATGAACATATGGGAGAATTAGTTTGTAACCATGGGGTATGAAAAGATTTTATATATGACACAATCATTCTAATCATAAAAGACAAATAAATTGAACTACACTAAAAATAAAAACTTTTGCTTTTCAAAAGACACCATAAAGAAACCAGTAGGAGAAACCTTAAGCTGAGAGAATATATTCCGAGCACATTTCACTAACAAAAGGATTAATGTTCAGAATATATTTTTTAAATTCTATAAATCAATGAGACAAAGGAGAAAAACACAATATAAACATGGAGAAACATGACAGGTATTTTACAGTAAAGGTAACAAAAATGGCAAGTAAACATGGGAAAGGAAGTTCAACCTTATTAGTGATTAGGGAAATGCAAGTTAGGACTACAGTGAAAGATACTGCTTTACGTTGAAAACACACTCTTTCTATTGAAAATTTAGGAGAATGGCAATACCCAATGTTGGTGAGGATGTGGAGTAACAGGAACTCTAAAGCTACTGGAGGAGAAGCTGCTTGGACAACCACTCTGGAAAATAACTTGTCATTATTCCATTAAACTCAACATTTATGTACCTTCCAACTCAGCCATTCTGCTCCAAGTACATACCACGGAGATCCCCTTGTACATGCGCTCCAAGAGACATATACAAGAATGTTAATAGCAGCATTATTTTTAAAAGTATAATAAAAAAAAAGTATAATAAAATAAAGTAACAAAAAATTGAAAAGGGGTCAATTCAATCTCCATAAGGCATATTCCCAAGGTTAAATGGCAGTACAAATTACTGAACTACGATTACGGGCACACAAACAATCCTTTGAAGTATAATGCTGAGTTGAAAACAAGTTTAAAAAGCGACATAGGGCTTCCCTGGTGGCGCAGTGGTTGAGAGTCCGCCTGCTGATGCAGGGGATGCGGGTTCGTGACCCGGTCCGGGAAGATCCCACGTGCCGCGGAGTGGCTGGGCCCGTGAGCCATGGCCGCTGAGCCTGCGCGTCCGGATCCTGTGCTCCGCAACGGGAGAGGCCACAACAGTGAGAGGCCCGCGTACCGCAAAAAAAAAAAAAAAAAAAGCTACATAAAGTGAAAAATCTTTTTGATAAAGCTCAAAAAGAAAGAAAATTTCTTGCATATGTTATACATACATGATAAGATTGTTTTTAAAAGGCAAGGGAATAATAAACCCCTAATAAGGAGAATGGTTTCACTTTTGGGAGGAAGCAAATAGGTGGGATCAGGAAAGAGCACATAAATAGTTTCAAAAGTATTGGCAACGTTCCAGCTCTTCAGGTATGTGGTGGGTTGCTGAGTGTTGGTTTTATTATAATGCTTAATACCTTAAGTGCATGTTACATCAATGGTTTTGTAACCATCAAACATTACGCAATGAAAAAGATAAAATATTTATTTGAATATTGTGGAATAGCCTTCTGCACAGGAAAATGTCCCAATCATCTCTTGGGACAGGACGTATGTGAAGATGCTACATTCATCCTTAAAGACATATTTTAAGAAAAAAAACATAAAATCTTTGCCCTGGTAACTTCTTATAAATACACGATAATTTTTTCTTTGAAAGAGCAACTATCCTAACATGTCCTAATAATAATTCCTATGGCCTTCAGTTTACGAAATGCTTCCACACACATGGTCTTACTTTATCTCAGACAAACAAGTTAAGTTTCTCATTAAGGACGTGGCTGTGAGCTGGGCTGGCAGGAGGCGAGCTGGGCTGGCAGGAGGAAAGGGTCAGATTGCTTTTCATTCCTGTTTCTCCATCCTGGATGCTCCAGTCTCCCATCCTTTGGTTTTCATCACACTCCTCTTTTCCCTCGGCTCTGGCTGCAGGATTTCAGGATCCCCAGAACAATCACCAACCTTTTTGGGGTATTGAAACAAGTTCTCCGGAGCTGCACATGGGGACTAGTAACTGTTCTCCGTCAAAAAATGCTTACAACTTAAACCTATAATCAGCACTTCTCAATCCCTTGCAAATAATCTCAATTTCTACAAAACACAAACACGAGCTGGTGTGTGGTCACAAAAACAATTTTCAGAACTTAAACAAAATCGAACATTAAAAACATAACCTAAACATGCAAACTAGATCTTAATCAACTTTTCTAATGAGTATTATGTAACAACAGTTGTTTTCAACAAGTAGAGATGAGAATCTCAGCTATTTGAAGGTGTGTGCCAAAAATGGGAATTATATCTGTCTGGACACATTGTTTTGTATGTTCAGCCTAATATTTTCAGGAGTTATCTTTCCATCTGTATCTTTCTACATGATTACCTTTGGAGCAGATATTTTAGGCAGCATGACCCCACACCTTGGCCACGGCTGAATGGCCTAAAGGTGGGCACCAGGCCAATCACAGTACCTTGATGATGTGACCACAGTTGATTTGCCTACACTTGATACTTGACCCAAGATAAGTCAATACATCCTTCCCTGGGATTTTGTATTTGAGACCACGTGACACTCGCAATTGTAAGTTGTAAACCTTGAGTGCTGATGGCAGTCGCATTCCCCATAATGTGGCTGGAGAAGCAGAGGCCAGTCTAGAGGCCAGATGCAGAGCAGAGTGAGCTTGAAGCACAAAGGAGCTCCGAGGGGACCTCAGACGGTCCCGGCAGCGCTACAACCCCAGGTTCCGGCGGAGGAGCCCAGCTCCACCTCCACTCCTGCTCATCGGCTCCCTGACACACCCAGTGTGCCTCAAAGCAGACTTGGGTACTTTCCACCCAAGGGAGTCCTATTCAAAAACTGCTAAGTTTTTGCTAAGTCTGAGCGAGGCAGACAGTACGAGCCTAGGCTGGGAAGTTGGTGACTACTGTTCTTCAGGAACAAACCAGTTAAAGTGTTACCAGCTGTGTGTTTGTGACCCAGTCCACAGGTCCCGTGGAGCTAGGACTACATAGCAAAGATAAGATATTGGAGTGGGTTGGCTACATCTTCCAGCCTCAATAAGGTATTCATTACATTAAGAAGAGACAATGTTCAGTCCAGACTGATTCACTTGGAAACAGGTAAGGAACAGCGAGTCAAGGGCAGGTGTTGTTAGAAAGTCCTACCGGCCCCACCAACCAATCTGAGTCTGCTGAGGGCCAGAAAACCAAGTACCCAGCCAGCCAGCGTGAGCCGAATGTCCCACCGCAGCTTGAGGAGAGCTTGTGGATTAGAAAACAGAGATCACCACCATGACAATGGGGATATTTGAGAAGAGCCAAAAGAATCAGAGAAGCCTGGTCTCCCAAATCCTTCCCGATACCTTCCCTGTGCTCCCAAGCAACACTGAATGCCGTCAGAGGGCAGATCAGCATTGTCAGTATCGTCTGACAACTGCCATTTGTGAAGATTAAATGAGCTAATGTAGATAATATATGCGTCGACTCTGGTACTCAAGAACAGCAGCTGGGCTTCCCTGGTGGCGCAGTGGTTGAGAGTCCGCCTGCCAATGCAGGGGACACGGGTTCGTGCCCCGGTCCGGGAAGATCCCACATGCCGCGGAGCAGCTGGGCCCGTGAGCCATGGCCGCTGAGCCTGCGCGTCCGGAGCCTGTGCTCCGCAACGGGAGAGGCCACAGCAGTGAGAGGCCCGCGTACCGCAAGAAAAAAAAAGAACAGCAGCTGTACTAGAAATATAATACCATCCTCTTTCAAACCTCCTGATAAAAATAGTGGGACCACACAAGGAATATGTAAGCACCAAATTGGAATAGATATGTATGGATGGTGGACTGTGAGTGATAGGATATAAAGCCTTCTAAGTAGTCTGGAATTTTGGTTTCTGCCCAGAGGAGCCCATGTCTCTCCAGCCTGCAAAGCTCTGTATTCTGGCCAGTACAAGCATGCGTACTCACATGCACGCACGCGCACACACACGTCTAGTAGGACCAGGGTTACCATCTGAAACAAGGGATCAGTGCTCACTCTGGAATGTCTGCTCCCAAGCACCCCTGCTTTGGGCTTTACGCTCACCGGACTCCTGTTTCGACCTCTAGACTTTGAGAGCCATATGGGTTTCCTATGGCTGCTGTAAGAAATTCCCACACATTTACTGGCTTAAAAGAACACAAATTTACTACTGTACAGTTCTGTAAAACAGAAGTCTCATTGGTCTAAGGTCAAGGTGTCAGTAGGGCTGGTTCCCTTCTGGAGGCTCTAGGGAAGGATCTGTTTCCTTGCCTGTTTCAGCCTCTAGAGCCTCCTCCATTCCTGGGATGATGGTCCCCTTTCTCCAACGTTGAAGCCAGTGGTGTCGCATCTCTCTACCCAGTCTTCAGTAGTCATGGCTCCTCTGACCACAGCTGGAAAAGGTTCTCCCTTTTCAACCCATATGATTAGATTAGGTCCACCTAAATAGTCCAGAACCCTCTCTCCATTTCAAAGTCCTTGACTTAATCCCATCTGCAAAGTCTCTTTCACCATGTAAGGTAAGAGATTCATGGGTTCTGGGATCAGAATGTGGACATCATGTGCGGGGGACACCTGCCCACCACAAGGACCCCACTCAGACTCTAGTTCCACTCTTAACTCACTCCAGCCCCTTCCTCTCCTTCCCTAGGCTTGTGGGTCCAGACATGTCCTACCACCTCAGTCCCAACAGGATAAAACAATGGTTGGTTAATTCTATTCAATGAATGGGAAGCTTAGGGCTTAGCCAAAAACCACAGCCACAGAAATCTAAGTCACCCTGCCCATCTCAACACACCAGTCTCTCAAAGTGGAACTAGAATCCAAATCGCCACTGAGGAAATTCCTTCCCATCTGACAAATCAATGTTTAACGTTATGGTTCATTTACCATAGGTGAAGTTTCCTGGTGTTTCTCAAAACATTTGGTTCCTTCTACGCGATGTTAGAAGCCATGTGCCAGAAAGAGGCACACTCTGTTTTTTACCCATCATGAGCCCAGCTGGCAAGAACAAGCAGGTCATCATATTGGCCACTGGAGACTTCTAGAAACACTTCCAATTCCAGCCCAAGACCCGATATGCTCTCCTGTGCACTCCATCAACCACGTGGGTAGACTCTCACTGCACTGTGGAACACCGACAGGCCCTGAGCAGTGCTACCAACTGTATTTGACTGGGAAGAGACCCCCAAGTCTGAACATACAGCAACAGTTCTCAACTGGGGGTGATTTTGCCCCCCAGGGACATTTGGCAAGGTCTGAGACATTCCTGATTATTATGACCGGGGGATGGGGGCTAAGTGGGGTGCTACCATGGGGGGCACCTAATGCATAGAGGCCAGGATGCCACTAAGAGCCTAAAATGCACAGGACAACTCCCAGAGCTAAGTTATCCAGCTCAAAATGCCGAAAGTGCAGAGGTTGAGAAACACCAGTCTAAACAGGTCAAAAACAAGACGGTAATTCTCCATGTGATTTGTTCAAACAATTTTGAGATAAATGCTATTGGCAATTTCTCATCAAGGAAACTGAGAAAGGGGGTTTTCAGGGGTTCATGCCATTTTAGATACCGGGCTGGATGCTGGCTAATCCACACTTCCTGAACATTCTCCTGTTTATTCACCTGAATAACAAGAAGGACTCAGAAACAGATACATGACCAGCCAAGCTGGTGGCTGAGTGAGTTCACAGAAGGTGGCTTAGCTGTCTGACGGACACATGCAATAAATAGCTGAACAGTGAACAGAAACTGGTTTTCTCCCTAGTGTTCTGGAAAACCCCTGAATAAGGTTACACTGGGACTTTGCTTATTAAAACTTGTCTTTATAGATGGTGCCAACCTCAGCTCACGCCGTGTTCAGCCTAGCATAGCTGCAACCCGTGTTCACTCGAGCAACACGCACGTGTCAGACCAGGAAGAGGGAGGGTGCCAGGCATTGGGTTGGAGTGAATCTCAAAGTAAACCCGGCCCTGGTCTCAGGGAACTTACAGTCTACTGAGGAAGACAGAAATTGCATAATTAACTGTACAGTTACTTACTAAACTGCAAGTGCGATATCGTTCAGAGGAGAAATACAGAGAGTTTATAAACGGAGGGGGGTGCTGACTTAGTCTAGGGCTGGATGGGGAAAGTGTCCCTGGAGGGTGGCGTCTGAGCTGAAATGTGAGGGATGGAAAGGAAGCAACAGGGTGAAGAGTGGTTTATTGTATTAAAAATGAATACAAGAGATTCCACATGCAAACAATAATAACTTCAAAAAAGTTGGCAGGAGACAATGAAGGGAGAATAAGAATAAGAATGCAAAGAATAAGAATTTCCCAGAACTGAAAAATATGATCCCTTATTTCAAGGTCACATCAAGTACCAGCTACATACAAGGTGCAACATTGGGCAGTTTTTAGCACGAGGGCTATAGACGTAACCCTAAAACTTCATTGAGGTGAAATAATTCATAAGTTTGTAAGTATGAACATACTCAGATCTTTATACTGTAAAAGTGAAGATAAAGAGGCAACGGAAAAATGTTTCCAAATTATAAGGGATAATCATCTGTTTCAGGGATGATGAAATGTTATAAATTGACTGCTGTGATGATACCACAACTCTGTGACTATATTAAACATAATGAATTATACACTTTCAATGAGTGAATTGTAAGTTATGGGAATTATAGCTCAATAAAGCTGTTAAAAATTCTTAGGGAAAATTATTTCCAAACTACCCATCAAGGGTGAGGTCAACAAAAAATGCATTTTCAGGCGTACAAGGAATCCAAAATTCTACCTCCCGAGCTCCATTTCCAGAAGGCATGTACCACGAAAATAAACAGAAAAACAGAGAAACCTGGGATCTAAGAAATACAGAATACAACTCAGGAGAGATAGGAAGAGAATTCCAATAGGCATGACAAGAGCAATGTAATAGGCTTGAAAAACCTACAAATTCAGATGCCAGCAGAGGCCAGATGGCTCCGGGAGGGATCTCTCCAGGAAGAAAATGAAAGAGTGAATTGTTCATATTATGGACACATTCAGAGGAGATTTTCAGGTCTATCAGACAGCTTCGGAATGAATTAGTGAGAAGTACCTTGAAAACCAAGGAGACCATTAAAAAGAAGTGATTATCAGCTCCAGGAAAAGCAAAAAAGTTCCACAGGAAAGGAAAGGTAATTATAGCATACCATGTGACCCAGCTACAAATCATAGCTCAACGATGATCCTGATGCAAAAATTAAACACCGATTTAGCTAAAATTGATAATATAACTCCTTTGGGAGGCTGGGAGGAGACACACACACACACACAGAAAGAGACACAGACAAAGAGAATAAGTGTGTGGTGTGTGTGTGTGTGTGTGTGTGCGTGTGTGTCTTAGAGGTAGGTCAGAAAGAGATTTAAATTCTTCCTTTTTATAGTAGAAAGTCAACAGATAAATAATTTAAAAGAATCAAGAGAGAGTACTAAAGCATTTTGTTCAGAAACACAGGGTTTAAGAAAAATAAAACAGAAGAAACAGCTGAAGGGTTTGCAGTAGTTACCTTGGGACACCAGGAAACAGGACCAAGGGGTATGGGGACACGGGCTACTATTTTTAATTATAAGTAGTGCTATCTGACTTTTTAAACTATACACATGATTTGTTAATTACAAAATAAACTCCCTATTCTCTCTTTCTCCTTCTGCCTCATTCCTCCGGCACTTTCTCAGTTTTTCCACCCAGTTCAGGGTCATTTTCTTCCAACGCATGCAATTCCAACGCATCGAGGTGAACTTACATCTTGGTTCTAAACAGAAAGCAGGATTAAAAAGCAGAGTTTCTTTTTTCTTTTTCTTTTAAGAGTTCGCATTTTACTATGTTACTTTGGAGAGAAAGTCAGTGGAATTTTACGTGAGCGAAATTGGAAAGCATTTTGCTTTTTACTTCCCGTCGCCTGCCTTGTGTTCTAAATGTATTGCCAAGTGACTACTCTGTTGGCCACGCTAATGTTATTTTTCAGGTAGACTTTAAAGAAAACTCGGGGATCAGAAGGTTATGTAAAAAGAAGAAAAATAACAACTGCTTTGAAACTTAGCAAAGATTTTAACTTTAAAAAATGCTTAGAAATACCATGGGTTCAACATTCCCTCAACCTGGATGGGAGCTAGCGAAGAATGAAAAGTCTCCCCCCAAAAAGAGAGGCCTTGGTAGAAAATAGGAAGCACTCCACCAGGCATGAAAGATGGTATCAAGGAAGCAAAACCCACACCAGGAGAGCTCAACGTTCTCAACCTCAGCTGGAGCAGACAATTCCTGGTGTAGGATGGCATCTTGGAAATGCAAGGGAGAACTGGGCTCGAAGACTCACCGGGCCACGTACTAACCGTGCCACCTCTGGCCTTTGCAGTTCTCTGCAAGAGTAAGTGGTTAGATACTAACTGCCAAGATGCTGTAAGGAACGAAGTTAACACGTATGATGCACTTACTACTGAAGCAGCTCAACGCGCAGCAGATATTTTCATCGTGACTGTTTTGGAAGGAAAGGTGACATCTTCCAGCGCATGACATGAGGCAGCAAAGACTCAGGTGGTCAACTGACTGCCATTCGCCTGACCTAGTGGAAGGGGAGGGGCCAATGCAGAAGAACTCGCACCCAGAGGAATCATGTCTTTGCCTGTTTGAAAGCCTACTTTGCTCCCAAATCAAAACTACGAAACACGGTTTGGAAATTTCTGCTGAGATGGTTGGACACCTACCAGCTACCCCAGGAGGACTAGAAGCTTCTGGGTAGAGGATGACGATGGAAAAACTTCAATTTCCGGACCTATGCTGTGCCTTAACCACAAGTGAGAAGGGATTTCATAATGTGGAGAATCCACTGGCTAGACTTCATGGAGGCGTCTCACACCATGTGTTCTACACAGATATTCAATGTGTATAGATACATAAAGGAAAGAATCAATCTGAAAAAAAGAAATTAATGAACTCAAAAACAGAAACATAGCGGAACTAATAAAGAATGCCAAGGAATGCTTGCTCTTTAAAAAAAGAGGGAAAGCAATGATAGACAAACCACTGGGTAACATAATGAAGAGAAAGAGGAAATTCACAAATACTTAAAAATAATAAGGAGAAAATAATCACCAATCAGAAGAAATTAACAGAATCTGTAAGACAATTTTGTTGAATCAAATACAAATATTTTTGAAAACACAAATTTTCTAGGACAATAGAATTTATCAAAACTGATGGAAGAGACAGAAAATCTAAACAGCCTGAGTACCACAGCAGAAAGCAGGCCAGTAATCAAAGAGCTCCCTACCATGTGTTTGTTGGCCATATATACACAACTATATATAAAATAGATAACTAATAAGAACCTACTGTATAGCACAGGGAACTCTACTCAGTGCTCTGTAGTGACCTAAATGGGAAGGAAATCTAAAAAAGAGAGGATGTATGTATACATACAACTGATTCACTTTGCTGTACAGAAGAAACTAACACTACATTGTAAAGCAACTGTACTCCAATAAAAATTAATTTTTAAAAAAAAGAGCTCCCCTGAAACCACATGCCTGTATGTATTCAAAGCATAGAAAATTTTATACCAAAAAGCAACAAAGATTGCTCACAGAAAGGAAACTTTAGCCTAATGTCACATCTGAATATTGCTGCAAAAATCCTAAATAAAATATTAGCGAACAATACCATCCATAATTGCTCAAAAGAGATGAAATTCTTAAGTATAAATCTAACAAAACCTGTATGCTAAAAATTATAAAACACTGATAAAAGAGACTGAAGAAGATCTAACTAAATGGGAAAACGTGTTTGTGGATTGGAAGACTTGACACGGTAAAGTTGTCAATTCTCGCCAAGTTGATACACAGTTTAATACAATTCTTATTAAATCTCAGTAAGACTCTGTCACAGATATAAACAAGGTGATTCTAAAATTAATACAGAAAGGCAAAGGAACTAGAATAGTTAAGACAATTTTGAAAAAGAATAATATGGGAGAAATCCATTTACCCAGTTTCAAAACAGTGTATAGCTATAGTAATCAAGACTGTATGGGATTGGCAGGGGGACAGACACATATATCTGTGGAAGAGAACGGAGAACCCAGAAGTAAATCCATGCAAATCTGATCAACCTGTATTTAGCAAAGGTGCAAAACCAGTTCCATGGTGGAAGGACAGTCTTTTCAACAAATGGTACCAAAACAATTACTATAGATCTATAAGCAGTTATATATCACTAGGTTTACAAGATATATCATTAAACCTCACTAAACCTAACACTTTATATAAAAATTAACTCAAAATGGATCATAGATCTAAAACATAAAACTATAAAACTTTAGAAGTTAATAACGGAGAAAATCTTTGGGATCTAGAGCTTAGTAAAGTGTTCTTAGAAATGACACCAAAAGCACAATCCATGAAGGAAAAAAATCAATAAACTGGACTTGGTTGAAATCACAAACTTCTTCTCTGAGAAGCCAGTGTGAAAGCCAATATTAAGAGGATAACAGATGAGCTATAGACTGGGAGAAAATATTTGCAAACCACGTATCTGACAAAAGGCATATCTAGAACTGATAAAGAACTCTCAACACTCAAAAGTAAAAACACAAACAAGGCAATTAGAACATAGACAAAAGACACAAAGAGACATTTCACTAAAGAAGACATACAGGGGACTTCCCTGGTGGCGCAGGGGTTAAAAATCCGCCTGCCAATGCAGGGACATGGGTTCAAGCCCTGGTCTGGGAAGATCCCACATGCCGCGGAGCAACTAAGCCCGTGCGCCACAACTACTGAGCCTGCGCTCCGGAGCCCCGCGTGCTGCAACTACTGAGCCCGTGTGCCACGACTACTGAAGCCCACGTGCCTAGAGCCCATGCTCCGCAGCAAGAGAAGCCATTGCAGTGAGAAGCCCACGCAGTGCAACGAAGAGTAGCCCCCGCTCACTGCAACTAGAGGAAGCCCGCGTGCAGCAACGAAGACCCAAGGCAGCCATAAATAAATAAATTTATAAAAAATAAAAATAAAAAAAAGAAGACATACAGATGGCAAATAGGTACATGAAAAGATGTTCAGCATCATCAGCTATTAGACAAATACGAATAAAGACCATGATGAGACATCACTACACACCTATTAGAACAGCTAAAATAAAAAATAATGACACGACCAAATACTAGGAAGGATGCAGAGCAACTGGATCACATGCATTGCTTGTGGGAATGTAAGATAACACAGCCACTCTGGAAAATCCTTTCTTACAAAACTAAGCATGCAACTAACACAGAAAATTACTGAGGAAAAAAAAACGCATTGTTTTAAAAACAAAAAACAGTACAAAAAGTTAAAAGGGATAGCTGAACACATGGAAAAGCCAAGCCCACGTTCTTATATAGAGGAAGACACTTTGATCTTAGGGATGCCGGTCCCCCTGCAATTTAACTAAGGCATTCCCCTCTAACATATCACCCGAAATTCTTTTGGGGGCTAATTTGGACTTCTTGAAAAATTCATATGAAAAAAGAATATGGCAAGAATAGCCAGGAATATTCTGAAAAGATTAATAATAAGGAGGAAGAACTAGATCTAAGAAATAGTAAAACAGTACAGTACATGCTGTAATAACTATACAGCAGTTTGGTACTGGCATATAAAGACAGCAGTGAGACGGAATGAAAAGTCCGGAAGTAAACTCCATAGAAGACAGGAATTTAGAGTATCTTGTTACGGGCACTTTAGTTGGTGTCTTAGTCCCTAAATTAGGCTCTGCTGTAACAAAACACCACAAACTAGGTAGTAATAAACAACAGAAATTTATTTCTCACAGTTCTAGAAGCTGGAAGTCCAAGATCAGGGTGCCAGCATGGTCGGATGAGGGCCCTCTTCTGGGTCACAGACTTTTTGTTGTGTCCTCACATGGTGGGAGGGTCTAGGGAGCATTGTGGGGTCTCTCATAAGAGCACTAATCCCAACCATGAGGGTTCCACCCTCATGACCTAGTCATCTCCCAAATGCTCCACCTATAAATACCATCACATCAGGCATTAGAATTTAACATGTAAATTTTGGGAGGACACAAACATTCAGACCACAGCAGTTGGAGATAATATGGAAAATAAATAATGTTGGGACATCCTAATGGCCATTTGAGGGTAAAAAGAGTCTGATCTATTACATATACCCTACATCAAAATACATTCCATATGGTTTAAAATGTCAATGTAAAATTTGAAATCATAAAAATACTAGAAGAAAATATGGGGAAAATGACTTATACCTTCAGAAGGGACAAGGTCTTCTAAGCATGATATAAACCTTAGGAAACTGATTAGGGTAACCATATAAAAATCCAAAATTTTTGTACATCAAAAGGTCCTCTAAGTAAAGTGATAAGAAAGAGAATAATTGGGGAAAGCATGAGTAGCTCAAACCACAGTCAAAGAACTAATTTCGACTGGATGTACGGTAAGATCTGACAGTGCCCATTGGGGGTCTATCACACTGGAGTTTCATGGCAATGAGTCTTGCTAGTCAGATTCTTCTCTCCCTCCACCTCGCAAGAGATAGAATCTCCTCAAATCCTCAAAAACAACCACCATCAGCCTCAGCACATATCATCTGATGCAGCAAACGAGCATTCATCAGCTAAAAGGTCGCTAATAACCACAACCTCTGTTGAATAGCACTGGGTGTCGTCCACTTTCTCATGCAAGTTGGGAAAGCACTATTAAATCCCTTTTCAGTCAGCGAAACAGGAGTCCAACAATCTCTCCTAGTTTTTATGCCAGTTTTCTGTTGGAAGCTGGCAGCTTTTTCTTCCTGTCCCTCACCTCCTTGACAGAGCCCAGCAGCCTCAAATCCTGGCTGTGGCTGAGTGATAACTCTGGGCAAGACCACTACTCCGCAGAGTCTAACTTGTGTGGCTTCTAGAAACATTTTGGGGG